>NC_085140.1:354561188-355262258 GCF_024139115.2 Armigeres subalbatus | reverse complement strand
CTAGAAGTTAATCCAGTTGATTGCCTATGGGGAAGTGCATTCCAGTTTGATGTGATTTGACTGACCATATATTTGTTCAGTTCCATTTTTAATAGCGATTTAAAATAGGGTCTTTTTTGGGGTTCACAATTTTTTGTAAGGTGGTGTAATTACTACATAATTTCATTACGTGGTTTTGACATCCATGTTAAAATGTTTAGACTCCAAAAGGAATTTTATAATTGAAAACCACTGCCTCATTGAAGAATATCTTTTCTACTTCTCCCACCAGGTATACAACAAGTGGTTCCGAAAGAACGACGAAACGTGGTGGCACAGTCAAGAACGACGCCGGCGAAAGTCCATTTCGCTTCATGACCGCCAATCAATTCTGACGGAAGCAGAGTCCGGCAGGAGCAAATCACCGCTCCATTCGAAACATATCAGTAGCGATAACGACAGCGCACGACACAGAACAGCACAATCGCTCCTCATGGCGTTGTAAACGTAGCCCGGTCCCATCCGCAGCATGGAAAGCACAATCAACACCACCCACACTGGAAACGTCGACATCTTCAACCAGTGCGGCTCTTACCGCCAGAATGATAGCAAATGATTATCATCATCGTTATCAGAGCGCACATATCAGCAATCATTTTGCGAGAATAGAGCTCCAATCAAACAGCAACTTGCTGCTGAATCATGCCACAGCAGCCGTCGAGCACAGCCCGGACAGGGCGGCCGGTACCAGCTTCCAGGAACCGAACATAATCAAACATACCGAACTGTAAGGGACATCACTCTGCAGGATAATGACAGGAAAACGGTTGTTTCTCGATAGTCTGACATAGTTGAAAAATAAGAAAAGCTGTACTAATCAGCGACCGATTATATCCTGGGATTGTATACATTATTATATTACGCAATAAAATATCATTTTGTAACATTCTAATTTAAGAAGACTTGTTTGTTTTTGCCTTTCCCGTATACTAAGTGTAGAGGCAATATGTTCGCTTAAAAACAAACTTGTTAAATGAGGCCCGGATAATTATAGTGTTATACTGACTGATCTAGCTCAACAAATTGAGATGATGTCTCACTCAACAGCGGATCAGATTTTAAACAGTTCTGCAAGAACCTTGCATGAACTGTATTAAATTTTGACATACATCTCGAAGATTTGAATATAAACATTGTATTAAAATTACAATTTTATCATTTCAATACAGTATTTAGAAGATCACTTCAGCGTATTGCGAGAAGATAGAAAAATTCGAACGAGGGTCCGATCGACGTCGAAAGCTGTTCCGCAAACGTCAAATCACTTGATGCACGGAAAATAATGTTGGTTGATTTTTAGGTGAATGTTGATTATTGAAATCAAAGAAATATGTAACTTTAAACAAGTGTTACTTGCCGCTATATATTTTAAATAAGTTTTATGGTACTTTAAGGCATTTCGAACGCATTTATGCGTTTTTGAAACATTTTAGACTTTTCGAATATATTCTTGATATCAAGGAATATCAACACTTTTCGCACAGTGCATGCATTTGAAGTTTTGACACTCAGTTTTCTTCTTCCTTGCTCCGTAAAATTGAAGTTTCTCTGTTCTCGCAATACCAGGCCGCCATTGACACATATCTTTTGATTTCAAATCTTCCATCGCTATTAGTTAGAATATATTGAAACTAGATGAAAAACACTTTGGTTGAGCAAAATTGATGGATCCCTCGTTTCTAGGTAACTGTGTTATACGCATAACTGTCCCATGTATAGGGAATCCCAGCAAATATGGGACAAATATGCGTATGACGGCAGTAAACATGTTGTAAAAAGTCGATTTGTGGATAATTTCAAGGTAAGTTATCGTTATATCATAAAATTTTACATTGAAACATCTTCATCGAAACATCAAACAAACTCGTTGCTGTGTATAGAGAATGAATAAAGCTTTCAATTCATATAAAAAATGTGACGGCATCTTGGATTTGGCCACCATCTTGAATTTTATCAAAATATCGATTTTCACTATGAGCGCACCGCTCAATTCAAATTCTGAGTACACCATCTGAAAGCTGAAAAAAATACATAAGATACAGTCGAGAATCTAGAGTGCATTGACATTTACCTACTGGGTACAAAAAAATCTAAAAAAGTTTTACGTTTTTTACGTGTATTGCGCAATATCAATATGTATCATATTTTTGTACGCAACAAAGCATAATTTTCACTGTTGATTTTTTCTTGAGTTGGTAAAGTAAAGTAACTAGTAATAGTAACTAAAGTAATGAACATTCATTTCAGGTAAACAAAATTGTGGCATCTTCGTTTAAGATGCCATCTTGATTATTAGCAGTTTAACGTGTTTTTCACTTTCTATTTTTCAAGTTCCGATATAAGAAACTAGATTAAATACATTATAATTAAATTGTTTCAAATGAATTTTTTTAATCTTGTTTATTTAGAAGGCTCATTTGCCATTTGGCGTTTAGAGCCGGAAATAGGTTTTTTGTACAATTCATTTTACAATTCTTGTGATTCTTTCAACTAGAGTTAGTTTGGGTAGCGACGCACGCGACTGACTCGAGGTTAGAGATCATATATAATAGGAATAGGAGGGGTTTAGGGTTTTAAAATTATTGATTGCGATGTTGTTGACTTGGTTTGATGGTGGTTTTGCATTGATCTGAAATGCAAGAGAAACAAAACAAAAAAAAGAGACAACGAAAAGAAGAGGACACTCTTTAAGGAGATGCTACAACAGGGACTCACAAAGATTCAAATTCTAACAGCAATCTCTTTCAACAAATCAAGGTTACTGACGGACATTGATTTCGACTCACGCACGAGACAGATTGCTTCCAGAAAGCCCAATTCGAAACGTATGCATTTAGCGAGTAGTGATTGGACATTAGTCTCACATGGTTCGAGAAAATCACGTCCCACATTCAACCTTTGAACCATGGTCTCTTCGATACCTGAGGGAGAATAGAATGCAGCCATCTACCCATGTTCCACTTTTCCATTCTCGCTGACTCAAATGAAAATAAAAATATAATAAAATCGTTTTAGATACCTACAATTCATATTTATGTTTTAAATCTAAGGTGTGGAATTTTATGTCAGAACTTTTCGAATATTTTTAGATATGATTATGTTTTGTACAAAATATAGGTAGTTTTAGTCCTTTGATGGTTTGAACATTCTCCATTCAAGTTGCAGTTCAGCAACGGTATCGTAATTGAGTGTTCCACGTAGAGGTGTGCGCCGCCGCCTCCGACAGTTTTTAGCACGCCGCCGTCGCTGACATTTTTGTATCGGCGCGCCGCCGTTTAAAACTCTTCACGCCGCTGATCTATAATTAGCAACGCCAATCGAAATTTAAAGAAGTCCGCGGAATTTGCAGTGAATGTTTTGAATTGGAATTTCCGTTTCCACCAACGTCACTTTGAAACTCCAGAGAATGTTTCAAAGTACCAATGATTTTTGAAACTTTCATACATTCTTTCGTTGTAATTCGAAAAGCTTTGTGAAAACTAAGAAAAACTTCGAGTGGAAATTGCGAAGAGCTCCCATTGAAATCTAAAGAATTTCTCGTTGAAAGAATTTTGAACGGAAAAGTATCGTTCGGCAGAAAATTTGACCGAAGGCCCGCTGGAAGTCATTTGGTCGAACAGTTCCTTTGGCTGAAAATAGCTCAAATGGCACAGTTCATTCTTTTCACTCCAACCAGCTCTTCTGGTTCTTCATCCTCCCATATTTTCTTGATAACATGGTGAATTGATTGATGCAGCTGCTCACTCTCGTGTTTGAGAGCTCGACCGGGATCTCGCTTCCCAGTAGCTTTAATGTTTTCAGCTTGTTCAGAGGCTTCTAATCTCGTCCAGCGATGGTTCCACAGCTTGACCGTCGCCGACTATGTCCATCCTGCTCCTTAATACACCTTCATTTTACCGTTCAACAAATCTTCGAAGGTCTCTTCCACCTGGCTGCCACATAGTCTTGTTCGTCAGCACATTCCCTCCTCGGTCATTGCATTAGGGCACTGGCGCAGCTCTATTCCCGAAGGAAAGTAGTTACCCAATACATTTTTCTAATCATAATTTTCACATGATGTACGTATTAAGGTGATTATACAATCAACGTGGTGAATTTCAATTCATTACTCGGTTTTCTATATCTATTATCGAAAATTCAAATCTAGCGTAATAATTTCCATAATGCTGAAATTAAAGTCGATTGTTTAGCATGAGGCAAACGATCTACAAATGTTCATCGCCATATGCATTGTGGTTCTCTCAGTTCGTGCTATTGAAAATCACAAGAAAAGCACGTGGTTTCCAAGATGGCCGATTTGTGGCTTTGTTGTATAAGCACCTTAATATCTGAGTTTTCAGAAGTTTCTTGTTGTTTTCTCGAAATTGTGTAAAATGGATATATGCATTTCTCAAACAAATGATTCATTTCCTTTTCAACATTATTTCGCTTTCGACCTTTTGTTTTTTCGACTTTTTGTCTTTCGACCTTTTGTAATTTTTGATCATTTGTCCCTTCGACCTTGGAACGAACACTAATGACGTAAGGTTTTTTTTGGGTTTTTCAACCCCTCTTCCCCATGTCAATTTTTATTCAAACAAAATATTTTTCATTTAGGTAGAATCATAAGTAAAATCCAGGATTCTTTTCACCCTCATCCTCTAAATACATACGTATTCAGTGTACCGGCTCTTCCGTCTTTCGACATTTTGTTCATAACCCGGTGAAAACAACACCAATTTTCATTAAGAAAATTATTTGAGCTTTTAGTGGAATGTCTTCACTTGTCATAAGACGAGTTTGTACAATCCTATTTAATTCTACCCAATTGTACCTTGACAGATACGTATTTCGACCTCAACAGTAAGGTCGTCTCAGTTCTGTACTTGACTCGAGGTACAAAGTGTGGAATTAAATGGGATTGTACCAACTCTCTTTGACCAAGTGACCAATTTTCAATAAACAACTGATTTAAAAAATATATTTTGTATTTTTGTTCGAAATAAATAACAACAACTTTTAATAATCTTCTTTTCGAAATATATTATAAACTTCATTATATGCGGTAATATTTCGACGATTACGATATTCAATTTATATAATGAGAGCGTACGAACTTTGCATCTTACCAACTAAAGCCTTGCTACACGCGATATCATCGTGCTGATGGTAGCTAGTGTTAGGGGTTTTACATCCTGGAGAAGGTTAAATAATGGGTTGAAAAACATTATAACATTGTTACTGATAACTACTGCCACAAATGCCTACCGCTGATGCATACTGGAAACAAAGTACGAAAATCCGAGCAAACTAGTGCTGATAAAAGACTTTCTTCATCTCTAAACTGCGGTACAATAGGATACATTGTCTGTCTGCGCGGCGCCTTTTCCGTATCATAATTCAAATCTAATGATCATCGTACTCCACTCATTCTCAATATAAGCACCCATTTGTCTGCATGCACTCGGATAGACATAGACAGGGAGTTAATTATAATAATGCACATTGCTGCACGAACTTTTCCTTTATGCTGGGACGCCATTAACTTGGATACATGCGCTTTATATATATGTGTGTGTGTTGAAGAACATTAATTACGGATCGACCTAAATTAGGAGAATGTTATGAAAATGTTCTTCGAAATGCATTATGCATAGTTTCTCGAAAATAATGCAATTTATTAAACCAATAATAAGAATAGCCTATTCAAAATAATTTTAGGATTTTGATGATAACACGAATGTAATTTTAAAAGCTCAAATAAATTTAAGATAGTTTTCTGTTTTTATTATTTTTCGAGTTATCTAGATTTTTAGTCATACATATAAACAATTAGCGTTGTGTGTTTCATATTCATTTGGAGAACCATACTATGCAAAATTATTTCATTTTATATTTCTCGAAAACTACCAGATTTTCAAATTACCGAAAAGACTCATACTCAATCAACAGCCACTGCAACATCATCATCCTCCTTCTAATGTAAAGGTGACGTCAACCGCGCCGACTGGTGTGTTCGCTGAGTTTCTCCAGCTGACATTCCTCCAGCTGCTTGAGCAGGACCAGCAGCTCCCGAGTCCGCTGATAGATTGGATCCTGCTGCATACTGGGGTTCCACCGACAGTACAGGCCCTTCCAAGAATGTGTCGCATGCTGACGACCGGTTTCAGCACATTTTGGGTGGCCATATTGCGGCCGCGTACAGCGGATTACGGTACTGTTCGTGGATGAATTTATAAACGACCAAAGCGACACGGTGCGGTTTTTCAGTTCTATATGAGCGGAAAGAGAAGGGAAAAATAGAGAAGTCGATGGAACAATATGGAGTAATTGATCGTCTTCTACACACGTGTTTTCAATACGTATCGATAGCGATAAAACAAATTACAAATTAGGATAGTAATGACTACGACTATTTGTCGCAAGCAGATAAAAACCGAGAAAGTAACATCATTCTGCAATCAAATTGATCATATTATGAAGACGTCTATTTAAGTTAAGGACAGAAGAGTACCAGAATGGCAGTCCAAATGGCACCGGAATTCAATCTCACACCTCTCCTACCCCTCCCACTAATTCGAGTGCATCGAATAATAAACGAAAACCACAAAAGCCGGTTGAGAAAAAGAAGTTAAAGATCAAATTATTTCATGATGCTGGATTTTAATTTGAGGTGAAACTTTCGGGAAAAAAATCGTCTTTATCTACAGATTCGCTCTTTCAAGGCGGTCACCAAGAACCAGATTCCTCCAGCTCATGCGTGGTTCCAATTTCCTGCTCTCGGTAGCAGTATGCGGAGCTTTCAATTGGATGGAGAAATATTTTCAACATCAATCAATCGATTGTTTTCCTCGGCCACCAGGAGCGCGACGCCGAGGTGAGGTTTAGAATTTTTCTTCTTCTTCCGATCAAATATGTTCTTTTCGTATCACTGTCTGACACAGATGATGTGTATTTTAATAGAACGCTTTTGGACAAAGTCAAGGAGCTGAAAGTGGACAAAGCCATCGACGGCGACGACGACGAAGTCTTCAACAGTGAGCCCTGATGAAGGAAGAAAACATAATAGAAACACAGCATTGCGATTGAGAATTCAAGTCCGCCGTGTGGGTTCGTTCAGTGGTTGCTGCTGCTGACCAAGCGCTCAAGTGACCACAGATTCAATAGCAAAAGAAATGGTTATTCAGGTCGATATTTGGGCTGCTTTTTACTAGGAGGTGCAAAAGTGAGGGTACAACAGCGGTCTGGGATGATTACTTTTATTCCGTCGGTAGGGGGCTCACAGTGCGTAAAGTTGGAGGTAGGTGGCCAGTTGAGGAATTAATCACCGTGTCAAAACATAGATTCAGGCGGTACAATGTGCTTTAAAATTCAAATACGGAAGTAAATTAACATCTGTGCTATCCTTGAGAGTACTTACCTAACACTTTTACCCCAGGCTTCACAGCAATACAGCTAGTATTGAGTCCTGATTTTATCACCTCTATGAATTTTAAAGTGATAAAACAGTGGTATGTGACAAAATTGGAAAAAAAAATTTCATTTTTGTAATTCACCCCACAAATATGAATCATTGTATGCATTGAAAGGCCAAATGCGTGAACGGTACTTTTGTTTTCGGTCGAAATTGCTTACAGTATCATTTCGAGGGTACTCAAAGTCGTCCGCAATGAACCATTAGGCGTGGAAAGTTATTTAATGAAAATCAATGTTATTTTTGGTAATATTTATGAAAATAAAAAGAGAATGAAAATTTTTTTTAGGGGTGACAAATTCAGGTCGAAAACGTGACAAAATCGGGACGTGATAAAATCGGGTCGAAAACGTGATAAAAATCGGGGGTAGACAAAATCGGGGGGAGACAAAATCGGGGAGTGACAAAATCGGGTCAACACTGTATATAGTTTGCCTCCGATGACGACAGTAGTACCTTGGAAAATAATTATTCTATAATATAAATAGGTTTTAAGAAGCTGCTTTTTCAACCTACAAAACTGCTTCAAAATTATTCTCGTTAGAATTACAGAACAATATAAAACATTATTGAATGGTTTTAACACTACCCGTATTCGGTTAATCATACTTTGAGCCACTGTGCGCTCATAGAAACCATATGAAGGTCTTTGGTATTGCCTCTACTTTTCGTAGAATATAATATTTGAGACCCGTAGAGACCGGCTATAATAATTCTTCGTTCGATTAGTGAATTATTCCAGATGTTTTGGCTGACTTTTGATCTACTGACGGATAAAAGCATCGAAAAAGCACGATTTGCTCTGGTTTTAATGCTTGGAGAGCAAATAGTCAGATTCCCGGAAGGCCGGAATTGTACGTTTGATTGTACGTATATGGTTAAGGATTTGAACTCCTGAACTTGTGAAGTTCGGCAAATGAGTTTTTTCTTCAATGTTAGTTACCCTTCAAGATGGAGCATTTTCAATTTGTACGAATGCGTAATAAACTTAAGATTATCATTGTTTTATTAGGGGTTAAATGTATGAACCTCACTTTAACATCAATGACGGTAAGTAATGCTGAGATCCAATTGTTTTCAATAAAATGTACACTATTGGAAGGCACCTTAATTAAACTCTGATGATTTATAGTTTCTTCTAAAATCACTTTATGATTATACCACACGTACATAGGATTGTCAGCTGAAAAGCATCCCATCTACCAAAGTGCTCCAGCGTGATTATTGCTCGTTTTGGAATCTTCTACCAAGAGGCAAATCCATATTAGTTAGCCCATCGTCCTGAAGCCAAAAGCACTAAGAGAGGCACATAACCAGTGAAATAAAGTTCGTTCGAAATTTATATCAACCACTCGAAAGCATCTCTTCACATTCGCGTAACTGTCCCTTGAAATCCAGTTCCATCGGACAACAGACTCCACCAAAAGTGTTCGGCGCGGTGGAGGAGGCACTTCATAAAAATCCTGCATGATATTTATCTATTTTATTTTTTATGTTATCTTCTAGCTTCACATCGCATATTCTCTCCTCCTTCATCTGTTCCACCTTGGTCTACTTGATTGGATTGAGACCTACCAATCGCGTTTCAATTCTGACCCATGTTACCATTAAAGATTGAACATTTCCATCTGATTTGGATTCTTATAAACGATGATAATGGCCAATTTTTGGGTCGAAATGAGCGTCTTAGACTGGTGTTGCATTAGGAGTCTAAAGGAGTTAAGTGGTAAAATTGAAAGAACACAGTCATAAGTAAGTGTAAGATTAGCGACGCAAATCAATGACGTACGCTTTTAGAGTAAGGAATTAGAATCAGTGGGCACTTTTATAATATGACCATGAAAATGAAATAGGGCACGATATAAATTGCATGATATAACGAAATATGTGTTAACCGCACCTTCATAATATGTTGTTTTATGGAAGTGCTTTTTCTTTCTTTACTGAAATAATTACGGCTTATGAAGGGCATGAAATTTTTCACAGAAACTTTGGAAATTGCCAATAGAGAAAAAAAAGGTGCAAATAAAAAATAAAGTGGATTATTATTAAGTATTTAGGGCCCTCCTTAGCTGTATGGTAAGATGTAAGTGCTGCCAAGCAATATTCATGCTGAGGGTGGCTGGGTTCTGATTCTCGAAGTCGGTTCAGGCTATTTTCCGATTGGAATAAAATAAATTGGGTGAAGGTAAGTATCATCGTATTAGCCTCATGATATACGTGAATGCAGAAATGGTAACTTGGCTTAGAAACCTCGCAGTTAAGCATGTAACTGTGGAAGTGCTAATTGAACACTAAGCTGCGAGGCGGCAATGTCCCAGTGATGGATGTAATGCCAATGAAAAAGAAGATGTTTAAGTATTTGATTTCACTTGTGGGCGCATCTAAGCACTCGACGTGTAGAAAGAAACGCGTACAAAATGTTCAACACGGAAATAAAATAAACTGAAAATTCTTAACTTCTAAGACGAATCGCGTTCCTACAAAAACTTACAAAATTATACTCAGATATTTGAGGTTATGACTTTACGGTATTTTTATGCTCAAAAACGGATTTTACGTTTTTATCCTGACGTTTCAGCACATAATATTAAAATTTCTTTATCGGGCTGCTGAGTTGATTTGTGTCCTCCATTTTATTTCAGCCTTTGAGCATCAGGAAAGTAAGGCTACGCGTACCTGTTGATTTCCAACCACTTCCTCCCTCGTCAGTGGGCTTATTGTAACATATCCCCTGAACTCATGGATCGGCACACCTGGATCAGAGACCTCCTTCAGAGTAGCGTGGCGTATACCCCAGGATGGTCAGCCAAGAAAACCGAAAGTTTCATAACCTCAAATAACTCCATCATAGTCGATCTCACCTAGAAAGAGTACTCAGAAAGATTACTATGTCTGAAAACTCCGATGTGATGGCTATGCACAATAGAAGATAGATTTAGTTCGGGAAAAGTACTTGGAGGTAACCGCTCTTTTCTGGAGGGTTCGATCCATTTGAAACCAGTACATTAGACAGGTGCTTTTCCTACCGATTCTAAAAATTACTGATGAAACTAAATTCCTAGTACCTGGCGAATATAAAGCTAAACTCTCGTACTACATTTTCAGAACTTACTCTCTCATATGTATTTTTGTTTTTTTGTGGGGCCAATGCCAACCAAGTAGGATGAGTATTTAGTATTTTTCCGCTCCTGCCATCATTCTGTTTCATCAACAATTTATACCACTCAGAAAGAAAATAGCCGCAAAGTAGGGACATAACAAATATGATGATGTTGGTGTTTGGTGATTTTTTTAAACGTTAGCATTGTTTTAAGCCGCAAACATTCTCTTGGAAGAGAGAAGACATTGTTCGGACTAAGGCCGGATGGACTTCTGCGGAACATAAAAATCGTCTCCGTAGTCTGTGCAACTCGGGGACGAAACCTACGGAGGGTCCGCAAATCATCTTTCACCTGATCGATCCATATTGCTTGCTGCCCACCACATTTTTGTACCCGTCGGACAACTATCGAGAAACACATTGGCCACGTGCCATTGACATTTTTTGCTTATCTCGTGTTCTAAGTTATAGGACGCCCGTAGAACCATAGTGCGGTTGCCACCCGCTGCGACACTCTTATCTCCACATGTGTAAAACTCTCATCTCCACTCCACTCTTATCTCCACAAAACAAAACTTCAGCTCTAAGGGTATAGCATTCAAAAAGTTAATTGCTCATATTGCCGGGCATTAAGCCACCCGGAGGCGTGGAGAAATTGATATCATATGTCTGAAACTTGATTATGTGCATATGTACAACATGTGACAGATTTAGTTCGGAAAAGGTAGGCTTGAGTGGTAACTCGCCCTTCGCAGGGGTTTGATCCTTCACTTCCCCGCGCTCCAGCTCTTGTTTTCGCTCTAACCAAACTGGCTCAATCACTGTTAGTCATGCGTTTTGCCGACCTGCTGATCGGCGGCACCCGATTCTTCTGCAAGCTGCAGGCAATCTGAGTGGTTGCAAAATCGAACGAAAAATTGCGTTCCAGCTCTCTGCACTGCGTGACAAATCCTCTGATAAGGGTATCCGGGGTTGCGTTCCGGACGCAAAACGTCTAGTATAGCTTTTCTTTCAAAGTCCTCTTGCAGGCATAGTCCACATGGCTGCTGAAGGTCAGGCTTGTCGTTTATAACGTGGTCAAACAAATTTCGCGACTTGCACCTCACATGAATCACTACACATGTTGGGCCGACCATGCGGTTATTGGACGATATAACCACCTTCCGTCTTATGCTGATCGAGCTCCACCCCTCCAGCGCACATCCAATCCGCCACCGTGCTGATCACCGCGTGTGCTGCGGCTTTTACAGTTCTCCCTCGGAAATTGACCCCCGTAGTCCTCTAAGGCAAGACGTAATCGGCGAGAAGCCGACGATCTTAAAAACAAGGAGGGAAATTTAGGCTTCAGAATCCTGTCGGTACATAAGGTCCATAATACCGGTACCAGTATTGAACCTTGAGGACTCCTTTGGTGGTTAATTGGAACGTTTCTTTGACTGGCACGAATCTCGAATAATATGAACACGGCTCTGGGATATAGGATTTCCAACATCCGGATACAGGCCTACCGGCAGTGGCTAAGTCGCTGTAACGAGAGCGCGATGGCATCCTGCAGCTTCGCGCTGGTTGGAATGCGTTCTTCACATCAAGTGTCACCACAAAGCACAGTATCGAACACCTCGCCTTTCTGTTGGATCGCCATTCATGCGGTCTTACCAACGAGTTAATAGCGTCTAACGTGGACTCACCCTGCAAAAACTCGCTTATTGACAGGCCGTCTGTATTCTCTGCGTACGGGGTCAGCCTTCCGTTGAGCGATACGATCCTCTCTAGCAACTTGCCCGGCGTACTATGCAAGACAGATTGGTCTCATTCACGCCAATTTTGGGTTGCCCGACGACTTCCCGGCCTTCAACAACAAACACCAATTTCTGCCTTTTGCATCTTCGGGAATCTACACACATCAAGGCATCTTTCTGTCATAGCTAGCCTGAACATGTTCCTGGGTTCGCTATGATTGCAAGTAAAGAAGCACGCCAGCCTGTTCGGAACTCCCATTAGGTCCTGAAGCTTTGTTCGGCTTACCAGGGATTTAGCCACCGCGAGTAACGGCTTTCGTTCGTTACACCAGAGCCACCATATTTCGGCTGCAATCCTATATATTGGCCTTGTGGTGCAGGAAGCTAGGAACTTGCGACTCGGACGGGAAGAGCACCGATAATCCTCGCCAACCTTTTTATTATCTTTTTATCCTCGGTGCGGGCAGGTTGCAATCCTTCTGTCTAGTCAGCCTTGAGGTAGGTTGACTGAAGCGGCCTGCAAATCTTCGGTACTCCAACCAGTATACCGGGCATTTGCCATTTCCTCGGCAGGGCTTTCTTCGGTAGTGAGGGTAAGACGTGCGCGCGTGATAGGCACAAGCTACCAATGCATCCCGCTATTAGGACCTTTCAGAGTTGGCTTCCAGTCCCATAGTGAAGCGTGTGAAAACTTCGCCGCCGAAAGTGACGATCTTGGTCACCACGGACCTGACAGGGATCCCTAGACCTCAAATGTTGCACGCCATAGTTGATTTTGAAAGCGAATTGCTAGATGATCACAATGAGTGTAACCCTCATCAAACTCTCCAATCCAAGTTCTGGTGCCAGACTAGGACTGGACAAACGTTACGGGTCAATCTTACATGACTCGACCCATTTCCTGGGGAGAACAACGTGCTAGCGGAACCACTTCGTTGACTAGCACTGGCAGTGTCGAGCTTCGCTAGCGCCCCTAGAA
Source organism: Armigeres subalbatus (assembly GCF_024139115.2). Classification (NCBI taxonomy): domain Eukaryota; kingdom Metazoa; phylum Arthropoda; class Insecta; order Diptera; family Culicidae; genus Armigeres; species Armigeres subalbatus. The sequence goes on along the minus strand of NC_085140.1, from coordinate 355,248,945 downwards.
ACGTTTTCTTTGATCCCTTCTGATTGGTGGAAGCGGCTGGAGTGGAGTACAGTGGAGTGGGGCACCGCCACGAAGCGGGTTAAAATCTCCCATGCTGCGACGTGAACGGCATTTACGATCCACGAGAACAGACGAGATAGCCTATCGATGATCTGGTGAAACTGTTCTAATGGCTGGGCAACATGGTGGGACATAGCAGCTACAATAACACACACCATTGAGGAGAGTACCACCTCTTGGATCGGGTACATCGTCCCGTCAGTGCAAATAGCCGCCATCCTATACCCGTCCGCCACCCAATTTCGCCGCGTTAATGACAAGGGACGTTTTACGACCGGACAGGAGGGCTGACATCGGTCCTCGACTGATCGAGGACCGGGATCTGCCACAGCAGCTGCTAGGGCAGCGTTAAGCGATAGGGTGGTTAAGATTCAGCTTTGTTGGGTTTCTTGCAGTAACGGCTTCTTCTTTGTTTTGTCTCTGTCGGTGGGGCACGCAAGATCCAATTCCATAAAGTGGTTGTGTAGGCTTGCTTTTTGCTGGCGCAGATGGAGGCAATTTGGTGCCTTATCGCATTCCCTCTTCTGGCATTGTGCCCTTCCTCATCATACAACGTGACGACACATGCTTATGCTACGGTCTGTGCAGCCTTACAGTTGTAGGGACTTAGTGCCCCAACTCTAAGCTACCTGTCCACTTGGAGGCGGCTGGAGTTTGCTTACTGGGCATCCTGAGCAGAACACATGTTACACAAAAGTTTCTGTGACCCATATGCAATCGGAATTTAGTCACATTTGAGTGCTGCTGCAGTCAACAGGGTTTGGGATTGTGCTGTTAGGATACTGACCGATCTTCAACTTCCCTCGCTCCAATTACCTTTTTGGATTCCGCAACCGGTAACCTAAGGTAGGCTACCTGCGTGCCTAAGGGACCGTCTCTTAGGCGTACAGCGGTCTTCTCGATTTCTGTACCGCACTGGTCTCTGACGGCAGAGACGACGTCGTCCGCGTCCGTGACCTCAGTTGCTTGCACTGGAGGGTCACTTTCGCCCCAACTACCTCACCTCGGTGCCGTCACCTAAGAAGACCTTCTTGAGTCAGCTTCCTATAGTCCGGTCCCATCACCAATTTAGTGCCCGCGGATTCAGAATCAAGATTATTCAACCGGTCTTAGTACCGTCTTGACGCTTCGCATCGTTCTGACCCAGCGCGAAAGCTTTTCGGTAGCCTGCATCGATTTAAGCGACTTCGGCGTACCTATTCTTATCAGTTTTCGGTCCTTTTTGTGCCGGTGGCACTGGTCGGCTGGTATCCTTTATGCGACCCGGCGACTGTTGCGTCCTGGTTGGTGCTTTTGCCGTTTTTGGCCGAGAAGTTTGTCTTCTCGGGTCGAGATATCGCCTCTTCGGGTTCCTTCTGCAACCTCAATCTGCTTCCGTGTGGTCCAGACGACATTTGGAATTCAGTGATGAAAACAATTCTGCCTTCTTTGAGTCATGGTTGCAATCTTCCAAAGAAGGCTGAGAAGGCATCGGTTTCGGTTTGTCGGCCTTCTTTCTTTCAGCATCACCTGATAAACGCATCCTTCTGTTCTTTGTCATGCGACTGAACAGAAGCCTGGCAAGGAGCATCCGATGGTCTCTGTTCTTCAGTCCTCACTGATGTTCTGCTCTTAGCTCATAGTTCGTGAACTCGATGATATTATCGGAGTGCTGCTCGGCGGCGACCACGCGCATCCCGGATAGTAATCCGCCGAGAGTGCTTGATAGGGCTATACCCTCTGTCTACGCCGCTGGGGGAGACTTGGAAGTGCTGCTAGTTGACGCCTCCGTCACTTCTGCTCTCCGCCTCTAGGAGAAGACCTCGCCAAACCTCCTTCCTTGGGAAAGAGCCTCTACATACCTAAAACGATGCGTTAGGAATTTATTTTGGATTCACTCATTTTAAATTCTTGGTCCTCCTTGTAGAAGGTTGCTGTTTCGATTCCTACTGGGAAGTAGTTTCGCCTTTTAATGATTCCATGGTTATTCAAGGCTAAGGCGCAGGGAGGCCATACAAGGATTGACACTTTCAGAAAAGGGCATCTGAGCCTACATCCACCTAGCAGACAAAGCTTGGTGACAGGATTGGACGGCGTGCTACAAGACCCACCACGGTTTTAGAGGACGGAGGACAGCCAAGCCTACTCGCCGTTTCGAATCAGTGTCACCCGGCTCTACTAAGAGAGTAGTATGTCAGACTGCCAGCCCTCCTCGCTTTCACATAATGTTTTTTCTTGCCTCCACCATAATTTTACCTAATACAAATAACCTCTGCAGAGAAAAACAGAAAAAGCTGAACCTGGAAAATGTTCGTGAAATCTTCGCGAGTTGTTCCTGGATTAATTTTTTCAAATGTCATAAAAACAACCTCAGGAACATGTTTATCACGGATGTTCTGGAGAGCAAGAACATTATTGTTTATTGTTATTAGTGTTTATCTCAAGTGAAATTTGTATCCATTGTATTCAAAGTAACCCAGAAATACTCGCCAAGTAACCGTGAATTTTACTCGCTATGAACAAAAACAACTGCCCTGCTTTGATGTTTCTTGCTCATGCCCGTAATCGTTAGGAACAAAGCAAGCGCCAGAAAAATGCAGGCGGTAGGTTCATATGCGCGAGTATGGAAGCATCTTTAGGTAGGCCCAATTGCACTCTTTTCTTACTGGGCTTACTGGCGCCACTTGGAGCGGCACACGGTCGCTTTGATAGGGCCTGCTTATCCTTAACCGATTCGCAATAAGTTGCATTCGGGAGCAGGTCATTTAGCATAACGGCCATTTGGCGTAAAGGACATTCAGGCATAATTGTGAGCAGCCCTAAAGTGAGGGTCATTAATGGCATAATTCGCAACGACATTTCGGCATATTTTGTTTTGGTTTTACTTAAATTCAATTTGATTGATTAAGTGAAAGTGCAGAAAAATTGGGAAGGTAAATATAAATAACCGGTCGATACAATAATATTAAAAATACATAATCATTTCGTAGCAAGCTTTCTACATTGGCTGAGTATAAAGTAATGATAGAAGGATCAGCGTAAAATCACTTAAATCTCAATCAACGAGCGTCAGCACTGAAATCGTCTATGATTTTAAAAGAATATTGATTTCATGCCAAATGCATCACCATTTGCCAAAATCAGTCACGAAAACGCATTTGAAATCAATTTAGGCACTATTGTTACATAAAAAAGGTCAGTTTCTTATGCAACAAATGTCATCCACTGCTTAATGAAGGAAAGAACAAAAGAAATCATGATGATTCAAATGGATGACCTAACCCATCCATAGAGTTTTTAGGTGTTGAGCAGTGTCAAACTTCACGTGCGCTTGATTTGGAATCATCCACAGATTTGAGATTTTGAGTTTTTACCAACACTGGAAGCAGATACTATTGGATTCAAGAGTTTACCCAGTGAAAAGCAAATGTTTATTTAATCAAGGCAATGGTGGTGATGTGATTCTTTGCTTTGTATAGCTTAATCACTGCCTTTAATCCGAGCAATGGCGATGGCGATACCTTCTTTTAAAGTAGGTGTTTGCCCAAATTAAGGCAATAGTGGATATGAACCCTTCTTCCAAAACAGGCACTAAACCGGGGACAATGATAGATGTGATCCCTTTCATAAAAGAAGGCACTGACCCGGATTAAGACAATGGTGGATGTGATCTCTTCTTTTAAAAGAAGGCACTTGCCCAGATTAAGGCAATGGTGGATGTGATTTCTTTTTGAAAAGTTGGCGCTTTCCCGGCTCAAGGCAATGGTGGTTATGATCGCTTCTTTTAAAATAGATGGTTGCCCGGATTGAGGCAATGGTGGATGAGATTCCTTCTTTAAACTAGTCGTTTCGCCTTCGTGAATTAGGCAAATGGTGGATAAGTGATCCTTCTTTTTAAAATAGGCTGAATGCCTCGCCTCGTCGATTTATAGTCAATGATAGATGAGATCCCTTCTATAAAATGGGAAGATAGCTGGCCATGGGCTAAGACAATGGTGGATATGAATCATTCTTTAAATGTAGGCTTTTGCCTGATGTAAGACAATGATGGATGGGAACTCTCCTTCAAAAGTAGGCTATTGCACGGGTTAAGGCAAAAGCGGATAAGTGTTTGCCTAGGGTTAGGTAATGGTGGACGTGATCCCCTTTTTTTATAAATAGGTGTTTTTCGGATTAAGGTAATGGCATTTAAAGCAAATGGTGGATGTGATTCCATTTAAAAAGTCTCTTTAGTGAAAACTTCAAACGGTATTGGTTGCAAAATTCAGGGAATCACAAAACAGAACCCACAAATTAATTGTGCTATAACAATACCGCTTAAATTTTGTAATATGTTAAAACTCCATTGATCGAATGAAATTAAAAACCCTGCAAATCTACTGTTACCATAATGCTTAAAATTTTAGATCGATGGATACCTGGGTGATCATGTTACGATAATCTGTTTGTTGTTTTATCGAATTTTATGAATATTTATTTAGCATTCTTGCTTTTTCGGTATGTTTCATAAATGATAAATGCTAAAAGTGGTGAGATTGTTTGCTCTTGGGTTGATTTGCCATACATAGTTGGTAAAAAGTTTCGCAATGTAGGCAATTATTTTTATTGAATCCATTGAATCGTTGCATCGTCATCGCTGAACTTTATTGTATGTGGCCCAATGTCACCCCATGTGAGGGTGAGAATGGTCCAATTTTTCACACACAGTGGTAACTTTATTAATTTTCACAGTTATAATTTAATTTGTACCTAACTACAACTTCTGATTCCAATATTAATTATTGAGCTTTTGTAATATTTATTAGAGATAACATATCGACACCCCAGATTATGTACCACCAACCCAAAAAGCCATTAGCCAAAATGGTATATGCTCCAAGAAAATGTTACAAAGTGCTAACATTGGAATCTGTTTTAATCAGCTTAAGGTACTGCTTTGAATAATAAATTTACCACTGTATGGGGAAAACAATAAATGAGGGAAATTCTTTAAAAGTTATATGTTGTTTAAAATTGGCCTATTTTTCACCCTGGGATAGGGGATGAGATTGGGCCAAATACAATACAGTTCAGCGGTGAAGATGTGCAACGATTCAATCGTTAATTAAAAATAATTGCCCACATTACGGCTCTTACCGAACGGCGTGTAAGGCAAATCAACCATAGGCTTGGCCCAATCTCACCCCTTTTTAGCGTGTGCATTGTTCGTTGCTACGAAAACCAGAACCGCTATATAAATATTCATAAATTCGATGAAAGAACAAATAGATTATCGTAATATGATAAGCAGGTATCCATCAATCGAAAAACTAGTTATGGGTTAGATTTGTGGGGCATTACTGACATTATTTCAATACGGGTTCATTCGATCAAAGTTTACATCCAAATTCCAAGCACATGGTACGAGCACAATTAGTTCTTGAATTTATTTTGGTTGATTTCCTAAAATGAATTTTTACTATAATTTCGAACCGCGTTTGAAGCTTTCATCAAAATTCGTAACAGTTTCTGAGATATTAGGAGTTGAAACATTTTTCGTTTTTGGCTCAATCTTTACCTCTAGGCCCAATGTCACCCCTGAACGACGGTAAAGGCGTCGCCCGATGTAAGGCAATGATTGAATAAACCCTCCTTTGTGCGTAGGTCTTTGCCCAGATTAAAGCAATCACGTATTTATTTAATATTATTTATTTAGTTTACATCTAAACAGATAACACTGAATCAAAAATTTGACGCCATAATACACGGCTCGAGTGCCGCATCTCTCCATCCCCGGATACGCCCCACGCTTCCGCTGCCGTTTTGCACCTGGTCTGCTCCATCTCTGCCTGCTGCGCTCCACGCCAGTTCCCGTACCTGTTGGATCGGAAGCGAACACCATCTTTTGCAGGGTTGCTGTCCGCCATTCTTGCAACATTTCCGCCCATCGTACCCTTCCGGTTTTAGCTACCTTCTGGATACTGGGTTCGCTGTAGAGTTGGGCGAGCTTCATGGTTCATTCTTCTCGCCGCCACACACCGTCTTCTTGCACACCGCCAAAGATGGTCCTAAGCACCCGTCTCTCGAATACTCCGAGTGCTTGCAAGTCCTCCTCGAGCACCGTCCATGCTTCATGTCTGTAGAGGACAAACTGGTCTTATTGTTAACGTCTTGTACATGACACACGGTGCGGTGGCGAATCTTTTTCGACCGGCAGCTTCTTCTGGAGCCCGTAGGTGTCTTGACTTCCAAGCAGATGATGCGCCTTCGTATTTCACGACCAATGCCGTTAAGTCAGCTGTTAGTGCGATCCGAGGTAGACGAATTCTCGACCACCTCGAAGGTATCCCCTGTCTATCGTAACACTGCTTCCCAGGCGGGCCCTGTCGTGCTCGGTTCCGCCCATGCTACGTACTTTGACTTTGACGCATTCACCACCAGTCCAACTTTTGTTGTTTCATGTTTTAGGCGGGTGTACAGTTCTGCTACCTTTGCAAATGTTCACCGATAGTGTCCATGTCATCCGCGAAGCAACAATAAATTGACTGGATCTGTTGAAAATCGTACCCCGGCTGTTGCTAATCTGGCTCTCCGCATGACAACCTCTCTAGCGCAATGTTGGACAACAGGCACGAAAGTCCACTTCACAATTCTTTGTTTCGTCCCCGGCGCGATTCGAATGAACTGGAGTGCCTGCCCGAAATCTTCTACACAGTTTTTGAAAAACACCATCCACCGTTGCTTTGATCAACTGGTGAAGTTCCCCAGGGATCACGGGCGATCCCTGATTTTAAAGAAAGCGCTTGCCCGGATTAAGGCAATGGTGGATGTGATCCCTTCTTTAAAAGCAGGAGTTTTCCCAGAATAAGACAATAGTGGGTGTGATTCGTCCTGTAATCTACCATTGGTAAATTTAATCCCTTCTTTTAAAATAGGCATTGGCTCGGAATAAGGTCAAGGTGAATTAATATATCATTTGAAAGTTGGCGTTTGCCCGGATTGAGGCAATGGTGATACCTTCTTCAATAGAAGGTCTTTGTACGGAACCAAGCAACAGGAATTGAGATAATTGTTTTTGGAATGGGCCGTTTGCCTGGAATAAGTAAATGGTGAATGTGATCGCTTCCTCGGAACTAGTTCTGCCGTTTCGTTTGTCCGTTCTTTCGAAAAATATCTTCCATGATTGCTTTTAATTTTCTTTTTTGTCTTTATTAGCGAGACTTTCAGCCCTAGGCTGGCTGGCCCGGATCGAACTCGGAAACTTAACCCAGATCGGTACAAAACATAAAATAACATCAATTTCTACCATTTAGTAAGTATGCATCTCTCTTTTCAATGGCTCTACATTCCAGCTGGAACTTGGAATGCTTTTCAACTTAGTATTCAATTAGCATTTCCTCAGTTATTAATTGAAATGCCCGCCATTGCATGAGTATGTATCTTGTGTGGCAAGCACAATGGATACACTATGCTCAGGTTGTCGAGAAAGTTTCCAACCCGAAAACATTCTAGACCGGAGCGAGAATCGAACTCGCTATCTCTGGATTGACAATCCTACGCCTTTCCTCGTAAGGCTACTGGAGACCTCCCCATTAATATATGAATAACTGAATAGCAGAATCTGATATTAGTTTGTTTGATATAGTTGCTAAAATGCAATTAATACGTTACGCAAAAAATTGCCATTTCCAACCCTTTTCCTCCTCTCACACACTCAGTTTTTATTTCTGCAGCTCGGCAAAAATCAAGTATTGTCGTGCGCCAGCTAAAATAAATAACTGATATTCCGGCAAAATAGCGTTTGCTAGAAGTTGACTTTCGCAAATTATTTGGTTGATTATCGCGCAATTTTATCAGAAACTTCGGTAAAAAACATGTTTGCTGGGGGCACGGCCAGCGATTCTCGGTAAAAGTCTTCAACATTTTGCTGAGATCCCGGTATAAAAAATTAAGTGTGTATGACACACTTTTTTTTAAGCATCTGAAAATTTTGTATGGATCGTCACACTTAAAGCAACCCTCTCTAAGCGTTACGTAATTCATGGATGTTCCCTAACTCATTTGGCCTAATGGTGAACCTAAATAAAGATTTAAATAACATAAAAAAAAAAATAGTCAAGCTTTGAATTTTCTAAGAACTGTACTATAGGGAGATGGATCCTTTATTTTTATGTATTTTCATTTGTCTGCACTAATTATTAATCATCAAAGCGTGGAAATCTTTTTTGCAAAAAAATCTGTTGATTATAAATTATGGGATTTACATGTCCATTAATTGTGCTTTTGATAATAACATTATTTTGAGCTTTTTAGTGGAATGTCTTCATCAAGTCGAGCTGTAAGTACGAGACATTGAAGACGGCCTCACTGTTGAGGTCGAAATACGTATCTGTCAGAGGTTCAATCAAGTGGCGGATTCAAAGGGAATTGTACAAACTCATCTTATGACAAGTGTATTTTTGATTTTTTTCGAAGAATTGCACAGATTCGTAAGGAGAACAATCCCTGTGGCAAGGTGAATTTATTAATTCGTGCCTCTATCAAAAGTTCATTTCTGTTGTGATCCTAGAGCCTTTCATTGCACCATGGCTTACAAAACAAATTAAGAACAAAAAACCTCATTATAATATTTAATATCAAATATACATGAACGCTTGGACCTCATAGCTGTGTGCCTGTGCATTGAAGAAAATAGAACGTACGCTTCATCGATGAATAGAAGAGCGTGCCCGAGTTAAGCTCCGTCAAGCCATTGCCCGTTGCCGCGTTGTTGCTGTTGTTGTTCGCTAAGCGACAAGCCAGAACACTTGATCAAACGGTTGAAATAAAATCACTAGCCCGACTTCAAAGCATCAATTTTAAACATTTATTCGCCTTCTTCACGGCCATCCTGCTGTGGCTCTTATTATCGGATTTCTGGACCCCTTTTTGCTCTCAATATACTTGATTTGTTGGAAAAAAAATTAACCAAGATCTAAGCTCTGCCTCGCAGTAGACGCAACTCGAAAACCAGTATTTGACGAATATGTGATGGAAATCAATGTTATGTTAATGGCACGTCAGAAATGTCGAAAAAATTCCCCTATAAGCATACGCCAATTTCGGCTATGGCGGTATTTAGGTGGCGGATATTTTTCTTCCTATCTGACGGTCATTTGAGTACGCTTATTTTTTGTGATAATTCCTTCAAATATCTGCACAGAAATTAAGCTGGATTTTGAGCAAGCGGGAGCGCTAAAGGATCTGATTGGCCTTAATTTTTGGATGGAATATAGTGGGAAAAGATGGAAAGACCATGTGCGTTGCTGGCAAAGCTGATTTTTGTTGGGTTGTGAATAATTAATGTGATGGATTTGGGGAAGGTAAAAAATAAGACAAATCAATCCAGCGAATGTCATGTGACATTTTCATGAACCGTCTGCATGCTGGTTTTATTTTGATTAGATACCTACATCATACAAAAAAATAATGTCTCGCCAGCAGAAGAAGCAGGAAGAAACTTGATTCGGTTCTTAGACTATCTCTTGTGCGGTTCCAAGAATGAAGAAGTGTCTAGCGAAATGTTGCTTGATTTCCTAGGAGCGATGTACTTTGATTTCAGCTGCAGTGAAAATAAAATAGAACTATCATATTGCTTGGATGGATGCCACCCAGCGTTTATTATTTGTTTGAATTTAGTTGGAAGAAACGCTGTATTGAGTCGCAATATACATTTTAAAAGTGCCTTGACGTAATGTATGTGAGCAATGTATTGTTAGCTATCTTTATATAGTTAGTTTAGTTTAGTTTTTTCTTACACTCTATTAGAATAACTAATGTTTTCTTCAAGCAGTCAAGGTATTAGAAAACCAATATTGAAATAAAAAAATCCTCAGAATTATTGTTCGAATAGAAAGTTCGTTCTTCATTTGTTTTTAATTAAATTAATGTTATTGTTGTTCTTATAAATAGACGAAAATCTAGGATCCGATGCTCAATTGTTATAAAATATTGGCCTAATGATTTTTCATCTAAATCTTGAGCGAAGTATAATAAACATGGAAAATATGTAAGACTTTCTGTGCATTATCTTCAATGTGCGAACATCGCAGCACAATTCAAATAATGAACTTTCTTCTCACTCGGGCGAATATATCGCACCTACTTATCGTCAGGCATGCATTAAGGCGATTGTTACTACTGAACAATTCCTCAATTCCTACTCTTCTACTTACCCGTTCGTCACGATGCGTTCGTTCACAGTCGTTTGAAACGTACATATACCGAACAACCGTTACAAGTCCAATGTGAAGAAACTTTGCGCTCATAAACTCAAATTCAACTCATTCATTACCGACTGACAAAGTTGGCCCTAATTATTACATCATCCTCGCCTCCACCCCCACCTTTAGACAAACCCGGTTCAAACCTCCGACGATACTCCTCTCATTGCCACAAGCAATTTATTCAAGTGGAGTATAAATTTGAAAAATTTCCCCCATTACTTAGGAGTCATTCTTCGCTAAAGTTTTTCCATTGCTCCTTTGTTCCCTTTTGCAGAAAACTATGGATTGATTCAACGGTACGCCTCCGGCTACGACTGCAACCAGGAAAAGTGCCAGTACGAGAACCTGCACGAGCACTTCCACTGCTACGACACGTTCTGCCGGGGGAAGGTCCTGTACAAGAAGTACGAAATCATTCGCCATCTCAAGTGGCACAAGAAGCGCAAGGAGTCGCTCAAGTATGGATTCTACCGGTTTTCGTCGTCGGACGACTGCAGCATCCAGTACGGGCAGTGTCAGCACAACCACAAGCACACGCACTACCACTGCGTGCACGAGAACTGTGATAAGGTGTACATCAGTACCAGCGACGTGCAGATGCACGCCAACTACCACCGGAAGCACGAGGCCATCGTCAAGAATGGGTGCGTAAAGGGGGTGGGCCGCCTGGCGATGATGGGTTCGGATGGAGTGAATAATTTGGATATCGTTCGGTTTTTAGATTTCAACGGTTTCGGGCCACGGAAGAATGTAACACAGATCACTGTGCGTTCAAAGGACAGAAGACCACTCACTTCCACTGCAGGAGAGAGAACTGCAAATATACATTTAAGAACAAAGCAGATATGGGTGAGTTAAGCCAATTTTGTATGATTGTTAGCTTGGATTCAGGCTCAGGCTCATCTAGACCAATTAAGTATCGATATAGGGTTGGGATATAATTCGTCAAATTACCTTTTAGTCAAATGACGCTGATCGAATGACATCGCTTCGAAGTGACATTTAGTCGAATCGTCGTTTAGTGGTAGGTGGGGAAACGTGAACCGCCCGCCCTGTTTTATCGAGAACCAAAGTAGTTTTGTTCTAGCATATTTTTTAGTACCGTGGGGCATCGAAATCCGTACACTTCAGCGCTTCAGTAAGCCTTTAGAAAATATAAATCGAATGCAAATCTTCTTTTGCCGTTTTACGCTTCGAAAATTAAGAAAAAAAAATAATACAAAAATAATACAACACCTTCTGAATCGAAATCCACCTACCGTGGACGCACAGTTATTTTTTGTCTAAACATTCGAATTGAATCAGATCGATTAACTGAACTACTACTGCAAATAGTTCAATACGCTCCTTGAGAAGCGTTCTTTTTGATTTTCATTTTGCTGATCTTACTTTATACTTTTAAGGCTTTTTAGGTGCACCAAATGGCACCTGAAACTTCGCGTTTGATGGGGAGCGATTAGGTTATTATTTTTGTTATTTTAATATCAAAGTCTACTTTCCATTCCCATGACCAAAAAGCTTGCTGTCGTGATAAGATAAATAATTTATAAATTAATGACCTTAAAAACTTTAAAATTTGTTGATATCTCATAAGATGGACGGATTTCGATGCTGTACGAACTTCGATTCTTTAGATAAATGATTGTTATGTGGTGCGTTATTTTTTGGATTGACAACCGTATTTATTCTGCAGGACAGCTTATGTGTTTTGAACCAAAGGCGTAAGATTGCCAATCCGGAGATGGAGAGCTCGATTCTCGGTTCGGTGTAGGATGTTTTCGGGTTGGAAACTTTCTCGACACCGTAGGTATTAGGGTGCCAATGGAATGTATGAGAAAAAATTGTCATCGAATTTAAAAAAAACGACATTGTCCACAAGTTTCATTACCTTAAAATATGACCCCATACAAAATTTGAGCTCATGGTTTAGGGGTGTCTAAAATTCATCAAGTTTTGAATTTTTTTCCAAGAGGGGGCCAAGGTCCGATGTAATTTAAATAAAAAAAAATTTTTTTTAAAAAAAAAAACGATTTTTTCTCTTAGAACATTATTGGGACGCAAACGTTTTCGTAGCCAAAAATATTCCCCTATGCAAAAATTGAGCTTAATCGGACATGATTTAGGGGTGCTCAAAATTAATCAAAACTTATTTTTTTTCCATGCTAGGTTTTTCCATTACCAGTATTTATTTGAACTTTAGAAGTGAAGGCAGTCACACTGTTTATTATTATTATTTTTCATAAAATGGAGGATATTCTGTTTGTTGCGGAATATTTGCCATTGTTTCCCAAGTCATCTCATTTGCCGTTGTATGGTGAAGTTCTTCGTAAGTTCATGTTTCATTTGCGGGATTTCATGCGGTACAGCGTAAAAATAACTGCGTAAAAATAAACCTCAGTGTAATAAAAATTGCCTAGCAATAAGATAATTTTCTCCGTAAATCTGATCTCAAAAGTTTTCAAAGTTACAAAAAAAATCAACATTTTTATAGCAAGATTTCGAGCACCCCTAAATCATGTCCGATGGAGCTCAAATGTTGCATAGGGGCATATTTCAGGGCTTAGGAAATGTTTGCGTGACGTCCGGTTTTTAAATTCGATGAAAAATTGTTTTAGTGATAATTTTTTTTTCAAAACAGTCGATTTAAAAAAAAAAAAATCTCAAAGTTTCATGCATTTTGAGTCCTTTGGCATCAAAAAATAAAAACAAAATTTCCCCTAGGGAGAAAAAAAAAGTTTTAATTATTTTGAGCATGCACTATCGATTTCCATAACTTAAATCGTACAAGAATAGCAAGCTGTGATACATCGGAAATGAGAAAAGTGGATCAAGTCTCCCCAGTCTCCTCTAGTGAAGTTATTCTTTCCATGGATTAATCATTCATCATCATTTATTAACTGACACCTATACAGATAACCACAGACCTTGAAGAAGATCCCATCTCCAGATCGATACCTCGGAGATGAAGTAAAATTGTAAACGCTTTTACTTGTGACTACGAAAATTAATTTTCATCCTTTTTGTGTTCTTTCTGTGTTCTTCTCAATTTGCATGAAAAATTCCTCTGGAAATTCCTCATTTAGAAATTCTTCCAAATTTTCCTGGAACACATAACTTTTCAGCGGATAATTTTCCTAATTTCTCCAGACAATTTGCCTGAATTTTCTTGCAATGTCCACAATTTCCACTGGAAATCGTTTCAATTTTCATAAGAAGAAATATATTTGATTTGCCCCAGATTTCTATGATTTTTCAACGTGTCCTGAATATTACTTTAAAAAGAAAAGAGTCTCTTTTCCTCTGTTTCTAAAAAAAAAACATTTCTGTCTATCCAACTTAATATTTTCGCACAAATTTTTTTTAAAGAAGAAAATAAATTATTCCCTCTCACTCTTCTGCGGAAAATTTTCATATTTTTTTTTTGAAAAGCTCTGCTGCATATCGTCAGAGAACTCCAATACCCTAAAGGTGATGTAAACCCAATAAGAAAATAGACACGGAGCGGAGCTAAGCTAGGGTACAATGCGGCACGTGACCCACCAAATCGAATATTTTCCCTAAACTTTTCCCTAAAGAACTGCAGGAATTATTCCGGAGAACAAAAGGAAGGTTTTTTTCTGAAATTTATTAAAGAATGAAATAGAAAATCCTGAATGAATTTTCGGAAGAGTTTCTAACGCAAATGTCAATGGAATGCCCAGATGACGGAACTCTTGAAAAAGTTTCTGAATGATTCCTAAAAGAATGCCTGAATGGAATATTAGAATGCTTTAATGAATTTCTAATTCAATTTCTGGAGGAGTTTTTAAAAAAATTTCTGAAGAGGTTTCGGTAGCAATTTCAAACAAATTTCCATTGAAATTTACAAAATTCTTAAAGAATTCCGAATTTTTCAAAAAGATTTTGCAAAGGAATATCTAGAAACATTTCCGAGGAAATTTCTGAAGGAATTTTCGAAGAAATTTCGCACGGTATTTCCGAAAGAAATTTGGACTATTCAAGGATTTCCTGAAGAAATCCTAAAACAATTTAACTTTATTGAAGATATTCCTGATAGAATTCCTGAAGGATTTTCCATAGGTATTTACGAAGACGCGCGGTTACAGTAAGACGCGCGGCTACAAAGCAAGACCATTCTGAGGGTGGCTGGGTTCGATTCCCGGTGCCGGTCTAGGTAATTTTCGGTTTGGAAATTGTCTCGACTACCCTAGGCATAAAAGTATCATTGTGTTAGCCTCATGATATACGAATGCAAAAATGGTAACCTGGCTTAGAAACCTCGCCGTTAATAACTGTGGAAGTGCTTAATGAACACTAAGCTGCGAGGCGGCTCTGTCCCAGTGTGGGGATGTAACGCCAATAAGAAGAAGAAGAATATTTACGAAGAATTTCCCAAAGAAATTCTTGAGAGAATTTCTAAAAAAAAATTCGTAAAGGAAATTCTAAATGGAATTCCCAAGTTAAATTCTGTACAAATTTCAGACATTCTTAAAGTTCAGCAAGAATTTCTTTGGACATTGCTCCAAGATTTTTTTCGGAATGTCTTGGGATTGCTTCTGAAAATTAATAAATTATTATTAATTGCATCGGAGATAAATCCAGAAATTTCTTTGGATATTCCACATAACATTCCTTCGAAAAATCAAAGACGAAATTATTAGAAAATTTCCAAAGACCCTTCTTTTAGCAATTTATTTCAGTACCTAAAACTCTGTCAGTACTTTCTTAAGAAATTCCTTTGGAAACTATAGGGAGAAATTCTTGAAATTCCTTCGAAATATCCCTCAGGAATTTCTTCAGAACTTCCTCTAGAATTTCTTTGAGGATTTTTTAGGTATCCCTTTGGTTATTCCTTCGGCTTTTTTTTA
This sequence comes from Armigeres subalbatus, assembly GCF_024139115.2. Classification (NCBI taxonomy): domain Eukaryota; kingdom Metazoa; phylum Arthropoda; class Insecta; order Diptera; family Culicidae; genus Armigeres; species Armigeres subalbatus. The sequence goes on along the minus strand of NC_085140.1, from coordinate 355,233,794 downwards.
GCAATTCTTACAGACCTCCGTAATTTCCTTTTCGCATTCTTTCAGGAATTTTTTTTGGAATTTATTTCATGAATCCTTCATAGATTTCATTTGGAAATTATTTTGGAAATTTCTTCGCGAATTCTTTAGAAATTTCTGATGAAGTTTCTTCAGGAAATCCTTTGAAATTTCCGTTAGAAGCTCCTCCAAAAATTCCTTTAGGATTTCCTATTTTATTCTTCCATAATCTACCGGATGATTTTTTTCAACAATTGATTTTGGAAGCAATCTTACATTGGAATTTCTGAAGAAATTTAAAAAGGCCTTTCGAGAGGTTTTACGAAAGAATCCCTGGAGGAATATCCAAATGAACTACAAAGATAATTTTCAAAATTATTCCTGGAGGAGCTCCCGGAAGAATTTTTAGAGAAGTTTTAGAAGACATTCCTGGAGGCATTTTCAAATGAATTTCAGGAAGAACTTCCGAAGAACAACCTGAATTGATTAGGGACAAAAATTTCTAAACGAATTTCTGAAGGAATTATTGAAATAATTTCCTAAGGAGTTATTAAAAGAATCCCCGGAAGAATTTCCAATGAAATTTCCAAACAAATTCCCAATCGAATTTTTATATAATTTCTCAAATTTTTATACGAATTCTGGAACATCTGAAAAAAATCTTTTTGGGAATTCTGCCAGGAATTTCTCCGGCAAGTCCTTCGAAAATTCGGACGGCAGTAAAACAAGACCCTGTTTTGAATCTGGAATTAAGACTTGCCAAAAATAGAGAACAAAAATATAAATATAGGGTTCGTTCGGAAAATCCTTCTCCAGGAATTAATTCGTTTACTCACTGAGACATTCTTTCAGGTATACCTTCGAAAGTTCTGTCAGGAATTCCATCGTGAATTTCTTCTCTCTCTTGAAGGTTTTTTTTTAAAAACCTTTCACAAATAAATCTAGATCCGAGTAGCACACTTGTCATACATCAGACACTGTGATTTATATGCAACCAAATCCAGTCACGCTGGTCTTACTGCAACAAAAACTGATTGGAATTGTGCTATTAGGAAAAATATTCTTAAAAACTCTTTAAGGAATTCTTTCGAAAATTTCTTCAAAAATTTGTCCCCGAATTATTTTTCTTTAGGGATTCCTTTAGCAATACTATCAGAACTGCTTCCAGGTACTCCCTCGGAAATTTCATACCATTGGCTCCTGTAATTCCGCTGGAATTTCTTTCAGGAATTTCCGAACGAATTTCTGAAAGAAGTTTCGAAGGTACTCCTGAAGGAAGTTCCGAAATTCTTGAACTTCTCTGTGAAATCCTTCAAAAATTCTTTCGGTATTCTCAGAAAATTACTTTGGAGATAAATCCAGAAAGGTTTTAAGAAATACATCAAGGTATTCCTTCTAAAATTTGTTTAGAAAAAGCTTAAAAAATCCTTAAGGAATACTTGCGTCTTGAGAGTTTCTTCAGAAATTCCTTCCAAGACTTCTCAGTAAATTCCATCGGAAAATCCTTAACGAATTATTTTAAGAATTTCTTCGGCAATTCTTTTTGAAATTCCATTGGAAATTGCTTTGAATTTTTTTTCGTAATCCACGCGAAAAATTATTCGGAAATATCTACGGAAATTGTTTCATAGGAATCTTCTGAAATTCCCTTAGGAGAAATTCTTAGGAAATTTCTTTATGATTTCTTTTGCAAATGGCTTGAGAAATATCTGCGGAAACTGGTTTAGGAATTCCTTTTTTTAGAAATTGCTTCAGCAATTAGTAGTGTCTTAAATAGATTTTTCCAGTATTCCTATTATTATCATTATTGATTTATTGGCACTAATCAGTGAGTACAACATCGAAAGCTCAAAGTAAAGAGGGAGCACAACAATGAAGAACAGTATTATAAATTCAGTAGAAAACCGAATTATAGCCGCTATCAAAATTGGATTTTTCTCACAATCCATACGTTAAATCTAATTTCGGAAGTGGTGCGCTGTATAGCACATCACCAAATGAAAACAGCGCACCACTTCCGAAGTTAGGTTTAACGTATGGATTGTGAGAAAAATCCAATTTCATTAGCGGTTATAATTCGGATTTGCACTGAATTGATAATATGAATAGGTGTCGCAAGCGAGCGACTAGTATGAAGCGAACAGAAATAAATTTTTTGTAGAGGGTCAGTTGTGAGAATAACCTACCCGATCTCCTAAAAGTCAATCTCTCTACACTAGTCCTGATCTTCCCGGCAGGGATGCCAGACATACAGACATGTCTGTATTTATACAGACATTTAATCTTGCATACAGACATCATACAGATTACAGACATTATACAGACTTTTGATTGATGTTACAGACTTTTACAGACATTTAGTTTTTAAAAACTTTGGGCTGCTAAACAGAATCCTGTTGGGCTTTCCAATTAAACCATTTTGGGTTTTCAAACAAAATCGTTATGGGGATTTCGTACGGAATTCTATAAGGTTTCCAAACGGCATCATTTTGGAATTCCGATTGGAGCCTTTTAGGCTTCTGAGCGGGATCTCTTTTGGGTTCCAAACAGAATTATTTTAGAATTTCAAACGGAAAGATTTTTTGATTCCTTTCGGAAGCCTAAAAAGATTCCATTAAAAAGTCCAAATCCATCCATTCTGAAGCCCAGAATGATCCAGTTCAAAAGCCCAAAAGAATTCCATTAGGGTGCCCAAAAGATATCCGTTCTCATACGCATTTCCGTACAGAATTATTTGAACCGATTTTCTGAACGAAATTCCTTTGGGCTTTCAAAAGGAATCACCCTGAGCTCCCCAAATAAAACCTTCTGGACTTCTAAACGGAATTCTGATGGGATTCTGAACAACTCATTCTAGAATCCTGAACGAAATACTTTTGGTCTTCCGAACGGAATCCTTTTGGACTTTCGAAAGAAATTCTTTTGGACTTTCGATTGGAGCGTTCTGCGTGGATTTTTTTTTCTGCTTTTGGACCAGAGATTCTGATGGGATTTCCTAGCAAGCGCAAAAGGAATCGATTCAAAAACCTTGAAGACTTCTTTCCGAAAGCCAAAAAGAGATCCTTCAGAAAACTGAAAAATATCGGTGCATAAACCCAAAAACAAGGCCTTTCTCTGGGTTTCTGAACGAAATTATTTGGTATTCGGGAAATAATTTCTGAACAAAATTCTTCAGGAGTCATCGGGGATTCTGAATGGATTTTTTCTGTTTCTGTACAAGGGATATCCTTTTGGGATTCCTAAGCCTAAAAAGATACCATTCAGAAGCCAAAAGAACTCTATTCAACAGTGCAAAAAGAGTTTCTTTCGGAAGCCCGAAAAAGTTTGAATGACCAAAGGTTCTCGGTTTGTAAACCCATAAGTTGTCAATTCCGTTCTTTGGGTTTCCAAACGGATTTATTCCTTCTGTGCCTCTCTTACGAACCAAACACTTTTGGACTTCCCAACGGATTTTCAGTTAGGAAATTGCGTAAATATTATCAATTCATGCTAACGTAACAACATACATATTGATAAGAACATTATTCAGTGCTTTGTAGTGAAATATCTTCACTTGGCATAAGACGAGATAGTATTAGTGATATTATCCCATTTAATCCACCACTTGATTGTAACCTTACAGTATAAATACCAAAAAACGTATTTCGACGTCAACAGCGCAAACTTATTTGTCTTCAATATCTCGTACTTGACTCGACTAAATCTTACACCAACTTTTTGATTATTGAAACCTCGATATTCTACGTAGTCAAAAGTGTATGTTTTTAAAATAGTTTTCTAATTCCTGTACCTTTTAAACTCCATACAGACAAATACAGACATTTTGCTGAGATTAATACAGACTTATAAAAAATGTATCTGGCATCCCTGCTTCCCGGTCCACAAACAAGCAACACCAGTCAAAACATGATAGAAAATCCGTAATTATTTTTTGTTAAAACTGATTGTTTTGTTTTTTTTTGCCTCTAAAATTTGTATGGACCGTATCGCTTTGCCAGGCACCCTCTCATCCCCCTGAAGCGTTATGTAATTTGTGAATGGGTTCTTAGGTAGGCTTGATTTGTTCGGGGATGACAGGCTTACTCCCTCTGGAAACATCAGTGTGAAGGATTCCCTAAGAACAAACGACGCGACAATTGCGACGCGATTCTATCGCTTGGCGACTGCGATTCTGTCGCCGTTGGTATGGAAGCGTAAATGGAACATTGCCTGTAGCGACCAACGATAGAATTGCGGCAACTAGTTGTCACCGTCGCGGCGATGAAATCGCTTAGGTCTGGGGGAGCCTCAAAATTAATTTTCGAAAAAGCGCTCATTTGCTCCGAAAAGGCGAAATAGCGAGAAAGGCAATATTCAAGAAAAAAATTAAGATTTTCGTAGGCGCTCCTAGCGGGGGTTGAATTTTTGGCGAAAAAATCTGAATAATTTAGGGTCACCTGTCCAATAGTGCTAAAATACCAGAAAAGATTGATTTTTTTTTTAAATCCCAAAAAACAATCTTTTATTGGAAAATTTGAATGTGTTGGTGGGCACAATATTTCAGTAGATTTATTTTCAGAAATAGCAATACTTGGCCGAAATTTCCGAAATTAATAATAATTAATTTTTTTTTTTTTGTTCAACCTTGCTTGTATTAAAATTATTAGCCATTTCCTTTTTCACCAGCCGAATTAATTAAAAAATGCCGTACTTCGACGCAGGAAAAATACAAAACACATTTATTTACAAGCGCGCACGCTTCAAACCATCATGCCAACAATAATTTCCACCAAAAATTATTTGGAATTTACACTGGAAATTTTTGATTCTTTTCGCGAAAACTCTTAGGAGATTAAAATCCATCTAGGGACACAAACGGGGTTGATTCTCCGATGGCAATCAGATACGCCTTGTGATTTTCCAAGCCACAACCAATTTTCCAGCGGTCTTCCAGATGCGCATTGTGTTTTTCCACACAACAAATCATTTTCCAGCAATCTTCCAGATGTGCCTTGTGACTTTCCAAATCACAATCCATTTTCCAGCGGTCTTCCAGACCCTCTTTGGGATTGTTCAAACCACAATCCATTTTTCAGCGAACGTCCAAACGCGCTTTGTAGCAAAGCAATACAAGCCACCTTGCTTTGTGATTTTGTTAAACTATCAAATATTTTATTCTTCAGACATTAACCACTTGGATTCAACCCACTTTTTGAAATCAGCGTCAAAATATAGGGTCGTCAAAATGTGTGACCCCAAATGACCAGAGCGAAATGCGATGACAGCAGCGCTCCGTGGGCGCGTGTATACGCCACAGAAATCTGACAAGAAGAGACCGAGTCATGGCTTGCTATTCACCGATTGACTGATGTGTTAGTTTATAATCACACGCTGATTGTAACTCACTCAAACCCCACATTCACCTTTAAATTTCCACCAGGACTCTCAAAAAGTGCCAAAAAGATGCTAACTGCGATTTTTGAACATTTTTTCATGCAATGCATTTTTTCAACCATTGCAATGGTAGGCATAGAAATGCGTTCAATTAACAACTGTGGGAACGCTTCTAGAACTTTAAGTTAAACCATTTTTTTTTTCAGTTGAAATGTAGATCAACTGGAACGCAAATGATCTTCGACACCAGGGGTGACATTGCGCATCTCGAATCGAATCACTCGATTCGTAAGTTTTTGGATTGGTTTCGAAAAAATTACGGCATTATGTATTTCGTTCGACTTCATTCAGTCGCAGTACAAGATTTCGAATAGTGCTGTACTAGTTCAATCGAGTATGTTCTGTCAAACTAAATGTAAACAGAGAGAATAAGAGATAGCTGTCTCCGTGTTTAGTATGCCGCCCGCTGGAGAGACAACCTTCAGCGCATGGCGAATGTGAGTAAACAGAGAGAATAAGAGTAATTTCATCTGCGTGTAGCATGTTGCCTGTTGGAAAGGCATCCTTCAGGACATGAATTGGCACACTGACAAAAATCCAATCATATCCATTATGTGATAAATAAATTTTGACCAGGGATGGGAAAAGTCAAATTTTCAAAAAATCGGGAATGATCAAAACTCACCCGCGATCTTACTTTTAAATTATCAAGTGATAAAAACTCGCCAGCGATTAAGACTTGTTTAAAAATCGTATCTTGATTTGAAGCACGGTTATATTTTGAACACTTTTTCCTTACTACCATGAAAAAAAAGGCAAATAGAAGATATAACGGTACTGTTGACAATTTGCTAATATTAGTAAAGATTAATATTTGAACGATAATTCTGTGTTTATTATCGTTTGAGTACAAAATTTGAGAAGCTGTCGCCGGCGACAACTCGCCTACTGTTTTCACGTGAAAAGTTTTCACATCAAATTTGCAGTCATTATCGTCTGATAATAATCCAGCACAATACTGATGTTGACTATAGAATTTCCCACATAATGGCTATGCGAATTTGCATAGCATATAATTATGTGGAAACACACATAACCGTTATTAACTAATAACCTTCATGTGGATTCTCCTAAAGCGGGTGGTTATTAACGGACACATAAAATTTATTTGTAAATTACTTTAGATTTTTGCCAATAAAAATGTGTGGATTTTTATTAGTGCAGTTAATTTATAAACAAGCAAATTGTGCTCAATGACTTTAAAAAGCAATATTATTTATTGAGCAGTTGCAACCGATTAAAACATTATGCCGATACGACATGTTATGTAAATTGAGATATTGTTACGACACAAATTATAAGTTTTATGTTTATACGAGTTTATGCCACAGATCCAATTTTGAGCTAAATAATTTAAAGCTTAAGAAGGATTAGATAATAAATCACTTTGATGTTTCCATGTGTTTTAGAAATACACTTGGGTCATCTCATGCGCGTTTTTTTGTTTAACTCATCTATTTTTACGTAGATTTTCCTCATGGAATTTTCACGTGATTTATTGAAATCGTCAAGAAATAGGTGAAAACTTCAAAAAACCGATTTTAGTTGAAGTCATAATTAGAGATTGCATATTGTCTGGAAACTATATATGTAGGTATACTAATGACATTCTTTTCCTCAAGAGACAATAATAAAACATTTATTCTCTAATAACAAATATAATTAAAAACTTTCAGCAAGAAATAACTCTCGAACAACATTCGAAAGCTATCAAGGTGACGAGTGTATTTCGTTCGACTTGAGTCGTTTTCAGTGTGCTATCGAGTTTCCATAATGCCAAAACATCTCGTTATTCTTGTACCTCCTCGAGCAAACTCGAAAGATGAGTCGTTTTCGAGATCGAATCGAAACCCGTAATGCCAAACATGTTCGACTCGATAGAATTACGTTCGAATCGAGATGCACAATGCCACCCCAGGTTTCTGTTTTTTTTTCAAGTATTTATTAAAGCTTTTTTTTAGTATTCTCCCTGACATTAATTCCTTACTCATCCTTCATGAACGGCTACGCATCGTTAGCTTATTTTTATCTGGTATCAAAAACTCGAGTAAGCGTACAGACTTGTGGTTGGGATTTCTTTGAAATATATATTTATTATAATCGGTTTTTGAATCTCTGTAGAGAAAGCGAACCCTGACGGGAGTATCTGTCAGTACCCTGTACTCAACCGGTGGATGGCAGATTTTTATATAGTTCTGTAGAACCTTACAGAAACTGTCCAAAATGTTAGCATATACAATTTTGGAGCGTTTTAATACTACCACTGTATTGAAAACTTACAATTTTGATTTATTTACATACCCAAGTAACATTGTTGAGAGTCTCGTTTCGACCGTCTTCCAATGCGGTTGGTTTTTGCGTTCTACTTTTGTGCGGAGATTCGCCTAAAAGTAGAACAATAGAACAAGTGCAGTGACCGCGGTCGAAACAAATGTGTAGTGTATAAAAAAGTGCTGCAGATCCTGAAGACGTGTGCATTAGAGTGATTCAAATTTTGACATTTTCGCTCCCCTATGCTTAAACGTTGACATTTGCTGTTTTATAAATCATCCTAAATTTTTGATTAATTTGGATGTAACTAGACTGAGCACGAGCAGTTTGAAGTTTGTATGGAAATTACTATAGAAATCGTCACTAAAGCAAAATACCGTTCCGAGTTGCAACCCATTAAATATTCAAATGTAATCGTCCCGATGACTTTATAGAATACTTCCTTAGTTATAGGACAGTTGTTGTTGCGAAGTGATCTGACTTTTGTAAACGAAGTTATAAAGAAAACAAAAATGCTCATTATTGATATTGATGTTATTCTTTTACGTGTTAAATTAAATTTACCACGATTCAGTATTTCCCCAATTACTTTTCTTACAATCACAGAATCGTTTCGCAACAAAGACGACCAGTTTCATTGCAACATTTTCTATGTTGCCAATAATGTCGTATATTTTTAGATCTTAATGAGTAACGTTACGGAATGGTTTTCCACGAAAGTGACTGTTTTCATAGTAATTTTCATACAAACTTCAAACTGCTCGTGCTCAGTCTAGTTACATCCAAATCAGCTAAAAATTTAGGAAAATGTCATCGTTTAAGCATAGGGGAGCGAAAAAGTCAAAATTTGAATCACTCTAGTGTGCATGTTCGTGCTTGCTAGGGCTGATCGATTGTTATCAAGGGCAATGCCCTTTCTAATATTGCGATCAAGCCTATGTAAATGCTCAAACATGTTCAGCGTCAGAATTATTGAGGAGAGGTAAGGTTTTGAAAAACTGTAAATTTATTTAAACACGCATGCACCCAGACAAAAACACACAAATACATACATACATACACTGATGGACATGAGTATTCGTCATGTTTTCATAGTAAACTCTATTTAAACATGACGAGTGCTTTTGTCTATCAGTGTACACATATAAACACACATACACACTCATATACACACATACAGATATACATATCATACATAAACACGTGCACGATTTTTATTACATATTAGGTACATATATTATTGGAAGCGTTTGGTACGGGAGGTCCAGGCTTTCTTCCTTTCTCCTCGATTCCAAGCTATTGAGTGACTTTAGGTATTCCTGAAGTCGCTCAATATCTAGGAGTCATCTCTGCGGTACATACTGCGTAGTTGGCCTGGCCATATGAAAAGAAAAATGACGGAATTCAGAAACCGTCATTTTCCAGGATGCTTTCAAGTATTGGCTACGCAAGTATGAGATTAGATTAGATTAGATACCCAAGTAACATTGTTGATTTTATGACGCTCATGAAAACCATTATTTGCTCTACAAGATTTTTATAAAACCATTGATAAACCATCGATTTTTGTTACTGGGGTACATACATTATATGCATAAAAAGCTTACATTTTTTGCATCAAAGCCTTGCAAAATTGTATATGCCAAGATTTTATACAACAATTGTGAGATTTGTTTTTTGGTTGTAGACATATATATTTTTGCCTTTCTCGAACAACAAAGTTGTACCCAAAGGCAATCATTTCACTCCAAAATCGAACTTTTTATAGAAGTCTCGGAGACCCATGATGTTATATACCAATCGACTCAGCTCGTCTAGCTGATCAAATGTCTGTCTGTCCGTGTGTATGTGTGTGTGTGTGTGCACACGAAAACCGAAAAACTTTAGCCACTTTTTCTTATAGTAATTCTTAATCGAATTTTTCGCAACAATTTGTATTTGACGGGGGACAAACCCTAGTAAATCACCATTGAATATAATCACGATCGGTCGTTGCGTTCGAAAGTGGTGAAGAAAATGGTGTGTTGAATCATATACGACTGGTGGTTGATTTGCCTTACAGCGTTTGCAAGAGCCGTAATGTAGGCAATTATTTATTGAATCGAGAAAGGCATCGTCACCTCTAGGTGGATTAATCTGGGTTTTTATATTGATAGTTACGTCATGTAAATTTACGGTGTTACCGATTAGAAAAAAAAAGATTTACATCAAAGCCTTATATCTTTGTATTTGTATCTTATATCCAAATAAAAAAAATTCCTTCACCTTGAATCTCTTTCAGAAAAACACAAAACCTATCATCTGAAGGACGAAATGTTACTGCGTGATGGCTACAAAAAGTTTCTCAAAACCGAAGACTGCACGTACAAAAACTGTCGCTTTTCGCGGGTCTGCAATCACATCCACTGTATGCACGAAAACTGCCACTATGTACTGCACTCAAGCGGTCAACTGTTGAGCCACAAACGTAAACACGAACGCATGGACACCGAGGTGGACTACCGGAAGTTCCAGATGGCGCGAAATTTGCTGAGCAAGTTTGGAATGAGTCGAGACGGGGACGGTTCGCCTGGCGCTAAGGAAGAAGACGAAGTGCCAACATCACCAACAGCTTCGGAACACGTGTCGAGGAATCCAGTTGTTGAATTGCTGGCTATCATGTCGGAGCTCACGTTCAGAACGATACCGCTGCAGATGATGCTGCACATGCGAATGCAAATGCTCCAAAACATGGGATATGAGCAGGTACTTTCACCGGATAACGTGGATAGTGCGATAAACTTATCGAAAAGTGGATTTAACGAAGAATACTTGCAACAGTTGCAAAAGTTCAATGAAAATATTCAACATCTGAATGATCATGCCATGTTGGATGTTAATCCAACACTTTCAATGTTGGCAAAGACTCAAGGCAGTCCGTTGCCAAAGAGTTATGCAAATGTTCATGGCCATTGCAACCAATTGAAACGGAAATTGGACGAAGAAGCTTTACCGGGCGCATCAACACAGGTTCAAGATGCTTCATTCTTCAATCCATCTCTGAGCAAATCGAAGCTGTTGTCCAACCCTTCGATTGATTATCGGCTTTTGAAGAAAGATGACTCCAGTTTGGGAGAATCTTCAACCGACGCCAATACTGTCGACCGACAGAAACCTCTAATGGAAAGTGCAAATTTCTTGCAGTTTAGTTCAAGCAAAACCCTGTTCAACAGAAAACGTGGACGCCCTAGGAAAAACCATGTAATGGAGGTCTACAATAATGTGAGTTAAAGTTGTTGTCATTCTCTGTCTTCTTTCAGACTGTATAAATACCTTTGAAAATTTCTAACACTTTTTCCATTATTCAGGAGAGAAGACCTATTCTTTCTTTTAACTAACACCAAATCCAAAAACATCTATGTGCCTCTGCATGATCTGTCTCCATCACATCAATCACCTCCGAAACACGAACATCGAGCTATCGAACACCCTGCTAAGAGTGACCTTCTTCCTCCTGGTCCACGACAGGTTCAGGATTCTCCACAGGCCATATTCACTAGTTTCAAACTGGAGAAGAATGACACAAAAGTGTCCCATCAGGACTACCTCCGCGATAGCGTGGTGGAGCAGGAAGCAAAGATCAAACGAGACTCCCACAATAGAAGCGATGAAGAAGATACTGCTAAGCGATACCATAGCTTGAGTCCTCCTAAAACATTCCTTTCCACAATGGACGTACCTTCGATGTCTCTGTTCGGACCTCCAGACTTTGGAGGATTTTCTCAAATTTTGGAAAAGCATATGCGCGAAATTAAAACCGAACCCAGCGCGACGGTCACCCACGAAATGGATCTTTCCAGTAGAGACAAGGTAATTTGAACTTCAAGTGTTTTTTGCTGATACAATCCTCACTTATTAACCCGTAAATTCGCTTCCAGTCCCGAAATCACCTGAAATGTGTGGTTTGCCATAATTCCTTCGAGACCTTTGCCGACATCAAGGAGCACGAATGCCACCAGGCTAAAGACGCAGAGAAGCCTCTGCTAGCGTTTCCTCCCGGTTTGACGATGCACCAGCCATCGAACTTCCGCAGTTCCTTCGCCCCGGATGCCGAAACCAGTCGTCTGATCTACGCTCCGACCCCGATGGGTATGCCCGCCGCTCCCTCAGCTGCCAAGGAGTCGATTTCGCTTGTGAAAACCACCGGCACATTCTTCCCGGATGCAAACGCAAACAAGTTGAAGTATTTCTGATTTTGATGCATCAAGGACATTAGATAGATAGAGGCTCATCGTGTAGTTTTGTATGGAAACAGTGAATTCAACATACTGTGTCATAATGAAAACTAGGAAAAATTGAAATGCCATATTTGTTTGGCCATACTCAGAACGATGTTTACGATATTTAAGATGGAGATTTTTTGTATTAGGGACGTAATAGTATTAGAGGAAATGTATTATTTATATATGAAGAGTCAAACGGTACTATAAGATAATAAGATTGTTTGCTGTGATTGAGTCCTTCAAAATACAGTAATAGACAAAACTATTTGTATATTTTCGAAAAAGAATCTGTATATAAATCAATTGTTACTATGTATCTAGTTTGTCAAAGTACTTATTTATTATCACTGTTGTTCCTTGCAAAATTATCAATGGAATTACTTAGGGGATCTGATTGTTTCTTTATCCAAAGAGTAAAACAATCTCCACTTTCTCAAGCAATCTATGTGCGTGCTTCTTAATCACCCATGGGTATTGGTTGTGGGTCTGCAATTTTTTACGCTTCATATATTCCGCGTAGTACTTAAATTTCGTGCATTTGAGGTGAATCGCGGTAGAATAAAATGTCCAAGTTACATTATGCTTTCAGGAGCATATAACTCTAAAGGCAAGTAACAGGCAACAGCGAAAAGCAGTATGTAGTCATTCATCATCATCCATAATATTTTAAAATAATTCATTCGATTACCTATGTCACTGGTTTACAACAAAATTTACGTACCTTAAAATATGGGAATTAATGTATACCTTCGTCGAAGGTGACAATGCGTCTGGGGGGTGACGATGGGTCAGCGCCCTCACCGACGTCTGGAGGTCGGATAAGGAAATCGTCCAAAAAGAACTTCTATAATTCAGTTTTCTTGTCCTCAAATAAATTAAATTTAATCTACACGCGTTCCGTGGCACGGCTAATGCTTGGTAAAGCGTACCGTCGGTACTTCGCGTACCTGAAGGAATAAAATAGACCCCATCTTGCGGTCCTTAGCCGCTTACCCAGCCACTCCTATCCCTACCTCCTCGTGGTGCTGGGCGGGATACGAGCAACCTTATGGGCGCTCGGGTAACCAACCCCGGTGGGAATTATGGTCGTATGCTGACAGGGAAGGAGGGAGTTTGCTCCTCTCCGGAGGTGCAAATCTTACTGAGCGTCTGTTCTCCATGTCAGGATCGGCTCACAACAGCGTCTGTTCTCCATGTTAGGGGCGGCTGATCATCGTCCAAGTGCCAGCGAGGGACTCTAAGTGAAACTGTGCACCATGGTCCACCGGGAATAAGGAGGAATGGCCCTCCGGAAATTTAGGGGGTTTGGTGTCAGGCCCTGCAAGCTAGCCTTTAAAAAACATACGCAACGAACAATCAACAAGAGAGTACGGACGGGAACCATCGGCGAAGACCACTGCGACGAAAAGGGACTAGCGATTGGAAACTCGGTTCGTGGAACTGCAAATCTCTCAACTTCATCGGGAGCACACGCATACTCGCCGATGTGCTCAAGGACCGTGGATTCGGCATCGTAGCGCTGCAGGAGGTTTGTTGGAAGGGATCAATGGTGCGAACGTTTAGAGGTAATCATACCATCTACTAGAGCTGCGGCGACATACACGAGCTGGGAACAGCTTTCATAGTGATGGGCGATATGCAAAGGCACGTGATCGGGTGGTGGCCGATCAATGAAAGAATGTGCAGGTTGAGGATCAATGACCGGTTCCTCAACTTCAGCATAACAACGTCCATAGCCCACACTCCGGAAGCACTAATAAGGACGCATTCTACGCGCAGCTGGAACGTGAGTACGACAGCTGCCCAAGCCACGACGTCAAAATCATCATAGGAGATTTGAACACTCAGGTTGGCCTAGAGGAGGAGTTTAGACCAACTATTGGGAAGTTCAGCGCACTCCGGCTGACGAACGAAAACGGCCTACGCTTAATTGATCTCGCCGCCTCAAAGAAAATGGCAATTCGCAACACCTACTTCCAACACAGCCTTCCGTATCGGTACACCTGGAGATCACCATTGCAGACAGAATCACAAATCGACCACGTTCTGATTGATGGACGACACTTCTCCGACATCATCGACGTCAGGACATATCGTGGCGCTAACATCGACTCTTACCACTGTCTGGTGATGGTTAAACTGCGCCCAAAACTATCCGTCATTAACAATGTTCGGTATCGACGACCGCCGCGGTACGACCTAGAGCGACTGAAGCAACCTGACGTCGCCACTGCATACGCGCATTATCTCGAGGCAGCGTTGCCGGAAGAGGGTGAGCTCGATGAGGCCCCTTTTGAGGACTGCTGGAATACAGTTAAAGCAGCCATTAACGACGCAGCGGAGAACAACGTCGGGTATATGGGACGAAGTCGACGGAACGTTTGGTTCGACGAAGAGTGCAGACAGATTCTGGAGGAGAAGGACGTAGCGCGGGCGGTCGCGCTGCATCAAGGTACCGGGCAGAACGTGGAACGTTATAGGCGGAAGTGACAGCAGACCCGCCTTTTTCAGGAGAAGAAACGCCGCCTGGAAGAAGCGGGGTGCGAGGAGATGGAACAACTGTGCCGTTCTCAAGAAACCCGCAAGTTTCATCAGAAACTCAACGCATCCCGCAAAGACTTCGTGCCGCGAGCCGAAATGTGCCGGGATAAGGATGGGAGCATCTTGACTGACGAACGTGTGGTGATCGAAAGGTGGAAGCAGCACTACGAGGAAGATTTGAATGGCGCTGGGAGTACAGGCAGTGAAAGTCAAGGCAGTGGAGGAGATGACTACGTCAGTTCAGCGGACGATGGAAGCCAACCAGCCCCCACCTTGAGGGAAGTTAAGGATGCCATCCAACAGCTGAAGACCAATAAAGCAGCTGGTAAGGATGGTATCGGAGATGAGCTCATCAAGATGGGCCCGAAAAAGCTAGCCACTTGCTTGCTACAAGAAAGGCGACAAGCTGGAGTGTGAGAATTTTCGAGCGATCACCATCCTTAATGCTGCCTACAAAGTGATATCCCAGATCGTCTTCCGTCTGTCACCATTAGTGAATGAGTTAGTGGGAAGTTATCATGCCGGCTTCGTTGACGGCCGCTCGACAACGGACCAGATCTTTACTGTACGGCAAATCTTTCAAAAACGCCATGTATACCAGGACCCAACGCACCATCTGTTCGTTGATTTCAAGGCGGCACAAGGCAGTATAGACCGCGTAGAGCTATGGAAAATTATGGACGAGAACAGCTTCCCTGGGAAGCTTACCAGACTGATCAAAGCAACGGTGGATGGTGTGCAAAACTATGTGAAGATTTCGGGCAAACACTCCTGTTCATTCGAATCGCGCCGGGGACTAAGACAAGGTGATGGACTTTCGTGTCTGTTGTTCAACATTGCGCTAGAAGGTGTCATGCGGAGAGCCGGGTGTAACAGCCGGGGTACGATTTTCAACAGATCCAGTCAATTTATTTGTTTCGCGGATGACATGGACATTGTCGGTCGAACATTTGCAAAGGTGGCAGAACTGTACACCCGCTTGAAACGTGAAGCAGACTGGTGGTGAATGCATCAAAGACAAAGTACATGCTTGTGGATGGAACCGAGCGCGACAGGGCCCGCCTGGGAAGCAGTGTTATGATAGACGGGGATACCTTCGAGGTGGTCGAGGAATTCGTCTACCTGTTATACTCTACTGGTACGGCTCTTTTAGCCCTCGAGGATTTCTCGCTTAACTTTTCAAAAGGACCTAAGTAACATTTTTTTCATGAATTAATTTAAGTAGTGCAATCAAAAGCTTTCATATTGGTCTGTTGATTGCGCTATTCAAATTAAATCATGAAAAAAATGTTACTTAGGACCTTTTGAAAAGTTAAGCGAGATTTCTGTCTGAAACCCAGAAGGGGAATCCGATTAAAACCCCAGGCCACTGGTCTAACCAACGGCAGCCAACGGGGTGGGCGCGAAAGGCCTCCGTTTGGTCCTCGAGTCCCAGGGTCGTTTTGAGGAAGCGGGGAGGCGTTCGGATCTGGTTAACAACGGAATTGTGGGTTAGTTTTTGGGACTTATATTACTCACTCGTATGCTACACGGCAAGGCCGTGAATTGGTAAGGCAGGAGCCGTAGGGTAGTCCCTGACAGGACTGGCAAGCAAGGATGTTATGGATCATTTAGTAATTTGCGTTCGATCATTTAGTGGTGTACCAATAACTCATTCCAGAAGCTGAATTTCAAAATGTGTTGTATGGTGGACTTCTAGTGCGAAGGTTTATCTACAACTTTGCCTAATGGCTTGTTGTTAGAATTCAACTAATAATGGAGTTATAGCGCTAGTTGCAGTAGCTTTAACTAAATGATTGGAATTTTGTTATCTTTTAGTCTAAGTTACTCAAACTATAGCTATAATTCCGTTACTAATGGAATTCAAACAACGAACCATTTGGCAGAGTTGTAGAAAAACATTCGCACTAGAGGTTCACCATACAACACCATTTTGAAATTCAGATTCTGGAATGAGTTATTGGCAAACTACTAAATGATCGAGCACAAATTACTAAATGATCGATAACATCCTTGCTGGCAAGTAATTCGGCCCTATTGACGGACCGGGTGGTGGTGCTTCTCCTGGAAATGCTAGCCTTTGATGAAGTGGGAGGGGTCCATTAACGTAGCTTGACAGGTTGGAGATGACACGCTATTGAGGGCGGCAGTGGCAGGGCTTGGACGGCTGATATCACGGCGAGAATCGCGATGGCGGCAGCAACTATAGGCTAGCAGGCTGACTGGGCGACGCACTGGATCAGCGACAATCGCGATGGCGGTAATAGGTTGACAGGCTTGACAGTGGGGCATGAATGCTGATGGCGACGGTAACTGGACGGTAGTCTTACTTAGCGATGGTCAGGATTATTCACGATAGCGGCGATAACTTAACCGGCGAATGGAGCGGCGACGATAACTGGGGCAGCAGGCTTCGTGTCATTTCCCGACTTCCGTCCTATATTCTGTCACCCAGCTACCAACAAGCGCCATCTGTTGGGGAGTTTGTCATCCCCATTCGTTGGTAGCACATGCCCGCGTAATAGGGTTCTAAAACCGTACCACCGTTCCATATATGTACTATCCAAATAGTGAAAATCGCGATAACACTTTCCTCTACTGCTTTGGAACTTGCAAGGTTACATACCTTGGATCCTTGCTAACGGCTGATAACAATGTTAGTCGTGAAATACGAAGGCGCATCATCTGTGGAAGTAGAGCCTACTACGGGCTCCACAAGAAACTGCGGTCAAAAAAGAATTGGCCACCGCACCAAATGTGTCATGTACAAGACGCTAATAAGACCGGTTGTCCTCTACGGACATAAAACATGCTCGAGGAGGACTTGCAAGCACTCGGAGTATTCGAGAGACGGGTGCTTAGGGCCATCTTTGGCGGTGTGCAAGAAGACGGTGTGTGGCGGTGAAGAATGAACCACGAGCTCACCCAACTCTACGGCGAACCCAGTATCCAGAAGGTAGCTAAAGTCGGAAGGGTACGATGGGCAGGACATGTTGTAAGAATGCCGGACAGCAACCCTGCAAAGATGGTGTTCGCTTCCGATCCGGCAGGTACGAGACGGCGTGGAGCGCAGCGAGCGAGATGGGCAGACCAGGTGCAAAACGACTTGGCGAGCTTGGGGCGTATTCGAGGATGGAGAGATGCGGCCTCGAACCGTGTATTGTGGCGTCAAATTGTTGATTCAGTGTTATCTGATTAGATGTAGACTAAATAAATGCATGAATGAAATGAATGTTATCGCATACCCTTAATACGGATTTGTAATAGAAAAAATAGTAGCCCCGAAAGTTGAGTTCCTCAGAAGACTTAACCTTAGTAAGATGTTGGGGTCAATATGACCCAAAACGAAACTTCAAAGTAGAATAACTTTTTACCTGATAATCCGATCGTTCTGAAATTTCTTGACTTTTAATATTTTGTGGAAATGAAGCATCTGACATGAAAAAAGTATTTTAAGGTGCAACAGGAACGGCTCCACAAAAAAAGTTACGAATAAGATGTTGGGGTCATATTGACCCAGAAATGTAAATGCTTATAAAACAGGCAAATTATAGCCGAATTACAAAGTTTATATACCGTTCGAAAGATAAACTCATCAATTTTGTGGCTATGTGGTGATATGCTGGTTTTGGAGACAATGGCCACCGGGAAACGACTTCCACAAGACCTTGTCGGTCATATAAGGGTAGCATAAAAATCGCTCCATATATGCCATTGGATCGCTAATTCTTCATATATTCTCTTAAAACGGTAATGTATGGTCCATGAGAGGGCTTCCGACGAAAGTGGCCACTCCTGGTACATGCAAGGTGCCCCCGGGGAACCCGCAGGAGGGGACATTTCCGTTTTAGCACCAAAATATACCGTGCGGCGGCTCTGTCGTCATGATTTTCCACAAAATAGATGATAATGCGCTCGAAATCGATAAAAGACCACATTGGCCACTCCTGGTACATGCAAGGTGCCCCCGGGGAATCCGTAGGAGGGGACATTTCCGTTTTAGCACCAAAATATACCGTGCGGCGGCTCTGTCGTCATGATTTTCCACAAAATAGATGATAATGGGCTTGAAATCGTCAAAAGACCACATTGGCCACTCCTGGTACATGCAAGGTGCCCCCGGGGAACCCGCAGGAGGGGACATTTCCGTTTTAGCACCAAAATATACCGTGCGGCGGCTCTGTCGTCATGATTTTCCACAAAATAGATGATAATGCGCTTGAAATCGATAAGTGACCACATTGGCCACTCCTGGTACACGTAAGGTGCCCCCGGGGAATCCGCAGGAGGGGATATTTCCGTTTTAGCACCAAAATATGCCGTGCGGCGGCTCTGTCGTCATGATTTTCCACAAAATAGATGATAATGCGCTCGAAATCGATGAAAGACCACATTGGCCACTCCTGGTATATGCAATGTGCCCCCGGGGAACCCGCAGGAGGGGACATTTCCGTTTTAGCACCAAAATATACCGTGCGGCGGCTCTGTCGTCATGATTTTCCACAAAATAGATGATAATGCGCTTGAAATCGATAAGTGACCACATTGGCCACTCCTGGTACACGCAAGGTGCCCCCGGGGAATCCGCAGGAGGGGACATATCCGTTTTAGCACCAAAATATGCCGTGCGGCGGCTCTGTCGTCATGATTTTCCAAAAAATAGATGATAATGGGCTTGAAATCGATAAAAGACCACATTGGTCACTCCTGGTACATGCAAGGTGCCCCCGGGGAACCCACAGGAGGTGACATTTCCGTTTTAGCACCAGAATATGCCGTAGGGCGGCTCTTTTGTCATGATTTTCCACCAAACAGATGGTTATGCGCTTGAAATCGATAAGTGACCACATTGGCCACTCCTGGTGTATGCAAGGTGCCCCCGGGGAACCTGCAGGAGGGGACATTTCCATTTTACCACCAGAATATGCCGTGCGGCGGCTGTTTTGTTATGATTTTCCACCAAACAGATGGTTATGCGCTTGAAATCGATAAGTGACCACGTTGGCCACTCCTGGTACATGCAAGGTGCCCCCGGGGAACCCGCAGGAGGGGACATTTCCGTTTTAGCACCAAAATATGCCGTACGTCGGCTCTTTTGTCGTGATTTTCCACCAAACAGATGGTTATGCGCTTGAAATCGATAAGTGACCACATTGGCCACTCCTGGTACATGCAAGGTGCCCCCGGGGAACCCGTATGAGAGGACATTTCCGTTTTAGCACGAAAATATGCCGTGCGGCGTCTCTTTCGTCATGATTTTCCACAAAATAGATGATTATGCGCTTGAAATCGATAAGTGACCCCATTGGCAACGCCTGGAACCTATGAGGGGCCCCCAGGGAACCTGTAGAAGGGGACATTTCCATTTTACACCAATATAAGCCGTGCGGCGGCTCTTTTTGTGTTTTCCCATCAAACAGATGGACGTGCGCTCGAAATCGATAAGTGACCACATTGGCTACACCCAAAAAACAGATCTTACAATTATTGTATAAAAACGTGGCATATACGAATCTGTAAGGTTTTTATACAGAAATTGTATTAAAATAATACAAATCTGTATAATTTCAATACAACGATTGTATTAAAATCTTCCAAAAGTTTTATATGCCCAATTATTATACAGTTTCTGTAAGGTTCTTAAGCAGAACTGTATTAAAATCTGCCATCCGCTGGTTGGGTGTACATTTGAAACCTAATTGGCTCTCTCGGAGAACACGTAGAAGAAGACATTTCCATTTTTACAACAACATATGTCATGCGGCAGCTCTTTCGTCGTGATTTTCCTCCAAATAGGTGCCCTCGAAATCGATTATTGACATATTGTCCACTCTTAGAACCTATGAGGTGCCCCCGGGAGCCCGTATAAGAGTCCATTTCCATTTTAACACCAAAATATGCCGTGCGGTGGCTCTTTCTTTGTTATTTTCCACCAAACAGATGGTCATGTGCTTGGAGTTGATTAGTGATATTGTCTACTCTTGGAACCTTTGAGATGCCCTGCGAACCCGTAGAAGAGGACATTTTCATGGTTATATCAAATGTACTGTGCCGCTTGCGGCAGCTCTATCTTCGTCTATCATTGTCTACCCTGGCCACAAGTCTTCAAAAAGTTGGTTATGCTTGAAATTGTTCTTCATTTGAAATTGAGTACTGAGTCAAATTAAAAAATAGTTTCTGGGCTACTGTGATGATTCCTTCGAATAGCTCTCCAAGGATTTTCTATTCCGCATCTCGATATTACCTTTAGTCGATGGTCCCTTCAATATCGACTCATAGAAGTTTGAAGTTTTCACCGATCGCCGTGGACAATGACATGAAAACGCAACATTTCGATATAAAAAAAATCTCTCCTTC
Source organism: Armigeres subalbatus (assembly GCF_024139115.2). Classification (NCBI taxonomy): domain Eukaryota; kingdom Metazoa; phylum Arthropoda; class Insecta; order Diptera; family Culicidae; genus Armigeres; species Armigeres subalbatus. Next base: position 355,212,933 of record NC_085140.1, on the reverse strand, counting down.
TGTGAGACTCCTTCGGGTACCTTGTAGGTTATAGATAATAAGTTCAGAATGAATGACCTATTTGATAGAAAAAAAAAACAAGATTAAATGTGATGGTGATGGTGATGGTGCCTTTATCGTTAGTTCAAAAGGGTTGAGAAATATATAAGAAAAGTCTAATATAACACTAATAGGTAGATAGCTCTTATTTTTCATATTTTTTATTTGCATTCTAAAATTTTCTGCTGAACGCAACTTATTGCAAGCCAATCGGATGAGCATTAGTACCAGAAAAGTGATTTTCCCATGCAGCTACTGAAATTAGTATTTTGGCCATAACTTCGGAGCCCATAGTCCGATCTGGCCAATTTTTAATAGGAAACAATAGGGCAGGTTTTTCCGTCGAATGGTATTTACTGCGAGCAATTCAGTTGAGGAAAAGTTCCTAAAAAGTGAGTGAGATTTTGTGTGCACAGACACTTTCAATGAATTCTTCACGGCACTCCACAATTACCGAAACTGGGCCTGGGGTTCCCCCGGGTTGATATTAGATTTCAAGAGCATAACCAACTATTTGATGGAAAATTATAGTGAAAGAGCCGCTGCACGGCATGTCTTTAAGGGGCGATGTCCATGTAAAGTTTTTTCACGCTGCTTGCACGCCGCGTTCATGCAAGGTACCCAGCATCAAATGGAGTAATGCACACGTAAACTACATTTGATGCTGGGTACCTTGCATGGACGCGGCGTGCACGCAGCTTGAAAACACGCTACATGGGCATCGGCCCTAAGTAAGAGTAAGAGTAAGCACGGAAATGTCCTCTCCTATGAGCTCCACGGCGGTACTTCATAGGTTCCAAAATGAAAAATGTGGTCACTTATTCATTTCGGTATAAAAACGGAAATGTCACCATCTACGGGCTCCCCGTGGGCATCGCATTGGTTCCAAGAGTGGCCAATGTGGTCACTTATCGATTTCAAGCGCATAATCATCTATTTTGCGGAAAATCATGACGAAAGAGCCGCCGCACGACATATTTCGGTGTTAAAAGGAAATGTCCCTTTCTACGGGTTCCCCAAGGGCACCTCATAGGTTCAAGAGTGGCTAATGTGGTCACTTATTGATTTCGAGCGAATAACCATCTCTTTGGTGGGAAAACACACCGAAAGAGTCGCCGCTCGGCATATTTCGGTGTTAAAACGGAAATATCCCATTCTACGGATTCCCTGGGGCCCCTGGTAGACTCCAAGAGCGGCGAATGTGTATCGATAATATCGATTTCAAGCGCTTAATCATCTATTTTGTGGAACATCATGACGACAGAGCTGCCGCACGGTACTTATCTGTAAAATAAAAAATCACCATAATAAAGTTAAAAAAAAAGCTGCGCACGGCATATTTTGGTGTTAAAACGGAAATGTCCCCTTTTACGGATTCCCCGGGGGCACCTCATAGGCTCCAAGAGTGGCCAATGTGGTCACTTATCGATTTCGAGCGCATAATCATCTATTTTGTGGAAAATCATGACGAATGAGCCACCGCATGGCATATTTTGGAGTTTAAACGGAAATATTCCTTTCTACGGGTTCCCCAAGGGCACCTCTTAGGTTCCAAGAGTGGCCAATGTGGTCAATTATCGATTTCGAGCACATAATCATCTATTTTGTGGAAAATCATGACGAAAGAGCAGTCGCACGACATATTTTGGTGTTAAAACGGAAATGTCCCCTTTTACGGGTTCCCCGGGGGCACCTCATAGGCTCCAAGAGTGGCCAATGTGGTCACTTATCGATTTCAAGCGCATAACCATCTGTTTGGTGGAAAATCATGACGATAGAGCCGCCGCACGGTATATTTTGGTACTAAAACGGAAATGTCCCCTCCTGCGGGTTCCCCGGTGCCCACCTTACTTGTACCAGGAGTGGCCACTTTCATCGGAAGCCCTCTCATGGACCATACATTACCGTTTTAGGACAATCTATGAAGAATTAGCGATCGAAAGGCATATATGGAGCGATTTTTATGCTCCCCTTATATGACCGACAAGGTCCCCGTGGAAGTCGTTTCCCGGTGGCCATTGTCTCCAGAACCAGCATATCAGCTCATAGCCAAAAAATTGATGAGTTTATCTTTCGAACGGTATATAAACTTTGTGATTTGGTTAAAATTTGACTGTTTTATAAGCATTTACATTTCTGGGTCAATATGACCCCAACATCTTATTCGTAAGTTTTTTCTAATATCCGAAGAAGGTTAAAGAAACCATTCATACCATCCTTCCCCCTGTGAAATGCTTGCACATCTGTTATCAGTCCAAGGTTGTTGAATGCAATGTGTTATAATTTGAGAAGCTCTATGTCGTGAGTTTTATGTGTCATTAGATTCGGTTCAAGTAAATACAATGGCACGCTTGTTTTGTCAGCGATAACAGCACAATTATCAGGAATATTTTGACTTCTCCGAATTTAACGATATTATATGTGTATGAGTTAAGGTATGTTTATTTGATGAAACAGATATCTTATTTATATTTGCCTTCGCAGAAGTGCATCTACATAACGTACCGTCTTTTGTCAATTTATTGTCATCTTTGTAACGTTTGTCAAAAAGGCAAACAATACAAAGAAGACAAACAAGACGAAGGACCCAAAGAAGACAAAAAAGAAGTAGACAAAGCAGTCAAAGAAGACAAAGAAGACAAAGAAGACAGGAAGACAAAGAAGATAAAGAATACAAAGAAGACAAAGAAGACAAAGTAGACAAAGAAGACAAAGAAGACAAATGCTACTGTAACTCACATTTCAAATAAAATTATTGAATGAATAACTCGATGCATTAAGAAACTGACTCGTCATAAGCCTGTTTAGTACTGCATAACAAATTAAAGAAAAATACTTGATTTCGATCAAACCGGTATAAACTAACCGATCGGTCATGAGTAGGTAATAGTACCCTACATCCGAAAAGCGCGTGTATATTGACAACACATTCGCAGCTCATCATACGTGCCTGGTTAAGTAGTAAAGTGTTGGCGGCTTACAACTCTCTGGAGAAGAAGACGCCACCGCTAGCTTAGACGCGAGGCGCAGTCAGTTCTCGACCGGCTTCCGATTCGAATTAACACGTCGTCAACGAACATGCGGGTGCACGCGATACGCGACGCGCTTTGCTTTACTGAGTGTCTGGTGAAGTTCGACGTGTTCTGTTTTGATAGAAACGACGATTATCCGGTATATCGTCTATATGCATTTATTTGCTAACTTGTAGCTCTTATCTGGCGGTCCTAGTCATCGGCTTTCTCGTTAATGGTAAAATGCTTGGTAGTGCTGGAAGGTAGTACCATCTGAATGTACATGTTCAGCAACATTGTGAATGTGTCAGCAAATATTGTATACCGTGTGTTTATCCACATCAGGGAGTTGCCCGGTGGCGAAATCCAACAGCTGACCTACCAACAAATGACAGTGCTACCGATGTACTGAATACAATGAGCTCAACATGGCACTGTGTTTCCTGAGGTTCATTTTCGTGTTAGAATGTTAAGAAAATTAGTTTTATGATCAGTTGTTTTCATAACCATGCAGACATGTGCACAACAAGAAAAAATGTATGAATTTTGCGCAATGGAAACGTATTGGATATTTATTTATTTATGTTATTTATTTTGTTTAATTGTTTATGCTACATGATACAAAGATGGTGGGAAATTGTCGTACCATTCAATAATTGGCTTTGGTAACGGCTAGCTTGTCTGATTCAGTTGATAGGATGCTCGACTGATCAAAATGACCTTGTTTTGCATTCCAAATTTTGTTCTTAATTCTGTGGAATAATCTGGCAAGAAAATTATGAGATTCATATGCTGTCATTTTTCACGTTCGGACAAATTGGCTTGATATTTGTTCCTTATACTATGTTTGCACTATGGCTTATTATAGCTTGGTGACGGCTTGTTGTGTTTGCTGTCGTCGTGCAGCAACCGGTGGTGTAGAAAGATGCATCCTCCCTGATTGCATGGAACTTTCATCTCACAAGTTTGGAAGTGCTTCTTCAAACACTTTCGACAGAGTTTCTTCTCGTTCACTAACGCCCATCGAGCATTCGGCAACATTTTCAGGAAACTGCTGCACTTTTCAAGGCTATCACACATATTGCCGCATGCCAGACACTTTTTGCGATCGACTTTTTCCTGCTGATGGACGGAATGCGCATGGACGTAGGCCTCATCCTTCCGGACTTTCTCTCTATCCTGGTTTCCGGTTTCTGCGGTTTGGTCCATACAGCAGGTCTAATCACCTGACTTAATGCCACAACCATCTACCCCAGCCAATCGTTGAAATGCAATGACGTAGCAGCTCCAATCTCCATTCGATGGAATGCCCACTTCATTTTCAATGTCGATGGCAGGCTATCCTCCAGCTCCTGTAGCAATGCCATGTTGTACAATCGTTCTTCCAACTGACACACTTATATAGTCGCGCAAAGGTTCTGAACTGCCACGCCGAAGTCAACAATGTCTCCATCTTCTCCGCCTTCGGTGGCGGCATCATCCGAACTCTCCGGATCATAGTCTACACGATGGATTCTGGATTACCAAAGAGAGTTTTGAATCGGCTCATGATAACTGGAACGTTGTCGGGGTGTAGAAGAAGGCTTTTAACGGCGTTCAATGCCTTGTCATGTAGACTTCTCTCGAGATGATCAAGCAGCTCATCGTTCCTAAACCATCACAGAGAACAGACATGGATGCTCGAACAAAACTTCGTGTGTAAAGATTTAAATCGCACCTCAGCGCCGCCAACGCAGGCTGCCCGACATAAAAACTCAATCTCACTAAGTGATGGCGTTGGCATACACTACATAAACAATGTAGTGCTGCCACCTAGGAACGATTCGGAATACACACTTGCGCTAAAAAGTAAAATACGGCAAATTTTAACCATATTTATCAGCACACTAGCACCGCGCAACGGGGGCATAACGACATACTTCAAAATAATCAGTACAAACTTTTACACAACCACACGAATGAAGATGAACGTCTGTTCTCTGTGTTTAAAATACGTGGGAAGAAATTTTGTGAATGACATTGTCGTGGTGTGCAGCCTCCTAAAACACCAGAATCATTGTTTGGACTACAGATGTCGCAAATTAATCGATTACTTCGATTAATCGATTCAGCGTTGTGATAATCGATTAATTTCGAATCGATTATTACCCAACGATTAATCGATTCAATAATCGAGAGGAATCGTGAGTAATCGATTAGTTACTAATCGATTAATCAGAATTTTACGACATCATAAGGATGTCGAAAATTAATTGATTATTTCGATTAATCGATTCATCGTTGTGATAATCGATTAATTTTGAATCGATTACTATACAATGATTAATCGATTCAATAATCGATAAGAATCAAGAGTAATCGATTAGTAACTAATCGATTAATCGGGATTTTACGACATCTCTAGTTTGGACCGTCGATTCTTTTTAACAACAGCCGCAGCTCAAAATTACAAAGTCGTGGTTTGTTCGCACTTTCTCAGGAACTGGTTTAAACGAACGGCTCGTTAGCGTTCGCACAACTCTATAATTTCCATCATACTGACGTCTGTGTTGGGACTGGATAAACGGGTAGTTCTGAAACTTTTACTGCGTTTGGCAAAAATTGAAATTGAGTTGAAATTTCAATAATAAAAAAATTATAAGGGTTGTGTACAAGACACGACCGCCCGACGTAAACTACGTGCTGTTTGGTGAAATGAAGAACCTAGCAAGTCCCATCATTCATGAATATTTCAAAATTGTTCTTTTGATTACTTTTGAGACAACACTGGTTTCGAGCAATATTCAAAACATGAAATTTGTTGGATACGACAATTAAAAATTTACATTTTGAAAGTAACTGATATATTTATGTAATTAAGTCAAAATTGTTAAATTCTCGAGTTTTATATAATATGAGAAGTTTAGTTTTGTTTGTTTAATTTGTTAGGGTTTTCACTTAAAAAAATTAATTTCATTGTTGTTTTTTATTTTTCGAAAAATCTTCTAAATGAGCTTAACTTAATTTGGGTATTTCTATTGCAAATAATAATTTTTCAGGTTAAATTGCAATCTTTACTGTATTTAACCATTAAAATGTCAGTAATCAATGATAATTACCGTCAAATCGCTGAAGGCGCACCTCGATGAACAAAGCGCACTCTCGATTTCGCTACTGACGGCATCGTTTTGATTGAACTGTCGCCATCGCCATTTGCACTTTGAATAAAATTAGTTTCGGATAAATATTCTCTTGTATAAAATTTTGGTACTAAAAATAATCCGATTAACTTTCGATAATGCGCAATTCCAATCCCTAACAGCAAAAATGAAAATTTTAGTTGACAGCTACTGATATCATCCATGCAATTAAATGTTCTAACTAACCAAAGTTCTACGTAACTAATCGAAGCTTGTCTCCAATTGACCAATTTTATATTGTTATTTTTCTCAATGGAACGCACTGGAAATCACTAACAGAACATAACCAAATTCAGAATCTTGCTAGAAGATTTTACTGAACGCCAAGAGTGTGCTGGTCACTAGTTGTTGCACTTTGGAAAAATCCTCTCAGCTTAACAACATTTTTCCAAGGAAATGATGGTCATCAAAAGAATCGATTTACTTTAAATGACTCCAATCACTATCAGCAATTACCGCAGCTCCACAGTTGACGACATCAACGCGGCAGCCGTTGTCGCTTGGATCGCAACCTTGCGAAATTTTCACTCCAGTGAGGCTGCCGTCCCGACTGTCGCTCCACCATCGTTGACTGCCCAACGCCATGATCCACTCTCCGCCCGACATTCGCCTCCAATGCTGGCTCAAGGCTACAAATGAAGCATCGTGTCCGCTCTCTGAGAATGCTCGAACGAAAATGACGCGCGCGTATGAGACACGAGTCTTTTATGCATAGAGAAATGGAGCGATGGGCGAAAAGGACCGTAACTTATAACAAACTGATGCCCGTGTTGGGGATGCAGGATTATTGATTGGGTCTGAATATTTACTGGGTTTGGAAAGAATTAAAATTTCCACTAGTTTAACGTTGATAATCAAAAGTTTCAATAACATTTGCAAATTGGTGGAGAGTTTCCGATGCGTTTGATATATAAATCTCAAAAATCCATCAAAAGATAAAGATTAACGTTTAAAATCTTACATGACTTCATGACGATCCCCAATTTTGAAATTTTCATCTTACACCCTGTATCAGAGCCTCCCCCTTAGACGTAGTTCACGTCAAAATGCTATCACATTACCAATTTATCATTCATATGAATATATTTACTCCAGCTACTCCCTCCGACACACGCTTGTGATTGCACTTCCGACATCAAACTTCTGCCATCGCCATGCGATTATATTTTGTGCTTTTGAGATGCAATTTTTAAGATTGAGATCCTTTAGATGCCATCTTTAAGATTGAATTTTCGGATGTGTTTAGAGATGTCGCAAATTAATCGATTACTTCGATTTATCGATTTATCGTTGTGATAATCGATTAATTTAGAATCGATTACTTCCCAACGATTGATCGATTCAATAATCGACAAGAATCTATAGTAATCGATTTGTTACTAATCGATTAATCGGGATTTTCCGTCAACGCTTAGATGTCGATTACTTCGAGTAATCGATTCATGGTTGTGATAATCGAATAATTTTGAATCGATTACTACTCAACGATGAATCGATTCAATAATCGTCAAGAATCGAGAGTAATCGATTAGTTAATAATCGATTAATCGAGATTTTATGACATCTCTAGATGTGTTTCGCACTTTGCACATAATTACAAATAACAGCAACCAAACGATTGCTCGAAGCTTGTGAAAAATGTTTGCTTGTTGCTGACAATAACAACTGGATGATTTTCTACAAAAGTACAGACGTCATCGTTGCGTCCCATCGATGATTTTGATTTTTCAAACGAATTTACTCTCAGTCAAACCCCCTTTCTCTCATGTAAAATTTATTGCCCTTAAAAGGACCGTTTTATCTGATTGATGATCGATCACGCGGCTTTCAAATCACTAGCTCAACAGAAGCCAACCGTTAGTCCGAGTCTTGCGAGAAAATGGCACTCGAGTGCTGCTGACGCAGATGATCCAAGATGATTTCCATCATACTGAATTTTCAGCCGCAACCTTTCTGTTGGAAGCGCAACCCACGCCATCGGTGGGAACGAATTTTCTCCAGCAAGAACGACGACGACCACCACCGATGCTGATAGATAACCGCTGAGGCCGCTTCTCACGAAATCTCGACCAAATGAAGCGCACCTATGCTGAATCTGGGACCGCTCTACCCTCTGTGCGATATATCGAACAAAATGGCTCACGCGCGTGGAAAAGCAGCTTTCATGTAAGCAATAAAGTGAAATATGTAGCCGCGCCCCTTTGAAGAGTGTTATGGTTGCAAATAATATTTGCACTCATACCGATAACAAAGAGGTGGGACTAATGGGCTTACTTTATTGATTACAAGAAAGGTGCTTCCTGCGCGCGCGGGCCATTTTGTTCAAGCTGTCGCGGAGAACGATCCCAGCGTCGGCATCGGCGGCAGTCGTCGGTGAATTGCTGCAACGTCAACACTTTTCAGTAAGAATCTTGCGTGAAAATTCCACTTTTCTCCGACGACAGCTGAAGCGATAATTTACCGCTGAAACGCCTTCCATTCATGCCAATCATTGCAGCGTCTTCATCCGAAGGGTGCTTATGATTCTGCTGATTCTTTACGACTGGACTGTCTGCCGTTGCCCAGCGATTGTGAAGAGAATTAATTTCGGATCAACTTCCTCTAGAACAAATGGTGATTTTCCAAAGAATCGATTTATCTTTTATAATGTGTATTAATAATCACTCATAGCGACAGAATCAAAGTCTTGCTTCATAACTTCCCTTTCTGCCGACGACAGGCAAATCGGCATAGTGAAAAAAATCTGTAGCAAACATCAATACAGTCGATAACAAACACTGAAGAAGTTTCCAAGTAGGAAACGAAATACGTATCTGCTTGTTGATACATAAAAAAGTTAATAGTGGAAGTAAATGGAAGAATAATAGTCTTTTAACCTTTTTAACCTCCTAACATCAATACATCAAATATATCAATTTCATCCGCATCACCACCGCTGAGACAGCCGTTTTCACTGGGACCGCTTCTGGACGCCCTGGTCCGCTCTCCGTGACATCCAGAATGAAAATGACGAGCGCACGCGAAACACAGAGCTTTTTATACACAGGGAAAACGAAACAGTGGATCAAAAGGCCCGTACCTTACTGCAATCTGATGTCCGTGTTGGGGATTTATGAACGGAATTGAATTTTTCACCCGGTTTGGAAAGAAATAGCATTTTCAATCGTTTAACGTTGATAATCAACAGTATCAATAGAATTGGCAAATTGCTGGAGAGTTTCCGAATCTATTGATAAGCAAATCTCGAAAATCCATCGAAAGATAAAGACGCTATTAGCGTTTGAAATCTATCCTAATTTCGTGACGGTCTCGAATTTGGAAATTTCGGTTTTACACCCTGTATCTGAGTCTTCCCCTTAGACGTAGTGTTACGGTAATGAACCGTAACAGTAGCTTACGTCAAAAAACTTCAATGAAATAGGCAAATTGGCGGAGAGTTTCCGATCGATGAACGTCCAGAATAAGGAAATTGCCCATAAAGAAATAAGAGTAGGAGCAATAAATGTATAAAGAATTTCCTTAAATGATGGAAATTTCCTACAATCAATAAGGAAATTTCCAAGAAACAAGAATATATTAGCATTTTTGAAGGTAAAAATGGAAAAAAAATTCCATAAAGAGATCAAAATTCTCCATTGAAAAAAAAAACAAAATTAATTCCATTTTTTTCATTTTTGCCTTTCTCGTATACAAAGTACACTGATCCCACATATATGGGTTACTTTGTAACAATAATAAGTCATTCCATTTTGTATGATTGTGGGGTCAGTGTATACATAATGGCTATAGGATCATTCCAAAACCGAACTTTTGATAGAAGGCTCAGAGACCCATAATGTTATATACCAATCGGCTCAGCTCGACGAATTGAGGTGACGTCTGTATGTGTGCAAAAATGTGAGCCACACTTTTAAATATGGATCTTTTTACTTTTTAATATGATGATATATGTTTGTTTCTTGGAAAACTCTTTTTTGTTTATGGAAATTTGGCATTATTTGGGGAAGTTTTACATTTACTTTACATTTACAATTGTTTCTACCCTTTATTTCGTCGTGAGAATTAGATTGGGAAGTTAATCTTTTATGGAAAATTTATAGTTTTTTGGAGGGAGTTTCATTTTAGTCTTTCTTTTAAAATGTCCGGAAAACACGTGAAATCTGCGGAAAATTGACCTTTGATAAAAGTCGTTTTTTACGCGGTTTTTGGGTTCTCCGAGATGTTTTACATGGTTTTGATTTATGCGGCACGTATCACCAGCTTAAAAAACAACTTCAGTGTATTCCGTAACTCTTCTTTTTAGTTCCTTGCCTAAACCGATTCTACGTTGGCCTGCTGAAGGTAGCTACCAAAGTTGGCAGATTACTTCATGAGCGCTATTTGCTTCTGAATAAATTCATTGGGTTCAAATTGCTAACCATTCTTGGAAGTGCCCATTGTATGCCATTTTTGGAAACTGTATCCATCAGGATTATTCAGTTTTCCCTTAAAATCTAGGAAAATTATACGTGAAACAAACCCAAAAAACGAATCTTTAGGTGTCATTTTTAAATCTTGATGGACATCCGAGTCAAAGCATTTTATTGTCCAGAACATTTCCTACTCCGATTTTGAGCCTCATGAAACACTGTGCATTAGCTACGTCGCTATCAAAAATGCAGGATAAGGTAGCTGAAAGCAAAATTCGAGAACGAGTGCAAAAAAAATGAACGCGAATCAGTATGCAAAATATACTCTGTTTACCTTTGCAAATTAATTAATTGTCCTGCGGTGGGTTGATTTTTTATGAGCTACGCGCCAAGCGGATCACATGTAGAGTAGTGTGCCTTTATCGATGTAGTTCTTTACGATCGGTTGAATGGTGGACAGTAGCGACGACGGTGGTCCGGCAGTATATTTGCTCGGTTGAGTTTGTTGGCGGTCATTGTGTTCCGGGCAGATTCATTCAGTTATTGTCAATACGCGACGAAGTCAAAATGTGTCGAACACAATCGCTAAGTGATCACCGGTGGTCGGTTTGTGCGTGGGTGTTTTTTTTTGTTTTTGTGTGTCAGTTTATGTCGTGTTATTCGCCTCTGCACTTTGAATTTAAAACTGTGACGGGAAGAAAACCGTGATGACTAAAGAGGTGCCCAGTGCGTGCAGTGCTTTCCCTGCATGCGCTAGTCACCCTTTGCGATATCTTAATAGTAAAGGAAATACGCACTTACTGTAGAGTCTCGTACGGTCATCAATAACTTCGCTAATGGATATTCGACATATTCGTAGAATGAATGTGATCATCTGGAGGTTGCGCCGATCGTTTGAGTTCAAATATTCAATCTACTGTAGCAAAGTGCTTGTACTTGAGTTCTACGGTGATTTTGTGCCTCAAATTTATAACTCAAACAATTTCTTAGTTGTACTAGTTCGCATAGTAAGACAAAGCTCTAAACTGGTATTCGGTAAAGATAAGAAATAGTGAAAACGTTTGATAAGAATCAATTGAAGGCTGTGGCAGCAATCTGCGATGGAATTCGTGTGGCCTCTAGTGCTGCGGCTCTAAACATACTACAGTCTATGTGTTCAGCAAGTAGGGTGCCGGTAGATTTTTAGTCCACTGTTTTAAATCCGACCCTTCTGCCGTATTTCTTACATTAACTCATACAAAATAAATATAAACTATATGCGTACACCGCATATGATACAACCTATTTTTTAAAGAACGTAAAATTTCATTCAATATGTACGAGCTCGGTGGTCTAGTGGCTACCGCTTCTGCCTTATAAGCAGGAGGTCATGGGTTCAATTCCAGGCTCGTCCCTTTCCTACTTTGTATTTCTATCTTAGTTCTTTCTGTGTTTCACGTTATACCAAAACGATTCCTACTGTTATAACCTTCCACACAATCCCAAAACCTCCCGTGGCACCTATGAGAGGTCGTAGAGTTCTCTGCATCTTTCTTAAGTAGGTGTCCAACAAACCATCCTTCCCCTTCCTCAGCATTCGCAAGGACGTGGCCAGGACAGATCTCGACTATTGGAGAGTACATTGCTTCCATCTAAGAGTTAGTGATTAGTCCCAAATCAATATCTGTGGTAACGGATGAAAGTGATGCTACTCTCATACAATAGTCTTGGCTTGTACCACCTACGAATTTGTGCGAACTGCTAAATGCTAATGCTAATGCTAACGTAAAATTTCATTTAATATGTGAAATAGATCCGAAGGGTTCAACATATATCCCCGATACTTTAATTTTGAAGATATATAGATGAAGATAGATGTGTAATAATTGTGGGCCCTCCTTAGCCGTGCGGTAAGACGCGTGGCTACAAAGCAAGACCATGCTGAGGGTGGCTGGGTTCGATTCCCGGTGCCGGTCCAGGCAATTTTCGGATTGGCTTCCCTGGGCATAAAAGTATCATCGTGTTAGCCTCATGATATACGAATATGATATACGCAAAAATGGTAACCTGGCTTAGAAACCTCGCAGTTATTAACTGTGGAAGTGCTTAATGAACACTAAGCTGCGAGGCGGCTCTGTCCCGGTGTGGGGATGTAATGCCAAGAAGAAGAAGAAGAAGAAGAAGATGTGTAATAATGCTATACTTACGAAAACATTTGTTTTTTTGTCATCCGATATAACAGCTTGAAACTTGAATTGCATGATTTTCTAAAAAAAATAAAAAATATTGTAGATGCCAGTATTTCAGAGCAGAATAACAGAAAACCACTAAAATACTTTTATATTATGGAAAAGTAATAACAAATTAAAAGGGATTATCATCTGATCAATGAATAATTGGGACACACCTATTCGATTGAATAATGAAAGTCCGCTACTCCGTTCTCAATTCATCTAACGTTCTACCACAATGTTTGATGACGGCAGCAACGCAAAACAAGGTGGCGCACACGATTAATGACATCATTCACCCCTGAGATTCTCGATCTCGTGGTATTGTATCGGTGCTCATTAAGAATTCCAAAACATTCTACACACATATGGACCACCACATCACAAACCACCCACCGCCGCCACCACCGCTCGGGCAGGTTGTTACCAACCGGCGAATGGCATCACAATCTTACTTGGGAAGAGCTTTATCGGACAAAAGTAGTTCTCAGCAGCATCAGCAGCAGCACCGCAAGACATCTTGGCAGCATCATCATCATCATGGTCTGTCTGTACTTCTGTTGTAGCTGGTGATGGCAGCCCATCGTATCAACCCCGGTGGAGTGTATGGCGATGATGGCAATTAGTGTGACCGTTTTGTTTTGCCTTTTCTGGCTTTTTTTGTGCGGACTGTGAGGGCCAGTATCGTCTCGTGAGCTTGAAATAATCGGCTTTGCAATCAGGAACAGACTTAATTTTCGGGAGTGCATTGGGCTGACGTTTTTGGTCGGATTTAGTGAAGATCATTTTTCACGGTGACAAAAGATTGTGAGGCGGTTTCTTTTGATATCTAAACGAATACCTAGTTGGAAATGGTATGAAGGTGCCTTATCTGAAAGCCGTTTGTATTGTTTGCTATTTTCTGATTTAGTGTGGAGGTTTTGTTATCAACAGAAGAATGTGCACTGGAGTAGATTGTACAAGATTTTTATGAATAAACAAGTGGATAGCGAAAACTTCTGTGAAGCTGGATGTCACGTGTGGTTCAGGGCTAGATGTGAAACTTTACTGTTTGAATACGTTTCGAAGCTAAAGAAGATACTTCAGTTAAAATAAGCAAAAGTGTGGTGGAAACATATTTGAAGGTGTATAACAGCTGAATCAGATTCCTGCATATCACGTTTTGTTTTTACAGAGAATAAGAAACGAATGATACATTTCATTATAAAAGGAAAAATGTGCTCAGTGTCCACTAGGAAGAAAACTATGGTGATTTAATCAACATGGGTAAAACGACGAGCAAATTAGATAAACGGCGATCGCAAAGTAAGTATATAAATAGAGCATGCATGGAAGCCGGTTCGGGTCGTGTGGTAATTAGAGACAGTAAATGCGTGTGGATAGTAGAGATTATCAGGTGTAACTTTTTTCATTAAACTGGTTCATAAATCTTCTACAATGCTTCTGAAATTGCTGCGCTGCTTCATCAGTGTTTGTAATTTGTTAGTCGGGCGGCAGGGTATTTTCTAATATATGACCTTATGACGTAGGAAGTATACAGTATGGCCCATAAAATATGCAAAAATATAAAAATCATAGCTACTTAGTAACATAGTTGAGAAACTTTACATAGTTAATTTTGCAAATGTTTCAAATGTTTTTGCCTTTCCGGGTAAAGGCTACATATTCGCTCAAAACCCAAACTTTTTAGAGAAGGCCCTAATAACCATAGTATTGTATACCAATCAACTCAGTTTGACGAATTGAGATGATGTCTGTCTGAGAATTAAGAATTTTCCACAAAACAAAAATAAATAAGCACTTTTAAAAACAAAAATAGCAATTATAAAAGAAGAATTTTCCTTAAAGAAATGAAAATGTTCCACGAAAAAAATACAAACTTTCCATAAATAAATCAATATTAGCAATAAACAATTACAAAATTTTCCACAAAATAAATATTTTTTTTCCATAAAAAAATAAAAATTTTCCACAAAATAATCAATAAAGAGCAATGAAAAAAATAAGAAAATTTCCATAAAAAAATACATGAAAGCAATAAAGTTGATGAAATTTTACATGAACTTTAAACGCTTTTAAAGAAGGGGTCATCTATCGAAAAAAGCACAGTTTGATTGCTTTTTTATATTTCTTTATGGAAATTTTCTTATTTTTTATTGCTCTTCATTGATCATTTTGTGGAATTTTTTTTTATTTTTTTATGGAAAAAATATATTTATTTTGTGGAAAATTTTGTAATTTTTTATTGCTAATATTGATTTAGGCGAGATGTACCAGTTGTGGCTTTAGCACCAGTTGTCGCACTAGTGCTTTATATACCAAATGGCCAATCAAATCACCGCAAACCAAGTGCATATCGATAAAGCATATTCATATGATACGATAACACCTTTGATTTCCTCCAAAACAAGCAAAGCATAATTGTAAAAATTGATTTTGCTTAATTTTTGACGTCCCTTGCACCAGTTGTCGCACTAGTGGTCCCTATTTGGCCAGTCCCATAAGAAAACAATGGGATTTGCCAAATAAGGAACCAAAATTTAGAATAGTGCCACAACTGGTGCATGCGTTCCTATTATGGAATAATCAATTTTGAGGATAATAACAAATTTTATTGTGGTTTTCACAGCTGTTCTAAAGAGCAGGAAGTAAAACCTTTCGCTTGGCATATAAAGTCCACCCACATGCCTTTTACTTATTTAAAAAAAAAATAGTTGTTCTTATGTATGGCGACAATTGGTATACCCACCCTATTTATGGAAATTTTGTATTTATTTTTCGTGGAACATTTAATTTTTTTATGGAAAATTCTTCTTTTATAATTGCAATTTTTGCTTTTTAAAGTGCTTATTTATTTTTGTTTTGTGGAAAATTTTTAATTTTGTATTATTTGTGTAAATTTTATATTTATTTATTGCTCATACCCTGATTTCTTTATTGGCAATTTCGAATTTTTTATGGAATTCTAATTGTTGAGGGGGAGTATTTATTTTAGTCAGCGCGTAGGGGAAGGTGGGGAGACTTGATCCCCCGGGAGACTTAATTACCCCCTGTTTTATCGAGAACAAAAGTAATTTTGTTCTAGCGTATATTTTAGTATAGATCCTCAAGACAAATGACCTTTATGTGATGAGCTATTTTTTCGATTTCCAATCTTATTGATTCTGCAGGGCGGTTTGCATGTTTTGACCTTCCTAAGAATTTTTTTTATTGGCCACGCAAGATTTGAACAACTTTTCATAACAATGACCAAATGCTTTCGTTTTTCTACAGCATAAAGTCGTAAATATGCTTAATAATCTGTACTGATGAAAATGTCAACATTCCATTAAAGTTTTAGGAAATTTGGATTTGAAGTTATCGCCTCAATATGGGGACACTTGATCGCCCATTAGTCACCATTACCGGGTGATGAGGGTGGCTGGGTTTAATTGCCGATGCCGGTCTAGGCAATTTTTGGATTGGAAATTATCCCGACTTCCCTGGGCATAAAAGTATCATCGTGTTAGCCTCATGATATACGAATGCAAAAACGGTAAACTTGGCTTAGAAATCTCGCAGTTAATACCTATGGAAGTGCTTAATGAACGCTAAGCTGCGAGGCGGCTCTGTCCCAGTGTGGGTATGTAATGCCAATAAGGAGAAGAAGAAGAAGAAGAAGAAGAAGAAGAAGAAGAAGAAGAAGGAGAAGAAGAAGACAAGAAGATAGGATGCTCGTAAACTCATTCTTCATCGCAAAATGTATTTAAAAAATTCGCTTATTTTAGGACACTTATTCTTAACCCTTAAGGTCACTCCTGACGGAATCCAAGTTCCAAAGTGCTCGCGTTTTCGGGGGCACACCACTCGATTCAGAGGTGGCGCATAACTGTCATTTTTATTGATTTAGTTTTGCTGCGCCGCAGCATGCATGAAATAACAAAAATGACAGTTGTGCGTTGCTTCCGTATCGAGTGGTGTGTCCCCGTAGTGACGTAGGTCAAAAGTCCTGATAGACCCCTCTTTGCGTTCACAAGTTTCGAAAATGTGTGTTTTTTCCTTATTTTTGCTATGATGGCCAAATTTCTTCAGTATAATAAAGTTCTGGCGTTATTAAATAAAGTAGATACATGAAATATATTAAGTAGAAGTGATTTTGAACGTTTCCAAGGTATCTGATTACTGTAATTACCGATATTGGAAACCATATCCCTGATCTAAGAGTTATGGTCATATTTCTTGAAATCTGATCACGAAATAAACCAAATTGTGCCAGACAGGAGGGAAAAATATCACAAAAAACTGTAGACATATATGTAATCAATTTTAAAATATCCGTGAGTTCAGGTCTTGAATTCTACCATAGAAGCGAAAGGTAATATGCACATAAAAATACTCAGAGTACATCCTACTCTGATATATCAAATGATATATCAGATATCAAATGACTCATGGGGAATTTTTCTGCGTGCCCCATAGTGACATTCTAGAATGCGCGAAATGTTCTGGAGTTCGGCTCGTAAAACCTACGTAACAATGGCCTCCAAAATGTTTTCGGCAGCTATCAAAACCTTTTCCAACAGATCCTTGGATACCTGCCAA
Organism: Armigeres subalbatus; assembly: GCF_024139115.2. NCBI lineage: Eukaryota > Metazoa > Arthropoda > Insecta > Diptera > Culicidae > Armigeres > Armigeres subalbatus. Next base: position 355,195,504 of record NC_085140.1, on the reverse strand, counting down.
GAAACGTTATACCGATCATTCTGCACTGAAATGTTCTTGAGTTCAGGTCGTCGGATCTACAATCAAGTAGAAGCTCATTACTTGTTTCAAATCAAGCTCAGGTAATCCTGGCCAGTTTAAAGAAATCAAGGGGAGGGGAGGAAGGGGGAATGTTAGGTATTATAAACTAACTCATTTTTCGAGCACGATGTGAGAAGTACAAAGAAAACTATAAATGGCCTGCATATACACAGATAGAAAAAGTTGTTGAAATTTACACGAAAGTAATGCACATAAAGGGAATGCCAAAACGAGCGTAATTCTAAACGTTATTTTCGCTTGAATGAATGCAATTTCTATTGCATTATGTCACTATTTATTCCATAAAGTGGCATAATGCTATACAAATTGCATACATTTAGGGCGAAATTGATAGAAAAGATTCATGAATGCTCAGAATAGTGTAATTTTCGGTGTCTATATTTTTTACGCGCTGGTTAGTTTTCATTATTTTTTTCTGTGTATCTAAGACAAGTGTGTTACTTGTTCCACATTTGACAAGTATTCTAAGTGAGAGCTCCCAGTAACGGTGCTTTAAAGGAGTAATTCCAGCAAGCACCTCCAGGCTCATGTTATGCATTGAATGCATACAACCAAAGGCAATACGCAAACAACGATACTGAATTCGTTCCAATTTGATCAGGTGGAAATCAGCTGCTAAGAGGGAGTAGAAGGAGCCATACTCTAAAACAGAGAGAATAGTCGTTCTATAGAATTTGATGAGGTCTTCCGGGTGAGCACCCCACCATGTTCCGGAGATAGAACGTAGAAAATTATTCAGAATTCAGAATGGAGTTTCCAGGTAATTTATAATCAAACACGACCCCAAGGTATTTAGAAGATAAAGAGTGGTTGATGTCATCATTCAACAGCTTTAGTTTCAGTTGAGCAGGGTACCGCTTCCTAGTAAACACAACCAACTGAGTTTTTTGCGGTGAAAACTCGATCCCTAAATGTCTGGCCCAAACAGTCAGATTATCCAGGGTACTTTGCAATGGTCCTTGCAAGACAGCTGCACATGGACCTCTTAGAGAGACCACGGCATCATCTGCAAGTTGTCTGAGCGTGCATTGTCCTTCTAAGCAATTGTCAATATCTTTAACATAGAAATTATAAAGCAAGGGACTTAAACATGAACCTCGGGGAAGGCCCGTGTAACGAGTTCTGGAAGTTGTCAGAGTGCCGAGTGTGAAGTTCATTTGTTTTTCTGACAACAAATTGTACAAGAAATTATTCATGCAGATTGTCTGACAGTACTTCTATGGAAACTGAATCAAAAGTCGCCTTAATATCCAAGAATCTTCTTCTTCTTCTTCTTATCGACATTACATCCCCACACTGGGACAGAGCCGCCTCGCAGCTTAGTGTACATTAAGCACTTCCACAGTTATTAACTGCGAGGTTTCTAAGCCAAGTTTACCATATTTGCATTCGTATATCATGGGGCTAAAACGATGATACTTTTATGCGCAGGGAAGTCAAGACAATTTCCAATCCGAAAATTGCCTAGACCGGCACCGGGAATCGAATCCAGCCACCCTCAGCATGGTCTTGCTTTGTAGTTGCGCGTCTTACCGCACAGCTAAGGAGGGCCCCAATATTCAAGAATACTGAAGCCAATTGCTCCTTATGCGCATAGGCCAGCTGTATATCTGAAGAGAGCAACGCTTGACAATCATTTGTTCCTTTACTCTTTCGAAAACCGAACTGAGTATTCGATAGTACACCCGATTCTTTTTTTTACACGGGGGATGCGTTCCGTGTAAAATAAAAGTTTTCAGTTCAAAATTTGAAAATCCGTGTAAAAAAAGTTTTATGATTTCTTGACGAATCATGCAAAATAGAACAACTTTGCAAAAATTTTGTATGGGATTTTTTTTACACGGCCGTGTAAAAAAAATCCGTGTAAAAACAGAATCGGGTGTAATGCATTTTGCTGGACCCAATGATCAATTCTTGAAAGGATCATTTTCTCCAATAATTTCCTTATGAACGATAGCATGGCAATCGGTCGGTTTGAATTGTGATTAGACGCTGGTTTCCCAGGCTTTTGAATAGCTATTACTTTAACCTGTCGCCATTCAGGTGGCACAATGTTGTACTCCATGAAACAGTTGTGCAGGTCAAGTAATCGTCTTTTTGCGATATCTGGGAGGTTTTTAAGGAGATTGAGTTTGATGTTATCGCATCCCGGAGCAGAGTTATTCGATGAAAGAATTGACATAGAAAGTTCCAGCATTGAGAATGGTCCACCCAAAGAACCGGGATCAGTGACTGATTCTCGAAATAGCGGTTCTGCTGGTACGGAATCTGGGCAGACCTTTTTTGCGAAGTTGAATATCCATCGATTGGAGTATTCTTCACTCTCGTTGGTGGAAATGCGGTTCCGCATGTTGCGGGCCGTTTTCCAAAGTGTTGTCATTGAGGTTTCTCGTGATAGTCCCTCTACAAAACGTCGCCAGTAGCTACGTTTTTTGCCTTGAGAAGATTTTTGAGTTTTCTTTCGAGCTTCAAATACTCTTCAAAAAGCTCGGACCTTCCGTGTTTACGGAAGGCCTTGAAGGCATCAGATTTCTCAGAATACAACTTAGTACATTGATCATCCCATCCAGGAGTGGCTGGTCTTCTGATGACAGATGTACTTGGAACGCGTCGTTTCTGAGCTTCTAATGCGCTTTTTTGAATCAACTCCATGAGGAATCGATATTCATCCAAGGTGGAAGAGTATAAGTTGAGTCAATGCCGATGCAAATTTTTGCCAGTCAATGTTCTTCGTGAGATCGAAAGGAACATTAACTGGCTCAGATTGTTGATAGCCACTTTTAATTGTGGTGGCTATCGGCATATGTTCACTACCATGGGGATCTTGGATAACCTTCCACGTGCAATCTAACGATAGTGAATTTGAACATAAAGACAGGTCAATACGGCTTTGTTGACCATTTGGTTTCGAGTTACTTCACCAGTGTTCAAAATATTCAAATTGAAATCATCACACAAATCATAGAAAATAGGTGCTCTATAATCGTCATACGTTTCGCCCCATCCTATACCATGTGCGTTCATATCTCCCAATATCAACACTGGGGATGATAAAAAGGAGACTGCGTTCCAAAGATGTCGACGATCAAGAGAGGCATTTGGAGGAATGTACACTGAAGCTATGCAAAGATCTTTATTCTTCACATTTACTTGGCATGCGACGATTTCTAAGCCGGGAACAATCGGAATGGGAATTCCGTAGAAGGAGTACCACTTTTTGATCTCCAAAAGAACGCCACCATAATGATCATCCCGATCTTGGCGAATAATGTTAACATCGTGGAAGTTGATTTCATCTTCAGAAGAAAGCCATGTTTCACAGAGTGCAAATATATCGCAATCGGAATTGCGAATCAAAAACTTGAACACGTCTAATTTATTTTTCAGACTATGACAGTTCCACTGCAGCTGTGCAGCACTGCAGTGATTGTATCTTGTATGGCCGTATTATCCATCGAAAAATACAATTCCTGCAAGAAGGGGTCATGAAACAGTCAATTGCTTCAGATATGTTTCTACTGTTGGTATAAAGATGTCAATGATTGGCCTCAATGAATTCGGAATATTGAACAAATTCAAAAAACGGTCCACAAGGTCCTTAAAAGAGATCAATCCTCGCTTGGACGGAATACTTTTTGTGGAAGTGCGAATTACATTTTTCTTTCATTGATTCTCATTCATTCATTGTGTACCTCCGAAGAATCATCCATATCAGCTACGTCGGAGTCTATTCATCAATGGCATTGTAATCGTAGTAATCACTTACTCGAACTGCAGCTGAAAAAGCAGCCGTGGCGGATGTGTCTTGTGACTAAACCATTTCCGCATAAGACTGCTTGGAGCGCTGTACCGACGATCGCTTCACTTTTTGGGTGCGCTTTTTGTACACCGGGCATTCTTGCAAACCACGCACTTTATAACTTGTTGTTGGCGCACTTTGTAACTTGTTGTTGGCAGGACTCCTCCCTATGCTTTTCAAAACATTTGCCACAGCGGGGATTGTTGTCGCAAAACTCGGCAGTGTTCCCCAACTGTTTGCAGTTGGTACAATTGAACACCCTCGGCACAAAAAGACGCACTGGAAATAACATATTTTCAATATCTAGGGGGAATGACGGCTTTAGCAGGTTTTGTTCTATTATTGTCAGGGTTTTTTTTTATGACTGATTATGCTCAAATTTGGCCTAAACAATCTTTGCATATCAAAGAATCAAAGAATTTGGTCGACAAAAATCCCCCTGACAATAATAGAACAAAACCTGCCAAAGCCGTCTTTTCCCCTACATATTTTGGGAGAATCGAACCGGCGAACGTCACCCGAAACGATCCTGACTTAGAATACACTTTTTTACCATCTACCATGGCAGCTGAATGCAACTCCTTGCAATCCAGAATATCCACGTCGCCAGAAGCAGCTACTTCCCTTTGCCGACAGTGATCGCCTTGGATCCGTAAGTAGGATATACACCACACAATAGCACTCGCACTACCGAACACATTCCGTGATGAGACACAGATCGCGATTAAACATGTTCCTTGTCGGACAAAGAACTTTCGCAAGATTTGAGAATAGTTTTTTTTTTGTTGATTGTGCACAGTGTTGTAAAATGTCATTTGCATTCGTTTGTATAATTTTCCCAGAACTTTTTCCAGAAGGTAGCTATCAATTCATGATGTATGACAAACTTATAGCGCTTAAATGTGCCTAAAACTTTGTCTAACAAGACATTGCTGTAAATATGTAATCTGGGGCGTGGGAGGCAAAATGTCATTCAAATGACATTATGTCAAATGACACGTGACATTTTGGAGAGTTTTCACTCTCCAGCCTAAGATGTTATATTTTAAGTAATGTACCCTTGGACAAAAATATAGCCCTACTCAAGCGTTATGAGTACATCCAAAATTATGCAATAAATTTGGCTTCTAAAGAAAGTTATGAACAAATTAGTCAAATGACATGCAGATGACATTTTACAAGCCTGATTGTGCAATTCGGAAAGTAAATCAATTATTGCGCGTTTTTATTTGCATTTCACATAATCCCTTCCCATACATCGCATCACTCAGTAAAGTGAATCCAGATAAATTACCCTTTGTAACTAACACAATATCTTATCTCAAAATAATCGTGGAGATGCGGAGGTGTTCTCGGTCTCTTGTAGCAACGAGAGCCGAACAAATAATCCTTCCCTATATATGACCGTAAAGACGTGGCTGGCGCCGTATTTAACTAAAAATACATTGGGAATGAACAGCTAATCACAAGCCCCATTCATTTGGTTCTCTGTACAATTTCGCATGTTCTAGTCAATCACGGAGTAGCAACTACGAATTGTACAGTCATAATGCTCATGCTCTTGCAAATGAACCTGTTTTTAATTTTCTAAGTTTTATGAAACAGTCTATTGCAAACTCCCAAAGGACAAGCTTGCAGTTGCAGCTTTTTTATGTACTATCAGCTCATTTGATTTTATTGCTTTTGCATACATTTCCATTAAATTTACGCCTTATAGGTAGTTCGTTTGCAGAAAGGAGGTACCATACCATACACATATAGACGATTACCACACGACCGTTGAGCTTTGCGCCAAGGAATTCGATATTTTTTGCACGCTCTCAATGGAGACACTTCGGTTGATTCGTTGACTCTGATTAACTTAATTAGAGAACTAGTTATGCGACACTCGCTTCACGCATCCCATAGAAAAAAAAGCCTGTCAATTAACATACGCGACATTGTAAATTAGGGCGTATCAAACAACGCTGGACGGTGCGGAATCGATACCTATTAGGACAGGATACCAATCAAGATCTGGTCCACAATCGAGTTCAAATGTCATTAATTTAAATTACTCTTTGATTGAGAATGAGTTTCCCACCTTCCCGCAACAGTCCCCACGAAGATTCGCTGTTTTGCTCTCGAATATCATCCACCGCTCCATAGGACAGTAAATATCCCACTTTAATCGATGCAGTCTGAAAATGAATTAATAATAATCATAAAATAAATTGCTTATTTATACACTCACTCTGGTTGGCGCGAGCAATGTTTTCGCTTGCCATGATTTTGCTGTGCATAACGATCGGCAGTGTAAATATGCATAACAACGTCACTCTTTGGTTCAACCTGACTTTTCGTAGCAGTTGGTTGGAAACTGGTGGCACAGCACAGCGATGCACTATTATTGCAGCTGAAAGTGCGGTGCGAAGCGTTTGTGGTGCACGCTGCATTCATGGGATAAGGTTTTCGGTGCTGAGCTCAGGTTTTACCTAACCCATGTTAGAATTTCAATTATTGATTGGAATTTGTATGATATTAGTAGCTGAGGGCACATGGCATATTGCCGTAACTACTGGAACGCAACATGAATTTGGAAAAGAAAGTTAATAATAGCAGTTCTAAATCAGATCACTGCTTCATTTTGGTTTGTAAAGAATTTTGTTGCTTTCTGAATTGTTACTGTTAATCAAAAAATCATAAGGAAGGTGTAAGGTTCACATAAGCCCAGGTGGTGCAGTTGAAATAATCTTTTAAAATGTTATTAATTTATACAAAAAAAAATATTCTTACGTTTTGCAAAGTCGTACAAAGCGTTTACCCGTTTTTACTCTTCGATTACATTAGTTTTTCCTTGCTATTAATTTACTAATGATGTTTATTATGAATAGTTTCACATGTTGACATTGAAGATTCGCTGTTTTTTTCGAGGATTTGATATCTTAACTACTATTTGCAATACAAATATAGTAACTTAAATAAGAACAAATGATAAGTTGCTTTGAGGCGGGGAACGAAAACTGAAACTGGTGTTAGACTTGTAGGGTAGAGAACCATTTGGGCAGCACTCCCCATTCCTGTTCATTACTCGAGCGCATTACAACCGAATTACTTGTTTTTTAGTAAATGGTTTTGTTTCTGTCGATATCTAGTGATGTACAAACAATCAAGCCATTTGGTTGGAACGCGGTCGAGTTATTTTTAACGAACTTAAAGCTTTTAAGCCGTGCGGTAAGAAGCGCGGCTACAAAGCAAGACCATGCTGAGGGTGGCTGGGTTCGATTCCCGGTGCCGGTCTAGGCAATTTTCGGATTGGAAATTGTCTCGACTTCCCTGGGCATAAATGTATCATCGTGTTAGCCTCATGATATACGAATGCAAAAATGGTAACCTGGCTTAGAAAACTCGCAGTAATAACTGTGGAAGTGCTTCATGAACACTAAGCTGCGAGGCGGCTCTGTCCCAGTGTGGGGATGTAATGCCAATAAGAAGAAGAAGAAGAAGAAGAGCTTTTAACGATTAAATAAAATTCATCCAGTGAGTACAATCAATAGATGGATATTTGAGTTTTGTAAACGTCAGAAAGCAATATGATGGGTTTGAGTAGATTTGATATTATTTAGCTCGTTATGTTAAGAAAAACTTCATGAACAAACATGATCATAACGACCGTGCATTTCGTAGTTGCTACGATAGGAATGAGACAGAAGATGGAACCGATCCGAAAGCCTATTGCCAGTTCTAACGATTGCTCGATTGCTCGTTATTTACACGTTTTGAAATACTCTATGTAGTCCTTAGCCTTCCGAAAGTCGCACCGTAAAAAGTACAACACATTCGAGAAAAGCTCGCTTGTCGTTCACAAGACGAGCGGGACTGCTTGAGTGATCCAGGACCATGCGAGTCCCGGAAGGTTAACTAAACATATTTTTTTCTTTGTTAAACTTGTGAGTAGAGCATAAATTGATTGGAAAGAATGTTTTTAATGGTAATCAGTATTCATTACGAACCTTTCTTCTTTTCTTCTGAAAACGATCAAATCCAAGTTGGTCCTGAGTTAAATTTTTATCTTGACCTTGCTTCGGATGGCGATTCCTATCTACATCAGCGTTGGATTTTCATTTTACTAAACTATTTAGAGAACTGCTTTAAAATCACCGACAGACCCACTCCACAGCTGAATTTTCTTTGATTCGAATAGATCCGAAAGTGTTTTCGTCCACCTACTAACCCATTAACTAAGTCCATTAGTTCTTTCAAGCTACTTCACCAGCTCACCAGATTTGGAGTGATTTCGTACTCTTGTTGCCTCTTCCACCTCGTCATTCTTTTTGTTCTGAAACACAATTTTTCAATATCAGTTTTTTTTAATTTTTCTAAACTCCTTATCCGTGATGTGCTGTAGAAATGGTTAGCTGTATACCACTAAACCTTTTTATCTTACCTTATTTTGGGTAAGAATCAAACTGTTCTCAAAAATTTAAAATTTGCTCATTTTATTTCCGTTAGTAAGAAAAATGGCACTCAATAAAAGATTGTCCAAAGGGACGTCGATATATTACGAGAACAATTTTAGGGATGGAGTGGGTTTTGTGAAGTCCACGCTTGTCCATAGAAATGTCCACCTGTTGTTCATCGTAACCCACCCACCACGAGTTTGTATCGGTGGTGGTAGTAGTAGTAAAATTCTTCTTTATTTACACATTTTTTTTGTTCTACAATTGTTTTTGACATGTACAGTGATCGGCCGGCTTGGCCCTCTAACTTCAATTTTAATTATTATTATTATTATTATTTTTATGTTTCTACTTGATTTTTGAAATATATTGTATCATGACGGCCTTCAGGAGGCGCTAGTGTGTTTTTTTTTAATTTGATAACCTAACTACTATGTACACTAATATTTACAATAAAAATTTGATAACCTAGATCGGAACTAGCGCCCTAAGCGCTTCTTGGTCCGAGTGCAAGCAACGGACCCTAAACTTTTCTTTACACTCACCAAAGCGTTCATGTAAGGTTTTTATTCCGGCCAGACGGTGGACCTCGGATGTTCTTGTCCTGGGAGGGGTGTTGAGGATCATCCTCAGGAATTTGTTTTGGACCCGTTGAAGTTTGAGGTGGTGGGTTTTAGCGCAGCTCTCCCAGACCGGCATGCCATATTCGATCACAGGGAGGATGATTTGCTTGTAGACAGCAAGCTTATTTTTCAGGGACAATGACGACCGGCGGTTGATCAAAGGGTACAGTAGTTTCAACAAGACGTTACACTTTGTCACCGTTTTGTCAACCTGTTGCCTGAAAATAAGCTTGCTGTCGAGGGTCAAGCCAAGGTAGCCGGCCTCATTGGCCCATTCCACAGTCGTGCCATTGAGGATGATTTTACAGTCCCCAGGCGGAACAAGTTTAGGGGATTTGGAGTGGGGAACATGATGACCTGGGTTTTCGCCGCGTTGATACAGATCTTCCAGCTGGTGAGGAACTCTATCAGGGCATCCAGGCCTCGTTGGAGTTTAGCCACTGGCGCTCTGATCACTCTACCTTGGTAGACGATGAAATTTTCATCTGCGAACAGAGACAGAATGCCGCCTTCTGGAGTTTCTGGTATGTCGGAGGTGAACAGATTGAAAAGCAGGGCCCGAGGATACTGCCCTGGGGAACGCCTGCGACGATGTTGTGCGCATTGGAACTCGCTCCGCTGATTGAGACCCGGAATGTCCTTGCCGACAGGTAATTGTTGATGATTTTCACCAGGTAGCTGGGAAGATTGTAGCGTTGTAGTTTGTACACCAGGCCATCATGCCATACATTGTCAAATGCCTTCTCGACATCGAGTAAGGCCATGGCGGATGTTTTCGAGACAAACTTGTTCCGTCTGAGGACGTAACTCGGGTCAGTTGGTGTACAGTTGACCGACCGCGTCGGAAACCAAACTGTTCCTCGAGCAAGATGTTGAGATTTTCGGCAGACTCAAGCAACCGATGATGAATAGCTTTTTCGAATAGCTTGGATAACCCTGAGAGAAGGCTGATGGGACGATAACTTTTGGGGGAGGAAGGATCCTTCCCAGGCTTCCGGATGGGGATGACTTTCGCTGACTTCCAGGACGATGGGAAGTAGCTAAGCCGGAGACACTGATTAAAGATCAGCGATAGGTGCTCAAAGAACGGAGCACTCATGTGTTTGAGCTCGAGATTCAGGATGCTGTCGACGCCTGGGGCCTTCATGTTCTTCGACGATTTGATATAGGCCGTCAATTCGTCAGCTGAGATCTCCAACTCCTCCGAGAAGTCGTTGGGAATCAAATGGATGTTGTTAGCATGCTCGTTGACGGCTGCTTCGTGTGGACTGGCGATGTTCTGCCCAAGATTGTGTGAGCTGACGAAGTGATGACCTATTTCAGCGACCTTCTCTGCAGGGGTTATCAAGCGATCCTTAGAGCCATTATTGTCTAGTGGGATCAAAGGTGGAATGGGCCGAGGCTTGGATTTTAGAATTTTGGTCATTTTCCAGAACGGCTTAGCATAATCTGGGAGAGTGCGGATCTTATTCGAGAAGTCGTTATTTTTGAGGTCCACCATTCTGGCCTTGATAATTTTGTGATTCGATTGCAGCGTGCCTTAAGCTCAGGCAGTCCAGTACGCTGAAACTGCCTGCGAGTGACATTCCGCAATCGAATCAAATCTTTGGTGAGTGTATCGATGTTTAAGGAGTTGCTTACCTGCCGAGCCGTCGGTACGTGTTGCTCTCAGGCCGCCGTGATCGCCTCCTCGATAGCGCACAGCTGGCGGTCGATACTTTCCGGCGTCTCCGGACGCACCTCGTAGTCGACGGTGTTATCGACGCACTGCTGGAAACGCTGCCAGTTCACTCGGTGGTAGTTCCGCCGTAACTGCTGGTGCCGATTGACCGAGGAGCCCAGTTCCGCCACCACCGGATAGTGATCCGAGCTGAGCTCCTGGTATACAACCGGCTGCGAGACGTGGTCACTCAGGTTTGTTACGTAGAGGTCGAGCGTTGCGTGGGCACCGGACCGACTCAGCCGAGTGGGGAATCTGGGCTCAGGATCGTGTAGTGGCCTTCCTCCATGTCGTTGCTCCACATGGTGCCGTTTCGATTGCCGCGACTGTTGCCCCAGGCTTAATGTTTGGCATTCAGGTCGCCGGCAATGATATACTGACCTTGTCTCCGCGTTAGCTTGACGATGTCCCTCGAAGGGCAGCCGATGATCCATCGCCGGCTTTGGCTTGCGTTGGACAGTACGCCGCGATGAGCGCGATTGTGCCGACCGAAGTGGTGATTTCGACACCGATGGCCTCAATGACACTGAGCTGGAAACTTGGAAGCAGAGGACAGTTGATGTTGTAGCGAAGAGCGATGGCCACACCACCTCCCCTGGTCGGCCGGTCGAGTCGCACGATGCGGAAGTCCGGGATGTTGATGTTCACCTCCGGTTTTAGGTGCGTTTCGGTGATGAACGCCACGTCTATTTCCTTCTCCTCAAGGAAATCTTCAGCTCGATTGTTTTGCTCTTTAGCGAGCAAGCGTTCCAGTTTACCAGGCCCACCCTAGCAGCCATTTTCAATGATGAACATGCCAAGTGTGAAGACCTGGTCGAATCGGGTTTTGCAGCCGCGCAGTCGAGTGGCGAGCTGCGCGAAGATCGGCATCAGTTGCTCCGGAGTGTACAGCGGGGCAGATTCTTCCGGTGGGACGGCTTCGTTCTCCTACTGCCGACAGAACCCAGGAGGACGGAGCGGGGGCCATTCACTGGTGGATGGTGCCGACGATGCTGGAACTTGGACCGATGCAGCTGCCGCTGCCAGTCGCTTGTGCGGCTGTAGCGGTGGGAGTATTGGAATCACACGACGGGGAGCCGGGATGGCTGGAAAGTTCACCTCGTTGATTACAGGAACACGGTTCTTCTTCGGAATGGTCCTGGTGGAAGCCTTCTTCCGGATTTCCAGGAACTCGGCTCGCTTTGGGCAGCCCTTTGTGGTGGCCCGATGTTTGTCGCCACAGTTGGCGCACTTGGGATCGGCCACCTCCATTTTGTCGCACTCATCAATCGGATGGGGTTCGCCACACTTGTTGCAGCGCGGCTTCATGCGGCAGTTCCTGGTGCCGTGCCCGAAATTAAAGCAGTTGGTGCATTGCGTGACATCGCGGTGCACTGGCCGATATCGCTCCCAGTCAACGACGGTGTAATTTATAACGCCAACCAGCTTCAGGTCCTTCCAGGTAGTGGAGCCGTGCTCCAGATGGATCAGGTAAAGCTGGTCGCGATATTTCCTCGCCTTGTCGTGACGAGCGATCTTGTGGACGGCTACTGGCTTCAGTCCGCAACTTTCAAGCTCTGCTTGGAGCTCTTCTTCCTTCATGTCGTGAAGTCCTCGCAGCAAAGCCTTGAGCGGCTTCGTGCCGGGGTGGTCATGAGTGTAGTACTCATACTTGTGGACCTCGAGGAACTCCACGACGGATTGATGATGGTCCCTGTTGGCCGGCATCACTTTCACGCCCTCGCTGCAGAGCCGAAAAGTACATTTCAGCCCCTTAGCGATCAGCTGGCGAATTTTTGGGCGTAAATCCGGCGGATCGCCCTTCACAAACACGGGCGGGCACTTCTCCTTCCGCTCCGGTTGCACCTGCGGCAGCTGCGATTGCTGCTTCTTCCTCTTTTTCGGCGGATTGCCGGCGTCATCAAGCGGCAACGGCGAGAACACGTTGCTCTGCAAAAGCTGCTTGGAGGGGTTACCCGCGCCTCCAAGAGTGCGCTCAGGCACTTTTCCAGCGACCGAATCGGCCACCGAGTCTCCCATGACGGGTCCGGGAGAAAATAACGCCAACGCGACAAGCGAAAACGTAAACAGCGAAAGAACGAGAAAAAACACTTAAAAAAAAATGCGCGAGCAAAAAACACGTCCGTACGTGTTGCTGTCTCGAACTGGAATTATGTATCGGTGGTGATAAAATCGAGGTGGTTGAAGAATTCTCGCTTAACTTTTCAAAAGGACCTAAGTAACATTTTTTTCATGAATTAATTTGAGTACTGCAATCAAAAGTTTTCATGTTTTTCTGTTGATTGCGCTGTTCAAATTAATTCATGAAAAAAATGTTACTTAGGTCCTTTTGAAAAGTTAAGCGAGAATTCGTGTACTTGGGCTCATTGGTGACCTCCGATAACGAAATTCGGAGGCGCATCATGGCAGGAAAACGTACGTACTTTGGACTCCGTAAAACGCTCCGTTCAAATAGAGTTCGCCGCCGTACCTGCGTACTATGGTGGGGTGCAGATGATGGACTACGTAGAGGAGGCGAATGAACCACGAATTGCATCAGCTGTTGGGAGAACCATCCATCGTTCACACCGCGAAAATCTGAAGACTGCGGTGGGCCGGGCACGTAGCCCGAATATCGTACAGTAATCCGGAAAAATGGTTCTCGACAACGATCCGACGGGAACAAGAAGGCGAGGTGCACAGCGGGCAAGGTGGATCGATCAGGTGGAGAACGATTTGCGAACCCTCCGCAGACTGCTTGATTGGCGACGTGCAGCCATAGGCCAAGCTGGATGGAGAAGACTTTTATGCACTGCACAGGCCACTCCGGCCATAATCTGATAATAAATAAATAAAACGTGTTGTTCATGGAAGTCATTCCGAAACCAATTTTTCAACTAAGTTATTTGTCCACCTCGGGACCAATGCGGTTTGGACTGCCCGTTCTCTACCAGCTACCAGGTACACAATTTTGACAGAGTTTATAATCAGCCCTATTTTTTCTTAGATCCTCCTTTTAAATAAAAAGCTTCTCACCTGCTCTGTGACCTTTACTAATGATGCCTATGTCATCCACAAACCCAAGAAGCATGGAACACTTTTTAATGATGGTTCCGTTTCTTTGCACACCAGTTATTAGAATTGTACCTTCCATAGGGTAATTGATCCGATAGTCGTGGGTGTTCCTATAGTTGCGGTAGTGTAGTTTATGTCGAATATATGCAATAAACGCAGCAACCCACATTGTGTAACTATTTGTTGACTTGTCATTACGTGAAAGTGACGAAACAGTTTGGGATCGGTAAATCGGAAATAATCGGTAAAGTATCATTGAAATACTATAATTTCTTCTCTGCTTTGTACCTATAGTTGCGGTAGTGTTCCTATAGTTACATGTCCCGTATGAAAACAATGGGATTCGCAGCTATAGGAACACGAATTAGAAAATATCGCAACTATTGGAACATTGCACCAATAATTGGAGGATTCATTTTAGGTGATATTGACGACAGCTGCTGCAATTGGAATACTTTTTAATCAATATACTAATTCAGAGCTTTCGAATGCACCATTGAGGTAAGCGAAATAATGTATAGTTTTTGTGCAAGCGAACAAATAGTAGTGGAACGTGCTTAGTTCCTCCACTATTGGGTCTTTTACCCTACCTATGTTGAATATCATATTAGAAAGCGCATTACCCTTCAATTCATCTAACGTCACGAACGAATAGGATGTCTCACCAGATATTCGGACGCACGATTTGTACCCACCCAGCGTCGCTAACATTCAGCATAATAAGCTTGGCCCAAAAGCCATGTTCTTACAGAATCTATACCATTTCGTCGAAAGACATTTCGTCGAATGACATTTAGTCGAATGACATTTGGTCGAAAGGACATTACGTCGAATAGACATTTGGTCGAAGGGACATTTAGTCGAGAATTAATTTTTAATCCAGTAGAGAAGTAGGACATTTTGTTGAATTACATTTGGTCGAAAGGACATTTGGTTGAATTGACATTTGGTCGAAATCAGATTTTAGAAAGAAGAACCTTCGTACATTTGGTCATATGTAGGGACGTTCCGATTCTTCCGATATATCGGAATATCGATATTTTTGTTTCGATATTCGATATTTTTGTATCGATATTTTGCTTTCAATATATCGGTCATATCGATATTTTTGCTTTCGATATAGACATATTGAATCAGAACAAAGTATCACAAAAATAACAATCATTGTATTTTGTGAAAAGAAATACTTCAAAATCGATTTAAAATGCCGTATTTGTAATGGTTGAGTTGACAGATGCAGTATTATCCCGTATAATAACGGACGACATCATGATATTTGATCAGCCAAAGGGTCATGACTTGACATCTTTCTTCATCGGACAAATAAATTAACTTTACAAGTTAGGAAAAGATTTGAAGAAAAGGGAATTTAGAGGAATTTAAATATTTCAATGGATTTTCTCGTGAAAATTTTGAAGTTTCTTTGAAAATTAAATAGAAAAAAACGTCCGTGTAAAATCTGAAGAGAGAATTTTCTACTGTCAAGAATCAGAATAACCTTGATAAACTTTATACTCATTTGAAAAATCACTTCAATAAAGAATAAAAAATCAGAATAACCCGAGGAGAAATACAGAAAAATCAGTGGAATTTTAGCAAATTTCTCGAAACTTCAGTTGACTTTTTTCGGGCACAATAGAGGTAATAAACTATAGAGGACGATTGTCGCTGCGGTTCTCTATGTTCTCCTTCCCAAACATGTTGGGTACACACAGGACCGGATTTAGCCGGAAGGGGGCCCCGGGGCCGACGGTATGTGGGGGCCCCAAAATGTACAAAAAAGGTTGGTTTTAGTACATAAGATTTGTGGGGGCCCGGGGCCACGGCCCCCCCGGCCCCCCCATAAATCCGGCCCTGGGTACACAACTGTTAAAACGTACTAATTTTTCCTGCGTTGACGCCCTATCTTCGCCAGAAAATATATTTCACCCAGTGACGACAGCGACAATCTTCTTCTAAAGTTTATTACCTCCGTTTCTGTCACACTAGCAGCAGATAGGATAAAGTAATAGAAAAAAAGTCATTTCTAATAATTATTGAAAAGGGATAATACGGTAATACGATAGTAATTGAATAACTACAAAGCATATTTTCTAATTTAATAATTGAAATTGATTGGCTTTTTTCGATGACGATGGAATTATAAAAGGCATTTTTCACGTTACGCGTTTAGGCTTACTTTTCTTTAGCCATTATCAGACGTAATTCGCTCATGCGACCATTTTCCTTCCTCGGTCAAACTAAACTTGTAACATGTAATTAAACTAAAGTTTAGATTGACCGAAGAAGGTTAATGGTCGTATAAGCGAATTACGTCTGAAGTTGGCTGAAGAAAAGTAAGCCGAAACGTTTAACGTGGAAAATGTTTTTTTTAATTCCATCGTCACCGAAAAAAGCCAATCAATGTCAATTAATGAATTCCACGGTGATTAGCTCAAATCAGAACATATTATCTAAATTTTCTCATTTCTGAAATATCCTATGATTTTCCGATATATCGATATTTTCATTACAATATATCCTAAATTTTGTGTTTTGCATTGCGCGGCCGGTAATGAGTCTCGTTTCGACCGTCTTCCAATGCGGTTGGTTTTTGCGCTCTACTTTTGTGCGGAGATTCGCCCAAAAGTAGGTAGAACAATAGAACCAGTGCAGAGACCGCGGTCGAACAAATGTTTAGTGTATAAAAAAGTGCTGCAGATCCTGAAGACGTGCGCATGTTCGTGCTTGCTAGGGCTGATCGATTGTTATCAAGGGCAATGCCCTTTCTAATATTGCGATCACGCCTATGTAAATGCTCAAACATGTTCAGCGTCAGAATTATTGAGGAGAGGTAAGGTTTTGAAAACCTGTAAATTTATTTAAACACGCATGCACCCACACAAAAACACACACACACATTCACATATATACACAAATACATACATACACCGATGGACATGCGTATAACATTTATCTTTATTATTTATCATCAGACTAAGGCCGGAGTGGCCTGTGCTGCACATAAAAGACTTCTCCATTCAGCTCGGTTCATGGCTGCACTTCGCCAACCACGCAGTCTGCGGAGGGTCCGCAAGTCGTCCTCCACCTGATCGGTCCACCTTGCCCGCTGTGCACCTCGCCTTCTTGTTCCCGTCGGATCGTTGTCGAGAACCATTTTCACCGGATTACTGTCCGACATTCTGGCTACGTGCCCGGCCCACCGCAGTCTTCCGATTTTCGCGGTGTGAACGATGGATGGTTCTCCCAACAGCTGATGCAACTCGTGGTTCATTCGCCTCCTCCACGTACCGTCCGCCATCTGCAACCCACCATAGATGGTACGCAACACTTTCCTTTCGAAAACTCCCAGTGCGCGTTGGTCCTCCACGAGCATCGTCCAGGTCTCGTGTCCGTAGAGAACTACCGGTCTAATAAGCGTTTTGTAGATAGTCAGTTTGGTACGGCGGCGAACTCTATTCGATCGAAGCGTCTTGCGGAGTCCAGCCACTATGCGCCTCCGAATTTCTCTGCTGGTATCGTTATCGGCGGTCACCTGTGAGCCCAAGTACACGAATTCTTCAACCATCTCGATTTCGTCACCACCGATAGAAACTCGTGGTGGGTGGCTTGACCTCTCTTGAGCCTCTTCCTATCATGTACTTCGTCTTCGACGTGTTGATGACTAGTCCAATCCGTTTAGCTTTCCTTTTCAGTCTGATGTAGGCTTCCTCCATCTTGTCAAAGTTACGTGCCATAATATCAATGTCGTCGGCGAAACCAAATAGCTGAACGGACTTCGTGAAAATTGTACCACTCGTGTCAATCCTTGCCCTTCGTATTACATACTTCCTCCAAAGCGATGTTGAATAGCAGGCACGAAAGACCATCACCTTGCCGTAACCCTCTACGGGTTTCGAAGGGACTCGAGAATGCCCCTGAAACTCGAACTACGCACATCACCCGATCCATCGTCGCCTTGATCAACCGTATCAGTTTATCCGGAAATCCGTTTTCTTGCATTAGCTGCCATAGCTGGTCCCGATCGATTGTATCATATGCGGCTTTGAAGTCGATGAAAAGATGATGTGTGGGCACGTTGTATTCGCGGCATTTCTGCAATACCTGACGTATGGCGAACACCTGGTCTGTGGTAGAGCGTTCACCCATAAATCCCGCCTGGTACTGCCCCACGAACTCCCTTGAAATTGGTGTTAGTCGGCGGCATAAAATTTGGGAGAGTACCTTGTAGGCGGCGTTCAGAAATGTGATTGCGCGGTAGTTGCTACAATCCAGCTTATCGCCCTTTTTGTAGATGGGATACACGACCCCTTCCATCCACTCCTGCGGCAGAACCTCATCTTCCCAAACCTTCGTAATCACCCAGTGCCTCATCACCGTGTTTAAACAGCTCTCCTGGTAGTTGGTCAACTCCAGGGGCTTTGTTGTTTTCAGCCGGCCGATCTCCTCCTGGATTACCTGGAGAGCCGGAGTCGGAAGTCGCATGTCCTGCGCGCATGCTCCTTGGTCCATTACCATACCGCCACCGTTGTCTGCCATATCGCCATTCAGGTGCTCTTCGTAGTGCTGCCGCCACCTTTGGATCACCTCACGCTCGTTCGTAAGAAGGTTCCCGTTTATGTCCTTACACATATCGGGCTGTGGCACGTGGCCCTTACGTGAACGGTTCAACTTCTCATAGAACTTTCGTGCGTTATTAGCGCGGTACAGTTCCTCCGTCTCTTCACGGTCTCGATCTTCCTGCTGGCGCTTTTTCCTCCGGAAAATCGAGTTTTGTCTGTTCCGCGCCCGTTTGTATCGTGCCTCGTTCGCCCTCGTGCGGTGTTGCAGCAATCTCGCCCATGCTGCATTCTTCTCCTCAACTAACTGCTCACATTCGCCGTCATACCAGTCGTTTCTCTGATCCGGAGCCACCGTGCCTAGTGCAGCGGTTGCGGTGCTTCCAATGGCGGATCGAATATCTCTCCAGCCATCTTCAAGAGATGCTGCGCCTAGCTGCTCTTCCGTTGGGAGTGCCACTTCCAGCTGCTGCGCGTAGTCTTGGGCTAGTCTATCGTCTTGTAGCCGTCCAATGTTAAGCCGCGGCGGACGACTCCGACGCGTGTTGATCACCGTCGAGAGTTTTGAGCGCAGACATACTGCGACGAGGTAGTGGTCGGATTCAATATTCGCACTGCGGTAAGTGCGTACGTTCGTGATGTCGGAGAAGAATTTACCGTCGATTAGAACGTGGTCGATTTGGTTTTCCGTTACTTGATTAGGTGATTTCCATGTGGCCTTGTGGATATTCTTGCGGGGGAAGAAAGTGCTTCGGACTACCATTCCGCGGGAAGCTGCAAAGTTTATGCATCGTTGGCCGTTGTCGTTCGATACGGTATGCAGACTATCCGGTCCGATGACCGGTCTATACATTTCCTCCCTTCCTACCTGAGCGTTCATGTCACCGATGACGATTTTGACGTCCCGCAGTGGGCATCCATCGTATGTCTGCTTCAGCTGCGCATAGAACGCTTATTTCTCGTCGTCGGTTCTCCCTTCGTGTGGGCAGTGCACGTTGATGATGCTATAGTTGAAGAAACGGCCTTTTATCCTCAGCTTGCACATCCTTGCGTTGATTGGCTGCCACCCAATCACGCGTTGGCGCATCTTTCCCAGCACTATGAAGCCGGTTCCCAGCTCGTTGGTGGTGCCACAGCTTTGGTAGAAGGTAGCCGCTCGATGCCCGCTTTTCCACACTTTCTGTCCTGTCCAGCAGATTTCCTGCAGCGCTACGACATCGAAGTTGCGGGATGTAATTCATCGTAGATTATCCTGTCGCAACCTGCGAAGCCTAGCGACTTGCAGTTCCATGTTCCAAGCTTCCAATCGTGATCCTTTATTCGTCGCCTAGGTCGTTGCCGATTGTATCGAGTCGTATTATCTTCTATGTTGTTCGTAATAGTTGTTTTTAAAGGCGGCTTATTGGGCCTGCGCAAACCTCCTGTCTCGTCGGAGGGCCGTCGTGTCAGGGCTGTTTAGCGTCCCACCTAACACCAGGACTTGGGCTTGTGCGCTTTGAGCGGCACACGGTCGCTTTGGCGGAGCCTACTTGCGGATACATGCAGCTTTTTATAGAGGTTTAACAGGGCCCACTGTCAAACCCCACCACATCCTAGGCAGGCGCCACAACTCGCAGATGGCCTGGGGAGGGATCGTCAAGCCCTTGGACATAGTCCCTGCTGCCCTATAATGCGTATAACATAGTAAACTCTATTAAAACATGACGAATACTTTTGTCTATCAGTGTACAGATATAAACACACATACACACTCATATACACACATACATATATACATCATACATAAATACGTACACGATTTTTATTATATATTAGGTACATATGTTATTGGAAGCGTTTGGAGGATATTGGATATTGAATTGTGACCTTTTTATTAGTTCAAGGTATGAATATTTCTGAATATTTTTAAAATGTAGAATTATGAGTAAAACATTACAATTCTGATGGAAATTCTAAGATATTAAAGGTTATTACTTGATGTCAGTTGCTAAGAAATTTGATTTCCTGTTCTCAGAAATTAGATAGAAGTTTTTGATAGAACTTTTGAGAATTGAGGATCTTGGAATTTCAATTAAGAAACAGAGATTATAATGCAGCAAAATTATACATTGCCATAAAGCCGATCATGCTGAAGTTGACTGGTTTCGAGATTAGACTCGTTTTGGGCTAGTCATTTTGCCTAGAAAAGTCAAGTATGTACAATTGTACAGGGGTTGAACATAAAAGTTGAAATATCCAAAAATTTGACGAAACTCAATGCTTAAAATAATCCAAACCGAATTTAAAATTCCGAAACCATTGGACGTAGAATTTTTTTCTAGTTTTCTATCCTTTACCCAAATCATCGAGAGATTTTCCGGGTTTTTCGAGGATATTTTAAAAATGCATTTTTTTTGCATATCATTGTTTGTGACGTTTGTGACTTCATACTAATTTATGATTTACCAAGAATCTAGAACTAGTTTTTCGACCAACGGTAGCTACAGGTCGAAAATCCGTTCTCAAAAATGTTTCTGTAATCAGTCTCTCGCAAAATCACAAGTTTTGATATTCGAGCCCATATTCGGACTAGAGGAATTCCTGCGTTCGAATATTCCAGCTTCATCAAAATCGGATAATCAGCCTTTTTGTCTTTTTCCTGTACATCGATTACTTATTGTTTTGCCTTCACAAACCGATGTGGCTAGTAGAATTCGTAATTAGTGTGCAGGCTCTGAGGAACTCTTGGGCTTGGGCTACTGTGGACTTTTTGAAAACCGTCATCCATGTGGCCAAATGGGACGATGTTTTAATATTGAAGAAAACTCGCACCGCAATCCTCTCTAATAATATATTAAAATCTACGCCTGGTTTGTCACAAGCAGTCCCGTAGCTAGTTCCTTTTGGTCTTAAGGATGTAATGCATGCTATTGAATCTGTTTCAAACTCTGAGCAAAAGTTTGTGCCAATTACAAAGTAGCAATTATGATTTAGTAAAAATGCTTATTACGTTTGAAAATAAATTTTCAATACATATGGGCGTAATACATATTGGCCATAGGCTTTTGAACAGCGATTCTAGAATCTCTCCGGAACACAAACAATAGGATTGTGGTCGTTATTCAGATCGACAAATTTCCTCAATCGAATAAAAAGATTCCATTCTCTCTGGTAGTCAAATGAACAACATATACTGAATAAAGGAGTACTAGTCCTTTAAAATTTCGATGTTAATCACAAAATTAGATTTTTTGCAATTATAATTTAACATCCACCATTACGCATCTTTGTCTCAGGTACCCCCAGAGACCATACATGTACCCCAGGTTGAGAACCGCTGAGCTAGCTTAAAAACATCATATTTACAAGTTTGATAGATATTCTTGAAAGGGGAAGAGCCTACGTAGACTTTCCTTTTTTTAAACTATTAATACAGCACTTTAACTAGGTGAGGGTACTGAAGTACAGGAGAGATCAGATAGATCACATGCGTAAGATCAGTACATCAATACCAAACAAAAAAGTCAACATGTGATATCACCAAGATAGGATATTTCTTTGGTTGCCGTCTCAGTGCTAATGGCGTAAGCCCATTCATCGTGTCAAAATCACATATCCGAGGGGAAGTTATCTAGATATCTAAATTTGTATTCAATCCATATTCGCCACCGTTCGAAGTGCAAATCAGTTGATCTATATAAATATAACCTTTCGAGTGATATGAACCTATAAATTCTGAAAGCTCGGCCCCTTGCCAAGTGCTAATCCGTAAAGCAGTCCTATTCTGGGGCAATAATTTTACTGCCAATTCACCGCCAGTGGTCTACAAAGGATTCCGACATTCAATCCTATCAAATAATGATTCAACCGGCCATATGTGATTAAACCCACCGGTGATGACAAATTGCTCTGGATGTATTTTTTCTGTCTTGGCATTGTAAAACCCACTACCCACTGCTACCAGTTTTATTCGCAGAAATCTTCTTTTCAGCGACATATATTTACTATCCTATTGAAGCTTTACTGTTTTTCGACATTGGTCTAAGTAGGCTCCGTTCATTTGATTGGCGAACATCATCCCTCCACCTGAGTTTGTTAAGGTATGTTGAGCAGGCTATCAGCTCACCAGGTGAAACGGGCTCCGCGGGAGTATTGCTTGCATTAATCGATACAGTCATAATCATTACCGCGTTCAGTCAGATCTGCCGTACCTATTGATATTTAAGATGATATCATTTGCAACGGTAGTTGACGATGTAATGTCCTCTCTCCACAGGTTAACGATAGCTGGACGATTATTTCAAGTATCTCGCATTTGGCGTGGGCTGATTCATTCAACTACTAGAATTTGGCTTGTTGATCGTCAGAATAGCACAATGCACATACAGTTATCACAACAGATCCACAAGAAGTGGTCGCAGTGATTGAATTACTCAACCCAAATCCAAAAATGTGATTATATGAAAACTAACAGAGATTTCGAGATTAATTTAATCGATTAATAGTAGACAAGAAAAAATACGCAATTCGGTTGTTATATCAAATATAACCCAGTTACTCTAATGTGCTTCCATGAATCCCACGTTTGTTTCGTGATTATGTTTCAACCTTATCACAAATCTTTGATTTGATAAGCCGGCACACGCATTGTAGAACAAGAGACCTTTCGCTCACCTGAGTGAGTTGTGTCTGTGTGAGAGCAAATTAGAGCAATATTTATAGCCATACGCTAAAGTTTATTCACACCCAAATAGTTTATTTCATACGAATCGAAACATTCCTGAATCCCTGATTCAAAGTTTTATTCGTTTAAATTTTTACTTTTTTCTCGAATAAAATGATCGAGACTTGATAAAAAATTGAATCAGTCGTACTTGCGAAGAATCCGCGAAAACGCTCATTTATTTATGGACGGTACAGTAATCTGGAAACAGACTGTGAGGGGTACGGTCGTGATTTAGACGAACAGATTTACCGATCTTAATGATTATATTGATAAAGTTCTTATCGGAAAGGATACGTTATTTTTATGCAAAGTTGTCATTATGAAGGATTTAAAAAGACGAAGCTTGAGCTTGAGCTTGATTGACTGCTCGTAGTTGCTACTCCATTATGACCAGATCAGCTGTTCTTGCACAGGGAGAAGGATTTAAAAAGACGAATAAACAAAACTCACCAGGTAACGTAAAAGTCATTAAAAAGTTAAATGACTTTGACTTACTATGGGCTTGTGAGACTAATTTAACAGTTACAACATCGATACGATTAATGTGTCAATCCTTATTTGCAATAGCTCTTACGTTATATATGAAATTATGAGCAGAAAAGCATACATCAGGCACAATTTGGTGTAACGACATATTTGTACCCACATTTCTCGCTTAACTTTTCAAAAGGACCTAAGTAACATTTTTTTCATGAATTAATTAAATTCTAAAATAAGCTTTTGATTGCAGTACTCAAATTAATTCATGAAAAAAATGTTAGGTCCTTTTGAATAGTTAAGCGAGATTTCATCAGATCCAATTTTTCAATGTCAAACTGGGGGAAAATCGTCCCTTCTTTGGCAAGCCTAAAATAGTTTATTCCATGTGTGTAAATAAAAACAAGCGTGCATACACAACGCACAGTGATTGAGGAGAAAGGGCTACCAAGCTTTGCGAATAATCTGTACCCACCTATATTCGTTTTCTCGATCGCGGTGCCGCAGTATCACGTCGTGTCGCGCGGTGCACCTCAACTGCATTAGTAATATACGCGCCAAAGTCCACGAACTGTTGCATATATGTTTTTTCTTTCAATTGCATACCTGCTTTTTTTACGACTCTGGTCGGTGGATCAACTTGACTCGGACCTCAAGAATCGAGAACTGCTGAGAATTACAGTTTCGTTCCGTCTGTGTTCGGTGGATGATCGCGTGTGGCTATGAAGTTTCTGTGGGTTGACTTTAAACGATATGTGGTGACGACTTCTAAGGATCTACATATCATCAGTGTGGTTTATGATTGAACTAGTTCAGGCAATAATAAAGTTTAGACAATAGAGGAAGAAAGTGTGCAAAACCTATCGATCTCGAAAAGCATCTATGTCTCGTTCAACGACGTTCGGATCTCAGAGTCTGCTTTCTCCATTCGAAGGTATTTCCTGGAGTCACAAGTTTGGATCGCTGAATCGACGGAGGAAAAATGCGCCAATGGTTATCACCTCCTGCCTTCATATGGATGTTTTGGAATGGCTGAAGCGGTTGGACCTGGAGGAATATCATGGTGAGTACAGAATTTATGCTGTTCATATTATTCCAAAAAGCTGGCAATGCCAATCTTTTATCAATTCAAAATGTGATTTTTCTTTAAACACTCTCGGCCAAAAGTTTGGGCTTACCATCGAAAAATATAGGCAAAAGTTTTTGGTCGTATTTTTGCCGTCTTACATCCGATTTCAAGTATTTTTAGCTCGATACAAAGAATATAAGTAGATCTTGCATCGTAGGTATTTTCAACTAACAATTTTTAAACTTTTATGTTCTAAAATATTAAATTAAGATACTCATTTTTCTTATATTTATGTTGTAAAATGTGTTGATTTTTCTCAAAATTGAGCCCACAAAATTTCGAAATAAAAAGTGAAATGAAGCCCAATATCAACAATCTTTGAGGGACATTGATGATTTTCGGCGGAAAAATTTTGTTTTATTTTTAAAAATCGAAATGTTTACTCAAGTGCATGGTATGCATCGGCCAAAACTTTGGGTTCATCCTTCTTTCCAGCATAAATTCAGGCAAAATATACATTGAAAAAAGTGAGTTTCCAAACAAAACATCAAGAACTGTACTTCAGACAGTATTCGGCTAAAATTGAATTTAATTGCATATCAGGAGAGTGAACCCAAACTTATGACCGGTTCACCATATAGTTAAAAATAAAACAAAATTTTTCCGCCGAAAAATCATCAATGTCCCACAAATATGATTAAAATTGGGTTCCATTTCACTTTTTATTTCGAAATTTCGTGGGCTCAATTTTGAGAAAAATCCACATATTTTTACAACATAAATATAAGAAAAATGTGTATCTTAATGTAATATTTTAGTACATAAAAAATTGAAAATTGTTAGTTTAAAATACCTACGATGCAAGATCTACTCATATTCTTCGTATCGAGCTTCTTCGTATCGAAATCGGATGTAAGACGGCGAAAATACGACCAAAAACTTCTGCCTATATTTTTTGAGTGTGAACCCAAACTTATGGCCGGGAGTGTATCCTTATTAAAGAGATTTTCAGCCCTAGGCTGGCTCATCTATATGTGAAATATTGAAGTATTTCTGTTTTGTTTCTTTTCGTGATGGGGATTAAGAATATATTTGACATTCGTGCTCTGAGTGTTTGCAATGCCAACGATTTGAATGATTCTTTTTATCTATGCTATTCTATATGTATTTAGATACGAGGTTTAAATTAGACCTGTGCGATGCCGTCGACGATTTTGGGTCGGCGCGCCGCCGATCATAATTTTGGCATGCCGATGACTAATCGCAATAAAAAAAAATCAATTACCATTCAAAATTTCAGCGGATATTGCACGTTTCAATCGCTACAACATCAATTCGTTTCATGTTCCAAACCTCATTCAAGTGTCTACGGGTTGAAATATTTTAAATTTACAATGTTTGTCCTCAAAATATTCGAAAGACATGCGAAGATGCAATGGTTGTTACGTCAACTATGAAATCATGGGCAGTACAGTAAAGGAGGAAAAACGTATCTATAAAGCGATACAACGTGGCGAAATACTAACCTCGTTTTATGATAGTTCATAAATGTTGTTAAAGTGAAACTCGTCAGAATTAAATTTCAAATCTACCTCAAATGATGGTGTCATTATTTTCTTGGTTAATAAATAGGTTGGTTGATTAGTTTGTAAGTTTGAATGAGGCTTTATCTAGTACATTTAATCTACTAAGTAGAATAATACATACAATGTTCAATTGATCTCTGGAATTCGTCTAACCCAAAGCCTCATTCAGTCGGAAACCTAAACCTGTAGGTGACTCGCAAATTATGATTGTTGTGGTACATTAACTTTTGTGACGGCTTGAATACATGCCCAAAGTGTCTCCATTCTAATAAGATCTGGCATTGGTGTAGGCAAGTCATTGCAGCTCAGGAGTTTCAAGTTAAGGAGCACATTAATTATCTTGACAATAATTATTTTTTATTTATTAACATTAAACAGGCCACAGTTTTCTATGTTTTTTTCATTTGTGCTATTAGGACAGTTGACTTATTTGGCAAACCAATTTAGCAAAATAATTAAATCCCTACAGTGAATGCTTTTCCAGTATAACTAATTTTTATTTTGAAATCAGTTTTTCAATATGAATAACAAAACCACTTAATATATTATCTTGTAAATTTGTCCAGATTATTATTTATTCAGACTAAGGCCGAAGTGGCCTGTGCGGTATATAAGAGTCTTCTCCATTCGGCTCGGTCCATGGCTACACGTCGCCAGCCACGCAGTCTACGGAGGGTCCGCAAGTCATCTTCCACCTGATCGATCCACCTTGCCCGCTGCGCACCTCGCCTTCTTGTACCCATCGGATCGTTGTCGAGAACCATTTTCACCGGATTATTGTCCGACATTCTGACTACGTGCCCGGCCCACCGCAGTCGTCCGATTTTCGCGGTATGAACGATGGATGGTTCTCCCAACAGCTGATGCAACTCGTGGTTCATTCGCCTCCTCCACGTACCGTCCGCCATCTGCACCCCACCATAGATGGTACGCAGCACTATCCTTTCGAAAACACCGAGTGCGCGTTGGTCCTCCACGAGCATCGTCCAGGTCTTGTGTCCGTAAAGGACTACCGGTCTATTAAGCGTTTTGTAGATTGTCAGTTTGGTACGGCGGCGAACTCTATTCGATCGGAGCATCTTGCGGAGTCCAAAGTATGTACGATTTCCAGCCACTATACGTCTCTGAATTTCTCTGCGGTATCATTTTCGGCAGTCACCAGTGAGCCCAAGTACACAAATTCTTCTACCACCTCGATTTCGTCACCACCGATGCCAACTCGCGGTGGGTGGCTCACATTGTCTTCTCTTGAACCTCTTCCTATCATGTACTTCGTCTTCGACGTGTTGATGACTAGTCCGTTTGGCTTCCCTCTTCAGTCTGATGTAGGCTTCATCCATCTTCTCAAAGTTACGTGCCGTAATATCTATGTCGTCGGCGAAGCCAAATAGCTGGACGGACTTATTGAAAATTGTACCACTCGTGTTAATCCTTGCTCTTCGTATTACCCCTTCCAAAGCGATGTTGAATATCAGACACGAAAGACCATCATCTTGCCGTAACCCTCTGCGGGTTTCGAAGGGACTCGAGAATGCCCCTGAAACTCGAACAACGCACATCACCCGATCCATCGTCGCCTTGATCAACCGTGTCAGTTTATTTGGAAATCCGTTTTCGTGCATAAGCTGCCATAGCTGGTCCCGATCGATTGTATCATATGCGGCTTTGAAGTCGATGAATAGATGATGTGTGGGCACGTTGTATTCGCGGCAGTAGAGCTGCAGTAGAGTAGAGGGGGCAAGAGTACGCACTTAGTTTTCAATCGATCATGTGGCCCTTATGAAGCAAGCTTCTGCATATCAAAACAGTGTCGATGATTCATATACTCTTCCTTTATGTTACTCAGTGGAAAACATATTGAAATTATTGAGATTCGTTTTAGTAGAACCCTTATTGCAAGACAAGTGAAAAACGCACTCTTACCCCACCGGTGGGGTAAAAGTGCGCATCGGGTGGGGTAAGAGTACGCATTTATCCAATCATGTGCTTTAAGTATATATGAACACAAATAAGAGTGAATAACATTTAATTGATATTTAATGAGCATATATTAGGGAATGTTTAAAGATCACGTAACTCTTAAAGGGGGAGGGGGTCCTAAAAATGTGCACCTTCATACGAAAAACCATTGTTTTTTATATATACGTGGCGTATACAAAGGCATTTTGCTTAAAGAAAGTCTACCAATCACGTAACGTAAAATTTGGCTATTTCATCACCCCTCCCCCCTATCTTACACTATTTGTATAAATCCTCTAAAAATTCTAAGGAATGTCACACATCTCGCAACCCCTCCCAGCTAAACGTTGCGTAATTTATGAATGTTTCTTTTGATGAAATGAAATTATCATTTAGATGAAATTGTGTTTTCGTACTATGTTTAGGTGTACAACAAGTTCTTATGCAATTTCATTATTTCGCTTCAGTGCTTTGATCGCTAAGTCCTTTCTAACACCGAATTACTTCAACTTATCCTAAAAACTTGTGATATTTTCGAATTCTGTCCTTTTTTTCTTAGTTATGGAGCTTTACGCTTTGGAAGAAGTCTTTCGGCCGGAGATACGGGTTTGACATCATAACTTGAGAATTCATATGCGTACTTTTGCCCCACCGGTTCATGCGTACTTTTACCCCACATTCAAAAAAAATATTCAAGTAATGGTTTTGACTTCTTGGAAAACCAACCGGATTGGTGTTCTGTACCATGAAGTACTCTATACAATAGGTTATCGAAATGGTATAATGTTCACCTGATTGAACGTATATATGGTAATGAAATACTAGTTGCGGAAACCCAATTATTTTAGCAAAATGACTAAAAAGTTATCTAACTCCATACCTTCTTGATGTTTATTCAAATCGTTTACAATTACACATGATAATAGTTGGGCAGAATACCTGTCAAACTGATGCAATGCTGTTAGTTTATCTTTTTTTATTACTTCAAAAATTCGAAAACGTACTCTTACCCCACGCGCACTCTTGCCCCACTCTACTCTATTTGGCGAATGGCGAACACCTGGTCCGTGGTGGAGCGTTCGCCCATAAAACCCGCCTGGTACTGCCCCACGAACTCCCTTGCAATTGGTGCTAGTCGACGGCATAAAACTTGGGAGAGTACCTTGTAGGCGGCGTTCAGCAATGTGATTGCGCGTTAGTTGCTACAATCCAGCTTATCGCCCTTTTTGTAGTCCCATCTACACGACACCTTCCATCCACTCCTGCGGCAAAACTTCCTCCTCCCAAATCTTGGTAATGACCCAGTGCAGCGCTCTAGCCAGTGCCTCACCACCGTGTTTAAATAGCTCTCCTGGTAGTTGGTCAACCCTAGGGGCTTTGTTGTTCTTCAGCCGGCCAATCTCCTCCTGGATTTCTTGGAGATCCGGAGCCGGTAGAATTATGTCCTGCGCGCGTTCCCCCAGGTCCATCACCATACCGCCATCTTCGTCTGCCACATCGCCATTCAGATGCTCTTCGTAGTGCTGCCGCCACCTTTGGATCACCTCACGCTTGTTCGTAAGAAGGTTCCCGTTTATGCCCTTACACATATCAGGCTGTGGCACGTGGCCCTTACGTGAACGGTTCAACTTCTCATAGAACTTTCGTGTGTTATTAGCGCGGTACAGTTGCTCCGTCTCTTCACGGTCTCGATCTTCCTGCTGACGCTTTTTCCTCCGGAAAATCAAGTTTTGTCTGTTCCGCGCCTGTTTATATCGTGCCTCGTTCGCCCTCGTGCGGTGTTGCAGCAATCTCGCCCATGCTGCATTCTTCTCTTCTACTAACTGCTCACATTCGCCGTCATACCAGTCGTTTCTCCGATCCGGGGGCACCGTGCCAAGTGCAGCGGTTGCTGCTACCAATGGCGGATCGAATATCTCTCCAGCCATCTTCAAGAGACGCTGCGCCTAGATGCTCTTCCGTTAGGAGTGCCACTTCCAGCTGCTGCGCGTATTCTTGGGCTAGTCTACTGTCTTGTAGCCGCCCAATATTAAGCCGCGGCGTCCGACTTCGGCGCGTGTTGTACACCGTCGAGAGTTTTGAGCGCAGGCATACTGCAACGAGGTAGTGGTCGGATCCAATATTCGCACTGCGGTAAGTGCGGACGTTCGTGATGTCGGAGAAGTATTTACCGTCGATTAGAACGTGGTCGATTTGGTGTTCCGTTTCTTGGTTAGGTGATTGCCATGTGGCCTTGTGGATATTTTTGCGGGGAAAGAAGGTACTTCGGACTACCATTCCGCGGGAGGCTGCGAAGTTTATGCATCGTTGGCCGTTGTCATTCGATACGGTGTGCAGACTATCCGGTCCGATGACCGGTCTATAGATTTCCTCCCTTTCTACCTGCGCGTTCATGTCACCGATGACGATTTTGACGTCCCGCA
The DNA here is from genome assembly GCF_024139115.2 of Armigeres subalbatus. Taxonomy (NCBI): domain Eukaryota; kingdom Metazoa; phylum Arthropoda; class Insecta; order Diptera; family Culicidae; genus Armigeres; species Armigeres subalbatus. Next base: position 355,165,010 of record NC_085140.1, on the reverse strand, counting down.
GTGGGCATCCATCGTATGTCTGCTCCAGTTGTGCGCAGGCTTGACAAAACTCCTCACACTCGCTAGAGTCAAATAAAATCATCATCAGCAATATGCTGCCTTTGCATCCTCACAATAGAGTGGAAGCGTAAAAAAGCAGAGGTACAAATACACAGAGTGAGGAAAAGCAAAATAAAAACACATGTGAGTGAGGCGTCGGGCGAAAGAGCACTCACTGAGCCTCCGGAGCGACGCTTTGTATGTGAAAAAATCTTGGAGGCTGTTTTGAGTGTGAGTGTAAGTGAGTGACGCACCACAAGAAAAAGATGAACAGATAGACTCGCTCTTGTTTTGCGACGCACAAGCTCGGGTTTAATGATGCACAATGTTGTGAGTTTTGATGCTTATTTCTGCTCCTCAAAAAAACTCTTGCTCTTGCTCATTTTCTACTCGCCGAGGAGTTTTTGGCAAGCCTGGTTGTGCGTAGAACGCTTCTTTCTCGTCGTCGGGTCTCCCTTCGTGTGGGCAGTGCACGTTGATGATGCTATAGTTGAAGAAACGGCCTTTAATCCTCAGCTTGCTCATCCTTGCGTTGATTGGCTGCCACCCAATCACGCGTTGGCGCATCTTACCCAGCACTATGAAGCCGGTTCCCAGCTCGTTGGTGGTGCCACAGCTTTGGTAGAAGGTAGCCGCCCGATGCCCGCTTTTCCACACTTTCTGTCCTGTCCAGCAAATCTCCTGCAGCGCCACGACGTCGAAATTGCGGGGATTTAATTCATCGTAGAACATCCTGTCGCAACCTGCGAAGCCTAGCGACTTGCAGTTCCATGTTCCAAGCTTCCAATCGTGATCCTTTATTCGTCGCCTAGGTCTTTGCCGATTATATCGAGTCGCATTATCTATTATATTGTTCGTAATTATTGGTTTTCTATGCGACTTATTGGGCCTGCGCAAACCTCCTGTCTCGCCGGAGGGCCATCGTGTCAGGGCTGTTTAGCGTCCCACCTAACACCAGGACTTGGGCTTGTGCGCTTTGAGCGGCACACGGTCGTTTTGGCGGAGCCTACTTGCGGATTCATGCAGCTTTTTATAGAGGTTTAACAGGGCCCACTGTCAAACCCCACCACATCCTAGGCAGGCGCCACAACTCGCAGATGGCCTGGGAAGGGATCTTCAAGCCCTTGGACATAGTCCCTGCTGCCCCCGTTTGTCCAGATATTCCTCCGAAAAGTTTCCTTAAAAACCTTAGAAAATTACGTTAGGATATTTTCTTCCGGAAAATGCTTACCGAATTTCTCCAAAAATTCCTTCAGAATGTACATTCGGATTTCTTCAGAAAATCCTTCACGAATTTCTTTCGGAGATTACTTGGTCGTCGGGGTTCAACCAAACTGCACCAAGCGGCTTTTTGACTAACTTGCGGTATTTAACTAATTCGTAAATTTGTTGAAGGATATCCACAGCTATGAGGTTTAGGAATATCCGATACGATTTGTGATCAATTGTATCTACTAAGCGAAGGTTGACGAGCTCGGTGGTCTAGTGAGTACCGCTTCTGCCTTATAAGCAGGAGGTCGTGGGTTCAATTTCAGGCTCGCCCCTTTCCTACTTTGTATTTCTATCTTAGTTCTTTCTGTGTTTCACGTTCTACCAAAACGATTCCTACTGTTATAACCTTTCACACAAACCCAAAACCTCCCGTGGCATCTATGAGAGGTCGTAGAGTTCTCTACATCTTTCTTAAGTAGGTGTCCAACAAACCATTCTTCCCCTTCCTCAGCATTCGCAAGGACGTGGCCAGGACAGATCTCGACTTTTGGGAAGTGCATTGCTTCCATCTAAGAGATAGTGGTTAGTCCCAAATCAATATCTGTGGTAACGGATGAAAGTGATGCTACTCTCATACAATAGTCTTGGCTTGTACGAATTTGTGCGAATTGCTCAATGCTAATGCTAATGCTAATGCTAATTGAATCTACTAAGCGAAAGTTTGGGTAGAAAAATGTTTTTTTTTATGGCGCTTGGTGCAGTTTGGCAGAACCCAGGCCACTTATGGAATGCATGCAAAAAAAATGTTTCAGACTCCTTAAGGAATTCCTTCAAAAGTTTCTTTAGCAATTCCTCCGAAAATTTCTTAAGGAATTTCTACGAAAATTGTTAACAACGTTAACAAAGCAACGCCTTCGGAGATTTCTTTGAGAATTCCTTCGGAAATTTCTCCTTATGAAATTTCTTCGGCAATTATTCCATGAATTCCTCAAATAAAATCATCCAGATATTGCATAAGGATTTTCTTCAAAATTTCCTTAAGGAATTTCTTCAGAACTACTTCCAGCAATTCCTTTAAAACATTCTCCGGGAATTCTTCCAGAACTTCCTGCATGAATTTCTTCGAAAATGCCTTCATGGGTTCTTTCCGAAATTTTTTCAGTAATACTTTCGAAATTGATTAGGGGAAACTGGACACACATGATCCCCACTTTTTGTTTCGAATGTTTCTCGATGTAAAATGCTTAAAATTATGCGATTTAAGATGGATTTGATGAGCAATTTAATTAGTTATTCAAAAACATCATTGGAAGAATTGATTTTTTCATGAAAGTTATCAAAAAATCGATTTTCCCAAAAGATAGAAAATTTGGCATTTTCAAAACTTGCGGGAGACTTGATCCCCTATCGGGGGTAGTTGATCCCTTTATGAGCTCATCATATTTAGGTTCTTTCAAGTCTGATGAAAGGCCAAATTAGTTTATTTTCAAATCCTAACAATTCTTCATAGTCTATCGTATTAAAAACATTGATATTAAGTAAGGCAAGTATTTTGGTTCCCGAATAGAGTACCAGTGAGAATTATCAACAAAGTTGACATGCTGATGATTATTCATGCAATCAATCCGCTCCACTGAAAGGCAGATGTCATATTACGACATGATGTTTTCAAGAGGATCTCTCTGTGTGGCTGATACAGTTAGGATACCAAAAGTGGATAATCGATACATAAATATTAAATATACCTTTGTTGTTTTTAAATCTAATTATCCTGTTTCTAATTTTAAAAATTAGCCGCGCTTCAAAACCCATACCCAGTGGTTTATATCGCAGGACGCAGAGTGACTATTTCGGAACCAACAAAAAAGGTGTGATGTATCGCGGTCGCCAGACTTCTATCAATACCACGACCGTGATCATATCAGGCTGGTGACTGGTGACCATACATCAATGTGGTACTGTCGCGCATGCTAGAAACATTATATTTACGTGTATATTATTATTGTGTACTGGACTGGATTTCTTTTAAAATACTGAATACAAGCGGTAGGATTAGCCTATTGTTAAACGTTCTTTGGAAAGACAGACAGGAAGACTTGCGATAAAATACGATTAAAACAGTGATTCTAAATAAACTTACCCCATTGGAAAGAGAAAGTAAAATTGAATAGTAGATCTAACAGTACTGATTTTATACCCGGTGAACCACCCCTTGAATATTTTCAAACCTTTATTTAATCTTAGATTGAACCTTATGTTGATTCATTTACTCGTATTTAATAAAACTAATCAAAGTTTAGTATGTTTAACTAACCTTTGTTCTAGGTAATAAGATTAGGCTATTGGCCAATTAAAAAAACACGTTTGCTTGAATGATAAAGTTGAAGGAAGTAAATAAAACTATTTAAACTTTTAAACCAGAAAATAATTATAACAGATCAATAAGTTGCATGTAATACAATAATACGCAAATGCAATGGAATACAACAAACGCCTAAATATATGCAATATCGGGATCAAGTGTGTCCAAACTTCGGGGGATCAAGTGTGTCCATGTTGAGTATTTGTCTTGGTTTATTTCTCCATTCAGTGTGAAATGAGCAATAATCATTTTAATGAGCTTATTCAATTCTGCAATAATAAAACTACGTCCAGTAGAAATTTGACACGTTTTGGTTGGATATATTTAAAATTATTAAACTTTTTATCTTTGCAGAAAAAAAGAATTGAGAACGCTAAAATAATAAAACCTTTCTAAAACCAATATACACAAAGGAACTAACATCAAATGTTACTCAGATTCAATTATCTGTCTAACGGATCTGTTTACACATATCAGTAATAAATACCAGTAATAAATTTTGAAGTATTACTGAAGGAATTTTCAGTGGAAACCATGAAGGAATTTCTTAAGGAATTTCCGTAGGAATTCGCAAAGGAATTTATGAAGAAATTCCTATTAGAATTTCTGAAGTAATTCCCAGATTTCTCCAGGAATTCCTTCGTTTTTTTCTCAGTAATTGATTCCAAATTTCCTCCAGAAATTCATTTGGCGGTTCGTCCGGGAATTTTACAAAAACTTCTCCGGAAACGAATTTCAGAAAGTCTTTCAGAGATTCTTTCAGGTATTCCTTGGAATTTCCCTTAGGAATTAGTTCTAAATTTCCCCAACGCATTTCTTCAGAAATTTGTTGGGATAATCGTGAAAGTATTCTCCCGATAATTCTTTCAGAAATTATTCTCTTTTAGAATTCCTAGCAAAGTTCTAGGACGAATTAAATTTAATTATTCCTGAACACGTTCCTGAAGGAATATCCAAAGAATTTCCTGAAAGATTTTTCAAGTTAACTCCGGAAGCAGCTTCCGACAGTATTGGATTTTTCGAAAAATTCCTTTGGACATTTCGTCAAGCTTCGTTTAAAAATTCGGATATACATACAGAAAATCCTTCGCAAACTCCTTTTGCACGGTGTGTCTATGGGGAAATATTATTTTTCAAAAATCAGTATCTCTGAAACACCCACCACGTGAACGTATATGCTCTTCTCTTTCATATAGTGGGTAAACTAAAATCTTCTATCGGGGGATCTAGAACAATTTTTATTTTTTTCACTATTTTTGATGCAAATTCCAGAGAAATCTCAAATGATAGCCGATTGAACCCCCCAAAAATGTATAGAAAAATGACCCCCGATAGAACATTTTTAAAATGCACCTACGTGAAAGAGGAAAACCTATACTTTCATGTAGTGAGTGTTTTAGAGATACTGATTTTTTGAAAAAAAAAGCCTCTTCGGACAAACACACCGTGTTTGAAATATCTACGGAAAATGTTTTAGGAGTTTCACTGTTTCAGAATTCCTCAAAAAAATCTAAACCTCATTCAGAAACGAATTCCTTTGGAGGATTCTTTTAGGAATTACATTGTTTTTTTGTTACATGTTTTTTTTAGAAATTCCACTCCTTAGTAGCAAGTTCCTCGACAATTTTTCCTGAAATTCACATAGGAATTCTTTCAAAACTGCCGTCAAAACAAGAAGTACTGCGGCGCGCATTGTACAATTCTTTCAAGCGATCAAAGATCGTAGGAAAAGTGAACAATTTTAAGCGTGAAAATGTTTCGAAAACTGTTAAAGGATTTTTGGTCCAATGAGCTCCATTGGTATACAAAGGTAATTGGAAGGCCAAAGGCACGAAGCAACTCATCAATAGGATCAGAAACAGCATCCGGAAATGGCAGCCATCCAGCGGTCATGTGATACCTGCAAGATTAAACTACGCCGCACGGTGGATCACGGACCATAGGATATTATTCATTGATTTCACTGAACTCTTTATATACCGTCATCGGGGGTGACAATGGGTCAAATCGGGGTGAGAATGGGTCACTGTTTCAACCACTTAGAATACTTGTAGAATGGAATGAATGTATCTGAGGGCAAGAAGACTAAAATATAAGAGACCTTTTTAACGGATTTTGCTCTACGGTCTCCATGCTGCCGGTGAGAGCGATGACCCATTCTCACCCCCCAGACCCATTGTCACCCCCGATGGCGGTAGCGTATATCAGATTGAACTGTACTTCTTTGTGGTTTTCTTCCCGAGCCACTTTTTCCATTTCCGCTATTTAGTGGCCATCCGTTACGGACGGTTCCTTCTGTGTGAATCAAAACCGCGTGAATAAGAGTTAAAATTGATTTTTTCAGCCTTTGCTTTTTTCATCCACACCGGTTCACGCCGCCCCCGGGGCAAAAGTGACTACCACGCCGCCGCCGCCGTCGATATGACCGGCGAACAGGTCTAGTTGAAATCATAAAACCAAAAAAAATTGTGACAATCAATTTTTGTATCAAATCTGGCATGCGATCTGCTCAGAGAATGTTATATTTGTTATGCCAGCTCATTGCATAAAACCGGCTTATTTGGTTTCGATCAATACCGTTTTGACTCAAATCCTGAACACTGGCGTTTTAGTGCCTCAAAACTAAAGCTTTCATCTGTGGTACATCTAAACGACTCTCGTTGATTCCTCCAGCAACACATTGTATTATGCATCGTGTAGAGCAGTATAACTTCGACAAGGACGCAGATAAGCATAGTGTCAATTCCACTAACATCACCCTTTGCTTTCTCTATTACCCTTCTATTTGCGATTACACCCGATTCTGTTTTTACACGGATTTTTTTTACACGGCCGTGTAAAAAAAATCCCATACAAAATTTTTGCAAAGATGTTCCATTTTGCATGATTCGTCGAGAAATCATAAAACTTTTTTTACACGGATTTTCAAATTTTGAACTGAAAACTTTTTTTACACGGAACGCATCCCCCGTGTAAAAAAAGAATCGGGTGTATATGATTATTATCCCATTCAAATAATGCAGAACGACGATTATAATAGTCTTTTATCACTGCTTCTCTCATATGGTATATAGTCCAGATAGCATTCGAACAGTGCTAGGCTTGGTTGAGGACTTCAGTTCAATTCTCGTCTTCAGGCAAATTTTTTTGGACCTCCCAATTAGAAATTCTCCATAAAAAAATAGGAAATTGTCAATATATATATTTTATATTTTTTTATGAAAAAAATATAAAATTCCCCTAAATAATGCAAAATTTCCATAAACAATTGAGAATTTTCCACAAAACAAAAAAAAATTAGCACTTTTGCTAATTGCAAATTGCAATCACAAAATAAGAAGAATTTTCCATATAGAAATCAAAATGTTCTTTTGAAAAAAAAAATACAAGATTTCCATTAACAAAAGTATTGGCTAAGTAACAATTACAAAACTTTCCACAAAATATTTTTTTTTTCACAAAAATTGAAAACTTTCTTCAAAAAAATCAATAAAGAGCAATAGAATTTTTTTTAAAGCAATAAAACTGATATTTTTTTCCACAGATGACCCCTTTTTGAAAGCGTTTATCGTTCATAAAAATATGCATCAATTTTATTGTTTTTTTTTGTTTTTCTTTATAGAAATTTTCTTATTTTTATCATTGCTTTTATTGGTTATTTTGTGGAACATTTTCATTTTTTTTTTTGAAAAAAAATATTTATTTTGTGGAAAATTTTGTAATTATTTATTACTAATATTGATTTATTTATGGAATTTTTGTATTTTTTTAAATTTCTTTATGAAAATTATTCTTTTATAAATGCAATTTTTGCTCAATTGTTCATGGAAATTTTGCATTATTTAGGAAAATTTTATATTTATTTATTGCTCTTGCCTTCTGGTTTTGTCAGTCAGTCTGTAAAAACGAGACGACAACAACAAATATCTCAGCTGAACTATAAAGCGAACAGGGTTGACGAAGTACATAAAGGTTCGTTTCCCGACGGAAGGTTAAAAATAGATTCTATAAGAAAATTATTTTGAGCTTTTAGTGGAATGTCTTTAATTGGCATAAAACGTGCTCGTACAATTACATTTGATTCCACCGGTGGTACAAGATTGTCATAAAATCATGCACTCTCTGGTTGGGTGATGGTGATCGCAAACAACGCATTCCCTGACGGCGTATATATCCTATTCCGACGAGAAGTTCCCCGAAACCGACCGTGGACGTTCTGCGGCTACGCGCTCGTTGCAACGATGGTAGCCGGCGTTCTCAGCCATTATCTTCCGTGGCGGTATACTCGTGGTCCGTATGCATAATGGCGGCCTGCTGCGAATCTATGACAAAAGGACGAAAGACATAAGGTCGAAAGGATAAAAGGTCGATAGACAGAAGGTCGAAATGACAAAAGATCGAAGGGACGAAAGATCGAAAAGACAAACCGTCGAAAAGGACAAAAGGTCGAAAGGACAAAAGGAAGCCACATGTCCGAACCTGTGTAGATATCACCTGAAGCATCTGTGGCCTGTTAAGAACTGGATCCAGCTAAAGTTTAGCTCGCCATGAGGTCTGCTACTCCATTCCGACACACTTCGGTCTAGGCGATGGGCCCACCTGTCCTTAGTCAAGTTGTCCCACTGCATCTGCTGTTTGGCTACCATTGCTGCCTTGATATTCATTCGGGCATTACCGGTGCCCCTGAGAGTGTAGCACTCCTCGTCTTCCTTCACCACCAGTTTGACGGGCATCATGCCCGCGAGTACGCATGCCGCCTCGCAAGATACGGTGCGATATGCGCTGACTACTCTCAGACACATTGGCCTACGAGAACTCTCCAGATTTCGGGTGTTGCAGCTTTTCGCTCAACGCCGACACCCAGACTGGAGATCCGTACCACAGTATTCAAACCGCCACGCTTGCCAGCAGCCTGCGCTTGCTGGAGCACACCCTAGAGTTGCTCGCCATCATCCTTGATAGTGCTACTATCGCCATCATAGCACGCTTGCAGACGTAGTTAACATAACTTTTGAAGCTTGTTTCAGAGATCTCTTGGAGGGGATGTCGCAGTCGCCGACTCTAATTATTGTCGTCTCCTGCACCGATCTCCGGTTGTTGACAATAACATTCTCCGTTTTATGATGCGCCAACTGTAGCTTCTTGCTGCGCAATCATTGCTCAACTAGAGTGATCGAATAGGCTGCAGTCGATTTGACCTCATCGATGGACTCTCCGTACACGATCATGATTGCGTCATCGGCGAAACGCACTAACTTCTGTCGAGATCTTCAACCTCAGCACGTCATCGTACCAAGGATTGATCCCTGTGAACCACCTGTCGTGATGTTGCCGCTAGCCAAGCCTTCCTCCGTCTCGTAGATCAATACTCAAAATTTGCTCGCTCGTCGATCCACCCGCCTCCTCCACGTACTGCGGCAGCCTATTCAGACATTAGACAGATTGGTTTGTACGCTGGGAGGATCTCGTGGTGGCTTGCCAGGTTTCGGAAACAGGATCAAACGGTGTCTCTTCCATATATCCGGGAATGTCCGCTCGTCCAGGCACCTTTGCATGTCTGACCTGAACATGCTTGGGATTTCGTCCGGACCCGGGACCAGGTGCTTTACTCGGGTCGATGGACTTTGCCACCGCCATTAGCTCTTCTACCCTCACCCTCGCCATATCTTCGTCGTCTGCTCATACGGAAATACTGCCCATGTTTTCGTGACGATGATTTTGATTGCAATTTGTTCTAAGTGAGACGTCTGTTTCTCTGTGTTTGTAACATTTGCATTTTGGTTGATTTTGAAAATCGTTTTTCAATCCTCCCAACAAACTCAATCATTTCTAGCTTACCACAGATAAGCAAGATAGTAAAACTTATTTGACTGTTGTGGGATTAGATGCAGTAAATTGCGCTTTCTGGACGATTCACAGGCTTCCTACAAAATGAACAAAAATGCGAGTGTTACAAATATGCGACCATGGGCAGAATAGCACTTCGACTATCGTCTTCAGCCTCCTTGGACATCGCTCGGAAGGATTTTGTGCTCCACCTATTTTGGTCATCACCACCCGATAGTTCGCGTCTCCTCATGGGTTCGCGTTGGCGCTCTGGCGAAGTCTGCCGAAGCAGTCATTCTTTCTCCCTTTGATGGCCTTAGAATATCCCAATGCGATCTTCCCTCACTTCCGCCGAACGTCGCTTTGTAGTCTAAATCTGAGGCAGGTTGCATGGAGGGCTGCATTTTGTTCACTCCATCAATATACGCCTGCAATTCTGTAGTCGCGGTTTCATCGACATGGTAGCGTTACACGCTTGTGACAGAACCGCAACCAGTTAGTCACCGCTTAAAATTCCCGCGTTTTCTTCCAGATCCATAGCTTCGTTGAAGGTCTTATCGTCGGGTTGTAGGAGTAGCTCGCCTGGCTGCTTATCCTGTACTGGGTAGGGTTGACTGGGTAGTAGATTCCTCTAATCCCGGATTTTTAGTAACATAGTTTTCTCTTATTACTGGGATCGATAATATTTTACTGAGGTTTTGGACTGCCGACTGATAAGGTAAATAAATCAAATGACAGCAGATTGCACTCAAACTGAATCCGTCACAAACAACGTAACGCTGTAATGGAGTTAGAGGTCAGTTCAGCGTTACTGTTTTGCACGAAGTTGATGAATATGAACCGAACTTTTCATGCGATCCAGGGGTTGCGCTTCGATTAGCACCCGCGTCACTAAGGGTGTAACCGTCGTCAACCCTCCACTGCAGATCACCGACCAAACTTGGATCGCAGAAAGTCGATTCCACTCCGTTTCACTCATTCTCCGATTGTAACAAAAACTGCGAATCATACTCCCAATTCTGGACAAGACCAGGCACATACAGCTAGTTTATTCATATGAACAGTAACGCTTGAACTGACCACCTCCCTCCATTTACAGCGTTACGTTATTTGTGACGGATTCAGTTTGAGTGCAATCTGCTGTCATTTGATTTATTTACCTTATCAGTCGGCAGTCCAAAACCTCAGTAAAAATATTATCGATCCCAGTAATAAGAGAAAACTATGTTACTAAAAATCCGGGATTTGAGGAATCTAGATCTTGAAAACAACTTAACAATATTTTTTAATCCATGTTATTAAAGATTCATAATTATTATTAATGAAGATTAAAAAACTGTACAATAAAATAGAATTAGGGGCCGTCCAGAAACCACGTGGTCATATATGGAGGGAGCGGGGGGGGGGGTTGGAAAATGACCACGATAAGCCACATGGGGGGAGGGGGTGTTGCTCTCGAACCACGTGGTTTTTTTTACACGAAAAACTTTTGGTGAATAACAATAGCGGTTTAAAAAATACAAAGCATTAAAATTTAATGATTTAATCATTAAACGCAAATGCCCACGTAGCGCCTTTTCAACTCAGCGTTAAAAAGACGTAGGTGTGCATCGGTAAAAACCGGCAACGCAGCGTCGGTCGCAACGCCGATGCATATCTGCGTTATTTGACCATTTTAGCCTTTGATCCTATTTCCATAAAAAAAAACAAAAAAAAAGGTTGCGATTCAGTTTTAATTTCCACAAAAAAAAAATGGAAAGGAAAAATGGAAAAATATTTTTAAAAAATGTCGCCGCGCTACGCCACCGCCGCAAATGGTTTTTGGTATCATCACGCCGCCGACACTTTTGCATCAGCGGACTGCAACTACAATTTTGAAAATTGTTTATGTTTTTAGAAAATGTACAAAGAGAGTTCATGTTTTTACGAAATGTTGGCAATGAACTGTGTAGAACAAGTTTTCAACAGTTCCTGACGATATTCAATTTTTCAATAGTTTAGCGCCTTTGAATTGTTTCTAATGATTGTGCAAAATCTTAAACAGTTTGTCGATCGATTGATAAAAAAAAATCATCAAAATCGGCTGAGTTATTAGTTCATACTTCCTGACCACTTTTCGTGACGGTCTTAAATTTGATTCTGCAGAATGAGCCCCCCTCCCTATATTTCCCGTAAGACGTATTCTACGTCAAAAAAATTCCATTGGAAATTTAGAAGAATTTCCATTGTAGATTCATTAATGTTGCCCAGGATTTTGAAAATAAATTTTAGAGATTCTGTAAAAAAAAGTCAGCTAGATGTTTTTTCTAATTTATACTGGGAATTCTTCGGAATTTGATGTTTATTGGAAATATGCATTTCGGATCCTTCTACGGATTCTTCTAGTTCTTCAAAATTTCCACCGAACATTTTTCGGAACTCTTCCACAGAATTTCGGAAAAAATGTCGTTGAAGTTCTAAAGATTTTTCCGTTGAGACTCCGAAGAATTTCTTGTCAATATTCTGAAGGGTTTCCCTTGCAACTCCAGAATAATTGTTCTTAAAAATTCAGAAGATCTTGGAATTTAAAATTAATCCAACAACAAATGTAGGCAATAATTTAGGCTTAAGAAGCCTAGTTTTCATGATATTGAACAATTAGGATAATTGATCGAAAAATTTAATAATGCACTTAAATGTTCTAAATGCACAAAATTCTAGTAGTGCGTATGAAAAAGGTTATGACATAGAGAAGCTTGCATTTAAAAAATCAACATGAAATTCTAATGAATAATAATCCTTTCTAAATTCATAAAAGGGTCTTAATACTAAGGATATTCCTGCGATATAGAAAAAAAAATTCAGTGTTCCAGAAGAAAACACTCCAATCCCTAAAACAATCTAGGTTAAAGATTAGGGTTATGATAACGATTGAAATTCAATTCCAAAACAAATCTCAACCCTTTCAGGACCGATGGGTCATATATGCCCAGCGTTTTAGATTGTCTATAAAATCACAAAAGAGAGCTAGGCCACAATTTTCTTCAGCAAAATTGTTCATCTAGATATTGGCTTTATAGAAAAAATATGGGAGCTCAAATTTGACTGACCCTGAAAACTCCGATATCCGAGACCTTGGGAAGATTTCGATTCTAAGAGCATGCAAATGAAGTTGAAATGTTTGAATCGTAAACCAAATTTGTTCCATCATTCTGAATAATCAGATAAGATGGGTCATCCTGAACGTTAAGCCAGTGATTAATATTCAGGAATACGAGATACTCAAGGTAATCCAAAACGTTCTCAAGTTCAGCCTACGATATCTACCAGATTAATCAAGACATTTACAATATCTTTATCATCGGTATATACCCAATCCGATGCAATAAGCATATGATCCTAATTTCCATTAACATGAGATCCAAGAGACAAGGTACCCAAAATTATCTTGAGCCAACATCAAGTTGCACAATGACAATGGAGTTTGTTCGCAAACTTTTTTTATAGGGCCTTAGAAGCACTGGGTTCATGGACTTGAATGATTTAGTAGTTCAAATTACGACTATTACGGATTAATCCGTAATATCCGATAAATTACGGACGTTTTGTATAACCTAAAAAGTCTGTAGTAGCTTGTATAAATAATAATTGAAGTCATATCAACCCAATGGACCTACTGGGATATTATATCATACATCGTTCATATGTTGGTTATTGGATAAATCGAATGATCCGAACTCCAAAATAATAATTGGTCTATAATACATTCATTACTCTATGAGTCGCTTATGAAAGGACCATTGACTAAAGCATATTCGATATGAGGAATAGAAGTTCCTTGGAAAATTATTCGAAAGAATCATCAGAGTAACTGAGAAAATATGTTTATTATGACATCATTGGCTTCCACGAGTCGATTTAAAATAAAATTTCAATGGAGAATTAGAAATTTTGAGAGATGAGCCAGCTCTGGACTGAAAATCTATTTAATAAAGAAAAAAGTAGAAATTTTACATAATAAAATAAATTTACAATAAAGAAATCAGGGCATGAGTATTAAATAGATATAGAATTTCTATGCAAAACAGTAAACAGTTGAAAATTTTCCACAAAACAATAATAAATTAACATTTGCAAAAGCAAAAATTGCAATTATAAAATAAGAATTTTTCATATAGAAATCAAAATGTTCCTCGAAAAAAATAACAAAATTTTCATGAATAAATCAATATTAGCAATAATGTTTGCAAATGTTTCCAGAAAAAAAAAATTCTTTTCCACAAAAAATATTTTTTTCCGCAAAATATCTTCTATATAATAAAAATGAGTTGAGATTTCCTTCCTGACGATTTAACTCGCGATCGGGTTGACCGATATGCAAGATTTTTCCCTAATCGATTCGTTTTGGGATCCGCAAGGTTTGTATTTACAAAAAGTTGGTGAATTTAACGGGGAAATGTAAAAAGTCAATAAAATACAATTTTGGGTCAGCTGTTGAGGAAAACAAAACAAACGCACGGAAATTGATCTAGAGTGCGGTGCTGCAAATAGTTCATTGTGACATTTGCAACACCTGGGCAATGCTGGGTTTCTTTCACATCAATTTACATTGAGAAAATACTAAAAAGCAATCAAATTGATAACATTTTCCATGAACTTCAAACGCTTCTAAAGAATGGAAAAATATGGAAAAATGCTCAATTTATATATTATTTTATATTCTTTAATCGAAAATTTCCTTTTTTCAATGCTCTTTATTGATTTTTTCGTGGAAAGGTTTTAATTTTTGGTAAAAAAAAATATATTTTGTTGAAAATTTTGTAATTATTTATTGCTAATACTGATTGTATTTTTTTCCGTGAAACATTTCGATTTCTTTATGGAAAATTCTTCTTTCATAATTGCAATTTTTGGTTTTAAAAGTGTTAATTTATTTTTGCTTTGTGGAAAATTCTTAATTGTTTATGAAAATTTTGCATTATTTGTAGAAAATTTTAAATTTTTTATACCATTTATACCATGTTTCATACCATGATTTCTTTATTGGAAATTCCCTAATTGTTATGTAAAATTTTTATAATTTTTTAAGCAGGGTTTCTACTTCAGACGATATCGTATCTTAGAACATCGATTCATGGAAGGTCTATTGTAGTTTGTAAAAGTAATAAATGAAATCGCATCGGCTCAATGGACCTGCTTGGATGCTAAGCGATGTATGGATACATCGTTCAGAACTTGGTTGATCGGGTCGTATCAAAACTCCGTAATATCATGTCTCATGATTACATAGATATTTGTGGATATATTCTCAACTTAGGACATTTTGTTTCTTGGCATGATTTTTGATACTTTCAAGGATATGTACTTAAGAGCAGTTTGGCCTATGACACCCGAAAAAAAAATACGAATTTTCAGTTCTTACTATACTAGTTTTGGCAAGATCGAGTGGAAAAGCCTAATAAGTACGTTAAATCCATGTAAAGAAAATCGTCCTGAAAGGGTTAAATACCAAAATATAACAATAAATTCTAGAATACCAAAAGGAACCCAAAGATATTAAAGACTATAGATATAAAATGAAAACTAGCACTTATCGCCAAAAAATTTAAAAATGTAGGGATAATTTGGAAAGTTTCTAAGCCATTAGAAATTTTTCTAAAAATTTTTATAACATATTCGCGAGTCCACATTTTTTGTATCCTGATGCATCGAAGGTGTGCGAGTTCTAGATATCCTAATACCTGATACAGATTACAACATGATAACATCAATGTTAGAATTAATGAAAATTTATAATTCCCATGTTGAATTTAGTTTGATTTTGAATCAGTTGAAACTCCTGTTTTTGTCCATCTTCAAAATTGATCGGGTTAACCATATGTTTTAGTTATATAAGTTTTTTTTTAATTTTTTGGTTTTTGAAAAAAACACGTTGTCATAGGGGGGGAGGGGTGGTCTGCCAAATAATCACAGTAAGCCACATGGTGGGAGGGGGGTTGAAAATCAAATTGACCACGTGGTTTCTGGACGGTCCCTTATTTGTTTATAATTTACATATGGTACTTAAGCTTGATTGGTCGAATTTACCATTCACGCATATAAGATTATCTAGAACTGATCCTACTCTATATTTTAGGGAAATTCAAACAATTCAACGGAGTGGAAGACTTCCTTTACTTCAGCGAGGCCGATGTCAAAAAGCTCGGAGTACGAAATAATGCACACCGCGCCCGAATGGTTAGCAGCCTCGTCGCATTGCGCGAGAAACCTTCAACGGGTAAGTCTCATCTTGATAAATGATATAAAAAACTCCATTTCTGATTTAAAATATATGTACTTATTGATAATCACAGCTCCAAATTTAAATTCAAAGATAGCGAAAAGATAATGAAATTAAGAAAGTGCAGGTATGCTGAAATTACGAGAGTCTCGATATTTTTCATTGCTTCATCTCCACGGAAAGGCTTTTTCGAGATGCTATCAGGATATAAAACAAAAATGTGGAGCTGCGTGATAACTGATGGTTTTTGCACAGTTGAAAGGAACTCACAAATCATGATCGCGCCACTATGATAAACAGATGGTATATGCGTTATTAAGAGGGAATGTACATGTTGTGAAGTACGGTGAATATGTACATATGATATACCATATGAACAACGTATGGTAGTGTGGTCCAATTAGCAATCTGTCATATGGAACAGATTCCTCTTTTGGGTTCGGTGATAAAAGTATTCTCGTAATGGAGCGAAACACATTGTTTTGCACTGCTTGTACTTTATCATTAGATTGGATTTGTTATGGAGGTACGCATATTATCTATTTTATTTGCGATTGTAACTGACGTCAGTTTTTTTTCACACTACTGATAACACGAGAAATGGTGGGACGTATTTATATATAAAATTACGATAAGATAGAAGTGAAATGGCAAATAGTCTCACTTATCTATATTCAAAATCATTTTATTGTCCTAAATCGCATCGGAGTATTTTTTTATTTGGTTCATTATTAAAATCATTAGATAAAAAAATGTACATATAACAAAATGTACCTTTCGAATACAGCGACCGTTATAATTATGGTAGAGTATGAGAAAATGTGTTGCTTTCAGTTTTTAGCTCTATGTGGCGCTGTACTTGTTGGACGTTGTTCATTAGTTTCGAGAGCAATCTTTATATTACCTCTGTGAAATTACCGTTCTACAAAGAGGCTTAAAAAAGGTACAAGTTAAAAACCAAAGAAGAAAAAAAGTTGTTTTCTCCCCATGGTAGCGTAACGCACCATCCAGATTTTTCACACATCGGGGCAAAGTGTATCGATTTGCATAATTTATTTTTTCTTGTTTAACGATATTATTAAATATTGTGCATATCAAAATAAATTGTGGCTTCATAAAGTATTATCATGCCTGAGCCTATCAAATAAATGAATTAAAAAAAAATAAAAAATTATCGAGTCAGACCTTGCTTTTTTGCTTTTTGTCAAATAGCTGGATGATACCGAGAGGCCATTTCACTCCAAAACGAACTTTTTTAGAAGGCTTGTGGCCCGCCAATACTGTTCTGTACCAACCAACTAAGGTCGGCGAACTAATCACATATGTCGGTCCATCCGTGTGTGCGCAAGTTGAGAAAAACAGCGCCACATAGACCACAAAAGTGAAACTCAAAAGGACTTCGCTTGCGTTGAAATCGACTTCAAAGTATACAACTTACAGGTATCATTCCGTGCCGATAGTTCGAACGAGCCAGACGTGTGTGCTGTGTCTCATCGCGGGTGTTGTTCGGTAGTGCGAGTCTATTGTGTGGTGCCTACATACGGATCCAAGGCGATCACTGTCGGCGAGCGAAGTAGCTGCTTCTGGCGACGCCAGTGAAGCAGGCTATTGTTTCTGCTGCTACCTACAGCAGCAGCGCAGATAAGTGGCAGATTTTGTTTTATTGTTCTCCCTTTTGGAGCGGGACTGATTTAAATCAACTGAACTAGTTTTTTTTCATTTTTTTCTGATTTGGTAATAGTTTTAAGTTAGTATAAGCCAGAATTGTTCTTCCACCTTTCGGGGTGAGAATGGAAGCAGAGACTGTGGGAGGTGATGTGCCACCAAAAGAGGTTCGCACACGGTTTTACCAGGCATCTTCGCCTGGCCCTTGGGTTGTTTACTTTCGGCAGAAAGCGAAAAGCCTAGATTTTCTCGGCATCAAACGAGACTTGACGCGTCGTTTTACGAAGCTTGATTTCAATCAAATCAACAGAAACAAACTACGCATCACCGCACCTACATACCAGGTGGCGAATGAAATTGCTGGCGACAGGGCGTACAATATTGAATATTTAGTTTATGTCCCCTCGCGGGAGGTCGAAATAGAAGGTGTGATCAACGCAGCGAGCCTGACTTGCAAGGATGTACTTGCGGGAAAAGGCCGCTTGAAGAACGCAATGGAGTCTACCGTGGATATTCTGGATTGCAAGGAATTGCATTCAGCAGCCATGGTAGACGGCAAAAGGTATATTCTAAGTCAGGCTCGCTTCGGGTGACGTTCGCCGGTTCGATGCTCCCAAAATATGTAGATATCGAGAATATGTTGTTTCCGGTGCGTTTGTTTGTACCAAGGTATTTAATTGTACCAACTGCAAAACAATTAGGTCACACTGCCGAGTTTTGTGACAACAAACCACTTTGTGGTAAATGTTTCAAAGACATCGGGAGGATACCTGCCAGCAACAAGTCACAAAATGTGCTTATTGTGGTTTGGATCCTGCCCATGGTTTGCAAGATTGCCGGTGTACAGAAAGCGCACCCAAAAGTAAAGCGCTTCGTTGGTACAGCGCTCCAAGCAGTCTTATGCGGAAATGGTTAAAGCGCAAGACACATCCGCCACTGCCACCGCAAAGACTGCTTTTTCAGCTACCGTTCAAGTAAGTGACTATTATGATTCCATCTCCATTGATGAATCGGACTCTGACGCAGCCGATATGGATGATTCTTCGGAGGTACACGCGCCGAAAAGAGGAAGCAACCGTCTTCCCGGGATCGCGCCGTAAGAAAACAAAAGTCATCCATAAAGGCTTGGCAAAATCTGAAGGTAATGGGGGATTATTTAAAATCCCGAAGCAACCAGTCTTCACTGCAGATCCCTGCTGCTCTAAGACATTCCTGCCATTGCCTAAAACCGATGTTCCTAAGAAACATCCGGCTAGGATTATCAATGAAAAGGAAAATGCTACTCGCACTTCCGAAAAGAGAATCTCGTCCAAGCGAGGATTGATATCCTTTAAGGACCTCGTGGACCGCTTTTGAATCTTTTCAATATTCCGGATTCATTGAGGCCAATCATTGACCTCTTTATTCCAACAGTAGAAAGTTATCTGAAGCAATTGACTGTTTCATGGTTCTTCTTGCAGAAATTGTATCTTTCGATGGATAATACGGCCATACAAGATACAATCACTGTGCTGCAGTGAAACTGTCATAGTCTGGAAAATAAATTGGACGTGTTCAAGTTTTTGATTCGCAATTCCGATTGTGATGTATTTGCTCTCTGTGAAACATGGCTTTCTTCTGAAGATGAAATCAACTTCCACGAATTTAACATTATTCGCCAAGATCGGGATGATCATTATGGTGGCGTTCTTTTGGGGATCAAAAAATGCTACTCCTTCTACAGAATTCCCATCCGGTTGTTAATGGCTTAGAAATCGTCGCTTGCCAAGTAAATGTAAAGAATAAAGACCTTTGCATAGCTTCAGTTTATATTCCACCAAACGCATCTCTTAATCGTCGACAGCTTTGGAGCGCAGTCTCCCTTCTATCATCTCCAGTATTGATATTGGGTGATATGAACGCACATGGTATTGGATGGGGCGAAACGTATGACGATTATAGAGCGCCTATTTTCTATGATTTGTGTGACGATTTCAATTTGAATATTTTGGAACACAGGTGAAGTAACTCGAATAGGACCAAATGGTCAACAAAGCCGTATTGATCTGTCTTTATGTTCAAATTCACTATCATTAGATTGCACGTGGAAGGTAATTCAAGATCCCCATGGTAGTGACCATATGCCGATAGTCACCACAATTAAGAGTGGCTATCAACAATCTGAGCCAGTTAATGTTCCTCTCGATCTCACGAAGAACATTGACTGGCAAAAATTTGCATCGGCGGTGAAAATTGGTATTGAATCAACTGATATTCTTCCGCCACTGGATGAGTATCGATTCCTTACCGAATTGATTCATAAAAGCGCACTGGAAGCTCAGAAACGACGCGTTCCAAGTACATCTGTCATAAGAAGACCAGCCACTCCTGGATGGGATGATGAATGTACTAAGTTGTATTCTGAGAAATCTGATGTTTTCAAGGCCTTCCGTAAACACGGAAGGTCCGAGCTTTTGAAGAGTATTTGAGGCTCGAAAGAAAGCTCAAAATCTTCTCAAGGCTAAAAAACGTAGCTACTGGCGACGTTTTGTCGAGGGACTATCACGAGAAACCTCAATGACAACACTTTGGAAAACGGCCCGCAACATGCGGAACCGCATTTCCACCAACGAGAGTGAAGAATACTCCAATCGATGGATATTCAACTTCGCAAAAAAGGTCTGTCCAGATTCCGTACCAGCAGAACCGCTATTTCGAGAATCAGTCACTGATCCCGGTTCTTTGGGTGGACCATTCTCAATGCTGGAACTATCTATGTCTCTTCTTTCATCGAACAACTCTGCTCCGGGATGCGATAACATCAAATTCAATCTTCTTAAAAACCTCCCAGATATCGCAAAAAGACGATTACTTGACCTGTACAACTGTTTCATGGAGTACAACATTGTGCCACCTGAATGGCGACAGGTCAAAGTAATAGCTATTCAAAAGCCTGGGAAACCAGCGTCTAATCACAATTCATACCGACCGATTGCCATGCTGTCATGCATGAGAAAATTATTGGAAAAAATGATCCTTTCAAGAATCGACCATTGGGTTGAACATAATGCATTACTCTCAAATACTCAGTTTGGATTTCGTAAGGGCAAAGGAACAAACGATTGTCTAGCGTTGCTCTCTTCAGATATTCAGCTGGCCTTTGCGCACAAGGAGCAATTGGCTTCAGTATTCTTGGATATTAAGGGCGCTTTTGATTCAGTTTCCATAGAAGTACTGTCAGACAATCTGCACAGTAGTGGATTACCCGTTATTTTGAACAATTTCTTGTACAATTTGTTGTCAGAAAAACAAATGAACTTCACACTCGGCACTCTGACAACTTCCAGAACTAGCTACATGGGCCTTCCCCAAGGATCATGTTTAAGTCCCTTTGCTTTATAATTTCTATGTTAAAGATATTGACAATTGTTTGGAAGGACAATGCACGCTCAGACAACTTGCAGATGATGCCGTGGTCTCTCTAAGAGGTCCAAGTGCAGCTGTCTTGCAAGGACCATTGCAAAGTACCCTAGATAATCTGACTGTTTGGGCCAGACATCTAGGGATCGAGTTTTCACCGCAAAAAACTCAGTTGGTTGTGTTTACTAGGAAGCGGTACCCAGCTCAACTGAAACTAAAACTGTTGAATGATGACATCAACGAATCTTTATCTTCTAAATACCTTGGGGTCGTGTTTGATTCTAAATGTACTTGGAAACTCCATTTTGAGTATTTGATAGAGAAATGCCGGAAAAGGATCCATTTCCTACGTTCTATCTCCGGAACATGGTGGGGTGCTCACCCGGAAGACCTCATCAAGCTATATAGAACGACTATTCTCTCTGTTTTAGAGTACGGCTCTTTCTGCTTCCTCTCAGCAGCTGATTGCCACCTAATTAAATCGGAACGAATTCAATATCGTTGTTTGCGTATTGCCCTTGGCTGTATGCATTCAACGCATAACATGAGCCTGGAGGTGCTTGCTGGAGTCACTCCTTTAAAGCACCGTTACTGGGAGCTCTCATTAAGAATACTAATCAAATGTGGAACAAGTAACAAACTTGTCTTACATAACTTCGATAATATGCTTGAACTGATTCATCGGTCAAGATTCCTAAGAGTTTATCTCAACTACATATCGTCAGATCTTTGTCTTCCATGTTATACTCCCCTCGAGTTGACTTCACCAATGACAGTTTCTCAATTGAATACGATCTGTCCATGAAACATGCTATTCAAGGAATACCAGATCAACTTCGAAATCTTTCAATTCCCTCCATTTTTCTGAAAAATATGAACATGTCAATTGCAACAACAGATATTTCACTGATGGTTCTCGCATCAACGGATCCACTGGCTTCGGTGTTTTCAATGTAACTTCAACCACCTTCCGAAAACTTCAGGAACCGTGCTCGGTTTATGTTGCTGAGCTGGCAGCAATTAACTTCGCTTTGGGGATAATTTCAATCAGCCCGTAGACCATTATTTCATCTTCTCGGATAGTCTTAGTTCTATCGAGGCACTCCGGTCGATGAAACCTGTTACACGCATCTTACTTTCTTTCAAACATAAGAGAGCAGATGCGTGTTTTGGTCGAAAGATCATTCAAGATTACCTTTGTTTGGGTCCCATCTCACTGCTCAATCTACGGCAATGAGAAGGCAGACTCGCTGGCAAAGGTGGGCGCACAGGAAGGTGAGGTTTATGATAGACAATTCTCGAGCAACGAGTTTTTCCCATTAGTCCGTCAGAGTACTCTTCAAAGTTGGCAAAGGAATTGGACACACAATGAACTTGGACGGTGGCTATTTTCTATAGTTCCAAAAGTTTCTGGGCGAGCGTGGTTCAGAGGTGAGGACTTAAGTCGAGGCTTCATTCGCGTGATGTCGAGACTTATGTCTAATCACTATTCACTAAACGCACATCTGTACAGAATAAACCTTGTCGATAGCAACTTATGTAGGTGCGGAGCCGGTTATGATGACATCGATCACGTAGTTTGGTTCTGCTCGGAAAACGACGTCTCCAGAGAGCAATTATTGGATACCCTAGTGGCCCGAGGTAAACAACCCTTCCAAGAAATAAGAGGTGTTTTGGGGGATCGTGATGTGGGCTATAAGCAAACCATTTATAGTTTTCTTTGTTCCTCTGACATAAAAGTCTAATACTTTTGTTTTTTTTTTTAATTTTTCTTCAAAGTTTTTTTGTTTTGTCGCTGTCTTTCTGTCTCGTAGAGCACCGTAGCTCTAGCAGTCCGGAACATGCTCCCATTTGAACCATTCTTCGAGCACGACGACACACCACATCGTCCCCGACGCCAAATGACCGGATGAGCTGCTGAAATTCCTTGATTATGATTATTCCCTGATTCCCGAATCCTAATCCCCATCCATCCTTAAACATTGTAAACCTAACCTCGAGTCACCACGAGTACGTTGGCTTATTTCCCTCTATTACTAATTTAATAATAAGATTATGTCGATTGTACATATCACAAAGAAACGTGGCTCCGTAAAGTGTTATACACGCCTGAGCCTACCAAATAAACGAACTTGGAAACTTACAGGTACAACTTTTGCTATTTTTTCTATTTAAAAAAACTTTTACACCTTTGCAAACATTAAAAACATAACGGTCAGCTAAAAATGACATTTAACCAGTTTTAAATCAATTTCTAACCACATATACAGATTATATCTACTAAAGATGCCCTAGCTGGTGAACGAAAACGCTAATAAATATCATAATATGCATAGGACAACAGTTGGATGTATCTAGATTTCTCGTATTATTGCGAAGTATTACACATTCCCACACTATTCTTATGACTTCCGTCGGTTCATCGCGTTTATGCACGACCCCAGTTTGATCTGAACAGTAGAAGTTACTGCAAAATCATCGTACCTGAGTGCAATAATTTTGATTATTGATTTCTTCCTTATCATCCGTCTGCACATTTCATGAGACGTAGCATCAAGAAGCAACAGCAATGCATTCTGAACGCATTCTGTTGTGTGCCGACCCGAGGTAGCTGATGATAATGATATGAAATTATGAATTTGATTGAAAAGTGTTGATAATGAAATCATCTTCGGAAAGTAGGTAGCTCAACGTGTTTTTTTCTTCCATCGTTTTCTTTTCTCGTTGCAGACAGCCTCCTTCGGTCCGATACACTGCAGCGTACTCTGCGACACAGTTTGGCGGTGGAACCGAAAAAGCTCACTGCCGAGCAGGAATCAGTGTAAGTTTAAATGATACTGGATGTGGGGAATTCAAAATGTGATTTGTAGCTTATGAAGCTTGGTGCGAAGCTTTCACCAATGTTGCACACAACAGAAGTTTTTGGCATGCAAGTGATTCCTTTGAGCTAAATATTATTTTTTCATGATTGATATAGAATAGATTTTAGATTTTAATTTCAAAACAAAAGTTTTTAAGTCGAATTCTTACCAATATACCATTTTGACTCAAATCCCGAACATGACTCATATTCCGAACACTAACGTTTTAGAGCCCTGAAACTAAACTTTTCATCGGTTTTTCGTACGGAGGACCAAGATTATAAACGAAATGAATATCCTATGGAAAGAACCATGCGAATAAGGTTGATAGAGCCAGTTAAATGCGGGTGTTCAGAATACCTAAGAGACATTTTCGGGACTTAAGTAAAAACGGTATCATATAACGAGAAATCTTGCAATAGTAGTAACTGAAACGCTACAATAGATCTAATATCTATTGATCGCAGTGGCACACCCGAACAGGAAAAAAAAAGCTGAATTGAATTTGCTCATTGGAATCAGTTATTAGAATCATGTTCAATGGTAGGTCCGTTGAACACCAACACTGGAAAAACTCACCACAGAAAACTCCCCTCTGGTGAATTTAATAGCTCTTACGCATGGTAGACCGCGGCATATCCTTCCCGGCATTCATAATAATAATAATCATCAATGACAGCTCAGCGAACAACTAATCAATTACTAGAAATGGGAACGATTGCAAGGGATAACAAAGGATACAGCTCAGTGTCCCTTCGGCAACCCTCTCAAATCATCATTGTCTGTTCGCCAGGAATGTACAACAATGTGATGAAGCCCCTGCCTACCTTTCATACCATGATTGCATCGTTTGTTTTGTTGCTATTGATATCCTTTCATAGAAGATCCAGTGAAGAGCTCACGATGAAAGGAAATTTATCCTACAGATGATGATTTTAATGCGGAGTTAGGTCTATTACTGATACACAGGTAGCTTATTCTTGTAATATGTAATTATAAATGACGTACTTATTGCATAAGATGTGTCCTTTTATATTTATGTAAGTAGAGTGCTTAATAGTATATGTAAATCACCTCCATTTTTGTACATAAAAACCGTTTTGCCAATTCCTGATCATAATTCCTGGTTACAATTCGTCTTTGAGGGATAAAACGGCCTACTTTTCCATACTACCGGAATAGGTGCTTTATTTATTTATTGATTTGGAACAATCATCGAACATCGTGGTCTACATGATTCATTGTATAATGACGTTCATGGTTAGAAATATTGTAACATAATGCAATCAACTTATAATGCGAGTAAAGAACTATTTTAGCTGTATTTTGGACATTGTTAAGTCAATATTGTCACCATATTTATTAGTGAGGAACAACTGGTTTCAAGGTCCATATTTAGCAAAGTTTGTTCGATGCAACTAGGTTGTGTGGTTGGGTTCAATCCCAGTTGGCGCCGTTAGCATTTTCTAAGAGGAAAAATGTCTGATCACGCCTTCCCTCGAATAGGAAGTAAAGCCTTAGGCAGTGTTAGTAAAATCTTAAATTCTCCAATTTCATTGGCAATTAAAATCATGCGTGAGTCAAATCCCATCAGAATCATGGCTCAGAGAATCGCCCATGATTCAAATCGCGATTTGCATTATTTCATGATTTTTACATTGAATTATTTTGGCTTCAAACAATGGCTAATAAATCCATATGTAAACAAAACATACGCCTCGATTGCGTTTTGACGCTTTTTAGAGCAGGGGACTGAAGAGAAGGCTAATACGCCTACCCACCATTCGTTCAATATGGCGTACAATGTTTTTGTTTTAATCTCGTTTAATTCATGATAACAAAGCTACGGAAGTATCTACGGGCTATTTTTCGATATAATAAAGCCGTACAAACACAAAAGGTTCGATAAACATCAACTAATTGCATGTTTTCGCAAGGAAAAGTTAATTGCCGATAAGCACTAGCTGCGTACGAACCAATCACCCAAAATGAGCAGCTGAAATCGGGTATACCACCCAGAAACTGGGTACCAAAAACTGCAGTACCAAAAACTGTTGGGTAGAGTGCCATTGTACCGCGGATGACAGGCGTTTCACCCTCCTGTTTTAGAGCGAAATCATTTTTCGGCGAATAATCAAAGCGATGTAATTCTGTCCAAAAAATCAACCGCGAGTTGCGAAATTACCAGTAGCCGTTACAGTTACAGTCGAAGGAACAGGGCGTGGACATGAAAATCTTGTGCACTCACCTCAACAATCCACATCTTAAGAAAAGATGATAGTAATCCTATTTTGTGCCATGCTTCCAAAATCACTCGTCGCTTCTTTTTCTTTACTATAGAGATTTTGGGATCTCTTATTGATTCATTTAAGGAAAAAGTAAAGTGGATCTCCAGTAGCCTTGTTAGCAAAGGCGTAGGATTGCCAATCCGGAGATGGCGAGTTCAATTCTCGGTCCAGGCTATGATGTTTTCGGATTGGAAACATTCTCGACTCCCTGGGCATAGTGTATCCATTGGACTTGCCACACACTCATGCAATTGCGGGCATAGAAAGCTTTCAGTTAATAACTGAGGAAATGCTTTGATAGAATACTAAGTTGAAAAGCAGGCCAAGTTCCAGTTGAAACGTAGAGCCATATAAGAAGAAGAAGAAGAAGAAGAAGAAGAAGAAGAAGAAGAAGAAGAAGAAGAATGAATTAAAGTGAAATAGTTATGCATATATCAAGCTTACATATTGTAATTCAGTCCCTGAAAATTTCATGACAATCTGTTAATATTTTTGGCGGGTAGTTCCAAGTGCTGCAATTTAATTCCGTACACCCTTTAACGATAATTTTCCTTTCATTTAATTTATTTACTATTTGATAATTTATAATAAAACTCTTGTCTTCACCTCTTGTCTCTTGTATATATTCTAGACTATCAATACATATTTTAATCCATATTAAACCATTTCTTTTAAATTCGGAGATAGTTCTAATATCTTTAATAGCTCTAGGCAACTGATTATATATTCTTATGCCACTATAATAAACTGATTTCTGCGTCATAGTAAATGGCACAACACGTAAATCATCTATTTGTCGAGTTCTATGTGTATATATTGGGGTGGTGAGTGTCCTCCAAAAAATTGAGCTCATTTGGATAAAAACTGATTCAGCACACGCCGTTTCAAGTTTGCATGCAAATTAGTATGGGGAATTTTTTTTATTGCACTGATTATGGCGCTTCCCCATTAAGTGCATGTTAAAAGAAAACCTTCATAGCTAAAAGGAAAACTCAAGAGCCTTCACTCAATTCCTTTTAGCTATGTAGGTTTCCTTTAAACTGCTTAATCAGTTTTATCCAAATGAGTTCAAATTTTCGGAGGACACGCAGAACATGATATAGAATCAGAAAGGGGTTAAGGAGCAACATTGATTTTATGAACCACCCTAGTATGTTATGTCATCGAATTATTATGTTGGTCAAGTACTCTGACAAAAGATTATTACTAAGTTTGTAAATCATTGTCAGTACACTAAATATTATTCGTTCTTTCACGGAGAACCATTGTAAGGTTTCTAACATGCATAAAATAGAGGTATATCTACTGCAGTTAAGAATGTATCGCATGAACTTATTCTGTAATCTTTGTAATCTAATTAAATGCATATCAATGGCTAAAAATAGCTCAGAAAATCAATAATCAATATATGGAGCTACTAAGGTCTTGTACAGAAATATTTTACTCCAAAAAGTGAATTGACTTCAAACGAATTACCATGCCATATTTCTTAGCTACTTTTTTAACCACTTCGTCTGTTCCTTTAATATAAGTTCATCATCGATATGAACTCCAAGGTATTTAAAAACTCTTATGCTTTCTGTTTCAACTCCCTCAATATCGATCTTGAACTCTGTATAATTTAACTGCTTTCTATTACTTATTAACATCAATTTGGTTTTTTTCACATTCAGTTTGAGTTTTTTTTTTAATTTTCAACCACCAATTTTCAACATTATTGACATCAAAAAATAAGCCTATGAGAAGGCAGTCTTAGAAAACCAAAGATCAAAGTATATGCTTTGTATATTCATCATTTTCCATTATCCAAGAATTTTCTGGAGTCTACACGCGTAACCAAGGACCTAAGGTCTACAAGCGTAACGAACGAGCTGTTATCTCCTTTTATAAATGGTTCATGCCCTATTTGATATATTAAACCAAATTCCGTTCCAGGTCATCCAAGAATTCCCTGCAGTATAGGTCTTGAGGTCTACGTGCGTAACCGAAGGGCTTTTATCTCTTTTCAAAAATGGTTCATGCCCTATATGATCTATTAAACCAAACACAATATGCCTTAAGCAGCCGTTTCTTTCCAGGTCATCCAACTCCCTATGCTCCTCAGTCGCGGTCTCATCCCAAATATGTTCTCCTTGTATTTGTCTTTCATTTGCATCTCAAATGTAGGCACATGAGTTGTTCTAAGATATCCAAATTGTCTTGGAGTTTGTATTAAATGTCTACCGAATCAACTAAGTCTTTCCTGGTGTCCCCAGCTGCGGTAACAACCCAATTATGTCCTCCAACTATTTGTCTTTCACTTGCGTCTCAAATCCAGACATATGATATGTAGTAAGGTCTCCAAATCGTCCTGAAGTTTGAATCCAATGATCTACCGAATCAACCAAGGCTTCCATGATGTCCCCAGCCGCGGTATCAACCCAATTATGCCCTCCGAGTATTTTTCTTTCACTTGCGTCTTAAATCCAGGCATACGAGATGTTGTAAGATCTTCAAATTGTTCTGGAGTTTGAATCAAATGGTATACCGAATCAATAATGCCCTCCATGATGTCCCCAGCCGTGGTAACAACCCACCCAAGCAGCACAAGTCTAATGAAACTGGTTACAGCAACCTAATTGTTACTAAATCGGGTCACACATAAGCTACTGTGATCTATGTACAACATGTGTGCTGCTCGAGCAATTATGTCCTCCGAGCATATGTCTTTCGCTTGCGTCTCAAACCCTGACATATGAGATGTATTTAGATCTTCAAATCGTCTTGAAGTTTGAGTGTATATCTTCATTCATGTTAACCATTGCAATACAATCCACGCACTTCTACACCAAGGAACCAAAATTTCAAACTGAAAATTAGGATCCAATATCTGTAGGACTCGAAAACATACATATTGAATTACAAGAAAAACATTTTTTTACACTAGAAAATGATTTGGAAACATTGTTTAATAGCCAATCAAAGTAGCAGACATTTAGTATGAAAAACAGACTCCCTAATCAAATTTTTACAAATGTGCTCTATCGCACCTATTTGGGTGCAAATGTATTAATGAACACGTAATGAAATAAAGTTTTTAATGACCTTTTTGTGTGAACATTGCATTGCTTAGAAAATTTTATTTTCGTGAGGTATTTGTACTTTAAAAACAGTGACATTGAAATGGTGTCGCGTTACGAAAATAGTCGTATAATTGATACAATACAAAAAGTACAAACATTGGAAAAGTAATATTTCCGATTCTCTTAGTACTCGTCAAGAGCTTTCTTTTCGTGTATTAAGATTCAAAATCGGAGCATTTCCCATGAAATTACACTAGGTACAAAAATATGGTGTCACGTTACGCGAACTCAATGTGCTTCTGAAATAAGGGATAAAAAGCTTTCGGTTTATTGCTACAGTATCACAATGGCTTAGAAATTGAGAAAAAGTTTATTTTTTATTTTAATTTATTGAACGGCTACTCAGTCTTGCACTTATTACAACGAGTTTTTTATTTACCCGACGTTTCGACACGGGGATTGTGTCTTTTTCAAGGGGATTGACAATCCCCGTGTCGAAACGTCGGGTAAATAAAAAACTCGTTGTAATAAGTGCAAGACTGAGTAGCCGTTCAATAAATTAAATTAAAACGTACAGTCGATCCATAATCAGTTTATTTTTTATTTTTTTATTTTTTTCAATCGTTGGTTTATTTGAAAGGCTCATTTGACGTGAAGCGTTACGGAGCCGCAATTATGGTTTTCAATACAAGTTTTATCTTGATTCTTAAACATATTTTTAGCTTCGAGGAGCCGAATAACTCACGTTTTTTTCTGCATTTTATTTGATGATTTTCACTATTTTGTTTAATTTTCCTATTCGATCAACGATAAACACGTTTGCTTAACGCGACACCATTTGCAGAACACTGTTAGACGATCAGCGTAACGCGGCGGTGTTTATATCAATTCATCAATTTTCCTTATATTTTTCGGTTTTTTCTGCGATTGTAATTCACAGCCTCATTTCTGTTGATGTATACGAGAAATGCTTAGAATAAATCGAGACTTCAAACTGTATACCAGAGCTAAAAAACGCACATGGATTTCTAAATGCGAGAAAGTGCAATTCAGCGATGGTATCGCTTTACGAAATGCGGTGCGTTATATTTATCATATTCAAAGCGAAAAATCTCAAAATCAATATTCTATCAGAAAGGAAATTTAGTGAGGATAATTTTACACCTGTTTAATCATATGTCTCCGAAGCTAATTTTCGAATGCAGACCTAATTTCTCGCTGAAAGTCAGCTCCTCATGGTGTCGCGTTACGCTGGAATGTGTCTGCTATCTTAGCATCCTTCTCTCCAATAAATACCGTGGGGTATCGAAATCCGTACACTTAAGCACCTTAGTATATGAAAAAGTCATTAGAAAATGGAAATCGAATGTACATAAAACGTTTGTCATTGACACATGAGCACGAAGGCTTCTACTTGTGAAGTGTTTCACATTTACTCATTAAAAACTACGAAAAACATTATAAAATAATGATTTAAATTAACTACTCCTGACTCGAAATCCGTCCACCGTGGACGGATTTCGAATCAAAAGATCAAAATCCGTACAGCTATTTTTTACCTAAATATTTAAATTGAATCAGTTTGATTGACTAAACTACCACCGTAAATAGTTCGATACGCACCTTGAGAAGCGATCCCTTCGATTTGTATTCCGCTTATCTTGTGTAATGATTCGCAATTAGCAATTAAAGCACAGTCACTTTTGGTGCAATTATGCTCTACTCGAAAACAAAATGGCGGCACAAACTCCGCGTTTGGTGGGTGGAGATTTGTTTTTGATTTTTTGTTGTTTTAATTTCAAAGCCTTCTTTCCAATTCTATGCCCAAAAAGCTTACTGCCAAGTATCTGAACAGGATGAGATGAGATTAATTATTTCTACATTAATTACCTTTAACCCCCTTTAATTTATTGATATCTCATGAGGTGGACGGACTTCGGTTCTGTACGGATTTCGGTCCCGCACGGCATAACTGTTTCATCGGCAAACAGATTGATATCACAGTGATGAATTGCTCCTTTCATATCATTAATGTATAACAGCGGTTCTCAACCTTTTGATTGAGAGGTACCCCTTCGAACTTTTGCTTTCATCGAGGTACCCCCTATTTTTCTCGCTATAAATGAAAATAAGCGTACCTCAAAAGATATCCGGCAAAAGGACCTGAAAACTAACGGGAAATATTTCTCTCCAAAAAGTTATCTGAAATTTTCATTATTCCGTGATACTTTCCATTTCAAATTAAGTTTACACATCAAACTTCCTACAATACTTTCTGAACTGTTGGAGGCTTCCGAGCCTCTTAAAAGGAGGCTTCCGGGCCTCTTGAAAGGAGGCTTCCGGGCCTCTTGAAAGGAGGCTTCCGGGCCTCTTGAAAGGAGGCTTCCGGGCCTCTTGAAAGGAGGCTTCCGGGCCTCTTGAAAGGAGGCTTCCGGGCCTCTTGAAAGGAGGCTTCCGGGTCTCTTGAAAGGAGGCTTCCGGGCCTCTTGAAAGGAGGCTTCCTGGCCGCTTGAAAGGAGGCTTCCGGGCTCTTGAAAGGAGGCTTCTGGCCTCTTGAAAGGAGGCTTCAGGCCTCTTGAAAGGAGGCCTGGGCCTCTTGAAAGGAGGCTCTGGCCTCTTGAAAGGAGGCTTCGGGCCTCTTGAAAGGAGGCTTCAGGGCCTCTTGAAAGGAGGCTTCTGGCCTCTTGAAAGGAGGCTTCTGGCCTCTTGAAAGGAGGCTTCCGGGCCTCTTGAAAGGAGGCTTCCAGGCCTCTTGAAAGGAGGCTTCCGGGCCTCTTGAAAGGAGGCTTCCGGGCCTCTTGAAAGGAGGCTTCGGGCCTCTTGAAAGGAGGCTTCCCGGGCCTCTTGAAAGGAGGCTTCCGGCCTCTTGAAAGGAGGCTTCCGGGCCTCTTGAAAGGAGGCTTCCGGTCTCTTGAAAGGAGGCCTGGGCCTCTTGAAAGGAGGCTTCCGGGCCTCTTGAAAGGAGGCTCTGGCCTCTTGAAAGGAGGCTTCTGGGCCTCTTGAAAGGAGGCCTGGCCTCTGAAAGGAGGCTTCGGGCCCTCCTGAAAGGAGGCTTCCGGGCCTCTTGAAAGGAGGCTTCCGGGCCTCTTGAAAGGAGGCTTCCGGGCCTCTTGAAAGGAGGCTTCCGGGCCTCTTGAAAGGAGGCTTCCTGGCCTCTTGAAAGGAGGCTTCTGGGCCTCTTGAAAGGAGGGCTTCCAGGGCCTCTTGAAAGGAGGCTTCCGGGCCTCTTGAAAGGAGGCTTCAGGTCTCTTGAAAGGAGGCCTGGGCCTCTTGAAAGGAGGCTTCTGGCCTCTTGAAAGGAGGCCTGGCCTCTTGAAAGGAGGCTCTGGCCTCTTGAAAGGAGGCTTCCTGGCCTCTTGAAAGGAGGCTTCTGGCCTCTTGAAAGGAGGCTTCGGGCCTCTTGAAAGGAGGCTTCCGGCCTCTTGAAAGAAGGCTTCTGGCCTCTTGAAAGGAGGCCTGGCCTCTTGAAAGGAGGCTTCCGGGCCTCTTGAAAGGAGGCCTGGGCCTCTTGAAAGGAGGGCCTGGGCCTCTTGAAAGGAGGCTTCCGGGCCTCTTGAAAGGAGGCTTCCGGGCCTCTTGAAAGGAGGCTTCTGAGCCTTTTGAAAGGAGGCCTTCGGGCCTCTTAAAACGAGGCTTGGGCCTCTTGAAAGGAGGCTTCCGGGCCTCTTTGAAAGGAGGCTTCCTGGCCTTTGAAAGGAGGCTCCAGGCCTCTTGAAAGGAGGCTTCCGGGCCTCTTGAAAGGAGGCTTCCGGCCTCTTGAAAGGAGGCTTCCTGGGCCTCTTGAAAGGAGGCTTCCGGGCTGGGCCTCTTGAAAGGAGGCTTCAGCCCTCTTGAAAGGAGGCTTCCGGGCCTCTTGAAAGGAGGCCTCGAGCCTCTTGTAAGGAGGCCTGAGCCTCTTGAAAGGAGGCTTCCGGGCCTCTTGAAAGGGGAGGCCTGGCCCCTCTTGAAAGGAGGCTTCCGGGCCTCTTGAAAGGAGGCTTCCTGGTCTCTTGAAAGGAGGCTTCCGAGCCTCTTGAAAGGAGGCTTCCGGGCCTCTTGAAAGGAGGCTTCCTGGTCTCTTGAAAGGAGGCTTCCGGGCCTCTTGAAAGGAGGCTTCCGGGCCTCTTGAAAGGAGGCTTCCGGGCCTCTTGAAAGGAGGCTTCCGGGCCTCTTGAAAGGAGGCTTGGGCCCTCTTGAAAGGAGGCTTCCGGGCCTCTTGAAAGGAGGCCTGGGCCTCTTGAAAGGAGGCTTCCGGGCCTCTTGAAAGGAGGGCTTCTGGGCCTCTTGAAAGGAGGCTTCCGGGCCTCTTGAGAGGAGGCTTCAGGGCCTCTTGAAAGGAGGCTTGGCCTCTTGAAAGGAGGCTTCCGGGTCTCTTGAAAGGAGGCCTGGGCCTCTTGAAAGGAGGCTTGGGCCTCTGAAGGAGGCCCGGCCTCTTGAAATGAGGCTTCCGGGCCTCTTGAAAGGAGGCTTCCGGGCCTCTTGAAAGGAGGCTTCCGGGCCTCTTGAAAGGAGGCTTCCGGGCCTCTTGAAAGGAGGCTTCCGGGCCTCTTGAAAGGAGGCTTCCGGGCCTCTTGAAAGGAGGCTTTCGGGCCTCTTGAAACTCTCAACTTTTCGAAGAACCCATATTTTTTTAAACCTATTTTTTTTAAATCAAAATCAAAAACCGAAAAAGTGCTTTTTTTAAAGATTGGCCCGATTTCAAACGAACATCGGGTGAATTTTTCAGGCCGGTTCACACGTGCAGCATTTTTTCGGTTTTTGTTTTCGATTTTAAAAATAGTTAGAGGCTTCAACAAATATGGGTTCTTTAGGAAAGTTGATCTTAAATAACGCAAAGAATCGATTGTGCGAATAAAAATGTTGACGGGAAAGGTCAATTCTTACAACATTTAATAGTTAAACATCATTTTCGGTAAATTCAGAAGATTTCTAAAAATTAATTTGAAGTGTTTCACGGTCGGAAATTTTATTGCTACACGCAGAGGCGCATCCACGTTCCGAGTCGTGGGTAGGACAACTAGGAAATGTCGATTTGGGTCGATTTCTGGTTCTGATATTATCATTAGCTTAAATCACTTCGCACAAGTTTGTGGGTGTTACAAGAGGCCTAGACTTTGGTATGAGAGTTACATCACTTCCATCTGTTACCACAGAGGTACAGAGAGCTCTACAACCTCTCATAGGTGCCACGAGAAGTTTTGGAGCTGCTAGTGTGCAAGGTACAACAGTAAGAAACGTTTTGGTATAACGTGAAACACAGAAAGAACTAAGACATACGGATAAAGAATGGGACGAGCTTGCGATCGAGCCCACGACCTCCTGCGTATAGGCAGAAGCGGTAGCTAAGCTAGATCACTGAGTTTGTCTCCGAAATCATTGCACATTTTACCAACATTGCCGCTAAAAGCATAACAGTTACCCCAGCAAACCAGCAGTCGTATAAGGATGTCAAATTGAAATTATATAAATATCCAGATGGAGTTAGAATCATATAGAATGC
The DNA here is from genome assembly GCF_024139115.2 of Armigeres subalbatus. Lineage (NCBI taxonomy): Eukaryota > Metazoa > Arthropoda > Insecta > Diptera > Culicidae > Armigeres > Armigeres subalbatus. The sequence goes on along the minus strand of NC_085140.1, from coordinate 355,130,558 downwards.
AATATAAAGTTAATTTAAATTGTATATGATACGAATTTGTGACTTTATTATGATCTTCATGACGAAATTATATATGAGTTTATTGGATGTCAAGATGAAGTTATTTAACTTCTTACATAAATAAAGTTATAAATGAAGTTATTTCGAATCATTTTAAATCATACAATTAACATCAAGTAGAATGGTGTATTCTATGATTGATGTGTTTTCCGTTGAAAAGAAATTGTCATGTAGAAATATGCTAAACTTATTCAAAGCACAATAATGTGCGCGGAGTTGTTCCACGCTAAAAAACAAAAGTCCTTGCGAGTTTGGGAACCAATTAGAAAAAAATCATAAAGAATGAAATAAATATCCGAATCAAATTACATAAAGGTTATTTTGAATCATATATGAAGCAGTAAAAAAGCTTTATAAATGATGTCATATGAAATCAGATTGAGTTACTAATCCACACTTTAAAATGCGATGTGCAATTTTTTGTTCGCAATGTATGTGTTCATGTGGCTTTGAGGATTGTTGGAAGACTGGCATCTCGAAGATCTTTGAATCAAATCTGGGCATGTCCGATATTTCGAAATTTGTAAATGCAGAATAATTAGAAAAGAACTTTGAAAAACATTATAAGAATTCATCATGGATCAGTGGATTTTTTTGCCACAGTCGTCCAATTTACCTTATATTGCTGAAAAAAGCTAATTGCCAAAAAGATTTTTTAGGTATGGGTACGTTTAAGTTGTTAATGTTACAATATTGAGTTGTAAAATGATACATACGAAGTCATAAAAAACGATAAATATAGTTATAAACGAAGTTGTATAAAGGATCTTTTAAGTTCATATGAAATCATATAAACAAGAAAATTTATTCCGGATGTACGTATATGGCCTCCAAATTTGTACGTATAGGTGGAATCTATGCATTTTATATGATCTTTTTTTACCGAATAAGTATCCACTTAACTGGATTGCAAATGAGTTATATGAACAGAATTGTTGGCTGGGACTGTTCCATGTCTATTAGGGTGGTTCAAAAAATCGATTTTGCTCCACAGTGCTCATCTGATTCTTTACCATGTTCTGAGTGTCCTCTGAAAATTTGAGCTCATTTGGATTAAAACTGATTTAGCACAAGCCGTTTCAAGTTTGCATGCAAATTAGTATGGGGAAATTTATTTTTTTCATTATACTGTTAATGACTTACTTCCCCATCAAGCGCATGTTAAAGAAAACCTACATAGCTAAAAGAAATGCTCAACAGCTTTCCTCAGTGAAAACCGCATCTCAATTAATCGTTCCAATAATTAGTAATCGAATTTAATCTATACCGTGGTTTTCTGGAGCTAATTGCATAACTCATCAACAGGCAACATTGCTGCTCGTGGCGCGAAAGATAGCACACACAAATTCAGGCTACTATGTTGCACTGCATATTTCAGTGATGCCCTCAAAGAAGTTTAACGATCATGACTAAAGATTCGCAACCTGTCTTAAAATCGATTACTAATTATTGGGACGATTAATCAACATGCGGTTTTCGTTGGGTGAAAGCTGTTGAGTATCCCTTTTAGCTATGTAGGTTTTCTTTTAACCTGCGCTTAATGGGGAAACGTCATTAACAGTATAATGAAAAAATAAATTTCCCCATACTAATTTGCATGCAAACTTGAAACGGCTTGTGCTAAATCAGTTTTAATCCAAATGAGCTCAAATTTTCAGAGGACACTCAGAACATGGTAAAGAATCAGATGAGCACTGTGGAGCAAAATCGATTTTTTGAACCACCCTAATGTCTATCCATATCAACATGAGTCAGATATACTTGTGGCAGCAACTTAATCACTTTTAAAAATAATCAGGACTTGAAAAGATCTTTACGAACAGAATACTTAGTTTGACATTAAACATAATTTGAGACATTTTCTACGATTTTCAGGGCAAGTATTGTTTTTCCAATATTGTTCAAGGATTGCTAAGAAGTATGACATACATGTTTGAATTATTACAATTTTCGAACATTTTTATAAGCTTTCAGAAGAAGTCGAAATTTGCATAAATATGTAATTGGTTAAATTAATTTATTGGATTTTTCTAATTAAGGTCACTCCTGACGGAATCCAAGTTTCAAAGTGCTCACGTTTTCGGGGGCACACCACTCTATACGGAAGCGGCGCACAACTCTCTTGTTGATTTAGCTTTGCTGCGTCGTAGCGACCTTGAAACAATAAAAATGACAGTTGTTCGTTGCTTCCGTATCGAGTGGTGTGCCCCCGAAAACGTGTGCACTTTGAAACTTGGATTCCGTGAGGAGTGACCTTAACATTTAGAAATGGATATGGTCTACCGATTCAAAGCGGACATCAAAGAAATCATATGATTGTCTAAGAATCTATATGGGAGCTTAGAATTCATTACGAAGCAAATCTGTTTCCCTTTTCTCGGTGGGCTTCTAATAATCCATTTAACGTACTTTATTTATCATAACTTTAAAAATTTCAATTAATCGCATTTGCTGATTTCAACAACTATTTTTTTACTTCTGAAAACTTTTAGACCAAAGTTATTTTTGATCATTTGGTAATCTGGGATCGATCATTTAGTAGTTTGTCAATAATTCACCCTAGAGGCTGAATTTCGAAATGTGTAGTATGGTAAACTTCTAGTGCGAAGGTTTTCTACAACTCCGCCTCGTTTGCACTAGTTGCAGCACTAGTTCTTATTATAATCATGGGTAGGACAATGCTTTGACTGTCCCACCCAGGCAAATTCATGCGTAGGACATGTCCTACTTGTCCCACCCACTCCCGGCGCCACTGGCTACACGTGTAATTCATTATCATTGCAGAATACTAAATCGATTATTTTGTGATCTAATGGTATGTCTTGTGAGTTCCTTAACCTTATGATCTAGACCAAACCCTTCCATTACATTGCACAGGTTTCTACTGACGTTGGTATTCTTCCAATTTATATTGAAATCATCTGCTATGAAGCTCATTCCTTTGTCGTCCAGAATTTTCTCAAGCCAGCTTTTTTCTAAGTATTGCTACAGTTCTAGTTCATTTAGGCTTGGTGAATAGTAGATGAACCCATACACACCTGTTTTAAGTCCTTTGACTACTTTAATGGCCATGAACCAATTAAGTCCACACGTTGAACTATCAATAACGGTATATTTCACTGAATCGTGAATATACATGATTAACCCTCCTGTATGTCTTGAAGACGATAAGTAATACAGCAAGTTATAATTTCTTAGGGGTCTTTTAAAAATGACGTCACAGGTTTTAGGAGAAAGGGGATCTAAGATTTTGTGACAGCACATATACTAAGCATACAAAAAAGCGTGACAGAGAGGGGTTCTAGAAATCTCAAAAAGTAATGGACGTCATATTTGAATCGCTCCTTATCCAGCTTTCCACGCTCGGTAATGGCGGCTTGTCGGTGTGTAAAAATCAATCGGTCACTGTACTTTTTGACACTAGCTGGAGGAAAACTCACTGGCGAAAAGGCCTGTTTTCCATAGCCCTCACCCAGGAACGGGGGCCCTCCTTAGCCGTGTGGTAGGACGCGCGGCTACAAAGCAAGACCATGCTGAGGGTGGCTGGGTTCGATTCCCGGTGCCGGTCTAGGAAATTTTCGGATTGGAAATTGTCTCGACTTCCCTGGGCATAAAAGTATCATCGTGTTAGCCTCATGATATATGAATGCAAAAATGGTAACCTGGCTTAGAAACCTCGCAGTTAATAACTGTGGTAATGCTTAATGAACACTAAGCTGCGAGGCGGCTCTGTCCCAGTGTGTGAATGTAATGCCAATAAGAAGAAGAAGAAGAAGAAGTGTCAAAAAGTACAGTGACCGATTGATTTTTACACACTGACAAGCCGCCATTGCCGAGCGTGGAAAGCTGGATATTGTACTCACTTACTCCTATGTTTTCTGTAAAATGAGTCTCTGTCAGCATAACATTTTCGGCTTTTTCCTGCTAATCATAATTTCCAACTCCGCAAAATGTGATGTAATGTAAGCAACATTAACTAGAATAACATCCATAACATTCTTCAATTGCTATGCTCCATAATTTATAAAGCTCTTCGAAATAGATACTTTTTTCAAATAAATCGGCAACCTACACTCCATGATGAATGATTTATGTCAAATATAGGCTTTCTTTTTCTTTTTCAAAAAAACAATTTACACATGATTCTTGTTCCGATGAACATTCTTTCGGATCATGACTTTCGGCACACTTAGCACAGTGAACGTTATTTTTACAATCACCTGTTCTATGCCCATATCCGCAACACTTGAAACACCTCAATATGTCAATACTTTCGAATACTCTACACCTTTCAAAATTAATATTGAGCTTATTGAATTGTAATCTGCCTAAAATTGCATATTTTTCCCATCTTTGCAGATGGCAGATACAGGCAGTGATGGTAATATTTGATCAGAAATGTTCTAAAAAAGATTACATAAGTGTTTTCATGAGTTAGGCCAATTTTCCCCGTGGGTGCGTTAGCTCCAATTTTAGGATGGCAATAACTAGCTATGTTGTTTAACTGTTGCATAAGGTAAAAAAAACTATAAAAATCGTTACAACGATTTTCTCACTTTTAAGGGAATGTCCATAAAACTAAATGTTTCCAAAGAAGCGAATTAACTTATAATGATTGGTAGACACACTAACGATAAATCGTATAACAAAAGGCACATTGATTAAACGCACAAAACACAATTTTAGACATGGTACATCTCTCGGTTTGCAAATCCTATGACTTTACTCGTAAAGCCAACTGGAAAACCAGGACAAATTATTTCATTTGCTTTTTATGCTTTATTTGATGGAAGTGATTATATTTATAGAGTACAAGAATGAAAAAAGCAGCTTTTGTGATTACCGCCCCGCAACACATCATTAATATTTTTACCAAACATGGCAATTCAAACAATAAATTCGAAGTTTCTGACCGTAATTTGTATTTTTTCGCTAACCGTGTTCGATATAAATATGGATTCTTCATTCATTCCAGCGAAGTTTAATTTCTCCAGATCCTTTCATAAGAATTCATAAAACAAAAGTCACCTCTTGCTACAATCCACCCCACTCGTGCATGGGTTTTATTCCCTTCGCACTGTCGGTCCGACGATTGTTGTGCGCCTTTACCACCTTCATATCCCATATTTCTTATACGGTCCTGCCACCGACGTCGTTGCCGCCGTCATTGCTGTCTGATCTTGAATGAACCACATACATTTCCACTTTTCCGCTTGGCACCCCAAAAGCATAAGTCTTCCTTCCATGTTGCATGTTGCCGGCCAACCCTCGCATTACCACCCATCGGCACCGTCTAGCAACAATAATGCCTTTCCGCCATGCATCCCTCTACGCAAAACCCACCGCAGCAGAGCACCAAAGCACCGAGCTCGTGGTTCAGCTCTTGAGAATCGTCCATCGTTTCGGTCGTTGCGTAGCTACCACACTGGCGCTGCTCATACTACAAAAGCACTTCGTTGGGTCGTGTAGCTAGGCGTGCATTCAATCTGGGAAAGTAATTCCGCCGGTGTGCCGAAGAGGGAGACCCGATCCTATTCCAGCACGTTTCTGAGTTGGTTCTTATCAGCTCTTATCGTACCACTTGCAGAACGGAGTAAAATTCGCGCCTCTCATCCATCTCACCTACACATTTCTCACCCACAATTTTACAACCGCGTTACTAGTCCTTTCGTGTGCTTGTATGTGTAATGTAAAACCACATGGGTGTGTAGGTGAGTTACCAATTTCATTTAGCGTGGGAATGAGTGCCTCTACTCTAGCAAGGATACGGAACAACCCAGTGGGATCCTTGCCACAGTTTAGAAGTGTGTTTTCTCGCGGTCGGTAATGTCGGGTCCGTTGCTTGCTCGTTTCTGCCAGTGAAAATTAGCATCCTTTCTACTTTTTTGCAACCAAAAACTGTTCTTCAATCTACCTCTTGATTTATTTATGGAACTGTTGATTCTACAGCGCGGAAAGTTTTGTGAAAATACTATCGTGGTTCTATTTTGATCTGAAAAATTACTAAAATTGAATCTCTGTTTCGCACTGAAAAAATGGGTGGAGAAAATTTGTGCAAGGTTTCATCCTAACCTAACTAGTCGAGCTGATGCGATTTAAAGTTCTGACATGTGAATAGTGCTTCCCATCCATCGACCAATATGTGCAGAAACAAACAACATCATCCATCGGGTGCCCTGCTATCTTCAAATCTGCTAGCAGCATTGGATTAATTATTGATGAAAAATAAAAGTTGTCCCCGAATTTTGCCCAGGAGAGAAAAAGTTTACTCGTTGGATTACACACCCTTCGATCCAGAAATATTCATACTGTTCTACGATAGCTGCCACAAGCCACATATAAGGATTAGATAGCCGCCCTCACCGCATCAAACATTCTTTTTTACACCCGCCTCAATCGAACAGCGAAACAAGGACTAATTCAACTTTTCCTCGCACCGGGACTCTCGATCACAGACTATGGATATTATGGCTCCATGATTTAAGGTGTGTATACGATTTTTCATGCTTTATGCCACTTCCGTTCAGCCATTCATTTTGCTTCGAGGAATCGGGTACATTCGCGGAATGTGTTTTCCTCAATGAAGGGAGCCCGTTGGCTAAGAGTTACCTCCTGGGAGCTTGGGGGACATTTTCCGATTCCGTGGGCAAATACTGTGTGTAACACAGACACAAGAGTGCGGTCTTTGTATGAAATCCGGAAGAGAGTGAGAGTGAGTGTCATTGATTTTTTATGTTGTGGGGTTCTCGTTTCTTAAAAGTTGTACTCTCATTGTTTCATGGATTGTTGTTTATTTTTGTTCATGACTACTCAATGGGCTGCACTGTCTAGGTGAAGGTTCTGAGTTTAGTTTACGTATTTAGTATTTAGCATTATATCGTGATGGCGTCTGAAAAAGCGTTCAGATATTACACATATAGAATGCACTCCATTTTTCCTAAATTCAAAAAAATGTCGAAAATATTTTGCTCACAGATGAGTTATTCATGATATTCATGAAGGACTAGAAATTCAAGCATTTTATATTTCCACAAGTATGTTTGCTGGAAAAAGTTATCCTAAACGAACTTGTTGCCTGTAGAAACATCAAAAGTAGATTCTTAAAATTTCACAATGTAAAGAATATACCATATATCATTTAATTCACGTACCACCTCACCTGTTCCAGAGATGTCTAGAATAAGCATCTAAACTAGATCGAGTTTTTCGAAAACCGAATGACTGGTAACTGATTAGTAAAGTAATGCCTATCGTCTATTTTTCTAACCTGTAAGAACCTTCTCAAGCATTCAAGTTCTGGTAACGATGGGGTACCCTCAATTTTGTTTCAATAATAATTTTGCGTTAGCAGTAAAAAGTATTACCTAAAAAAGGTAAAGCAATCAGTTAAGAAATTGTCAGGCAGCTTAAAATATGTGAAGATGTATGATAATGTAACCACTGTTACCTCGATGTTTTGAGGGTTTTCTTGACATGCAAGCTAATTTCAGAGTTCAAACAAGATTTTACAATTGTCCAGAAAAGTAATGTTTCCGTCCGGAAATCCTTGAATAAAATATTGTAGGGGAGGAGGTTCGGTTGTGGGCATTTTTTTTAACAAAAAAAGCACCACGAAATTATTTTTTTTGACTTTTTCAAAGTGTCATAAATTGAAATGATTTAATTTTTTTTTCTTCGTTTTTCAAAAAAGCTGCGAAATTCGGTTATGGGCACCCTTATTTTACTGACAAATCATTCAATATCGTTTTAGTTGTCCCCTAATTTATTTCAAATGACGTTTTTATGCAGTTTTTATAATTATTTAGACATAATTGATGGAAAAAATGAGTTTAATTCAAATTTTTGTTCTTTGGGTATGTCTTGTTATTATATCCACACTTTTAGGAACAAAGCGTTCACTGATTTGCTTGCAACAAGTTGCATTATTTTTGTAATGAACGGGAGAGGCAGCGATAAAACACCGCTAAGGTGATTAATCAATATTTTTTGACTGTGAGGTATATCAATAAAATGTAAATCAATGAAAAATTGAAACCCATTTACCTAAAGTGCTATTTTAGACATTTCTTATGTGATTTTGTTCAATATCCTCCCTAATGCGCCGATGGAGTCATCATCACTGCTAGGTGGATTGATCTGGTTTTTAGTGCCTCCTGGCTATTAGAATGAATAAATTATTCCTTTTCTTTAAATCTGGGTGGTTTCTTTTCATGCTTCTTTATTTTTAGCTGAGTTTTCAAGAGTGCCCACAACCTAACCACAAAATTGAAATGTCCAAAAATATCAAATTTGCAAAATTGTCAAGTTTTTTTTTCAAGCCGATGAAATCAAACTATTTTTTTTTCGCTAATAGTAAGGTTATTAGTCCAGCTTTTCATTGGTAAACAGATGTCGGCATAAGATCAACTAGGGCCAAAGTTATGGATCAAAGATAAAAGGGTGTCCACAACCGAACCTCTTCCCCTAATACTCTTTCCAGAAGAAAATCCTTCAGACTTTTTATTCGTAAAAAACAACTTAAAAAATTCTTTGGGAAATACCTTAAGAAATTTATTCGGTTAGTCATACAGAAATTTCTTCAGGTGTATCTTCAAAAATTCCTTCAGTAAATTCTTCGCAAATGTATAATATCCCTCGGAGCCTCCTCCACGAATTCCTTTAAAAATTTCATTGAAAAAACCTCAAGACGTATCAATTTTTTCCGGATTTTTTTTCAAAAAATCTTTTGAATATTCTTTTACAAGTGTCTGCGGAAATTTCTTTAAGCATACTTTTATGAATTTGTAAATTATTTCAGAAATTCCTCCAGGTATTCCGTCGGAAATTTAAAAAATAACTCCTGCGGAATTTTCTCCATAAATTCCTTCCAAAGTTCTAGGACGAAGTTTTAAAAAAAAATCTAAAGGAATATCCGTAATTTTTTAATTTCTCACTGAATTTCTTTGCACATTTCTCCAAGAATTCCTTCGGAATTTTCTCCAGAGATTCAATCGGGAAATCCTCCGGAAATAATTTATGAGATAAATTAATTCGTTTGGAAATTCCTGCCAAAATTACAAAAAAGAATTCTGAGAATTCTTTCAAAATTTCCTTCAGGAATTCGAATTTTCCTCCAAGAATTCTTTCAGAAATTCCTTTGGAAAACCTTAGAAATTTTTTTAAGCTTTTCTTCAGCTTTTACTTACTTATGGATTCTGTACACCTCCGATGGTGCAAAGGGCCGACTTGAAAGATCTTCATCCTGAGCGTTGTCCGACTATCGCTTTAACCTGTTGCCAAATTAGATTTCGGTCGACTTCTTTTATTTCTTTATTGAGGCTTCGCCGCCATGAGCCTCTGGGTCTGCCTCTGCTGTGATGTCCCGCTGGGTTCCAGTCTAACGCTTGTTTACAGATTTCGTTTTCGCCCTACGTAGAGTGTGGCCGACCCAGCCTCACTTCCGATCCCGAATTTCTGTTGCTATCGGCCTCTTGTGACAACGACGATGGAGCTCGTTGTTTGAGATCCAATTGTGAGGCCACCAAGCCCAAATTATATACCGCAGGCATCTGTTGATGAACACCTGCAGCCGTTGAGTGTTCTCCATTGATTGACACCATGTTTCATGTAGCATTTAACAGCACAGATTTCACGTTAGAGTTGAAAATTCGTATTTTGGTGCGTTCACTTATCTGCCTGTTTTTCCAGATAGTTTATAAACTCGCAAAGGCAGCCCTTGCTTTTTTGATCCGTACCGCCGTCTGACGCCATTTGGCTACCAAGATATAGGAAGCTTTCAACATTTTCCACTGGTTGCCCAGCTACTGTGAAACTGGAAGGGGTCACCGTGTTTACATCCAACGATTTGGTTTTGATGACGTTAATGACTAAGCCTACCGAAGAGGAGCGCTCGGCAAGGTCGATGAGCTGCATATTAGAGCGCCGTTGAGCGAGGAGTGCAACGTCATCAGCCAATTCGAAGTCGTTTAGGTGCTCCATGGTTATAGGCTGCCATAACAGCTCGCGGTTTGGTTCACGGTCAATCGCACCTACCAGAATCTCGTGGATTACGATGAGGAACAGTAACGGCGATAGAATACATCCTTGCCTCACACCAACTACGACCCGAGTAGGGTCGGACAAGACCCCATTGTGCAGCACTCTACACGAAAAGGCCTCGTACTGTGCCTCGATGAGGCCGATGATTTTTTCAGGAGCCCCCTTGCGTCTGAGGGCGCATATTCTCGTGATTGAGACGGTCGAAAGCTTTTTCGTAGTCAATGAATGCTCCAGAATGATACGGAGCGTGACAATATGATCCACACATCCAGAGTCGCATCGATCTTCTCCTGAATCCGGGCTAACTTTGCATAGAACTTTGAGAACGGTACACAGCAACATAATGCCTCGCCAGTTATCGCATACAGTCAGGTCACCCTTTTTGGGTACCTTCACTAAGATACCTTGCATCCAGTCGACCGAGAAAGTTTCGGTGTCCCAGATATTACGAGAAAAAAAAAACGATGCAGTAGTTGAGCGGATGTCATGGGGTCAGCTTTGAGCATCTCGGCTGATATGCGATCGACCCCTGGGGCTTTACTCGATTTCATACTTTGGATGGCTGTTTGAATCTCTAGCAGTGATGGAGCTTCGGTATTGACGCGTGTTATACGTCGGATCCTAGGCAGATCATGCCGAGGTGGTGGTGGCCTGGCTGGCACTTGAAAAAGTTGTTCGAAGTGCTCGAACCAGCGTTTCAGCTGGTCAGTTGGGTCGATCAATAACTGATCATTCGCGTCTTTCACAGGCATCGTTGCATTCATCTTCGCCCCGCTTAAGCGTCGTGAGATATCGTAGAGGAGGCGAATGTCCCCGGTTGCTGCGGCTCTCTTTCATTCGTCGGCCACAGAGTCTGCCCACGCTCGCTTATTCCCGTCGACATGACCATTTTACTTCCTTCTTAAGAGCCGAGAATCGTTGACGGGCTAAGACTTTGGCTCCTCTGGTTTTTGATCGCTCTATCGCAGCTTTGACTTCTCTTTGCTCCTCTATCTTCCTCCAGGTCTCATCGGTGATCTATTGTTTTCTCTGGGTGCGCAGTTCGCCTAGATTGTTCTCGCTGATGGCAATGAAAGCATTCTTGATGGCGGTCCTTTGGTCTTCCACGCTGCCACCTTCCTAGTACCCGACTGCAAAAATCTGAAGAAACAATTCTGAGAATTCTTTCGGAATTTCCTTCAGAAACTCAGATTTTCCTCCAGGAATTCTTTCAGAATTTCCTTTGGAAAACCTTCCCAATTTTTTTTTGAGGATTTTCGGAAATTTGTTTAAAAAAAATCTTTCATGTCTTTTTTCGGAAATTTCTTCAAGAATATTTACAGAAATTGTTTAAGAAATTTCTTTACACACTTATTTGTGAATTATATTAAAAATTCTTATAGCAATTATTTCAAGAATTTCGAAGAGAAATCCTCCCAGTAATTCCTCACAAAATTCCTTCGTGATTTGTTCAGAACTACCTAATTCCTTTAAACAATTTTTCAGAAATTCTTTCAGACCTTCTTCCAAGAATTCTATTGAAAATTCCGACAGAAAAAAATCCTTTCAAACTGATTCAGCTTTGCTGCGTCGCAGCATGCGTGAAAAAATAAAAATGACGGTTGTGCGTTGCTTCCGTATCGAGTGGTGTGCCCCCGACAACGCGAGCACTTTGAAACTTGGATTCTGTCAGGAGTGACCTTAAACACTTCCACAGTTATTAACTGCGAGGTTTCTAAGTCAGGTTATCATTTTTGCATTCGTATATCATGAGGCTAGCACGTATATCATGAGGCTGGATTTAAAATTTCGTATGCTCTTTATACTAAAAAAAACTTTGTTTTAATGGTAATAGTAAGAAATTCGGAGTTAAATATCCTGAGTTTTACCTAGGTAAAGTTTGCGTTGTAACGTCACGGAAAAATATTCTTCATAAGGCCGCAGAGCTTGTAAGATATCCGGACAAATTGGCTCAATTTGTGTACAGCTCTAGGTTTAACATATTAATATAAATGAAAAACTGAATTTTTCTTCTTCCTCTTCTTCTTCTTCTTCTTCTTCTTCTTCTTATTCTCCTTCTTATTATTTTTTTTCCTTCTTCTTCTACTACTACTACTACTTCTTCTTCTTCTTCTTCTCACGATACTCATGTTAAAAAAGTGATGGCGACTGATATATGCACACAGTACAACCAGCTATATTGACATTTAATTATATTTTACTTCTGGGAATTAGGAAAACTTTTTAGCTCTTTTATTGGAATATCTGCACCTGTCACAAGACGAGTTTAGTACTATTTCATTTAATTCTAACAAATTGTGATCTTTACAGATACGTATTTCAACCTCAACTGTAAGGCCGTCTGCATTGAAATTTGTTATCGAATACCTTTACATTAGATGCAGAAGTAATCTATCTATCTTCTTCTTTTTTTTATATATATATATATATATATATATATATATATATATATATATATATATATATATATATATATATATATATATAAAACTCAATGTTTGTATGTTTGTATGTATGTTTGTATGTTTGTATGTATGTTTGTATGTATGTTCCAACATAACTTCTGACCAAATTTGAAACACACATACTTTATCTTAAGGAGACGACGATAGGGGGTTTGGAATGCTCTTTGAAAAAGAGGATGGTGTGGGGGGTGAGGGGTATTGCTTAGTTATCGATCACCTCAGTATAACTTCTGAACTCCTTGGTCGATTTCAACTAAATTTGGAACACACATTCTTAATGTTAAGGAGACGACGATAGTGTGGTTGGGGATGCTCTTTGAAAAAGGGGAGGGTGTGGGGGAGGGGTATTGCTTAGTTATCGATCACCTCAGTATAACTTCTGAACCCCTTGGCCGATTTCAACCAAATTTGGAACACACATTCTTTATTTTAAGGAGACGACAATGGGGGGTTAATCATGCTCTTTGGAAAAGGGGGAGGGTGTGGGGGGAGGGGTATTGCTTAGTTATTGATCAACTCAGTGTAACTTCTGAACCCCTTGGCTGATTTCAACCAAATTTGGAACACATATTTTTTATCTTAAGGAGACGACAATAGCATGCCCTTTGGAAAAGGAGGAGGGTGTGCGGGGAGGGGTATTGCTTTGTTATTGATCAACTGAGTGTAACTTCTGAACTCCTTGGTCGATTTCAACCAAATTTGGAACACACATTCTTCATGTTAAGGAGACGACGATAGGGGATGCTCTTTGGAAAAGAGGGAGGATATGGGAGATATGGCAATCGATCGCCTCAATGTAAGTCTTGAACCCCATGACCGATTTGAAACAAATTTGTATCAAATATTGTCTGTCCTAAGGAAACGATTTTAGTGTATGTGGGTAGGTCATTTTAAAAAGGGGAGGGTATGAGAGAGGGGTATTGTTTAGTTATCGTTCAATTCAGCATAACTTCTGAACCCATTTACCGATGTCCACCAAATTTGGAACCCATATTCTCTGTCTAAGGAAGACTACATCAGACTGGGTAGGAGTGTCATAGCTGAAAGAGGGTATATTTATTGAACGAACAGTTTAGTATACCTTTTTATCGCATGGGTCAATTCAAACAAAATTTGTAATCACGTATTCTCTACCCAAAGGAAACTATTATAGAGAGGCTGAGAGGGACTTTTACCTGGGAGGTTTTTTGACATTGTACAATGCTCCGAAAACAAATTGCTCGAATTCCTCAAAAATACTAAATCCTCGACAATAACATTTTCCCTGTAATAACATTTTCCCAAAAATGTCTTTAACGAAAATGATATTTCCCGAAAACGATACTTCCCGATACACATATCCCAGAATATGACATTTCCCTGAATGAAGCTGGCCATTAAGATAACACTATTTGGCCTAAGGTCATTCAACAAGAAGGCATTTGGGATAATTATGAACAGCATCAGTAACATCTTTCATAGAAAGTATGAATTTGGGTATAAAGCAATGATAATTGTTACCCTTCATCGGAATCATGGTTTACCCAGTGAAAAAGCAATGATTAATGTATTTCCTTCTGGCATTCACCAACCATCCTGCTTCTTTAAATGTAGGCATTTGCCCGGAATAAGGCAGTGGTGGTGTGATCCCTTCTTTAAAAATATGCGTTTGCCCGGAATAATGCGTCGGTTGAGGTTTTTCCTTCTTTAGAAATAAACGTTTGCTCGGAATATGGCTATTCAAACCCACGATCCTTTCTTCAAAATCAGTCAATGTTTCTAAATGCCTTCTTTTAATCAAATGATGAAGTATCAATAAGTGAACACAATCACCCTGTTGACCAATTGGTTTTATCAATTTCCCATTGTTTAAAAAAAACTGTGAACCAAACTGGCAATTCCGAGCAAGGCCGGGTACATAAAGCTAGTGCAATCATAAACGACTACTTTGATTAATTAAAAAAAAAACGTAGTTCATCTGATTTAGGTCAGTTCAATGATGAACTTACATTTATGAGAATCACTTAAATAGGCCTATTCTCAAATTGCGAAGAGCCCATTCGGTTTTCCAGAATCGAAGATTTTTTTTCTAAAATATCGCGTACACGAACATATATGATCAACTATACCGCGCCAAGTTTTTGAAATTTACTCTGACGAAAAAAATAGGTACTACCCACAACCGTCAATGAGAGATTTTTCGATGTAGAAGTCTGTACGTTAGTAAGTCATTGCGGCTGTATTCATAGCCGCCCGGGGCTCAAAAACCTCAAACCGCATTGAAAGTGACTGATACCTAATGAAATATGATCGGCATAGTAAAAAATATATACATTTTTTTTACGGGGGTGTTGATACACAATATACTTATCCGATAACTTTCTTGAAGTATATTGTAGGTATTTCACGAGGAATAGGCAATTGATCAATACATTTTGTAGAACCAGTTCAAGCAGTTTGGCTTTCGGCAATATGCCCTATCTAAGCAAACACTGCTTTATTGTCTTATTTGTAACGCTATTCATGGGTATTTTTACATTATGCAACAGTTAAACAAGATAGCTAGTTGATGCCATTCAAAAATTGTCAAAAATCTCAATCATATTGATAATATTCACATTTCAAAAAAGTGGTGATATTATGTTGCCGGAAAACTCGTGAGCATGAGCATTATGACCGCACAATTCGTAGTTGCTACTCCGTGATTGACTAGAACTTGCGAAATTGTACAGAGAACACAATAAATGGGGTTTGGGACTAGCTACCCATTCTCAATGTACACGTTTCGGGAGCTCAAATATCTAAAGTCAATAACGGCGCCGGCCACGTCCTTACGGTCATATAGGAAGGGAAGGATTGTTAGTCCGACTCTCGTTGCTACTAGAGACCGAGAACACCTCTGCATCTCCACGATTGTCTTGGGATAGGATATCGTTTTAGTTACAAAGGATAATTTATCTGGATTCTCTTCGGTAAGTGATGCGATCTATGGGATGGGAAATAACACTCTCGCTGTCTGAAACTTTCACTTTCTGATTTATTCACTCACCCGCGCAAAGCACCACGCGTCGGCGAATCAGCATTCTGGTATGGATAGTGCGTGGAGACGCAAGTACATTGTAGGTTAGTGCCACTAGGGCGTTCTGCCTCGCCAAAATGTTAGATGTTTCTTCAAAATGTGCAAATTTTCGGTTTTTCAGACCTTCCGATACACTATTTTGAAACTTTTTTCGCCTAACCTACATAATTTTAGATCTAGTTTTGTTACGGCCATCTTAATGACGGTAAATATAAGGGAAACCACAAAAGGCGTTTTGCATCGGGGTGGCGTTTTGGGGCCTCTTCCCCTACAAGGGTGAAAAAAAAGAATCGGATACGAAGCCCTCGCTTTGTTTTCGCTCATTTCGTGTTGGTTACTGCACAGCTGTGTAGAACAAGTTGAAATGCATCATCAGAGCTAGTGCTCCCCGCATTTGGAGCTTTCTAACAGAAATATAGCATGGAGTATAGCCTCCCGAATCAATTCTCTATCATGGCAGCTTGCAAAAAAAGTCTCTCGCGGTATGCTACATATCGTATATGTATACAGAGATGATAAGTGAGAGACTTGTTCATTCTCTTTAAGATTCAATCCCTGACCAGAGTAGAGTATTAACCATGTTTAAGTCAAGGTACAAAATCACGATTTCACGCGCGTTGTAAAGTAACGCAGCAAATTACATCCCAAAAAGCCATTTTTCTACACAAATTCGGTGTTTATATATTTATTCGATCAGAAATTTTACAAGGATTCAAAGTTTGTAATATGCATAATATGCATATGTTTATGCAAGTTTTCTTCAAAAAACATTTAAAAGTGGTACGTAAAAACATTGTAACGTCATGCCGCGCCGGATTGTGGCAAATGACAAGATCGAAATTTGAAACAGCTCCTCATTGTATATACATTATTATACATCGATGACACCATTACTATTCGCCTGAATATGTTTATCATTTAAGGTTTCTACGATACGCATATTCATCTGGAACATGTGGAACTTAATGACATGACATTAATCAAACTATTTTTGAACCCTAAACTGCATAATTTCAGCTCATATTGCTCAATCGTGCATCAGTTACCACCCTCGAGAATCGTTGATGACTCCATATAAAGTAAAACGTCCCAGTTCGACCTACGAAATCAACCCTTCATTCAAGAATCCCTCCGTACGCATATCATTTCTTGTGACAGATTTGCACCCAACAAGATTTCCCCCGAAGCGTTCTTGCTTTGCAACCAAGAGTAAGGCATTCGTCCATTTTCGGGTGATTTTCCTGTTCCAAACAAACGAGGAAAGGATGAATGTCTGGCTCTTCTCCGCTGATGTTGGGATACGGGGGAGGCAGATCGGAATAACAACGTCTTATAACCTCTTAAAGCCATCTAGCACAGCCGGCAAACTGCCCACAGGCAGATACGCCATGTCTTTTCGAGCGGAAACTGTACGATGAGGGATACGTCGGCAGCGCATGGTAAGGGATCTGCCGGAGATTAATGGCTAGCTTCTGTGGTATGACGGAAAAGATTTCCTTGAATGGAAATATCTGTCGAGTGAGGTGCAGACATTCTGCCATAGCAGACAGGTTTGTTATTCATCCCTGTCTGATGACTCCCTTTTTAATCGAGGGATAAATGAAAGATTAAGAGCTTCGCGCATCATTGGCCGATATTAGTTATGTAGAATTATATTGAATGCGCTTGGCTTCAGCATACCTTCTCTGGTTAGTTCATCACTATTCCAACCATGTACGAGAGAGATCTTTTCCGTTCCTATAAACAGCAATCATATTGAAAGAGTTTCTTTTTTTTTCTTTCTATTCGGGGGTCGTACACTTATTACGTAAGCATTTTTTCTGGGTTTTTCGATCCCCCTCCCCCATATAAAATTTCTTTCTTACAAATGATGTTTTTATTTATATAGTGCGTAAGTGCTTACGTAATATGTGTACGGCCCCTAGGGTGTTACAAATTTAATGCATATGGAGATTGCACGAGTGAAATTGTCCAATTTCCAATCAATAAAAGTGATATTCAAACGCACCATACTATACTAACGTATCGTACTATGGAAGCACGATCTTTCAAGTATTTATTAGGCCGTTACAAATATTTATTTGACTTTTTGTCCTACTAGCCTCCGAAAGGTCAAGGGGGTGGGGGATAATAAAAAATAAATATTAAAATGAAAAAAATCAAAAATCTCCTCGGATTTGTTAAAGAATGTTTTGAAAATCCTCAAAATTATCCGAATTTTATTTTGTTGCCCCCTTAAAATATCATTTTTTGGCAAAAAAAATCCGAAGGGTGGGGTGAGGGGGGGGGGAACAAAATGGATTTTAAATATTTGTATCGGCCTTATAACATAAATTAACTACATTCATTGTCTCGAGACGAGAGAAAAAATATCCACTCAATGCACGCCCGGTCTGCCGTAATCTGACAAAGTGACGTATACGCCATTTTCTTAAAAATGGTGTTAACGAATAGTACTCATCCAGCTTTTTAACAGAAAAATGGAAAACAGGTGTGTTGTAAATTGGCGTATACGTCACTTTTTCCGATAATGGCAGCGGTGGCTTCTGCATAGGGCTATTTTCGTCTTTTCGTCATAGTCTCGAAAACCAACAATAGAGACACTTTTTTGCCAAACTCATCCGTAACAAATGGTAAACTCATAAGAATCGTTCTGCGATAGTAGTGATCTAGCAAATGGACGTTGCTTTCGTTGGTTTTAGCGCCTTACGGCGATGGACGGAAATACTAGCCGTGTCTCTACTCCATTAGAAAAAACTCAATTAATACAAATCTGGAAGAAGGATATTCTAAAACTTGAAAATGTGGAATAGATGAAATTGAAACATTGAAGAAAAAACATTTTAATTGCCCCACGGTATGACATCACTATTAGCGAACAAAATCCATCTGTTATGCAACCAGAATTTAAAAGATATGGCAGGGCAGATATGTATAAAATGCGCCGGTTGGGTAAAATGTGCCACCACCCTTTTTTGGTTTATAACCCAAGTTTTGTCTCAAAATCGTAAGCAGATGAAGCCAATAGTGGCGCATATTGCCCAACATCGTTCATTTTGGATTGAAATTCTCAATTTTGGAATAAAATAGTTTTGTTGCAATACTGCTGGCTTTTCATTGAAATTTTTGGACCATATAATGACTGATATGTTAAATTTTTGATAAACACTTCGAAAATACATGTTTTCGGAGGAAATCACCATTAAATTAAGTGATTAGCTTAGGGGGCGCATATTGACCGCATCTCCCCTATCCGTGCATCTTCTCTACAAATGTCAAGTAGGGGAACTGTACCGGTTTTGGCCATGTTCCTAATTTGGCCAACGGTTCAACGCTGCTTTCAACTGATCGATTATTTTGGAAAAATATGTATTTTTCAGGGTTGGCCAAATTAGGCACTAAGTTGGCCAAAGCCGGTGCACTTCCCCTATTTTATCTATTCGTATCGAAGCTTGCTGATTTTTTTTATTTCAAATTTTCATCATTGTACATTAGACTGGCCCAGATTACTATGGGGAGAAAAAAATGTTGTCGAATTCCACGGGGCACCCCCCAGAATTGTGTCTTTGGGTGAGAAAATCAGTCTCTGAAAATTTCAGCTCAATCGCTTGTTGCATAAGCTGGCGCATTTGATTTGAAGTTTGTATGGGGATTTCAGCCAAAATGTATAGGAAAATACACCTCCGTCACTCATTCGATCTGGAAATTGGTTCTGATTGCTCGATTAACCTCAGAATTGCAAAACCGGCAGTTGGTATGCTACATAACAATTTCACAGAACATTGCATGATGATTAAATGAACTTTTATATAATTTTCGGCTGATTTATTAGGAGCTGATTTGTGTATTTTTGGGTTTTTTGATCGAATCGCATCAGCCGAAACCTATATAAAAATTCATTTAATCATCATACAATTTTCTGTGAAATTGTTCTGTAGCATACCAACTGCCGGTTTTGCAATTCTGAGGTCAATCGAGCAATCAGAACCAATTTCCAGATCGAATGAGTGACGGAGGTGTATTTTCCTATACATTTTGGCTGAAATCCCCATACAAACTTCAAATCAAATGTGCCAGCTTATGCAACAAGCGATTGAGCTGAAATTTTCAGAGATTGATTTTCTCACCCAAAGACACAATCCTGGGGGGTGCCCCGTGGAATTAGTCAACTTTTTGTTTCCTGGGCCAGTCTATTGTACATCAGACACACAGTGTCCCTCTAAACGGTTGAGAGAAACAAAATAGTTATAATGGACGAAAAGTAAATTTGAGTCTTAGAGAAATTCGACTCAAAATTTGCGCTTATTTTGTGATTTGTAGATAAAAACATTGGTGAACAAATTCCTGCAAAACAAGCAGTTGCTGAGAAAAATATCCGAGAAAATAAACCTTCCGTTTCTATATAAGTGTATTAGTTTTAGGGAAAAATGTTAACACGGAATCGATTAAATAATGTTTGTTACAAAATAAAGTACGCTCAAATAGCAAAGTAGCCCCTATATGCTTCTGGTTATTTTAGAGCACAAAACAGGCAGCGCGCAGCTAGGCAGAGTAATCAGAATCTCTATCTTTTATATATAAACCCAGATTAATCCACCTAGCGGTGATGGTGCCTTTCTCGTTTCTTTCGAGTGAGTAATATCTACGCACTTTTGGTGAAAAAAAAGTATTTTGACCATAACTTCTGAGCCTATAGTCCGATCCGGCCAATTTTAAACAGAAAACAATGAGACCGGATTCTGCATCGAATGCAACTTCTTGCGAGCAAATCGGCTGAGGGTACATATGTGACTAAAATGAGTGAGATTTTGAAAAATGTATTTTGGCCATAACTCCATAGTCCGATTCCGCCAATTTTCAATACGAAACAATGGGACAAGATTCCGCGTCGAATTCAACTTGTTGCGAGAAAATCCGTTAAAGATAAGTGCCTGATAAATGAGTGAGAATTTTGTACGTGTTTCTCATGAACAAAAAAATCTTTTTGGCCGTAACTTCAAAACCCATAGTCCGATTGAGCCAATTTTCAATACGAAACAATTGGACAATATTCTACGTCGAATGAAACTTGTTGCGAGTAAATCAGCTAAGAGTAAGTGCCTAAAAAGTGAGTGAGAATTTTTCTTATAAAAAATATATTTTGGCCATAATTCCGAATCCCATAGTTCGATTCCGCCAATTTTCAATACGAAATAATGGGACAAGATTTCGCGTCGAATGCAACTTGTTGCGAGAAAATCAGTTAAAGTTAAGTGCCTGAAACATGAGTGAGAATTTTGTACGTGTTTCTTATGTAAAAAAAATAATTTTGGCCATAGCCTCGAAACCCATAGTCCGATTGGGCCAATTTTCAATACGAAACAATTGGACAATATTCTACGTCGAATGAAACTTGTTGCGAGTAAATCAGCTAAGAGTAAGTGCCTAAAAAGTGAGTGAGAATTTTTCTTATAAAAAATATATTTTGGCCATAACTCCGAATCCCATAGTCCGATTCCGCCAATTTTCAATAGGAAACAATGGGACAAGATTCTGCGTCGAATGCAACTTGTTGCGAGAAAATCCGTTAAAGATAAGTACCTGAAAAATGAGTGAGAATTTTGTACGTGTTCTTATGTACAAAAATGAATTTTGGCCACAACTTCGAAACCCATAGTCCGATTGGGCCAATTTTCAATACGAAACAATTGGGCTAGATTCTACTTGTTGCGAGAAAATCAGCTTAGAGTAAGTGCCTAAAAAGTGAGTGAGAATTTTTCTTATACATAAATATATTTTGGCCATAATTCCGAAGCCCATAGTTCGATTCCGCCAATTTTCAATACGAAATAATGGGACAAGATTTCGCGTCGAATGCAACTTGTTGCGAGAAAATCAGTTAAAGTTAAGTGCCTGAAACATGAGTGAGAATTTTGTACGTGTTTCTTATGTAAAAAAAATAATTTTGGCCATAGCTTCGAAACCCATAGTCCGATTGGGCCAATTTTCAATACAAAACAATTGGACAATATTCTACGTCGAATGAAACTTGTTGCGAGTAAATCAGCTAAGAGTAAGTGCCTAAAAAGTGAGTGAGAATTTCTCTTATAAAAAATATATTTTGGCCATAACTCCGAATCCCATAGTCCGATTCCGCCAATTTTGCAATAGGAAACAATGGGACAAGATTCTGCGTCGAATGCAACTTGTTGCGAGAAAATCCGTTAAAGATAAGTACCTGAAAATTGAGTGAGAATTTTGTACGTGTTCTTATGTACAAAAATGAATTTTGGCCACAACTTCGAAACCCATAGTCCGATTGGGCCAATTTTCAATACGAAACAATTGGGCAAGATTCTACGTCGAATGAAACTTGTTGCGAGAAAATCAGCTTAGAGTAAGTGCTCAAAAAGTGAGTGAGAATTTTTCTTATACATAAATATATTTTGGCCATAATTCCGAAGCCCATAGTCCGATTGGGCCAATTTTCAATACGAAACAATGGGACAAGATTCTACGTTGAATGCAACTTGTTGCGAGCAAATCGGTTAAGGATAAGTGCCTGAAAAATGAGTGAGATTATTTTGCGCACACACATACACACACACATACACACACACATCCACACACACATACACACACACATACACACAGACATCACCTCAATTCGTCGAGCTGAGTCGATCGGTATATAACACTATGGGTCTCCGGGACTCCAATCAAAAGTTCGTTTTTGGAGCGAACATATAGCCTTTACGTATACTTTGTATACGAGAAAGGCAAAAATGAGTTAGGTTTTCCTTTGAGGCGTAATAATTAATGAAGACTGCCCAACTCGAGTAATGCAGGGTCTGATTGGCTAGTCTCTATTATATGAAAATGAGTTTCCATTTCGATTGAGGTAATATCTCTCGGACGCATGGACCGATTTGCCAGATTTTCTCACTAATCGATTTGTCTTGAGGACAGCTGTGTTTATATTTCGTATATATTTATTATTTCGCTGGGAAAGTCGAACAAATGTGAGAAACTACGTTTTCATGAGTTCTGAAGTAACTTATCAAGCTCGAACTGAAATCGATCTAGAATGCGACGCTGCAATCGAATAAACGAATAACAGTTAGGACAAAAATTAAACAACCCGAGCAAGATCGGAAATCCGGGCCACATCTTATCGTAATACAGATCCTACCTCAGCCGTTAAGTCGTTTAATTCTGAAGCAAAACCTTTATCGGACAGGGTACTTCCGTTAATGTGAAGAAAAGGATGAGTCCGAGTATAATTGTACTGTAGAGATTTTTGTCAGTAGATAAATAATTATTTATTTATTTACTCATAGAACAACCCAAACCCAAGTGATGCATGGATTTGTTGAACTTTTACTGGAATAGACGTTCACCGTCAAATTAGATATTTGAATCATACAATTTGAATTTAAAGAGTTCAACTTGCACGGCATGAGCCCAAGAACAAACTTCTCCCACGAGGGTAGCAATTAATTAGTTAATGGAGCAAAACCAACGGGGAAGCCTTTATGTTTCATGTTTATTCAGAACGGCGAAAAAGTTGGAAATAACTGAACCAAAACCGGATAGGGATGATGTTCGACTTTTAGTTTGAAGGGAAACAGTTGAAACGGGCATCATTTAAGCGTAAATGTTAATAACAATAAAAATGAACGCATCCCGTGGGGTTTCCAAATTTGTTCGCTGTGGTTCAACAGCGAACAGAGGAAAAGTTTGCTTCACTATCGCAATGCATCGTGTTTTTTTTTGTTGTTGTTGGAATGCTATTAGGTTAGGGTTTTAGACAGTTTATGGTGTTGCGAAACTTGATATTCAGGATCATATTGAATAAAGCAATCGCTTATTTTAAACTAATTTTGAAGCATTTTGGCTTGGTAAACGGAATGAGCTTTTCAATAACTCTGGACAAATGAATAGTGCTGGAACGTGTTTAGTTCCTCCACCATTTGATCATTTATTCTACATGTTGTTGCTTTCAATTGATTATAATGGTTTCTGGAAAATTAACATGTTTTATTCCATCACAAACAAAGTAGCTCAAATATTTCTAAAATGATATTTAAATTTCTCAACACAGTTTCAGGGAACCACATTTTCTAACAATAAATCATTTGAGTTCGTTACACATATCTTGAACACAGTTTGCCAATAACATTTTTTCGTAAAGTGGTGAAAAATGCCGATTCTTTTCCTTCTTATTGGCCATACATTCCCCACTGGGACAGAGTCGCCTCGCAGCTTAGTGTTCATTAAGCACTTCCACAGTTATCAACTGCGAGGTTTCTAAGCCAAGTTACCATTTTTGCATTCGTATATCATGAGGCTAACACGATGATACTTTTTTGCCCAGGGAAGTCGAGACAACTTCCGAACCGAAAATTGCCTAGACCGACGCCGGGAATCGAACCCAGCCACCCTCAGCATGGTCTTGCTTTGTAGCCGTGCATAAGGATGGCCCAGATAATGCCGATAATGTGCTTGAATACATCAATTAAGCGATAACAGTGTAGATGTCTGATAGTTTTAGAATACATTCTTTAGTGTTTGCAATTTACGGATTTGTAAACTTATTTCTATAAAGATTTTCCTATCAGGAATAAAGCACGTATTTATAACTGTTCAATATTAAGCTGTCCGGCTATTCTAGAATACTTTTCAAAGTGAAAAAGTACTCGTAAAACAAAATCATACCGAATACTTTTTGAGGGATACCAATACTTTCACACAACACGGTGCTGGTTGCATCTGACAATTCGTGACAGCGCTTGCTGGTTACATTTTTTCCTCTATGCAAGTCCCGTCCCAGCTTTTTATAATAAATGAAATCTGTTTCTTTTACAAGTTTTAATGTGAATTTCGTCATAAATTTCGTTTTCAATTTTAAAATAACTACAGGGACTCAAAGCACAAGTCTCAATAAAGAATCAAATAATGCAATGCAGCATGCTTTCGCGATGATCAACTATTTATCAAGATTTGGGCCATTAAATACACGAAGTGAGTTATGATATTCCACCGCGTTCACTCTTAAACTATGTCTAAACACAATTTTAAGAAAATAGATAGCATCAATATTTAGTGTTTGAAACAAGTTTTAGCCATATATGAAACCCATAGGTCATGCTCTTATGTGCACAGACCTGTTCATGTCTTCAAAAAGTATCACAAATTCAACCATCCAGCCCAGAATCGCAATTCTTATGCTAAAATAAGCCTTCTGTCAAATTTTCAACTTATTCATAGCATTCAACTAATTCATAGCCAGAACCTAATCGAAATTAATCGCAAAATTCACATGACTTGTAGCTCATTAAAGGTTTTCGTTAAGAAGTTGTTGCGATAACTTTCAAAGTTTATATTTATCATTAGATTTTTTCGGAACCTGATAATAGCCCAAAAACGCTACATCGACTTTAGCAAATTTTATCCGAATTAGTTGAAAATTTGACAGAAAGCTTATTTTAGCATAATAACTGTAATTCTGGGCTGACCGGTTGAGTTTTTAATAGTTTTTGAGAACATGAAGAGGTCTACTGTGAAAAGACGAGGTAATTTTGCGAATTTGGCAATGATTAAAAATCTGAAATCTCGCCCATTTAATCCCCAATTCACTGACTACCTTGATGCTTCTTTGGATTTGATACACCCCTAACAAAGAATAGAAAGTTCAATTGAACCCCATAACGCTGTTGCTCGTCATAATCGTCGGATTCGGTTCCTTAAGCTGACAGTTGCAGCCCAATGCAGCCCATTGCAATGGGGCTGTACGCAAAGGTGTCGTAGGACCTGGTAGATGTTTTCTTACTAGCAATTCGGATCCTGTTTGGATCCTCATTCTACATTAATTTAAGGACTTTTGAATGTCTACACAATTAGATGCCTTGTATAATTCTCAACATAATTTTTCGAACGTCTCCTATTGAAGTGCGGTTTATAAAATACCTAGAGTAACTGTACCAGTTTTGGCTATGCTCCTAATTTTTTCGCATAACTCCAAAAATAAAGTATTTTCCAAGGGTTTTATTAGCTGTAACAGGATATATATCCCTTGTGCTTCTTCGCTGTGGAAACTGATCGATAATTTTTGAAAATATGCATTTTTCAGGGATCGCCAAATCAGGCACTTTGACCAAAACCGGTACACTTCCCCTATCACTGATTTTTTAATAAGACTCCAAGCTTATTTGGCTTGCTTTGTTTAAATTTTAAGGTTTTTAAGATTTAATCGAAATCTTGCAGAAATCCTTTCTAAGCTGTAAACAATTACACAGGGGAACAAAATTTTACCTTTTGGAGGTCCTCAGAACCAATTGATGTGTCTTCAGTATATTTAGGCTCGCTGAATCCGAATCTGTCCTCAGATATGCTCTAACACTTCCAAATTTTGAGATATAGCTAAATTAATACCGCTAATTTGAAGAAATTGGCATTTTTCGAAGGACTTTCATAAAGTATATTAACATAATTTTATATCAATCAATACCTGAAACGGTAAAAGCACATCTGATTTAATGAATTTCCATCAGATTTGCACGTTACAATGTTTTCTATTCGGTTTTACTTGAATTTAAGTTCAGTGAATTTAATTTAAAAATATTCCATGCAAGTTTGTTTCAAAAACTTGCATGCAAATGCCATCACCACCAGTTTTTTTTTTCGATCGATCAACTTCCAATAATCACACGTAATCTGTTAACATGTTGCAATTGTGTTGTGCTGGAATATAGTGAGAACATGATAATCCATAAAGTTCCTTTCTTTTAATCAACAAGGAAAAAGACCGGAGTGCGATTTGAACGTATTCAAATCCTCTTCTAGATCCCCTACCAGAGCATTCAAGCCACATTGACTAATAAATACATTTCAGCACTCGGAAAATAAGTTGAAACTTAACCATTTTGTAACTTCATCGTAAATTTTCTCATTCGTGCCGTTGTTTTGTTAAATTAGAGAAATATCAGAGTGCAGAATTGGCGGATCATCCAACCATATGCTCGGGTAACTGTAACATGTTGAACAGCACACAAGTGGAGCGGAGCCCAAGTTTTTTTTTTTCTAGCGCATAACTTTGCGTCTTTGCGCACATAACAAAGCTTGATAAAACTATTGAACTTTTTCCTTTTTCAATGTTATAAGCTGATCATAGTTTAAATAAATTGCATTGGAATTATTGCAACATCCACGCAGCATTTTCAACGCGAATCAAATAAAAAGTCCCCCACGCACGAGTAGGTTGTTGACGTTTTCCGGTTTCTGTTGCTTAGCCGTAGGGACGTTCCGATACTTCCGATATATCGGAATATCGATATTTTTGTTTTGATATCCGATATTTTTGTATCGATACTTTGCTTCCAATATATCGGTCATATCGATATTTTTGCTTTCGATATCGATATATTGAATCAGAACAAAGTAACACAAAAATAACAATTGCATTGTATTTTGTGAAAAGAAATACTTCAAAATGACTCTAAAATGTCCTATTAATGGTTAGGATGATTTTTCTCGCTAGCGCGCATTTTTAAAATGTTCTATCGGGGGTCATTTTTTCATATGTTTGGGGTGGGGGGGGGGGGTAAATCGGCTATAATTTGAGATTTCTATGGAGTTTGCACCAAAAATAATGAAAAAAATGAAAATTGTTCTAGATCCCCCGATAGAACATTTTAGTTCACCCACTATATGAATTAGGAGAGCCATATACTTTCACGTGGTGGGTGTTTCAGAGATACTGATTTTTGTAAAATAATGTTTCCCCGTGATATGTTGTAACATCGATAATTTACCCACAGTGTGTGTCATACCGCTGGGCCTTGAATCCTTACGCGAATTCAATTATATATTTGACGTGTTCCTTTGATAAATTAACTTTAGAAATTGGAAAGAGATTTGAGGTAATGGGAATTTAGAAGAATTGGAAACCATATGAATATTTCCTTCCGAAATTCAAAGGAATGCCCCGTAAGAATTAAAGAGAATTTCCTAGAAATATTGATGAATTGATCAAAAATATTAATGAACTGATGATTGACCAACTGATGAAAATTTTGATTTTTTTAATGGAAATTTTTGCGTAGAAATTTCTCGTAAAAGTTTAAGTAAGTTTTCTTTTTAGTTAAAAATATTTCAATGGATTTTCTCGTGGAAATTCTGATTTTTTGAAGAAAAAACTTCCGTGAATATTCTGAAGAGAGAATTTTCTGTTTTTAAGAATCAGAATAACCCGAGGAGAAATACAGAAAAATTGTCAGTGGAATTCCAGCAAATTTCTTGAAACTTCATTTGAGCGGAAAATAGTGAGGTCAGTATTATGCCGAAAACGCCGCCGCTACCGGTTAAAACTATTGTCTATCCGGAACAAAGTTAGTACGCTTTTTATACCGAAGTTGGATTTTTCTCCAGATACAGGCAACTTACCAAACTTCGAAAGTAGTGCGCTGGATTCACCTAAAGATGCACTAAACAACGCATCAATTAGTTTGACAGATAAAACTTTGGTTCGGAAGTCCCGACTTCCGAATTCTAATTTGGTGCTTCGCCGACAATACGACGAATGTCGCAGCCGATGATTGTTGGACTGGCACACTCTAGAAGTAGGTTGGATTAAGTAACAAAAAATAGTAATTTCTATTTATTATTGTAAAGGAGTAAAACAATAATACGATAGTAATTGAATAACTACAACAAATATATTCTAAATATTGTAATTTCTGAAATATCATATGATTTTCCGATATATCGATATTTTCATTCCAATATATCGGTGATATCGATACTTTGATTCGATTATCGTATCGAATCAAATATCGATATTTTGAAGTATCGGAACGTCCCTACTTAGCCGTCAACATCGCTTCAGCTTGTATGCAATCATACACAAGCACAAGAACGATCGAAAACCAACTTATCGATTCGTTGATTGATTTAGCTAATTGATAGTTTTCCGCCCAAATTTTCTATCATAGGAATATTGGAATGATCATAAATAGCAGGAATTATCAAAATATATAGAACTGCGTACAGTTCTCGTACTTGCTTTATTCGAATGAACATAATAAAGGAGCATAAATTGACATAAATTGAATAATTAAACACACCATATCACTTGTGCAATAATTGAATATTTATCGCGCCAGAGGAAATACAATACAGTAATATCCCGATTTTTTCACCCCCCTGGTGAATTTTGGGGTGATAAAACAGGGTATGTGACAAAATTGGAAAAAAAAATATTTCCAATTTTTTAATTCATTCTACAAATATGAATCATTTTATGTCTTGGAAAGGCCAAATGTGTGAACGGTACCCGTTATTTCTTGTCGAAATTGCTTACAGAATATTTCCCAGGTACTCAGAAGTCGTTCGTAATAAACTACAGGCGGTGAAAGTTATTCCATGAAAATCCATGTTATTTGTGATATTATTTACGAAAATAAAAAAATGACAAAAAATTTTGGGGTGTCAAAATCGGGTCGAAAACGTAATAAAATCGGGACGTGATAAAATCGGGTCGAAAACGTGATAAAATCGGGGGTAGACAAAATCGGGGGTAGACAAAATCGGGGAGTGACAAAATCGGGTCGACACTGTATCATATTTATATTCAATAGAAGTTACATCAATGAAAACATATTATTTTTTTGCTTGGACAAACTATTATATTGAATTCTTGTTACTTTCCTCTCAAAACCGTTCACAGAAAATAACCAGGCTTGTATACAAGGTGGCTTGCATAAGACATATTTTTAAATAACTTTCACTAACTAAAATTGCAGATAAATCACACTTAATATGTTTAATTTGTTCAAAATGCACCACATTTCGAAAGATTATATGTTTGTGATCCATTTTGGACCTTGATTGACTAGTGATTCTTTCTATAGGGTTAACAATGGCTGTTTCAAAATGCCCAAAATCATTGATTTTACGACATTTGTTGAGGTATATCTTAAAATCTCGACGTGTTAGAGCAAATCTGAAGTCAGATTCGGATTCAGCGAGCAAAAATCTACTAGGGACACATTATTTTGTGTTAGGGACAAAATCTTGTTGAGCTGTGTTATTTATTAAGTTTGTCATAAAATCCTTGTAACAGGATATTTCGGAGATTCATCGGGAATTTCTTTCAAAATTATTTTGGAGCTATTCGAATATGTAACTAAAGTGTTTCACGGAATTTGTTTTCGGAATAGATGGCATAAAATCTTCTATACTGATAGAAAAGAAATTAATTGCTAACAGGAAAAATGATATGAAGGTTCATCGTAAAAGGGTTAATTTATCAGGAACTGACAATATATTTCGTAATTTAACGTAGTAATAACGTAATTATAACGGAATTGACGAGATAAAAAAATGGGTGTTGATGTCTTACTCTAGAAATGTTGTGTAAGTGTCATGTTTCAAAACCAAATAAAATTGACAACACGTAACGTTCCTGCTTAATAACACTTGTAAAATGCATGCCTTGGCTTGGCAGGGCTTGGAAATATTCGAAAAAATGTGTAAGCATGGACCTCAAACCATGACTTTTATTCTCAACAACATTTTACTGCCGTGAATATTGTCACATTTGACATCAAAATATTAATAAAAGTTTATCATAAAAGATTCGATATTTCATTTAATAAATTTTCATCAAACTAAATCCGCGCCAAATTCGCGCAAAGTTTAAAAGTCGATATGTAAATCCGCGTAGTCGTATCAAACCTGTTTATGAGGAAAGAGGATTTTCATAATGTACAAAAGACAATCACATGGAGTACAGACAGCGCCCTAGCGTGCGGTTGGCCAGGTTGGTCCCCGTCAAGGGCACCAGGCCTTAGCTGGGTGCCGAAATCAAGGTTTCAGCTAGGAGAAATAGATCCGGCAATTAATAACAAACCGACTTCAAAGCCTAAATCATATTAAGAATAGATATTTTTTTAAATATAGACCATAAAAAAAGTATACTTTATTCTATATTAACATGTCAAATGGATTGGTCTGACCTAACAAAATCCACCAGTGCTTCCGAACTTCCGATGGACCCACTCCATAAATGGCTGTATCTTGATCCGAGTAAACCACTTTTAAATTTTTGGAGTCGACTATGTCCTATCGTTATTTTGATCATTTACCAACTCACTTCAAATTTTATCCAAAGCCCAGTAGTTCCGACCAAGCCACTCTACAGTTGGATTTTCATTCATCTGAGTAGGTCTTAATGGCGATTCCGAAGATCATTTAATCCTCTTCAAAGTAGGGGTTCTCTGGATTCGACCACGTCCAATAGCGATTCGATCAACGGCCGACTAATTTCTGATTTGAAATTTGTTAGCCTAACTAGATGCAGTAGTTAGAGCCGTAGCGTGGACTTTCAGCACCCTTGGCGAAACCTTTTTGGGCGCCCCTTTCGTACTAAATGAAATAAAATATAAACTGCATATGTCCAAACTATTTTATTTTTGCGTCACGTACTTTGTGTAATCTTTCAACTTCTATAGCCTATGTTCGAATATAGAAGTAGTGCGTGAGGATACAATTTCTAGAGAACCCTTGAAATTTACGAATTGGTGTGATTCCATGTACTACTGACAGCGCCGTATCGTAGGCGCCGTAGCGAGGGCCGAAATCAAGAACTGCAAAAATTTTTGTTTACCGTCATGGGGATGACAATGGGTCATCACTAGACTGGCTCAAAAACACTTTTCAAATTATTTGATGGCCTTTTTATTCGGTTCTATTTGATGCCCTGATGCTCTGGACAAAATTTCAGCTAAATCGGTCAACTTTTGGGCGGTGCTAAACTCGTTGGAAGTTTATATGGAAAAATGTTTGCAGAAACATCCAAAAACAGTGATTTGCAGTTGGACGGCACAATTTTCGATCAAGAACCATGATACTCATTCAGTTCTTGTAGAATTAAATACAGAATGTTATGCTGAAAACCGCGAGAAGATTAGAGTTTGTTAGTCAACGATATTAGCATTTTACTGGAGTGTTGTAGGGGTGAATGTATTTCTTTTCAAAGGTAAAAGAAACGAAATTTGCTCAAACCCCACTTCAGAGAAATGCTTATAACTTAGCCGGGCAAACTCTAATCTTCTCGCGGTTTTCTGCATAACATTCTGTATGTATCAAGATCTGAATGAGTATCATAGTTCAGAGCATTAGTGATTAATCATAGATTTAATCATGATTAATGAATAATGGGTTATTTAATCATTATTCATTAATCATGATCATACAAAAAATACGATTAAATCATTAATCACTAATCGTTAATCATAGATATTTGCATTTAATCATTAATCACTAATCATATTCATGATTGTATTGAGTTTATTCATTAATCATCAATTTTAATCATTGCATACATCGCTTTTATTCATTAATCTTTAATCATAATCATACAATTTCAAAGGTAAAAAAAAACATAATTTGGTCGAACGGTTACTTCAATATTGATCACTATGCAAATCATTTAATTTGATTATTCATAATCATTAATCATTAATCATTTTGGTCGTTAATCATTAATCATACACATATTGTGTCAACATTTAATCACGATCGGTAATCATTAATCATACTTCAAACGTTTTATTCATTAATCATAGTCGTTAATCATTGTCAAAAATTAATTTAATCATTAATCATAATCATTATTCATTGTCAAAAATGAATAAATCATTAATCATAATCTTTAATCATAGAGTTAAATGATTTAATCATAACAAATTTAATCATTCATTGGAAGCTTTATTCATTAACGCTCTGTCATAGTTCTTCATCGTAAGTGGTGCCGGCCAACTGCAATTCACTGTTTTTGGATTTTTCTGCATACATTTTTGCATATAAACTTCCAACGAGTTTAGCACCGCCCAAACGTTGACCGATTTGGCTGAAATTTTGTCCAGAGCATCAGGGCATCCAATAGAACTGAATAAGAGGGTGGCCCATCAAAAAAATGAATTTTTTCCCATGCTAATTTGAGCCACCCTAGTCATCACTCTCACTAACAGACTAAAGGTCGGACAACAAAATCGTACAAATAGGTCTTTTATAATTCAGTTTACTTGCCCTCAGATACATTCAATCTGCTCTACAAGTATTCTAAGTAATTGAAACAGTGACCCATTCTCATCCCCATTTGACCCGTGACAATGGCCCAACGACAGTATCCCAAATCAACATGTCAAATGGAGTGGTCTTCGTTTTGACCGCTATTTCGGTTTCACTGAGACTTTCAGCCGGTGACAAGAGGAAGAAAAAAGTCTATAAAGCTATTATTTTCATGTTTGGACGCTATTACCCGTTAGTTGTCCAAATTTTGAAGGGTTTTCTTGATCTAATGACCTATACCGGGGTAGGAATGAGGGTTGGGACGGTGTAGATTTTAGATAAATTTGCTTGTTTTATTCGAAAAAAAATCCATTGGGCCCGACGGCATTTCGATTTTAGCGTTCACGAATTTGTGAACTGACAAGATTAAGGTGTATTTAGAGTCACGTTTCCAGCAACAACAGTCACGTTTCCAGGAACGTGACTGGTGTTCTTGAATCCGTGACCTGAACTACGATGTAGTTTGCTGATTTTTGCTGATTCACGAGTTCAATGAGAAAAATGGGAAACTGTTGAATATACAAAGGGCAGAAATTCTATACCTTGCTAAAATAACTATCAAAACAAAATAACTATCTTAACTAACTTTGCGGAAGGAAGTTTTTAATACTACCCGAAGCTATTTTAATTTCAACGGTGCTTCTTAGCGCTATTTGTACCCACTGATCCCGTTACGATCTTTGCAAGGACCCGTGCCTTCGTTTTACGTTGGACCCGTTTGCGGAAGTAAAATTCCGACAAGCGGTGGTAATCCTGCAGGGACACCGTTCTGGGAAAAAAACCTCTTAGAAGGTCACGTCTCCACGCTCAGCAATGAGCATTAATAAAAACAAGCGGAAGGGGGAGTCTCTGAATTCTCCACTTCCTTCAAAAAAACAAGGTTTCAAGACCGTCCTGCCAAAGCGCGGAAAAAATAGAAGGAAGCTGGAGAATTCAGATATTCCTTCTAACTCTAATATCGGAAATAATTCTTCTCCAATCGAACTGAGCAATCAGTTCGATTTGATTAATGATGAAATTGAGCAAATCGAATATACTTCTAGCCCAGGTGATTCGATTCATGCGAAAAAGCAAAGGATTCCGCCAATTGTGGTATCTGTTGCCGAGTTTTCTGGCTTCCGGAATGAGATTTTGAGTAACCTTCAGGGGATCAAGGTTTCATTTCAGATTGCTAGGAAGGGTGACTGCCGCGTTTTGCCGGGATCCTTTGACGATCGCAAACGTCTTCTTCAGTATTTAACTGAGAAGCGCCATAAATTCTTCACATACGACGACAAAACTGGAGCGATTGTTCAAAGTCGTCTTGAAGGTCTCCCCAGTGATGACAAATCACTGGATGAGATTAAATTGAAATTTCTCAATTACTTGGATTTTCACCAGTCCAAGTAATTAAGATGAAAAAAGAAATCCCAATTTGGTACTTCCCTAGAGGGGCATTTCAAGAATTTTATTTAGTTCATTTTAACAAAAAGTGAACTAAATAATATGAAAAGCTTGAAAAGGCCTGTATTATGTCCCATGTCCGTGTTACATGGGAACATTTCCGCAGGCCTGGGGGAAATTTCCAAAACCCCACCCAGTGCCGTAAGTGCCAAAAGTGGGGACATGGAACCAAACATTGTCACATGGATGCTAAATGCATGATTTGTGGTGGAACCTCTCACGCCAAGGATGCATGTCCTGTGAGAGAAGATTCCAATAAATTTAAATGTGCAAATTGTGGGGGCAATCATAAATCCAATTTCTGGGAATGCCCTTCACGCAAATTCCCGTGCAAAATTGATGACGGGAAATTCCAATCGGATCCCAGATTCGACGGGTAGAAATTTTTCAAACGCTCAAATTTCGAAACCAGTTACCGGTCGAGCAATTCATACCCACCACAATTCACAAACAAATTTTGCCGCTCGTCAACGGGTAGCAAGCACTTCAGTAAATTCCAATTTTTCGAATGTACCTACGTATGCAAACATCGCTGCTGGTAGACAAAATTTCTCTTCTCAAAATGAGGTTTATACCCATGTCCCAACGGAAAATAATGGTCATGTTGCCGATTCAGGTAGCATGACAGCTTCCGATTTTGATTTTTTAACAGAACAATTGCATCACATGATTGATGCAATGTTCAAAGCAAATACCATACCAGAAGCTGTTCAGGTTGGTATAAAGTACACACAAATTTTTTTTATCGGACTCCGTTTTAATGGATCTAAATAATTGTGTGAAAGTTCTAAATTGGAATGCCCGCTCTCTAAAGGGTAAGGAAGATGAATTATTCAACTTCCTAACAGTTCATAATGTGCATATTGCCATTATAACTGAAACGTATTTAAAACCAGGACTCTCCATTAAAAGAGATCCAAATTATTTCATCTACAGAAATGATCGTCTTGACAACGCCTGTGGTGGGGTCGCCATTGTCATTAATAGACGTATCAAACATAAATTATTTTCTTCGTTTGAATCCAAAGTTTTTGAAACCTTGGGAGTTTTTGTTGAAACAAATTTTGGTCAATTTTCCTTCATTGCAG
Source organism: Armigeres subalbatus (assembly GCF_024139115.2). Taxonomy (NCBI): domain Eukaryota; kingdom Metazoa; phylum Arthropoda; class Insecta; order Diptera; family Culicidae; genus Armigeres; species Armigeres subalbatus. Next base: position 355,095,294 of record NC_085140.1, on the reverse strand, counting down.
CCTATTTGCCTTTTCAATGCAATGGGCAGCAAAAGAATTTGTTGAAAGCTGATCTTCAAATTCTGACTCGCAACAAATCAAAATTCTTCGTAATTGGTGACTTCAATGCCAAACACCGTTCATGGAATAATGCCTCAAAGCAATTCCAACGGCAACATTTTATTTGAAGATTGTTCTGCGGGATATTATACTATTCAATATCCCAATGGCCCTACTTGTTTTTCTTCCAGTCGAAATCCTTCTACAATTGATTTAGTTTTAACGGATTCAAGTCAGCTGTGTGGCCAATTGGTAACTCATGCTGACTTTGACTCTGATCACCTTCCTGTGACATTTGATATCTCACAAGAAGCCATTTATAATCCAATCAGCTCTACTTTCAATTATCATAGGGCTCGATACCAAAAGTGATATTGATAATGCTCTCGTATCTTTGACAAATTTAATTGTCGAAGCCAGAGGCATTGCAATTCCTAAATGTGAAATTAAATTCAACTCCATTATTATTAACGACGATTTTCAGCTACTGATTCGTCTTAAAAATGTGAGGCGAAGGCAATACCAAAGAACTCGCGATCCCGCGTTGAAAGTTATTTGGCGAGATTTGCAAAATGAAATTAAAAACGTTTCGCTATTCTGAGAAATACCAACTTTGAGAATAATGTCTCGAAGTTGGATCCCAGTTCGAAACCCTTTTGGAAATTAACGAAAATTCTTAAAAAACCTCAAAAGCCAATTCCAGCGCTTAAAGAGGGAAATAAAATTTTATTAACAAATGGCGAAAAGGCTCAAAAACTTGCTCAGCAGTTCAAGAGTGCCCATAATTTTAGTCTAGGTCTCACTAGTCCAATTGAGGACCAGGTTACACGAAGCTTCAAATACATTCTCGATCAAGATAATGTTTTTGACCCTTCCTTGGGAACTAATTTGGATGAAGTGAGATCTATTACCAGAAAATTTAAAAATATGAAAGCCCCCGGTGATGATGGTATTTTCTACATACTTATCAAAAAACTTCCTGAGAGCTCTTTATCCTTTTTGGTTAATTTATTTAACAAATGTTTTCAATTGGCATACTTTCCAGATAAATGAAAAAACGCCAAAGTTGTTCCAATTTTGAAGCCGGACAAAAATCCAGCTGAGGCTTCTAGTTATCGCCCAATCAGTTTGCTTTCTTCAATAAGCAAACTGTTTGAAAAGATTATTCTAAATAGAATGATGGTTCATATTAATGACAATTCTATTTTTGCTGATGAGCAATTTGGTTTTTCGCCATGGGCATTCAACCACTCATCAGTTATTACGAGTTACGAAACTTAATTCGGCTCAACAAATCTGAAGGATATTCGACTGGAGTTGCTCTTCTTGATATAGAGAAAGCATTTGACAGTGTTTGGCATGAAGGTTTGATTGTAAAATTGATGAATTTTAATTTTCCTCTGTACATTATTAAACTGATCCAAAATTATTTATCAGATCGTTTCACTGCAGGTAAACTATCAGAATTCTAAATCTGATAGATTACCTGTAAGAGCTGGTGTCCCCAAGGCAGCATACTGGGGCCCATTTTGTATAACATTTTACTTCTGACTTACCTGATTTACCACCAGGGTGTCAAAATCTTGTTTGCAGATGACACAGGTCTCTCAGCCAAAGGGCGTAACCTTCGTGTCATTTGTAGTAGATTGCAAAAAGTTTGGATATTTTCTCCACTTACTTGCAAAAATGGAAAATTTCCCCGAATGCTTCCAAAACTCAGCTTATAATTTTCCCACATAAGCCGAGAGCTTCTTATTTGAAACCTTCTAGCAGACATATTGTCACTATGAATGGGGTTCCAATGAATTGGTCTAGCGAAGCTAAATATTTAAAAATTAACTTTCAAAAATCACATTGAAGGCCTTCAAGCCAAATGTAACAAATATATTAAGTGTCTATATCCACTTAAAAACAGAAAATCAAAACTTTGTCTTAAGAACAAACTTTTGATTTACAAACAAATTTTTAGACCTGCCATGTTGTATGCTGTGCCAATATGGACTAGTTGCTGCAATACCAGAAAGAAGGCACTCCAGAGGATTCAAAATAAAATTTTGAAAATGATTCTGAAGTTGCCTCCGTGGTATAGTACCAATGAACTTCATAGAATTTCTAATATTGAGACATTGCAACAAATGTCCAACAAAATAATTTCCAATTTCAGACAAAAATCGTTGCAATCTTCTATTGCAACGATTAGCTCCTTGTACCCTTAGTATAAATTAGGTTAAGTTTAGTTTAAGTAGAAAACATTGTAATTCCTACATGGTTCAATTCAACCAGAGGAAAAATTCTAACTGCCAGAGGTAATTGAAATGTATTAATAATAACTACAAATATAACATAGCAAATAAGGATGATAGTGTTAAGAAAACACGGAACACCTAGTCTAAGAGATGAATGCATGTATTAGATAATTAGCAAATAAAATTAGTTAAAAAAAAAAACTATCTTAACTATCTGCAAAATTTATCCGCAATACAAACACGTGCTACAAAGTATTCATCGCCTCACTTCACGATGTGGCGTTGGACTTCATATTGGGTTTTATTGACACAACGAAGTACAACAGTGCCTGTAAACCACTGACATTCTAAAATGTTTAATTAATTTAATATTAAATTTTTAATTTAATTTAAAATAATTTAAAATTTAACTTGATTCGTTGAGATCCGATAGCGATTCCGACTATCAATCGATTCATTTCGGAGCTGAAATCTCTTGACTCAACAGTCATCTAAAATTTGTATAAGATTTTTCACGATTTCCAAATCCCTATTCTTCGTGCTGTATTTTCAAGTACGTCAGTTCCTTGAACTGAGTGCTGTGACGTTATGGACGGTATAAGTAATGAACCTTCTGCAATCTTTATGATCATCCATTCTGGATGTTTTTACAGATTCCATATGAAGAACCAAAAATGCCTACGACTCTGCAAAGTTTTCTTATATATTTTACTATATCTTGCAACCACTAAAAATTTTTGACAATTTTAAAATTTGTTGGGAGAAAACATCCGAATACTACATGTCATGTTATTTGAAGCATCTTAAATCTTTTTAACTTTTAACTTTTTTTAGGTGAGGTTCAAAATGTTTGAATGTAAAATATTGCACTTCTTTTCTTAGTGAAATAGAGAATCCCAAAAAATATTTCGATAATATTTCGCTGTTACACCTAATATTCTTACGGTTCATACGATAAGAGGATTGCCGGAAAATCCCTTATGTAATTTGTGGATGCTTATGTACTTAAGCACCTCACCAATATCATTCAAGCTGTAGAGCATATTTTGGTGGCATCCTTTTTCTCTCCCTAACCTTCCTAAATTTCAAAAGAAAAATTGCGTCTCCACATCACCTTTCATGCAGCACCCCGTTTTTAAATTTTAACAAACTCTCCAAAGACATTAATTACAACATCGAGCACCATGCGCAAACAAAGCACTTGCAACACAACGTCGACTGATTTTCACCCTCTTCATGCCAGATTTTGCCTTTCTCCCGAATGCATAAACTGAATGAACAAATCCTTGAATACACACTTTAATCTCCAAGGACCTTTTAAACCGTATTGTGCTTCCGTATTCTGTATTAGGTTGGTAGGTGGGTTGACTGGTAGCGAAGCTGATGTAGTAATTGCGTTGTTGATGTATGATTTATATGTGCCGCGTGCTGCCTCACTCTGCCCCCTCTTCGGTGCGTCAGGTTGTCATCGCAATTACAATTTGCTCTGCTCTCCCCTCAGCATTGATGCATGATATAACAACGTTCAATAGTGGTAGTTTCAACAACTTTTGGGGAAGCGTGACACTATCTTATTTATGATTGACTATGGTTGCACATTTCTGTTTCACTTTGTTTATTTTTTTTATTTGAGTTTCATCGACGAATTAAGAATTTTCCAATCAATCATTCTCACAAAAAACGCAATCCGTCACTAACAGTCACCTCCAATTTGGAAAAGAAAATCAATTTCCATTGCTTTATTTGCTCAAACCGCCTCGCGGCTTTCAACTAATGATGAATTGGTCCTGCCGTAGTAGGGGAAAGTAGGGTATGATTGCCATGTCGATCGGAAACTAATAGAGAAAGTGTTATGAAATTCATTGTTTGTATGTTCGGAAATCCAAACCAACTGACTTTATGGTTTTAATCTAACGGTGAGAAAAACTTAGAAATTTAGAGTTCGATAAAGTGTTACCACACCCAGCTCGACGATATTTCTCACTTTTCTTTTACCTAGCAGTAGACTATATTTGAGGAAAGGTTCCATAAAAACCATTCGCGTTGGCAAGAATCAGCATGCTTCACGTGCCTGGTGCCAACTTCTACATTCAGATGCTCACTGTAGAAAATAAGTAGGAACGGGGAAATATTATTTGAATTTTTCTACGTTCATTACTATGCTGATTGAACGCCATTTACCTTCACGAGCGTTCAGGAGCAGCGCTAGATTTCCATTCTTGTTGCACACTTCAACGCGACACTCACTCTAGAGGAACTGCAGAAAGGAAGAACATTTATTGCTGGGAATGGATTTTCATTATTCCGGCGAGGTGCTGAATGTGGCGAAAAACTTTTCCTAGTGAGCATTCACAGTTTCAATTTTAATTATTTTTTGAAGTGGATGGTGGCCGTTCCCTCAGAAGATTGGCGTTGAATAATTAAAATAAATTCTTAGTAGCGGCTTATAGATGAAATAAATGCCAAAGTTTTGTCTTTCGTAGGTTTCTTTGTAATGTCATAAATACTAAATTCGCACCCTATTTAGCTTAGTATTATTCTATCACACTCGATTTATTATACAGTATTAGGGGTATTAAGGGGGCCCTCCTTAGCCGTGCGGTAAGACGCGCAGCTACAAAGCAAGACCATGCTGAGGGTGGCTGGGTTCGATTTCCGGTGCCAGTCTAGGCAATTTTCGGATTGGAAATTGTTTCAACTTCCCTGGGCATACAAGTATCATCGTGTTAGCCTCATGATATACGAATGCAAAAATGGTAACTTGGCTTAGAAACCTCGCAGTTAATAACTGTGGAAGTGCTTAATGAACACTAAGCTGCGAGGCGGCTCTGTCCCAGTGTGGGGATGTAATGCCAACAAGAAGAAGAAGATTAGGGGTATTAACAGTATTAGGGGTACGCTGAATGTGTAGGCTGTTTATATATTCCGATCATTGCTAAACTGGTGGTATGTTGAAATGTTGGTATGAAAGTTTGTCAAAAATCGGACGAATTACTTTGAAAGAAAACGCTTCATCGGAAGTACCAAATTCCTTGCATGTAGGTAGCACGCCCAATGAACTTTTCTAGACTTCCAGTAAGCTCATCCGGTTTTTGATAAACCTACAAATCAGAAACCTACAAATTGGGGCCCTCCTTAGCCGTGCGGTAAAACGCGCGGCTACAAAGCAAGACTATGCTGAGGGTGGCTGGGTTCGATTCCCAGTGCCGGCCTAGGAAATTTTCGGATTGGAAATTGTCTCGACTTCCCTGGGCATAAAAGTATCATCATGTTAGCCACATGATATACGAATACAAAAATGGTAACCTGGCTAAGAAACCTCGCAGTTAATAACTGTGGAAGTGCTTCATGAACACTAAGCTGCTAGGCGGCTCTGTCCTGTGTGGATGTAATGCCAATAAGAAGAAGAAGACAAATCAGAACCAATCCATTTCAGATTTGAAAACGGCTAACCTACCGTCGTCGTCGATTGACATTTAAATTGTTAGTTAGACATAAATAGGGTTTCTTACCCCATTCCCGGCCTAACATACGTACGACTGCATTATTCAATTGATATTTATGACAGGAAGCAACTTTTCCTGAATTTTGTGGGCTGTATAATACTGCATTGGGGTTCACTTCTGCTTAAAAAATAGCTATTCGTGCTAAATATCGTTCAAGAAAGCTTTTATTTGATTTAAATTAACGAGGTGCAGCACTCATTTCAGTCATAGCGATTTCCATTCGGCATATCACAAAAACCAGTTCCCGGCCTAAGCAAAATTTCACTCAATCTCTCAACATTTCTCTCATTCTCTCTCGGGACGGTAGAAAATGCGACGTAAACAAAAATATGCACGTTCCACGACAACAAGATGCCAGATGGTATCATTCATAATCATTTTTATTTGGTTGAGAAGATATATTTACTCATCCAATTTTTTTCCAAATACTTAAAAACAATATTTTTTTCACCTTTTGAAATCGAGAAAATTATAAATAACATGATAGCGTCAACATATTAAACAGTTTTCCTATCAACGATGAAGGATCATTTTTATTCTCCTGGCCTTTTGGCAGCACGGCGCGGCTAGAAGTTTTTGGGCCGAGGTAATTTTTTGTTCGGTTTGAGAATACATTTTTAAATGTATTCTAATTATGTTTATATAAGTTCTAGTGATACGTTCTAGTGATTAGATTGAAGTGCGTGTGTGGAGCATTATGGTGTGGTGATTAAAAGCTTGAAGCAATGATTGTAACGAGCACTAGGACGATTTTCAGGTAGGTGTTTATTTGATGATACCGTTTTGTAAAAGTGGAAAGAATCACTCCGGCTCAGTGGTGTGGCATCGGAGAGTGAGATTTTGAAATCTACATTTTTATTTTCCACAATTGGATCAATTAGGAGTAAAACAAGTGATTGAAAGATATTGAATATTGTGAAAAATAAATGAGAGACTTTTTAAAAATTATCAATCATAAACCTACGGCTTCCAAACAGTATAAATCATTAGTTTTCTGTATAGTGAGCCGGGAACCGGGTCCATAGGCCCAAGTAGTGATTTACCCTACATTGGTCATAATGGAAGGACAAGCATAACGTACCGTGGGAATAAAAGCTCGTTATGCCTAACGACAATTTATGAAGCGACTATTTCAAACATGTGCCAAGTTCTCTATTTACATCAGGGCGGTACGTATGGATAGATACAACGCATTCAGTCTCAATGCAGCACATGCCACCAAGCCATGAAGACTCACATCTGCAGCGAACGATAAGAAAAATCATTTTCATCATCATCTTGCAGCTCTGTTTCCGCTGGCATAAGCCAATCCTCCCCATTGCAGATAGAATTTTGATGGTTCGAAAACCGAAGCAGCGCGATGATAAGAAGAGAATACCGGGAAGGATTTTCCTTCGCACTTTACCCTCTACCCGTCTGCATGGTCCTTTCGACGACGACGACGTCGACAAGTATAACCGCGTCGCGCCGGCGAGCGCTTTTACCATTCATGTAAATCAATAATGCGGAAAGGAATTGACTACCACCCAGCAGACATTATAGAGGCTTCCATATGTACTGCCGCTCCACACAACAGTTAGTAGACTGCCGACATGACGAGCTGAAATTCAATATTACCATCAGGCTCCCAGACTCCAAAAGCTATGTGATATTGATGACATCAACCTGCCTAGAACCGCTTTCAGCTCAAACCAACACTTCATGCTTATTATGACGCTTGGCTGGATCTTATCATCCGGCATGCGAGTTGTCGTCTGGTTGGTGTGATTAAATGACTGGTGTACCTTCTCCGTACCATTCGACATATGCGATGACGATGAATGCAGTGAACCAAGCAGACTACTTTTTACCATCACTGGATTTATGAATAATTCAAATCGTTGATGATTTTTAAACAACCCTATGCTTGCTTATTATAGAAATGAAACATTATCTGCATAGATGAGAATCTCGATAGGGACGAATGCAAATTGCCATCACTATGGGGTGCATAACTTATTTATCCAACATCATTTCCAAAATCAATTTCACCTTTAACTTGTATGTTTTGACGATAATCTTGAGTAATTGATGACATTGTTGTAGAAATTATAGAAACTGTAGTGTTTAGAATTTGTTTTAGCTTCCCTTTCCTCATTTATATTTTAACTACGGTGGTTATTTACCTTCAAAACATAACCCGAACCATCTTCACATACTTAGTCAGTACGATCATCCTATTCGTTGCATTGTTCAAACTAACTAAACGTACTAAAAAACAAAATGTTCTTTTTTCATGATCAAAGCCATCATAATAAGTAGCCTATTTGTCTGCGGCGCATACGACACTTTTTCAGATTATGACAATAAAGTTTAATATTAATTGCTTATCACCGCTTCCAGCTTTTAATTCTAAAATCTACAATGACGAAAAAACCATAAGAATTATATTCGGTTGCCCAATGACGGATACGATCATTAACGAACCTAATGAAAAGTTCTAAAAGGAGTTAACTTTTATTTATTTTTATTTTTGTATTTCCAATAAAACAGAAAAGTTTTCATTTATCTTATTTACATTCGCCACCATCTTGACGCTCATAACGAATAACAAATACTTTTCAAAATATTGTCAGATCGTCAGGGGGACTTAATATATTTATTTACGACATGAACATTACAAATGATGCTATGGAAATGCTAATGTTATCTTCCATACTTAGACGTAGTACATATTCAGTGTGGAAGATGATATTAGCATTTCCATATCATTGTAAATCGTTTAACTTCACGTAGAAGTAATACACTCAAATCATTAATTAGATTACAAATGATGTTCCTTGACGCTCAGCTCGGTTATAAATAATTCAGAAATGCCAAAACATTTTAAAAGCTTAGCAAGCAACCCAACAAACATTCACTAGTTTAACTAACATCAGTGTGATGATTCAGTTCAGAACTGAACTGCTGTTAATTATGTCTGTACTATTTCTTATCGCAACTTCTGTTCAGGCTTTGTTCACACAATTTTGGAGAAGATATACAGCTACAACATCTCATTTTGAAAAACAACTTTATCACCTGATTCGTTAAATCTTCAATAAGCATTTTCTTCTTCTTCTTCTTCTTCTTCGTTGGCATTACATCCCCCACTGGGATATTGCCGCCTCGCAGCTTAGTGTTCATTAAGCACTTCCACAGTTATTAACTGCGAGGTTTCTAAGCCAAGTTACCATTTCTGCATTCGTATATCATGAGGCTAACACGATGATACCTTTATGCCCAGGGAAGTCGAGACAATTTCCAATCCGAAAATTGCCTAGACCGGCACCGGGAATCGAACCCAGCCACCCTCAGCATGGTCTTGCTTTGTAGCCGCGCGTCTTACCGCACGGCTAAGGAGGGCCCCATCAATAAGCATTTTACTTAGCCTTAATTCAGCTACATGTAAATTCTTCGAAAATAATAACGCATTGAGAGTAACATGATCCAGATCTCCATTAAACGTATTGCAATTGCTATTTTCATATAATCATTTTAAAATTTTCCTAAATCGCGTCTCGAACTGCTGACATTTGATCATCCGCCGGTAACGTTGCCATCCGCGCCATCCTTGATTTGTAAGTTATGGCTTATTCAATGCAAAACATAAATAATCGTATGGCTCTATATGAATCATAATTGGACTCTTAATCAACAAGTCAATCTGTCAAACTACAGTTTGTTAATAACTGTACAAGATTTTTATTTCAATCATTGTTCAGCCAGTCATAACCATTCAACACTGGGAAAAAATATAAGAAAATAATGTCAAAACGATAAAATAAAATTCGTCTCCAATGATGGGGTTTAGGAAAATTTAATGAATTTATGTTCGACCTTTCTCGGATACTCTGAATAACCGGGTTGCGATATTATTCTGCCATCAATACCACATATGCAGCGAGTAAATAGCTACACATATCGGCATTTATTTACATATAAAAGAACAACAACAACTGGAAATCTGTAACAGACATGTAATATGGTCGATTTATTTATATGAATTTGTTTGTGTTCGTTTCCTTTTCAACTTTACAACAACTGCATGAATTCTCTTCATTACACCAGCTATTTGGTTCATTATAATCTCCAACAGCTTTATTCTAGATCAGGAATTAATTATGTATCACGAAACAATTATGCATTGCCCCACGAATATAAAAAGCCTGAGTGTTCTTGACAATGAATCCAACAATGTCTTGAAAATAAATTATTATTTTCCTATCCAAATATCATCAATTCAAGCCATCACGATTCTCTTTCAAACGGAAAAGCAAACTATTATCATGTTTTCTCTCACTGTGCGATAGATTCGGTAAAGGTGAAATCCAATGGTTAAGAAGGACAACGGTTAAGAAGGATGTCTAATGCTTGTTTATTAAAATACTATTCAAACTCAATCCGACAACCCTTTTAGAGCATCACATCATAGTCGAACAGAGAATTTTGAAAATCATTAGTTCAGCACATTGATGAACTTCCCCAATGCGCTGAAATGTGATAAAACTAAAACGTTAGTTCGACCTCAAATAAAGGTGGTAAACAAATAAATAGGCCAAGTCGAATATTAGTTGGATCAAATGCTGAGATCAAATCTGTCTAGCGAATTATTCAGCATCCATTTTATTCAGCTATGAAGATTACAAATAAACAATAATTCGACTTAGATGCTTATTTGTAGCTTGTCGTTGTTTGTTGGGTTTCGACTAGTTTCGAAAGAATGGTATATAAAATTTAGAAGTTCTTCCAGTTTAGAATTAAGTTATTTATTTTTTGGAATCCCAGTTTTCTTTTCGAATCGCAACATTCAAACGCAACATTTATTGTGCATTCAAACATTTCGGGAAATAGCTTCAGTATAGTTTCAAACACTTTTCCAAATCTGCATAAATAATTGACTTTAAAATGTCAAATACGAGGCGAAATATTTGGCTATCACATTTTCCAAAGGATTGTTTCGTTCAATCAAATATGGTTTACAAACAACAAATTTGCAAACACATTAAGAGGTCGAAAATTGCAAACAAAATATCTATTTCTGTTACTCAAAGAGCTACATTCACATCGCAATCTAGGATATGGACCCTCCCAACATATCAGAACACTGCCCATGAAAAAACATTGTTCAATCGTCAAACGGAAGCTCAAAAAGACCCGAAAAGCAGGTGTCATAAAGATTCAGTTCAGACGGCGCTGGTCAATCCTCTCAATCCAGCGGGCCGGGGTTCAATTCCAGTAATCGCCATTGGCATTTTCTAAAGCGAATAAGTCTGGTCACATCGTCCCTCGGGTAGAAATATCAAAGCCAAAAGTCCCGGCTTTAAGTAATGAACTTCCCATAAAAAAAATCACTATAATAAAGTATAAAGAATAAGACCCAGCCCATGTGTTGATGGGTACGATATCTCAGGGGACGATATACAGGGTCCAGGTGGCATCGCTGGTTGTCTTCGAGAGAAAATAGACAATATTATAGTAGAATTGTTATTGTCACAATAACCATTCTACTATCGAAGAGATTTTGTTGATTTCATCGATTTGGGAAATTTTATTGACAATTTCGCATATTTCACATTTTCGAACATTTCAAATTGGTGGTTCAGTAATTTTCTCAAGCCGCCGCTGCCGTTAAAAATGAATCGGCGTGGTTCAGGTTAGACCTGTGCGCCGCCGCTCCACGCCGCACAATTTCTGAGGGTGGGTGAAGCTGGATTAGAAATTCTATGAGAGATTCGAAAGGAGTTCTTAGAGAAAATTTAGCAGAAATCTCTGGAAGAACTTCCAGAGGAATTCACGATGAATTCTTGGAGATACTTTTGGAGGAACTTCCGGAGAAATTCCTTAATAAACTTCCGGTGAAATTCCTAAATGAACTTCTGGAGGAATTGCTGGAAGAACTACCGGAGGAACTTTGGGAGGAACTTCCGGAGAAATTCCTGGAGGAACTTCCGGAGGAATTCCTGGAGGAACTTCCGGAAGAATTCCTGGAGGAACTTCCGGAGGAATTCCTGGAGGAACTTCCGGAGGAATTCCTGGAGGAACTTCCGGAGGAATTCCTGGAGGAACTTCCGGAGGAATTCCTGGAGGAACTTCCGGAGGAATTCCTGGAGGAACTTCCGGAGGAATTCCTGGAACCTCCGGAGGAATTCTGGAGGAACTTCCGAGTGAAATTCCTGGAGGAACTTCCGAGGAATTCCTGGAAGGAACTTCGGAGGAATTCCTAGAGGAATTTCCAGAGGAATTCCTGGAGGAACTTCCAGAGGAATTCCTGAGGAAACTTCCGGAGGAATTCCTGGAGGAACTTCCGAGGAATTCGGAGGAACTTCCGAGGAATTCCTGAGGAACTTCCTGGAGGAATTCCTGGAGGAACTTCCGCAGGAATTCCTGGAGGAACTTCCGATGGAAGTCCTGGAGGATCTTCCGGAGGAATTCCTGGAGAAACTTCCGAAGGAATTCCTGGAGGAACTTTCGAAGGAATTCCTTAAGGAACTTCCGGAGGATTTCCTGGAGGAACTTCCGGAGGAATTTCTGGAGGAACTTCCGGAGGAATTCCTGGAGGAACTTCCGGAGGAATTCCTGGGAGGAACTTCCGGAGGAATTCCTGGAGGAACTTCCGGAGGAATTCCTGGAGGAACTTCCGGAGGAATTCCTGGAGGAACTTCCGGAGGAATTCCTGGAGGAACTTCCGGAGGAATTCCTGGAGGGACTTCCGCAGGAATTACTGCCGGAACTGCCGGTGGAATTCCTGGAGGAACTTCCGGAGGAATTCCTGGAGGAACTTCCGGAGGAATTCCTGGAGGAACTTCAGGCGGAATTCCTAGAAGAACTTCCGGAGGAATTTCTGGAGGAACTTCCGGTGGAATTCCTGGAGGGACTTCCGAAGGAATTCCTGAAGGAACTTCCGAAGGAATTCCTGGAGGAACTTCCGGAGGAATTCCTGGAGGAACTTCCGGAGGAATTCCCAAGGAATTCCTGGATAATCTTCCGGAGGAATTCCTGGAGGAACTTCTGGAGGAATTCCTGGAGGAACTTCTGGAGGAATTCCTGGAGGAACTTGCGGAGGAGTTCCTGGAGGAACTTCCGAAGGAGTTCCTGGAGGAACTTCCGGAGGAGTTCCTGAGGAACTTCCGGAGGAATTCCTGGAGGAACTTCGGAGGAATTCCTGGAGGAACTTCCGGAGGAATTCCTGGAGGAACTTCCGGAGGAATTCCTGGAGGAACTTCCGGAGGAATTCCTGGAGGAACTTCCGGAGGAATTTCTGGAGGAACTTCCGGAGGAATTCCTGGAGGAACTTCCGGAGGAATTCCTGGAGGAACTTCCGGAGGAATTCCTGGAGGAACTTCCGGAGGAATTCCTGGAGGAACTTCCGGAGGAATTCCTGGAGGAACTTCTGGAGGAATTCCTGGAGGAACTTCCGGAGGAATTCCTGAAGGAACTTCCGGAGGAATTCTTGTAGGAATTCCTGGTAGGATATTTCTTATAATTCGTGGTGGAACTTCCGAAAGGAATTTCCGATGAAGTTCCTGGAGGAACTTCATGGAGATACTTCCGGAGTTATACCTCATGGAATATCCTCAGGAATTCCTTGATGAACTCTCCGACAAACTCGTTGAGGAACTTCTGAGAAATACCGAAAATTTTTGACGCTGAACTCGCCGACCCACGTCACCACGCCGCCGCCGGCTAATTTTTTTATCTTTATTTGAGAAGTTTTCAGCCCTAAGCTGCTTAACCTCTTAGGCTGAAAATGATCTATCACACCACAGTGGATAAATTTTCAATCGGCGCACAGGTCTGTTTTAGTTGTATGCACCTTTAAAAACTCGGCCTGAAATTAGTTGCATGACAGATTTTAAACAGTGGTGCGCTGACGCAAAAGTGTCGGTGGCGCACACTTCTAGGAGGAATTATAAAATAGCTCCGAAATTTGGTTTCAGCAGCTGTGGACAGAGTGTTAAATTTGATTTGTGTGTGTGTGTGTGTATGTCATCCTCTACCCTTCACCCAACCGGGGGCGTTGAACAAGTAGCACTACTAATAATTTGATCAGATCTCATGCTCCGTAATGGTGCCCTTTTTGTTATGAATACTAGTACTTTAAAAAAGGATTTTCGGGGATGGGGATGTACTAGCTACCCACAACAGGTGCAGCAAAACTTCACAAGGACGCCCTTATTCGTACTGACTACTCAAGGAATAGAAGGTCAAGAAGAGCCACCGTTGCTAACTAAAGCTTGAACCGGATACCTGGGACTCCCACAATATCCGCGGCAATAGCAGCAAACGATGCCCTGTACGTATTTAGTATTCAATAATATAAGCATAAAAGTAAGTGCTGGAACGAGCTCACCGGGTTCATATGTGATTTTGATGCTCATCCTCCATTCAGATCCGCATTATAGATGCCTGGTCATCGCAATTGCCTCGTAATAGTCTCCGAATGAAAGATGTTGATCTTGTTCTCCTTGCTGGTATCAATCCACCGGAATATTACGCACATGACCACATTCCTGGAAGCCAATCTTCGTACAGCAGTCGACTATGGTTTATTCCGTTACTTCCGAATATGATGTCATCGTCGGAGTCTCTCAACGTAAAACGATTGCAATTTGAATCAGCTGTAATTTCTACTACCAAAACTATGACACTACTAACAAATTGGGAACCGGTTCCATACACCATGCACAGTTTACGCCACAAGCCATTTTTTTCAGTCAGAGATGTCCAAATGCGATGATATTTTCACATGTTACTAACGGTCCTCCTTTCCATATTTTTGAAATCTGAAGAACGATTACCATTTTCTTTTTATGGGATTTGAACACTATTTCGTTTGAAAAAAAAATGCAACTGGAAAATTACACAAAAGAGACGTCCGACAGAGTGTTAAATTTGATTTCATTTTAAATTGATTTTTGTTTTGTAGGATTTTGTTCAGTTTGATTTTGTTACGTAATGTGTACATACTAAAATGGATTTGAATAACTGAATTGCTTAAAACGTGGTTGATTTCTGTATTTTTTCAATGACTATTCAATGACCTCAAGGGGTAGGGGTAAAAGGTTTTCGAACAAGTCTACAAAAGTCTACTAGGTGGGAGGGGGGCTTTGAAATTGTGAAAATTTGGTCTGCCTGGTTTGTGGACAGCCCCCAAGCAGTGACGACATCTTCAGGGGAACCATGTTTCAAGAATAATCAAAGAGTGGGCAGTTCGATCAAAAACCTCAGAAAAGTCAAGACTTATATTTTTGTAAATAATGAAACTAGATACGTTGCAAAATGTGTTTCAAAACAATAGATACATAAGTATTAGATTGTTAATGGCGCATCAGCAAAGCATGTGATCAACATGTTTTCTTTAATATGGTACTTTATGTGTCAGATCTCCATGTTTTCATCACGGTAGCCCAATTTTTATACTTGAGAAGAAGCAAACCAAAGATGAAATTTGATATTCAAGATACCGAAGAAAACTTATATGCGAAATCTTACTATATAGTTGAATCATGTTGATCACAAATACTGTATGGGATAACAGCGCATCTAGCGTTCTAATCAGAGTGTAAAATAATCGAAATTTTTTAGTGAAGTCCATTTTTCTTCATTTGTCAGTTCACTTCCGACACATTCATAGTCGGCTCTGGACAGTCAATATTCAATTGAATATTAGTCATTGAATATTTATGCACCTTTTACAAATAGATAAATTATCTGAAATCTGAACACGTTTCAAATGAGTAAAGGTATTTATCACACAGGACTGAACCCGATTTTCATCCGCGAGGCACTTTCAGCGGTAAACATCAACATAAACAATGATAATTATGTTTTTTCTGCACATAGTAAACACATTCAGTGACAGTTGAATGAATGAGTTCGTGGAGTAGTCGTCTGACTATGTCATTCTATGTGTTGAATATTCATGCGATGTTTGTCAAAATTCGGACCGAAGTTGCTTCATGAAGATGAATATTTTAAGCTCTGGTTCTAATACTTATGCTTCTACTTTCAAAACCGAATGAAAAGTGTCCACTGGAAACCATGTTCCAGGAACAACCTAAAAATAGCGTATTTAATAGATAAACATTACAAGACGAACAGAACCGAACAAGTATTTCCAGGAGAACTAGGCTCCGGGAATAATCCTCGAGCAGGAGCGACGACCTCGATAACAAAAATTGGTATGTACTAGCCTTGCATAAGAGGTAAAATACCAAAAAATAATACTAAAACTTATATGCAGAATACTGGAGGCATAACATGCTTAGGTATTTCAATACCAAGAGAATAATAATTTGTTATGCATTTGGTATTCAAATAGAACTTAATAACAGAGTATGTTATGGTTCAAGTATTGTGCATATTAATTTTTAGTATTATTCCTTTGGTGTTTTACCTCTTATCCAGTGCTACTTCATAACATAGTACGGTATCAATAACAGAATTAGATATTATCAGGGAATCAATATTCGAGCAACGCCTAACAATATGCTCTTTGTCATCAACAGAGTTTGTTACTGACAAACGCACCTAGCGACAAACCTTTATCAGAAACCGAACACAATATGACAAGAATCATTTGCCTTGCATGCTCTGATATTTCCGAAAATACTATGCTAATTTTGTAATCATTGTTCGATTCTCGAATATTTCCATCAAAGCAGAAACTATGATAGCATAACACCGAAATTTGCTTTAGAAATAATGCAAAATAACGTGATGAAAAGTTAGCAACAAGATTGTCTTCTTTTTTGTTGCTGACAAAAATTTTCGGATCTTTGTCATTATCATCTCCGACAAAAACAAAGCTTTGTCGTTGGTTCTCTTTTATCGCTTGTTTCGCATGCGCATTGCAAAAAAATTGATTCCCTGGGTATTATTGAGCCAATCACTCCTGCTCGGGTCTGAACGTGGGCCAATTATGAGAAAAATTTAAGCTTTGTCGAAATCGCTTCATAATAGAGTCCAGCTATTTCCCTTCAAAAGTCCTTGCCGTCAATCAAAACAATACTTCTCTGTAGTGAGAAATCAGCTTTTATGCAAATGGTTTTCTACGTATTCAGGCAAATTTCACAAGAGACGAGGTCGGATAATTTTCATTTCTTGATGAGCATGAGCATGAGCATGATTGACCGCCCACGATTGCTACTCCGTTTGTGCCAGGTCAGCTGTAATTACACAGAGAACCAACAGGTGAAGTTTGGGACTAACGTCATCTTCAATGTTTAAGAACTGGTGACCTAAAAATAAGCAATACCGGCGCCGGCCGTGTCCGAATGCAGGTCAATTAAGGAATGGGTAGGATAATGTTGACATGATTCTCGCTTTGATAGAAGCCGACGAGTCATCTGCACTTCCACGAGAAATCACTGGGATGTGGGATATATGGGGTAGGGAGTGTGGCAGGGTTCGTTTTGGTAAACGGTATGCCGTGTATAGCGTGTAGTTTGATCGATGAAAACAAATCTAATAGTTTTTATTAAAGGTCGTACAAAGCAGAACAGAAGTTCGGTGACCGGCCGATCGTTCTGCTTACCGCACAAAGCAGAACAAAATCTCGATGACCGGCCGATCGTTCTGCTTACTGAAGAAAACATGTCTGGACGCGATCTCCGAACGTTCTACGTCCGATAAAACACACGAACAAACCTGCTTTGTTTGTTTAACTTTCTAATTTACTCGCCGGCACATCAGAATCAGACGTTTGGATAACCACGCGATCGTACTGCGTCCAACACAAAACACGAACAAACTTGCACTCTTCACCTTCATGCGAACTCTGCGACGAAAAGAAAAAATCAAAACAAAGCAGGCTTGGTGATTTCTGCATACTAAGAATCGTGTTACTCCGACCGAATCGACGCGCACTAATGAAGCATGATTTATCAACTTATATTTATTTCGTGGATTATCCCGCCACGAAGAAATAATCTCACACAATGCATGCTCAGCATCTTCTGCGTATTGTGAAACGTGTAGCTTCGAGAAAACCGACGCACACTTCAACACGATCTACATTTTACTAATTTTATCAAGCACTTTATATTTTAAATCGCAACGGTTGTTCTTAAATCTTACCCTCACCCACCCTCAACATATTTTTTTTTCCTGTTCGGGTGTGCCACTGCGACCTGTTATTAGATCTATTGTAGCGTTACCCGTATCCTTAGTGTTTAAGTGCATGTCGAATTACTCCAGTGCTATTGATAAGCAATGCAGTATCGGTTTCGATACAGTTGTTGTTTTGTTTCCTCAAGAGCACCATGACAAGGTCCCGCTATTTAGACCCTTCACAGAGAGCAATCCCATTGAAGGCGCGCCCCTTATCAATAGGAAAACAGTCCTTTCTTGAGAAAACAGAACAATAATATCACTTTTTGGCCATGCATCGGAGCCCTAGCCACATCCTTTCTTTTGCTTCTAGAATATCACCAGTAAAGCAATGAAAACCTGGGATTTAGCGCTGTCTACAAGACCATTTTAAGTAAGAGAATTTGTTCAGTAATAAGAACTTCCGTGTGTTCCTCTCTGGCACTACCATTTTCACCAGTTCATGAAGAGTTAGTACGTATTTAAACCCTAACTGGATTTTTCCAGCAGTCAGTTCAGCCCAGGACCGGGTACCCAGGTTTTTTAACTAATTGCTTGAGAAGTTGTTTCTCTGCATACAGTCTAGCCTCAAACAAGAGGAACTCGAGTCTTTTAACTGTCTGCAAGGTAACATTATGTTTTATTTCTGAGACTGCTGTTGGTAGCGGGGACTAAATACGATGAATCCTTAATTACCACAACTTATTGCCCTAGCTAGAAAAATGGATTAAGCAAGGGCTCTGTTTGGTAGATCTTACACCGCAACACACTACGTCAAAGTGATCTACCGTGTTACGGGAACCCTCAACATATACTAAATATAACTCCACGCATTCTTCCATCGTGCGAGGCTTCTCTTGACAAATTACTATCTGTTTCATATTTGGTATTTTTTTCGTTTGATTTTTTAATATAATCAAAATCCAAAGTTGCCCTTAGAATCAACGGTTCTCAAAGATTCACAGAAGAACGCAAAAAACTACAAAATGTATTGTTCATGACTGATATGGAGAGTCTTATTAAATATAATCCCCGATGGCGGCAGTTTATTTGTTTCTGTCAACTATCACCTATCACGCTTCCCCAATTCAGGCCTCTTGTCATCATAATTAATAGACTCATTGTTTAAATTTAAAGAAGTGTAGTGCTAGGAACGAATTTTTAACATCTATGGTGCACAATATACTAAAATATGCTACGTCCAAAAAAGAAAAAGTGTTAAGACAAACAATCAAATCATATTAAAATAAATCATTCCTTGCGATCCACGTGATTTCCAGCATAAATGTTTGGATTCCTTAGAATGCCTTGTACCACCCTGTAAAATACAAACGTTTTTTCTACAATGTGGCACCAAACTCCAGAAGTAGCAGACACAGTGCGTTAGGTCATCTTGTTGTTCGACAGGAGTCATAAACATTACTGCTCCTTTCAAATAAAATAGTTTTCTTTTTCTATTCACTTTCTTTTACTGGTACATATAAGTTTCTTTTATTCTTAATTATTTGACAGCACGGTTTTATTTATTTATTTTTTATTTTTATATATTTTTTCATACCTAAGATTTGACGGAAGAAAAATTTCCTTGACGCAAAAACACGTCCGCCAGATGACACGGCTCACTACGATCCTCGGTCGGATAATTTTCATTTCTTGACCATACAATCTGAAAACTTACTTCGTCATTCAACTACTGTCAGTCACCAGTCAATATTGATATTATATATATATATATATATATATATATATATATATATATTAGGGGAACTAAAATGGTTTTGGCCATGTTCCTAATTTGGCCAATTGTTCAACGCTGCTTTCAACTGATCGATTATTTTGGGAAAAATATGTATTTTTCAGGTTGGCCAAATTAGGGTACCTAAGTTGGCCAAAGCTGCACTTCCCCCTATTTTATCTATTCGTATCGAAGTTTGCTGATTTTTTTATTTCAAATTTCATCATTGTACATTAGATCAGCCCAGATTGGCTATGGGGAGAAAAAAATGTTGTCGAATTCCACGGGCACCCCCCAGAATTGTACTCTTTGGTAAGGTAAAATCCATCTGCAAAATTTCAGCTCAATCGCTTGTTGCATAAGCTGGCGCATTGATTTGAAGTTTGTATGGGATTTAGTAAAATGTATAGAAAATACACCTCCGTCCTTATTCGATCTGGTTGGTTCCAGTTGCTCGATTGACTCAGATTTGCAAAAGGCAGTTGGTATGCTACATAACAATTCACAGAACTTGTACGATGACTAAATGAACTTTTACTAATTTTCGGCTAATTTATTAGGAGCGATTGTGTATTTTTGGTTTATTGATGAATCGCATCACGAAACTATATAAAAGTTATTTATCATCATATTAATTGTTCTGTGAAATGTTCTGTAGCATACCAACGCCGTTTTGCAATTTGAGCTCAATCGAGCAATCAGAACCAATTTCCAGATCGAATGAGACGGAGGTGATTTACATTTTGCTGAAATCCCCAACAAAACTTCAAATCAAATTGCCATTATGCAACAAGCGATGAGCTGAAATTTAGAGATTGATTTCTCACCCAAAACACAACTCTGGGGGGGCCCCGTGGAATTAGTTCAAATTTTTGTTTCCTGGGCCAGTCTATTGTACATCAGACACAGTGTCCTCTCAAACGGTTGAGAGAAACAAAATAGTTATAATGGATTTAGTAAAGTAAATTTGAGTCTTAGAGAAATTCGACTTCAAAATTTGCGCTTATTTCAGATTTGTAGATAAAACATTGGTGAACAAATTCCCTGCAAAACAAGCAGTTGCTGAAAAAGTCTGGAGAAAATAAAACCTTTCCGTTTCTATATATGTATGAGTTTTAGGAAAAATGTTAACACGGAATCGATTAAATAATGTTTGTTGCAAAATAAAGTACGCTCAAATAGCAAAGCAGCCTTTATATGCTTCTGGCTATTTTAGAGCAATAAAACAGGCAGCGTGCCAGGCAAAGTAATCAATCTCTATCTTTTTATATAAACTAGATTAATCTAACGGCGGGTGATGGTGCCTTTCGTTTTTCGGAGTGAGTAATATCTACGCACTTTTGGTGAAAAAAAGCATTTTTGACCATAACTTGGAGCCTATAGTCCGATCCGGCCAATTTTAAACAGAAAACAATGAGACCGGATTCTGCATCGAATGCAACTTGCGAGCAAATCATTGAGGGTACAGGACTAAAATGAGTGAGATTTTGAAAATGTATTTGGCCATAACTCCATAGTCCGATTCCGCCAATTTTCAATACGAAACAATGGGACAAGATTCCGCGTCGAATTCAACTTGCGAGAAAATCCACAAAGATAAGTGCCTGATAAATGAGTGAGAATTTTGTACGTGTTTCTCAGTGAACAAAAAAATCTTTTGGCCGTAATCAAACTCATAGTCCGATTGAGCCAATTTTCAATACGAAACAATTGGACAATATTCTATACGTCGAATGAAACTTGTTGCGAGTAAATCAGCTAAGAGGCGCCTAAAAAGTGAGTGAGAATTTTCATAAAAATATATTTTGCCATAATTCCGAATCCCATAGTTCGATTCCGCCAATTTTCAATACGAAATAATGGGACAAGATTGCGTCGAATGCAACTTGTTGCGAGAAAATCAGTTAAAGTTAAGTGCCTGAAACATGAGTGAGAATTTTGCACGTGTTTATGTAAAAAATAATTTTGGCCATAGCCTCGAAACCCATAGTCTGATTGGGCCAATTTTCAATACGAAACAATTGGACAAATAATATTCTACGTCGAATGAAACTTGTTGTGAGTAAATCAGCTAAGAGTAAGTGCCTAAAAGTGAGTGAGAATTTTCTTATAAAATATATATTTACTATAACTCCGAACTCCATATAGTCCGATTCCGCCAATTTCCAATAGGAAATAATGGGCAAGATTCTATGTCGAATGCAACTTGTCAAGAGAAAATCCGTTAAAGGCACTCTGAAAATGAGTGAGAATTCCACGTGTTCTTATGTACACAGAAAATGAATTTTGGCTACAACTCGAAAACCCATAGTCTGATTAAAGCAATTTCAATACGAAACACCAATAGATTCTACTTGTTATGAAAACTAGCTTAGAGTAAGTGCCTAAAAGTGAGTGAGAATTTTTTCTATTTATAAATATATTTTGGGCCATAATTCCGAAGCCCATATAGTTCGATTCCGCTAATTTCAATACGAAATAATGACAAGATTGCGTCGAATGCAACTTTATGCGTGAGAAAATCAGTTAAAGTTAAGTGTCTGAAATGATGAGGAGAATTTTGTACGTGTTTCTTATGTAAAAAAAATAATTTGGCCATAGCTTCGAAACCCATAGTCCGATTGGGCCAATTTTCAATACAAAACAATTGACAATATTCTACGTCGAATGAAACTTGTTGCGAGTAAATCAGCTGAAGAGTAAGTACCAAAAGGAGTGAGAATTTTATAAAAATATATTTGGCCATACCCGAATCCTATAGTCCGATTCCGCCAATTTTGCAATAGGGAAACAATGGGACAAGATCTATGTCGAATGCAACTTGTTGCGAGAAAATCCGTTAAAGATAAGTAACCGAAATTGAGTGAGAATTTTGTACGTGTTCTATGTACAAAACAAATTTTGGCCACAACTTCGAAACCCATAGTCCGATTGGGGCTAATTTTCAATACGAAACAATTGGGCAAGATTCTACGTCGAATGAAACTTGTTGCGAGAAAAATCAGCTTAGAGTAAGTGCTCAAAAGTGAGGTGAGAATTCTTCTTATACATAAATATATTTTGCCATAATTCCGAAGCCCATAGTCCGATTGGGCCAATTTTCAATAATGAAACAATGGGACAAGATTCTACGTTGAATGCAACTGTTGCGAGCAAATCGATACATAAGTGCCTGAAAATGAGTGAGATTATTTTGCGCACACACATACACACACATACACACACACATCCACACACACATACACACACACACACACACAGATGATTACCTCAATTCGTCGAGCTGAGTCGATCGGTATATAACACTATGGGTCTCGACTCCAATCAAAAAGTTCGTTTTTGAGCGAATATATATTTTACGTGCTACTTTGTATACGAGAGGCAAAATGAGTTAGCTCTTCTTGAGGCGTAATTAATGAAGACTGCCCAACTCGAGTAATGCAGGGTCTGATTAATAGTCTCTATTATATGAAATGAGTTTTGTTTGAGGGTACTTCTCGAACGTATGGACCGCTTTGCCAATTTTTCACAACGATCTTGTTCTGAGGACAGCTGTGTTATATTTCATATAGTATTTATTATTTTTGCTGAAAGCTCGAACAAATGAGAAACTACGTTTCATGAGTCTCGAAGTAATCTATCAGTTCTCGAACTCGAAATCGATCTGGAGATGCGACTGCAATCGAATAAATCAGAATGATAGCACTTAACAAAAACTCTACAACAACCGACAGATGACTATGCTGGAAATCCGCTGGCCACCTTATCGTAATACAGATCCTACTCAGCTCGTTGGTTCAGTTTAATTCTGAAGCAAAATTTATCGTCGGTCAGACTACTCCCGTTAACGGAAGAGAAGGATGAACCAG
This sequence comes from Armigeres subalbatus, assembly GCF_024139115.2. NCBI lineage: Eukaryota > Metazoa > Arthropoda > Insecta > Diptera > Culicidae > Armigeres > Armigeres subalbatus. Next base: position 355,071,788 of record NC_085140.1, on the reverse strand, counting down.
TATAATTGTACTGTAGAGATTTTGATCAGTTGATTAAACCATATTCATTTATTATCAAGATCAAACTCAAAGCGGATTGCATGGATTTGTTGAACTTTACTGAATAGACGTTCACCGTGAAATTAGATATTTGAATCATACAATTTGAATCAAAGAGTTCAACTTGCACGGCATGAGCCCGAGAACAAACTTCTCCACGAGGGTAGCAATTAATTAGTTAATGGAGCAAAACCAACGGGAAGCCTTTATGATTTATGTTAATTCAGAACGGCGAAAAAGATGAGATAACTGAACCAAAACCGGATAGGGATGATGTTCGACTTTAGTCTGAAGGGAAACAGTTGAAACGGGCATCATTTGCGTAAATGTTAATAACAATAAAATGAACGCATCCCGTGGTTTCAAATTTGTTCGCTGTGGTTCAACAGCGAACAGATAGTGCCTTTATCATCGCAATGCAATGTGTTTTTTTGTTGTTGCTGGAATGCTATTAGGTTACGGGTTTTAACATTTATGGTGTTGAAACTGGATATTCAGGATCATATTGAATAAAGCAATCGCTTATTTTAAACTAATTTGAAGCATTTTGCTTGGTAAACGGAATGGAGCTTTTCAATAACTCTGACAAATGAATAGTGCTGGAACGTGTTTAGTTCCTCCACCATTTGATCATTTATTCATGTTGTTGCTTTCAATTGATTATGTTTATTTTGAAAATTAACATGTTTTATTCCATCATAAACAAAGTAGCTCAAATATTTCTAAACGATATTTAAATTTCAACACAGTTTCCAGGGAACTACATTTTCTAACAATAAATCATTTGAGTTCGTTACATATCTTAAACACAGTTTGCTAATAACATTTTTCGTAAAGTGGAAAAATGCTGATTCTTTTCCTTCTTATTGGCCATACATTCCCCACTGGGACAGAGTCGCCTCGCAGCTTAGTGTTCATTAAGCACTTCCACAGTTATCAACTGCGAGGTTTCTAAGCTGTTACCATTTTGGTATCTCGTATATCAAGGATAACATGATGATACTTTTTTGCCTAGGGAAGTCGAGACACCTCCGAACCGAAAATTGCTTCAGACCGACGCCGGGAATCGAACCCAGCCACCTCAGCATGGTCTTTGTTTTAGCCGTGCATAAGGATGGTCGATAATGCCGATAATGTGCTTGAATACATCAATTAAGCGATAACAGTGTAGATGTCTGGATAGTTTTAGAATACATTCTTATGTTTGCAATTTACGGATTTGTAAACTTATTTCTTATAAAGATTTTCCTATCAGGAATAAAGGTCATTTATAACTGTTCAATATTAAGCTGTCCGGCTATTCTAGAATACTTTTTCAAAGTGAAAAGTACTGTAAACAAAAATCATACCGAATACTTTTTTGAGGGATACCTTAATACTTTCACACAACACGCAAAGGTTGCATCTGACACCGTGACAAAGCTTGCTGGTTACATTTTTTCCTCTCATGCAAGTCCTGTCCCAGCTTTTTATATTAAATGAAATCTGTTTCTTTTTTTGATAAAGTTTTAATGTGAATTTCGTCATAAATTTTGCTTTTCAATTTTGAAAACTTCATATGACTCAAAGTACAAGTCCCAATAAAGCAATCAAATAATGCAATGCAGCATGCTTTCGCGATGATCAACTATTTATCAAGATTTGGGGCCATTAAATAATGAAGTGAGTTATGGTATTCCATCATGTTCACTCTTAAACTATGTCTAAAACACAATTTTAAGAAAATAGATAGCATCAATATTTAGTGTTTGAACAAGTTTTGGAGCTTACATATGAAACTCCATAGGTCATGCTCTATGTGTAATAGACTCTGTTCATGCCCTCAAAAGTATCACAAATTCAACCATCCAGCCCAGAATCAAATTTCATGCTAAAATGTTTCTGTCAAAATTTCAACTTATTCAGCATTCAACCAATTCATAGCCAGAACCTAATCGAAATTAATCGCAAAATTCACATGACTTGTAGCTCATTAAAGGTTTTCGTTACAGTTGTTATGATAACTTTCAAAGTTTATATTTATCATTAGATTTTTTTCGAACCTGATAATAGCTCAAAACGCTACATCGACTTTAGCAAATTTTAACCGAATTAGTTGAAAATTTGACAGAAAGCTTATTTTAGCATAATAACTGTAATTCTGGGCTGACCGGTTGAGTTTTAATAGTTTTTGAGAACATGAAGGAGGGCTACGAAAAGACGAGTTAATTTTTATGAATTTAGCAATGATTCAAAATCTGAAATCTCGCCCATTTAATCCCCAATTCACTGATCATCTTGATGCTTCTTGGATTTGACACACCCTCAACAAAGAATAGAAAGTTCAATTGAACCTCATAACGCTGTTGCTCTTCATAATCGTCGGATTCGGTCTTTGGTTGACATGTTGTAGCCCAATGCAGCCCATTGCAATGGGGTTGCATGCAAAGGTGTCGTAGGACCTTTTGGTGATGTTTTTCGATAGCAATTCGGATCCTGGCTTGGATCCTCATTCTACATTAATTTAAGGACTTTGAATGTCTACACAATTAGATGCCTTGTATAATTCTCAACATAATTTTTCGAACGTCTCCTATTGAAGTGCGGTTTATAAAATACCTAGAGTAACTGTACCAGTTTTGGCTATTCAATTTTTTTCGCAGGCACCCAAAAATAAAGTATTTTCCATGGTTTTATTAATGTAACAGGATATATATCCCTTGTGCTTCTTCGCTGTGGAAACTGGATCATAATTTTGAAAATATGCATTTTCAGGGATCGCCAACCAGACTTGATCATAGAACCACCATTGATGTGTCTTCAGTATATTTAGGTCAAGGAATCCGAATCTGTCCTCAGATATGCTCTAACACTTCCAAATTTTGAGATATAGCTAAATTAATACCGCTAATTTGAAGAAATTGGCATTTTCAGTTGACTTCTATAAAAGTATATTAACATAATTTTATATATCAATCAATACTGAATGGTAAAAGAATATCTGATTTAATGAATTTCCATCAGATTTGCACGTTACAATGTTTTCGCCCGGTTTTACTTGAATCAGTTCAGTGAATTTAATTTAAAATATTCCATGCAAGTTTGTTTCAAAAAACTTGCATGCAAATGCCATCACCATACTCAGTTTTTTTTTTCGATCGATCAACTTCCAATAATCACACGTAATCTGTTAACATGTTGCAATTTCAGGCCAGTTGGAATATATGAGAACATGATAATCCATAAAGTTCTTTCTTTTTAATCAACAACAAGTGAAAGATCGGGAGGCGATTTAAACGTATTCAAATCCCTCTCTTCTAGATCCCTACCAGAGCATTCAAGCCATACTTTAATTAATAAATACATTTTGCACTGAAAAATAAGTTGAAACTTAACCATTTTGTAACTTCATCGTAATTTTCTCATTCACGTTGTTTTGTTAAATTAGAGAAATATCAGAGTGCAGAATTGGCGGATCATCCAACCATATGCTCAAATGTAACATGTTGAACAGCACACAAGTGAGTTGGAGCCCAAGTTTTTTCAGCGGCATAATTTTGTTTTGCGTATAACAAAGCTTGATAAACTATTGAACTTTTTCCTTTTTCAATGCTAAGCTGATCATAGTTTAAATAAATTGCATTGAATTATTGCAACATCCACGCAGCATTTTCAACGCGAATCAAAATAAAAAGTCCCACGCACGAGAAAGGCGACGTCGGGCTTCCTGTTGCTTAGCCGAAGACGTTCCGATACTCTCCGACATATCGGAATATCGATGTATTTTTGTTTTTGAATCGATATTGCACGATACTTTGCTTCTAATATATCGGTCATATCGATATTTTTGCTTTCGATATCGATATATTGAATCAGAATAAAGTAACAAAAATAACAATTGCACTTGAATTTTTGTGAAAAGAAATATCAAAATGACTCTAAAATGTCCATGTTAGGATGATTTTTCCTGCCATATATTTAAAATGTTCTATCGGGGGTCATTGTCATATGTTTGGGGTGGGGTAAATCGGCTATAATTTGAGATTTCATGAGTTTGTACCAAAAATAATGAAAAATGAAATTGTTCAGATCCTGATAGAACATTTTAGGTTCACCCAATTTGTGAACAATTAGGGAGAGCCATATACTTAATGTGGTGGGTGCTTCAGATAATGGATTTTTAAAACAATGTTTCTTAGATATGTTGTAACATCGATAATTTGATTCACAGTGTGTCATACTGCTGGTCCTTGAATGCTTACGAATTCAATTATATATTTGACTTGTTCCTTTGATAAATTCTATTTTAGATATTGGAAAGAGTTTTTGAGGTAATGGGAATTTAGGAAGAATGGAAAACATATGAATATTTCCTTCCAAAAACTAAAGAAATGCCCCGTAAGAATTAAAGAGAATTTCTAGAAATATTACGAATCAATCAAAAAATAATGAACTAATGATTTACCAACTGATGAAAATTTGATTTTTTTTATTAAATCTTTTCTGGTGTAAAATTTCTCACAAAAGTTGAGGCAAGTTTTCTTTTTAGTTGTTATTTCAATGGATTTTCCTGTGGAAATTTCTGATTTTAAAAATCTCCTAATATTCCTAAAGGAGAATTTTCTGTTTTTAAGAATCAAAATAACTCGAGGAGAAATACAGAAAATTAATAGTGGAATTACAGCAAATTTCTTTTAAACTTCATTCGAGCAAAAAAATAGTGAGGCTGCATGCCGAAAACGCCCTGCCAATAAGTTAAAGCTATTGGTCTATCCGGAACAGTTAGTACGCTTTTTATACCGAAGTTGGATTTTTTCTCCAGATACAGGCAATCATCACCAAACTTCGAAAGTAGTGCGCTGGATTCACCTAAAGATGCACTAAACAACGCATCAATTATCTTAACAGATAGGGGTTCTTGGTTCGGAAGTCCCGACTCGAATTTACCAGTGCTTCACGACACAATAATAATGAATGTCGCAGCCGATGATTGCTGGATCATACACCTCTAGAAGTAGGCTGATTATAACAAAAAATAGTAATTTCTATTTATAATTATAGAGGAGTAAAACAATACGATAGTAATTGAATACCACAGCAAATAGGCTCTAAATATTGTAATTTCTGAAATATCATGATTTTCCGATATATCTATATTTTCATTCCATTATATTGGTGATATCGATACTTTGATTCGATTATCGTATCGAATCAAATATCGATATTTTGAAGTATCGAACGTCCCTACTTAGCCGTCAATAACATCGCTTCAGCTTCAGCGCAACCATAATATTAAGCACAAGAACGATCGGAAACCAACTTTATCGATTCGTTGATTGATTTAGCTAATTGATAGTTTTCCGCCCAAATCTTCTATCATAGGAATATTGGAATGATCATAAATAGCAGGAATATTAAATATATAGAACTGCGTACAGTTCACTTGCTTTATCTGAATGAATATAATAAAAGGAGCATAAATTGACAATTGAATAATTAAACACACCATATCACTTGTGCACAATTAAATATTTATCGCGCCAGAGGAAATACAATACAGTATTATCCTGATTTTTCACCCCCTGGTGAAATTTTGGGGTGATAAAATAGGGTATGTGACAAAATTGGAAAAAAATATTTCAATTTTTAATTCATTCTACAAATATGAATCATTTTATGTCTTGGAAAAGGCTAAATGTGAATTGCACCTGTTATTTCTTGTCGAAATTGCTTACAGAATATTTCCTACTCAGAAGTTTGTTCGTAATAAACTACAGGCGGTGAAAGTATTTCATGAAAATCAATGTTGTTTGTGGTATTATTTACGAAAATAAAAAAGAATGACAAAATTTTTGGGGTGACAAAAATTTGGGTCAGAAAACGTGATAAAATCGGGACGTGATAAAATCGGGTCGAAAACGTGATAAAATCGGGGGTAGACAAAATCGGGGTAGACAAAATCAGAGTGACAAAAATGGGTCGACACTGTATCATATTTATATTCAATAGAAGTAACATCAATGAATACATATTATGTTTTGCTTGGACAAACTATTATATTGAATTCTTTGTTACTTTCCTCTCAAAACCGTTCACAGAAAATAACCAGGCTTGTATACAAGGTGGCTTTGCAGCGTAAGATATATTTTAAATAACTTTCACTAACTAAAATTGCAGATAAATCACACTTAATATACGAATTTGTCTAAAATGCACCACATTTCGAAAAGATTATAATATGCGTTTGTGGATCCATTTTGACCTGATTGGACTAGTGATTCTTCTATAGGGTTAATAATGGCTGTTTCAAAATGCCTCAAAATCATTGGATTTGATGATTGTTGAGTGTATATCTAAAAATCTCGACGTGTTAGAGCAAATCTGAAGTCAGATTCGATTCAGCGAGCAAAATTCATTAGGACACATTATTTTGTGTTAGGGACAAATCTTGTTGAGCTGTGTTATTTATTAAGTTTGTCATAAAATCCTTGTAACAGGATATTTCGGAGATCCATCGGGAATTTCTTTTCAAAATTATTTTGGAGCTATCCGAATATGCAACTAAAGTGTTTCACGGAATTTGTTTTCGAATAGATGGTAATAAAATCTTCTATACTGATAGAAAAGAAATTAATTGCTAACAGGAAAATGATAAGAAGGTTCATCGTAAAAGGGTTAATTTATCAGAACTGACAATATATTTCGTAATTTAACGGTAATAACGTAATTATAACGGAATTGACGAGATAAAATGGGTGTTGATGTCTTTACCTAGAAATGTTGTGTAAGTGTCATGTTCCAAAACCAATAAAATTGACAGCACGTAACGTTCCTGCTTAATAACACTTGTAAAATGTCATGGCCTTGCTTGAGGCTTGGAAATATTCGAAATTTGTGAAGCATGGACTCTCAAATCTAATTTTATTCTCAACAACATTTTACTGTCTGTGAATATTGTCACATTTGAATATACAAAGATAAATAAAAGTTATCATAAAAGTTCGATATTCTTATTTAATAAGATTTCATCAGAACTAATGGCAATTCGCAAGTTTGATAAATGTTGTAACGCTAGTCTAAACCGTATGGAAATGACGGACTTCATAATGTGCAAAAGTTACAATCGCATGATGTAAGACCACTTACTAGCAGGTTGGCGGTATGCTCTCCATAGGGCAAACCAGGTCAGCTGGAGTGCGAATCATTTGCTATTGAGTAAAGAGATCCTTGATAGTTAATGGCAACAAAACAAACGATACATTACTTCATAAGCCTAATATAGTAAGCATTTGTATAGTTTTTGCAATCATAGACACTAAAAAAGTATATCTTATTTTCGTATTAACATGTCAATGGATTGGGTCTGACCTAACAAATCCACCAGCAAGCTGCTCAAACTTCCGATGGACCCACTACCTAAATGGCTGTATCTTATCCGAGTAAACCACTTTTAAATTTTTTGGAGTCGAGTATGGCGTCCTCTATCGTTATTTTGATCATTTACTCAACTCACTTCAAATTTTATCCAGCCCAGTAGTTCCGAACAAGCACTCTACAGTTGGATTTCATTCATCTGAGTAGGTCCTTTAATGGCGATTCCTGAAGATCATTAACTCTTCAAAGTAGTTCTGGGACCACGTCCAATAAAGGATTCGATCAACGCCGACTAATTTTGATTTGAAATTTGTTAGCCTAACTAGATGCAGTTAGAGCTGTACGGACTTCTCAGCACCCTTTGGCGAAACTCTTTTAAGCCCTTCGTACTAAATGAAATAAGTATAAACTCGTATATGTCCAAACTATTTTATTTTGCGTCACGTACTTTGGTGAATCTTTTCAACTTATACTATGTTCGAACATAGAAGTAGGGTGAGGATACAATTTCAGAGAACCCTTGAAATTTTACGAATTGGTGTGATTCAGTACTCACTGACAGCGCTGTATCGTAGGCGCCGTAGCGAGGGTCGAAATCAAGAACTGCAAAATTTTGTTTACCGTCATGGGGATGACAAGGGTCAATACTAGACTGGCTCAAAAACACTTTTCAAATTATTTGATGGCCTTTTATTCGGTTCTATTTGATGCCTGATGCTCTGACAAAATTTCTGTCGCTAAATCGTCAACGTTTATAAGGGTGCTAAACTCAGAAGTTTATATGGAAAATGTTTGCAGAAACATCCAAAATAGTGATTTGCAGTTGGATGGCACATGATCAAGATTACGATACCATTCAGTTCTTGTAGATAACAGAATGATATAAAGAAGCGAGAAGATTAGAGTTTGTTAGCAAACGATATTAGCATTTTACTGGAGTGTTGTAGGGTGAAATGTAATTTTCAAAGGTAAAAGAAACGAAATTTGCTCAAACCCCATTCAGAGAAATGCTTATAACTTCTAGCCGGCAAACTAATCTTCGCGGTTTTCTGCATAACATTCTGTATGTATCAAGATCTGAATGAGTATCATAGTTCAGAGCATTAGTGATTAATCATAGATTTAATCATGATTAATGAATAATGGGTTATTTTAATCATGATTCATTAATCATGATCAACAAAAAATACATTTAACAATCATTACACGCTAATCGTTAATCATAGATATTTGCATTTAATCATTAATCACTTAATCATACTTCATGATTGTATTGAGTTTATTCATTAATCATAATTTTAACTACTTGATACATGGCTTTTATTCATTAATCTTTAATCATAATCTACAGTTTCAAAGGTAAAAAAAATATAATTTTCGAACGGTTACTTGAATATTGACTCACTATGAAACAATTTCTGATTATTCATAATCATAAATCATTAATCATTTTGGTCGTTAATCATTAATCATACACATTGTGTCAACATTTAATCACGATCGGTAATCATTAATCATACTCAAACGTTTATTCTATTAATCATAGTCATAGACCAGTTGGTCAAAAATTAATTTATCATTAATCATGCAATCATTATTCACGTCAAAATGAATAAATCATTAATCATAATCTTTAATCAATAGAGTTAATGACGATTAATCATAACAAATTTAATCATTCATTGGAAGCTTTATTCATAACGTTCTCGTCATAGTTCTTCATCGGAAGTGGTGCCGGGCTCAACTGCAATTCACTGTTTCGGATTTTTCTGCATACATTTTTGCAATAAACTTCCAACGAGTTCAGCATCGCCCAAACGTTGACCCGATTTGGCTGAAATTTTGTCCAGAGCATCAGGCATCCAGTAGTAGAACTGAATAAGAGGGCTGGCCTATCAAAAAATGAATTTTTTCCTTATGCTAATTTGAGCCACCCTAGTCATCACTCTCACTAACAGACAAAGGTCGGACAACAAAACGTCAATAGTAGGTCTTTTAATTCAGTTTACTTGCCCTCAGATACATCTAATCTGCTCTGACAGCTATTCTAAGTAATTGGAAACAGTAACCATTTCATCCCCATTTGACCTGTGACAATGGCCCAACAGACAGTATCCCAAATCAACATGTCAAATGGAGTGGTTCTGCTTTGACTGCTATTCGGTTTCACTGAGACTCTCGGGTGACAAGAGAAGTAAAGTCCTAAAGCTATTATTTGATGTTTGGGACGCTATTACCCGTTAGTTGTCCAAATTTTGAAGGGTTTTGATCTAATGACCTCCATACCGGGGTAGAATGAGGTTGGACGGTGTAGATTTTAGATAAATTTGCTTGTTTTTATCTGAAAAAAATCCATTGGGCCCGACGGCATTTCGATTTTAAGTGTTCACGAATCCAGAACTGACAAGATTAAGATGCATTTAGTGTCACGTTTCCTAGCTAACAACAGTCACGTTTCCAGAATGACCAGTGCCTTTGTTCAGTCGTGAACGCTGAATGATGTATTTTGCTGATTTTTGCTTGATTCATGAGTTCAATGAGAAAAATGAGAAACCGTTGAATACTGAAGGACAGAAATTTACACCTTGCTAAAATAACTATCAAAACAAATAACTATCTTAACTAACTTTGCGGAAAAGTTTTTACTACCGAAGCATTTTAATTTCAACGGTGCTTCTAGCGCTATTTGTATCCACTGATCCCGTTACGATCTTTGCAAGGACCCGTGCCTTCGTTTTACGTTGGACCCGTTTGCGGAAGAAAATTCCGACAAGCGGTAATCCCGCAGGGACACCGTTCTGGGAAAAAACTTAGAAGGTCCGTTCCACGCTCAGCAATGAGCATTAATAAAACAAGGGAAGGGAGCTCTCTAATTCCACTTCCTTCAAAGAAACAAGGTTTCAAGACCGTCCTGCCAAGCGCGGAAAAAATAGAAGCTGGAGAATTCAGATATTCCTTCTAATCTAATATGGACATTGTTTCTTCCATCGAACTGAGCAGTCTGATTTGATTAATGATGAAATTGAGCAAATCGAATTACCTTTAGCCCAGGTGATTCGATTCATGCGAAAAAGCAAAGGATTCCGCCAATTGTGGTATCTGTTGCCGAGTTTTCTGCTTTCGGAATGAGATATTGAGGAACCTTCAGGGATCAAGGTTTCATTTCAGATTGCTAGGAAGGTGACTGCCGCGTTTTGCCGGGATCCTTTGACGATCGCAAACGTCTCTTCTTCAGTATTAACTGAGAAGCGCCATAAATTCTTCACATACGACGACAAAATGAGCGATTGTTCAAAGTCGTCTTGAAGGTCTCCCCAGTGATGACAAATCACTGGATGAGATTAAATTGAAATTTCAATTACTTGGATTTTCACCAGTCCAAGTAATTAAGAAGAAAGAAATCCCATTCTGGTACTTCCAGAGGGCATTTCAAGAATTTTATTGTTCATTTTAACAAAGTGAACTAAATAATATGAAAAGTGTTGAAAAGGCCTGATTATGTCCCATGTCCGGTTACATGGGAACATTTCCGCAGGCCTGGGAAATTTCAAACCCTACCCAGTGCCGTAAGTGCCAAAAGTGGGGCATGGAACCAAACATTGTCACATGGATGCTAAATGCATGATTTGTGGGGAACCTCTCACGCCAAGGAGCATGTCCGTGAGAGAAGATTCATAAATTTAAGTGCAAATGTGGGGCAATCATAAATCCAATTTCTGGAATGCCTTCACGCAAAATTTAATTCCCTGCAAAATTGATGACGGAAATTCCAATCGGATCCCAGATTCGACGGGTAGAAATTTTTCAAACGCTCAAATTTCGAAACCGTTACCGGTCGAGCACCTATACCCACCACATCACAAACAAATTTTGCCGCTCGTCAACGGGTAGCAAGCACTTGTAAATTAATTTTCTCAATGTACCTACGTATGCAAACATCGCTGCTGGTAGACAAAATTCTCTTCTCAAAATGAGGTTTATACCCATGTCCCAACGGAAAATAATATCAGTTTGATCGGTAGCATGACGCCTGATTTGATTTTTAAGAACAATTGCATCACATGATTGATGCAATGTTCAGCAAATACCACCGAAGCTGTTCAGGTTGGTATAAAGTACACACAAAAATTGTTATCGGACTCCGTTTAATGGATCAAATAATTGTGTGAAAGTTCTAAATTGGAATGCCGTCTCAAAGGGTAAGGAAGAGAATTATTCAATCTCCTTTCAGTTCATAATGTGCATATTGCCATTATAACTGAAACTATTTAAACCAGGATCCATTGAGATCCAAATATTTTATCTACAGAAATGATCGTCTTGACAACGCCTGTGGTGGGGTCGCCATTTCATTAATAGACGTATCAAACATAAATTATTTTCTTCGTTTGAACCAAAGTTTTGAAACCTTGGGAGTTTCTTGTTGAAACAAATTTTGGCAATTTTCCTTCATTGCAGCCTATTGCCTTTTCAATGCAATGGGCAGCAAAAGAATTTTAAAGAAAGCAACAAATCAAAATTCTTCGTAATTGGTGACTTAATGCCAACACCGTTCATGGAATAATGCTCAAAGCAATTAACGGCAAATTTTATTTGAAGATTGTTCTGCGGGATATTACTCATTCAATATCCCAATGGACCAAACTTGTTTTTCTTCCAGTCGAAATCCTTCTACAATTGATTTAGTTTTAACGGATTCAAGTCAGCTGTGTGGCCAATTGGTAACCTCGCTGACTTTGACTTGATCACCTTCCTGTGACATTTGAATCTCACAAGAAGCATTTATAATCCAATCAGCCTCTACTTTCAAATATATCGAATTGATGTTGTATTCCTCTCGATACCAAAAGTGATATTGATAATGCTCTCGTATCTTGACAAATTTAATTGTCGAAGCCAGAGGCATTGCAATTCCAAATGTGAATTAAATCTCAACTCCATTATTATTGAAGACGATTTCAGCTACTGATTCGTCTTAAATGTGAGGGAAGGTAATAAAGAACTCGCGATCGCGTTGAAAGTTATTTGGCGAGATTTGTAAAATGAAATTAAAAACGTTTCGCTATTCTGAGAAATACCAACTTTGAGAATAATGTCTCAGTTGGATCCCAGTTCGAAACCCTTTTGAAATTAACAAAATTCTTAAAAACCTCAAAAGCCAATTCCAGCGCTTAAAGAGGAAATAAAATTTATTAAAAATGGCGAAAAGGCTCAAAAACTTGCTCAGCAGTTCAGAGTGCCATAATTTTAGTCTAGGTCTCACTAGTCCAATGAGGATCGAGTTACGAGAGCTTCGAAACATTCTCATCAAGAAATGTTTTGACCCTTCCTGGGAACCAATTTGGATGAAGGAGATCTATTACAGAAAATTTAAAATATGAAAGCCCCGGTGATGATGGTATTTTCTACATACTTATCAAAAACTTCCTGAGAGCTCTTTATCCTTTTTGGTTAATTTATTTAACAAATGTTTTCAATTGGCATACTTTCCAGATAAATGGAAAACGCCAAAGTTGTTCAATTTTGAAGCCGGAAAAAAATCCAGCTGAGGCTTCTAGTTATCGCAAATCAGTTTGCTTTCTTCAATAAGAAACTGTTTGAAAAGATAATTTCAAATAGAATGATGGTTCATATTAATGAACTTCTATTTTTGCTGATGAGCAATTTGGTTTTGCCATGGGCATTCAACCACTCATCAGTTATTAAGAGTTACGAAATCAATTCGGCTCAACAAATCTGAAGGATATTCGACGAGTTCTCTTCTTGATAGAGAAAGCATTTGAGTGTTTGGCATGAAGGTTTGATTGTAAAATTGATGAATTTTAATTTTCCTCTGTACATTATTTAAACTGATCCAAAATTATTTATCAGATCGTCTCACTGCAGGTAAACTATCAGAATTCTAAATCTGATAGATACCTGAAGAGCTGAGTGTCCCCGGCAGCATACTGGGGCCCATATTGTATAACATTTTACTTCTGACTTAATGATTTACCACCAGGGTGTCAAAATCTTTGTTTGGAGATGACACGGCTCTCAGCAAAGGGCGAAGCCTTCGTAGTCATTGTAGTAGATTGCAAAAAAGTTTGGATATCTTCTCCACTTAATCAAAAATGGTTCTCCGAATGCTTCCAAAACTCAGCTTATAATTTTCCCATAAAGCCGAGAGCTTCTTATTTGAAACTTCTAGCAGACATATTGTCACTAGAATGGGGTTCCAATAATTGGTCAGCGAAGCAATATTTAGGACTTCTGCTAGAAAAATTAACTTTAAAATCACATTGAAGGCCTTCGCCAAATATAAAATATATTAAGTGCTATATCCACTTATAACAGAAAATCAAAACTTTGTCTTAAGAACAAACTTTTGATTTACAAACAAATTTTTAGACCTGCCATGTTGTTATGCCTAATATGGACTAGTTGCTGCAATACCAGAAAGAAGGCACTCAGAGGATTCAAAATAAAATTTTGAAAATGATTCTGAAGTTGCCTCCGTGGTATAGTACCAATGAACTATAGAATTTCTAATATTGAGACATTGCAACAAATGTCCAACAAAATAATTTCAATTAGACAAAAATCGTTGCAATCTTCTATTAACGATTACCTTTGTACCCTTAGTATAAATAGGTTAAGTTTAGTTTAAGTAGAAACATTGTAATTCCTACATGGTTCAATTCAACCAGAGAAAAATTCTAACTGCCAGAGGCAATTGAAATGTATTAATAATAACTAAAAGTAACATAGCAAATAAGGATGAAGTGTAGAAAACACGGAACACCTAGCTAAGAGATGAATGCATTAGATAATTAGCAAATAAAATTAGTAAAAAAAACTATCTTAACTATCTGCAAAATTTATCCGCAATACAAACACGTGCTACAAAGTATTCATCGGCTCACTTCACGATGTGGCGTTGGACTCATATTGGCCTTTTATTGACACAACGAAGATACACAGTGCCTGTAAACCACTGACATATCCATTCTAAATGTTTAATTAATTTAATATTAAATTTTAATTTAATTTAAAATAATTTAAAATTTAACTTGATTCGTTGAGATCCGATAGCGACCTGACTATCAATCGATTCATTTCGAGCTGAACCCTTGACTCAATAGTCATCTAAAATTTGTATAAGATTTTCACGATTTCCAAATCCCTATTCTTCGTGCTGTATTTTTCAAGTACGTCAGTTCCTTGAACTGAGTGCGAGACGTTATGGATTTGGTATAAGTAATGAACCTTCTGCAATCTTTTATGATCATCCATTCTGGATGTTTTTACAGATTCCATATGAAGAACCAAAATGCCTCATGACTCTGCAAAGTTTTCTTATATATTTTACTATATCTTGCAACCACTAAAATTTTGACAATTAAAATTTGTTGGGAGAAAACATCCGAATACTACATGTCATGTTATTTGAAGCATCTTAAATCTTTTTAACTTTTAACTTTTTAGGTGAGGTTCAAATGTTTGAATGTAAAATATTGCACTTCTTTCTTAGTGATAGAGAATCCCAAAAATATTTCGATAATATTTCATGTTACACCTAATATTCTTACGGTTCATACGATAAGAGTGATTGCGAAAATCCTTTATAATTTGTGGATGCTTATGCGTATTAAGCACCTCACCAATATCATTCAAGCTGTAGAGCATATTTGTGCATCCTTTTTCTCTCCTTCTAACCTTCCTAAATTTCAAAAGAAAAATTGCGTCTCCACATCACCTTTCATGCAGCACCCGTTTTAAATTTTAACAAATCTCCAAAGACATTAATTACACGAGCACCATGCGCAAACAAAGATTGCAACACAACGTCGACTGATTTCACCTCTTCATGCCAGATTTTGCCTTTCTCCCGAATGCATAAACTGAATGAACAAATCCTTGAATATACACTTTAATCTCCAAGGACCTTTTAAACCGTATTGTGCTTCCGTATTCTGTATTAGGTTGGTAGGTGGGGACTGGAAGAAGCTGATGTAGTAATTGTCGTTGTTGATGTATGATTTATATGTGCCGCGTGTGCCTTCACTCTGCCCCCCTCTTCGGTGCGTCAGGTTGTCATCGCAATTACAATTTGCTCTGCTCTCTCCTCAGCATTGATGCATGATATAACAACGTTCAATAGTGGTAGTTTAACAACTTTTGGGAAGCGTGACACTATCTTATTTATGATTGACTATGGTTGCACATTTCTGTTTCACTTGTTTATTTTTTTATTTGAGTTTCATCGACGAATTAAGAATTTTCCAATCAATCATTCTCACAAAAACGCAATCCGTCACTAACAGTCACCTCCAATTTGGAAAAGAAAATCACTCATTGCTTTATTTGTCAAACCGCCTCGCGGCTTTCAACTAATGATGAATTGGTCCTGCTCAGTAGGGAAAGTAGGGTATGATTGCCATGTCGATCGGAAACTAATAGAGAAAGTGTTATGAAATTCATTGTTTGATGTTCGGAAATCCAAACCAACTGACTTTATGGTTTTAATTAACGGTGAGAAAAACTTAGAAATTTAGATCGATAAAGTGTTACCACACCCAGCTCGACGATATTTCTCACTTTTCTTTTACCTAGCAGTAGATATATTTGAGGAAAGGTTCCATAAAACCATCTGCGTTGGCAAGAATTCAGCATGCTTCACGTGCCTGGTGCCAACTTCTACATTCAGATGCTCACTGAGAAAATAAGCAGGAACGGGGAAATATTATTTGAATTTTTCTACGTTCATTACTATGCTGATTGAACGCCATTTACCTTCACGAGCGTTCAGGAGCAGCGCTAGATTTCCATTCTTGTTGCACACTTCCAACGCGACACTCACTCTAGAGGAACGTGAAAGGAAGAACATTTATTGCGGAATGATTTTCATTATTCCGGCGAGGTGCTGAATTGGGAAAAACTTTCTCAGTGAGCATTCACAGTTTCAATTTAATTATTTTTGAAGGCGTGGATGGTATGTCTTTCAGAAGATTGGCGTTGAATAATTAAATAAATTCTTAGTAGCGGCTTATAGATGAAATAAATGCCAAAGTTTTGTCTTTCGTAGGTTTCTTTGTAAGTCATAAATACCAAATTGCACCCTATTTAGCTTAGTATTATTCTATCACACTCGATTTATTATACAGCTATTAGGGTATTAGGCCTCCTTAGCTGTGCGGAAGAGCGCAGCTAGCAAAGCAAGACCATGCTGAGGGTGGCTGGGTTCGATTTCCGTGCCAGTCTAGGCAATTTCGGATTGGAAATTGTTTCAACTTCCCTGGGCATACAAGTATCATCGTGCTTTCATGATATACGAATGCAAAAATGGTAACTTGGCTTAGAAACCTCGTCAGTTAATAATCAGGAAGTTTAATGAACACTAAGCTGCGAGGCGGCTCTGTCCCAGTGTGGGATGTAATGCCAACAAGAAGAAGAAGATTAGGGTATTAACAGTATTAGGGTACGCTGAATGTGTAGCTGTTTATATATTCCGATCTGCTAAACTGGTGGTATGTTGAAATGTTGGTATGAAAGTTTGTCAAAAATCGGACGAATTACTTTGAAAGAAAACGCTTCATCGAAGTACCAAATTCCTGCATGTAGGTAGCAGCCCAATGAACTTTTCTAGACTTCAGTAAGCTCATCCGGTTTTTGATAAACCTCAAATCAGAAACCTACAAATTGGGGTTCTCCTTTAGCCGTGCGAAAACGCGGCTGCTAAAGCAAGACTATGCTGAGGGTGGTCGTCGATTCCAGTGCCGGCTCAGGAAATTTTCGGATTGAAATTGTCTCACTTCCCAAAGTATATCATCGTTAGCCACATGATATACGAATACAAAAAGGTAACCTGGCTAAGAAACCCTCGCAGTTAATAACTGTGAAGTGCTTCATGAACACTAAGCTGCTAGGCGGCTCTGTCCTGTGGATGATGCCATAAGAAGAAGAAGACAAATCAGAACCAATCCATTTTCAGATTTGAAAACGGCTAACCATTCCGTCGTCGTTCTGACATTTAAATTGTTAGAGACATAAATAGGGTTTCTTACCCCATCTCGGCCCAAATACGTACGACTGAATTATTTAATTGATATTTATGACAGGAAGAACTTTTCCCGAATTTTGTGGGCTGTATAATACGCATTGGGGTTCACTTCTGCTTAAAAAAGCTATTCGTGCTAAATATCGTTCAAGAAAGCTTTTATTTGATTTAAATTAACGAGGTGCAGCACTCATTTCAGTCATAGCGATTTCCATTCTGGCATATCACAAAAACCAGTTCCCGGCCTAACAAAATTTCACTCAATCTCTCAACATTTTCTCTCATTCTCTCTCGGGACGGTAGAAATGCGACGTAAACAAAATATGCACGTTCCACGACAACAAGATGCCAGATGGTATCATTCATAATCATTTTATTTGGTTGAGAAGATATATTTACTCATCCAATTTTTTCCAAATACTTAAAAACAATATTTTTTTCACCTTTGAAATCGAGAAAATTATAAATAACATGATAGCGTCAACATATTAAAACAGTTTTCCTATCAACGATGAAGGATCATTTTATTCTCCTGGCCTTTTGGCAGCACGGCGCGGCTAAAGTTTTGGGCCGAGGTAATTTTTTGTTGGTTTGAGAATACATTTTTTAAATGTATTCTAATTATGTTTATATAAGTTCTAGTGATACGTTCTAGTGATTAGATTGAAGCGTGTGTGGAGCATTATGGTGTGGTGATTAAAAGCTTGAAGCAATGATTGTAACGAGCACTAGGACGATTTTTCAGGTAGGTGTTTATTTGATGATACCGTTTTGTAAAAGTGGAAAACACTCCCGGCTCAGTGGTGTGGCATCGGAGAGTGAGATTTTGAATTACATTTTTATTTTCCACAATTGATCAATTAGGAAAAACAAGTGATTGAAAGATATTGAAATTGTGAAAAATAAATGAGAGACTTTTTAAAATTATCAATCATAAACCTACGGCTTCCAAACAGATATAAATTATTAGTTCTGTATAGTGAGTGGGAACTGGTCCATAGGCCCAAGTAGTGATTTACCCACATTGAATCATACATGGAAGGACAAGCATAACGTACCGTGGAATAAAAGCTCGTTATGCCTAACGACACATTATGAAGGACTATTTCAAACATGTGCCAAGTTCTATTTACATCAGAGCGGTACGTGGATAGATACAACGCATTCAGTCTCAATGCACATGCCACCAAGCCATGAAGACTCACATCTGCAGCGAACGATAAGAAAAATCATTTTCATCATCATCTTGCAGCTCTGTTTCCGCTGGCATAAGCCAACCTCCCCATTGCAGATAGAATTTTGATGGTTCGAAAACCGAAGCAGCGCGATGATAAGAAGAGAATACCGGAAGGATTTTCCTTCGCACTTACCTCTACCCGTCTGCATGGTCCTTTCTGACGACGACGACGTCGCAAGTATACACGCGTCGCGCCGGCGAGCGCTTTTACCATTCATGTAAACTCAATGCGGAAAGGAATTGACTACCACCACAGCAGACATTATAGAGGCTTCCATATGTACCGCCGCTCCACAACAGTAGTAGACTGCCGACATGACGAGCTGAAATTCAATATTACCATCAGGCCCCAGACTCCAAAAGCTATGTGATATTGATGACATCAACCTGCCTAGAACCGCTTTCTAGCCAAACCCACTTCATGCTTATTATGACGCTTGGCTGGATCTTATCATCCGGCATGCGAGTTGTCGTCTGGTTGGGTGGATTAAATGACTGGTGTACCTTCTCCGTACCATCTGACATATCGATGACGATGAATGCAGTGAACCAAGCAGACTACTTTTTACCATCACTGGATTTAGAATAATTCAAATCGTTGATGATTTTTAAACAACCCTATGCTTGCTTATTATAGAAATGAAACATTATCTGCATAGATGAGAATCTCGATAGGGACGAATGCAAATTCTCATCACTATGGGGTCATAACTTATTTATCCAACATCATTTCCAAATCAATTTCACCTTTAACTTGTATGTTTTGACGATAATCTTGAGTAATTGATGACATTGTTGTAGAAATTATAGAAACTGTAGTGTTTAGAATTTGTTTTAGCTTCCTTTCCTCATTTATATTTTAACTACGGTGGTTATTTACCTTCTAAAACATAACCTGAACCATCTTCATCTCTAGTCAGTACGATCATCCTATTCGTTGCATTGTTCAAACTAACTAAACGTACTAAAACAAAATGTTCTTTTTCATGATCAAACATCATAATAAGTAGCCTATTTGTTCGCGGCGCATACGACACTTTTTTCAGATTATGACAATAAAGTTTAATATTAATTGCTTATCACCGCTTCCAGCTTTAATTCTAAAATCTACAATGACGAAAAAAACCATATAAATTATATTCGGTTGCCCAATGACGGATACGATCATTAACGAACCTAATGAAAAGTTCTAAAGGAGTTAACTTTTATTTATTTTATTTTGTATTTCCAATAAAACAGAAAAGTTTTCATTTATCTTATTTACATTCGCCACCATCTTGACGCCTCATAACGAAAACAAATACTTTTCAAAATATTGTCAGATCGTCAGGGGACTTAATATATTTATTTACAACATGAAATTAATGATGCTATGGAAATGCTAATGTTATCTTCCATACTTAGACGTAGACATATTCAGTGTGGAAGATGAATTAGCATTTCATCATTGTAAATCGTTTAACTTCACGTAGAAGTAATACACTTACTCTAATTAGATTACAAATGATGTTCCTGACGCTCAGCTCGGTTATAAATAATTCAGAAATGCCAAAACATTTTAAAAGCTTACAACAACCCAACAAACATTCACTAGTTTAACTAAATCAGTGTGATGATTCAGTTCAGAACTGAACTGCTGTTAATTATGTCTGTACTATTTCTTATCGCAACTTCTGTTCAGGCTTTGTTCTACACAATTTTGAGAAGATATACAGCTACAACATCTCATTTTGAAAACAACTTTATCACCTGATTCGTTAAATCTTCAATAAGCATTTTCTTCTTCTTCTTCTTCTTCTTCGTTGGCATTACATCCCCACTGGGGTATTGCCGCCCTCGCAGCTTAGTGTTCATTAAGCACTTCCACAGTTATTAACTGCGAGGTTTCCTCAAGTTACCATTTCATCATTCGTATATCATGAGGCTAACACGATGATACCTTTATGCCCAGGGAAGTCGAGACACCTAATCCGAAATTGCCTAGACCGGCACCGGGAATCGAACCCAGCCACCCTCAGCATGGTCTTGTTTGTAGCCGCGCGTCTTACGCACGGCCAAGGAGGGCCCCATCAATAAGCATTTTACTTAGCCTTAATTCAGCTACATGTAAATTCTTCGAAAATAAACGCATTGAGAGTAACATGATCCAGATCTCCATTAAACGTATTGCAATTGCTATTTTCTATAATCATTTTAAAATTTTCCTAAATCGCGTCTCGAACTGTGACATTTGATCATCCGCCGGTAATGCATCCGCGCCATCCTTTGATTTGTAAGTTAGGCTTATTCAATGCAAAACATAAAATCGTATGGCTCTATATGAATTCAATTGACTCTTAATCAACAAGTCAATCTGTCAACATACAGTTTGTTAATAACTCACAAGATTTTTATTTCAATCATTGTTCAGCCAGTCAAACCATTCAACACTGGGAAAAATATAAGAAAAATGTCAAACGATAAAATAAAATTCGTCTCAATGATGGGGTTTAGGAAAATAATGAATTTATGTTCGACCTTTCTCTGATACTCTGAATAACGGGTTGCGATATTATTAGTTCGCATCAATACCACATATGCAGCGAGTAAATAGCTACACATATCGGCATTTATTTATAAAAGAACAAAAACTGGAAATCTGTAACAGACATGATTATGGTCGATTTATTTATATGAATTTGTTTGTGTTCGTTTCCTTTTCAACTTTACAAACAACTGCATGAATTCTCTTCATTACACCAGCTATTTGGTTCATTATAATCTCCAACAGCTTTATTCTAGATCAGGAATTAATTATGTATCACGAAACAATTATGCATTGCCCTACGAATATAAAAAGCCTAGTGTTCTTGACAATGAATCCAACAATGTCTTGAAAAAAAATTATTATTTTCCTATCCAAATATCATCAATTCAAGCCATCTCGATTTTCTTTCAAACGGAAAAGCAAACTATTATCATGTTTTCTCTCACTGTGCGATAGATTCGGTAAAGGTGAAATCAATGCTAAGAAGGACAACGTTAAGAAGGATGTCTAATGCCTTGTTTATTAAAATACTATTCAAACTCAACTGACAATCCTTTTAGAGCATCACATCATAATCGAACAGAGAATTTTAATATGATAGTTCAGCACATTGATGAATTCCCAATGCGCTGAAATGTGATAAAACTAAAACGTTAGTTCGACCTCAAATAAAGGTGGTAAACAAATAAATAGGCCAAGTCGAATATTAGTTGGATCAAATGCAGATCAAATCTGTCTAGCGAATTATTCAGCATCCATTTTATTCATTGCAGAAGATTAAAATAAACAATAATTCGACTTAGATGCTTTTGTAGTTTGTCGTTGTTTGTTGGGTTTCGACTAGTTTCGAAAGAATGGTATATAAAATTTAGAAGTTCTTCCAGTTTAGAATTAAGTTATTTATTTTTGAATCCAGTTTTCTTTCGAATCGCAACATTCAAACGCAACATTTAGCATTCAAACATTTCGGAAATAGCTTCAGTATAGTTTCAAACACTTTCCAAATCTGCATAAATAATTGACTTTAAATGTCAAATGAGGCGAAATATTTGGCTATCACATTTTCCAAAGGATTGTTTGTTCAATCAAATATGGTTTACAAACAACAAATTTGAAACACATTAAGAGGCTGAAAATTGCAAACAAAATATCTATTTCTGTTACTCAAGAGCTACATTCACATCGCAATCTAGGATATGGACCTCCCAACATATCAGAACACTGCCCATGAAAAACATTGTTCAATCGTCAAACGGAAGCTCAAAAGACCTCGAAAGCAGGTGTCATAGATTCAGTTCAGACGGCGCTGTCAATCCTCTCAATCCAGCGCCGG
This sequence comes from Armigeres subalbatus, assembly GCF_024139115.2. NCBI lineage: Eukaryota > Metazoa > Arthropoda > Insecta > Diptera > Culicidae > Armigeres > Armigeres subalbatus. The sequence goes on along the minus strand of NC_085140.1, from coordinate 355,049,260 downwards.
GGTTCAATTCTGAATCGCCATTGGCATTTTCTAAAGCGAATAAGTCTGGTCACATCGTCCTCGGTAGAAATATCAAAGCCAAAACCGGCTTTAAGTAATGAACTTCCCATAAAAAAATCACTATAATAAAGTATAAAGAATAAGACCCAGCCCATGTGTTGATGGGCACGATATCTCAGGGGACGATATACAGGGTCCAGGTGGATCGCTGGTTGCTTTGAGGTAGAATTATAGTAGAATTGTTATTGTCACAATAACATTCTACTATCGAAGAGATTTTGTTGATTTCATCGATTTGGGAAATTTTATTGACAATTTCGCATATTTCATTTTCGAACATTTCAAATTGGTGGTTCAGTAATTTTCAAGCGCCGCTCCGTTAAAATGAATCTGGTTCAGGTTAGACTTGTGCGCCGCGCCCACGCCGCACAATTTCTGAGGTGGGTGAAGCTGGATTAGAAATTCTATGAGAGATTCGAAAGGAGTTCAGAGAAAATTTAGCAGAAATTCTCTGGAAGAACTTCCAGAGGAATTCACGATGAATTCTTGGAGATACTTTTGGAGGAACTTCGGAGAAATTCTCAAACTCCGGTGAAATTCCTAAATGAACTTCAGGAATTGCTGGAAGAACTACCGGAGGAACTTTGGGAGGAACTTCCGGAGAAATTCCTGGAGGAACTTCGGAGGAATTCCTGGAGGAACTTCCGAAGAATTCCTGGAGGAACTTCGGAGGAATTCCTGAGGAACTTCCGGAGGAATTCGAGAACTTCCGAGGAATTCCTGAGGAACTTCCGGAGGAATTCCTGAGGAACTTCCGGAGGAATTCCGGAGGAACTTCCGAGGAATTCCTGAACTCGAGGAATTCCTGAGGAACTTCCGAGGAATTCCTGGAGGAACTCCGGAGGAATTCCTGAGGAACTCGGAGGAATTCCTGGAGGAATTCCGGAGACTGAGGAACTTCCAGAGGAATTCCTGAGGAACTTCCAGGGAATTCTGGAGGAACTTCCGGAGGAATTCGGAGGAACTTCCGAGGAATTCCCGAGGAACTCGGAGGAATTCTGGAGGAACTTCCGGAGGAATCTGAGGAACTTCCGGAAGAATTCCCGGAGGAACTTCCGAGGAATTTCGAGGATCCCGGAGGAATTCCGAGGAACTTCCGGAGGAATTTCGAGGAACTTCGGAGGAATTCCTGAGGAACTTCGGAGGAATTCCTGGAGGAACTTCCGAGGAATTCTGGAGGAACTTCCGGAGGAATTCCTGAGGAACTTCCGGAGGAATTTCTGGAGGAACTTCCGGAGGAATTCCTGGAGGAACTTCCGGAGAATTCTGGAGGAACTTCCGGAGGAATTCTGAGGAACTTCCGAGGAATTCCTGGAGGTCTCCGGGAATTCTGGAGAACTTCCGAGGAATTCCTGGAGGAACTTCCGGAGGAATTCCTGGAGGAACTTCCGGAGGAATTCCGGAGGAACTTCCGGAGGAATTCCTGGAGGAACTTCCGAGAATTCCTGGAGGAACTTCCGAGGAATTCTGGAGGAACTTCCGAGGAATTCGGAACTTCGGGAATTCGGAGGAACTTCGGAGGAATTCCTGGAGGAACTTCCGGAGAATTCAGGAACTTCCGGAGGAATTCCTGAGGAACTTCCGGAGGAATTCCTGAGGAACTTCCGAGGAATTCCTGGAGGAACTTCCGGAGGAATTCCTGGAGGAACTTCCGAGGAATTCCGGAGGAACTCCGGAGGAATTCCTGGAGGAACTTCCGGAGGAATTCCTGAAATTGAGGAATTCCTGGAGGAACTTCCGGAGGAATTCCTGGAGGAACTTCCGAGAATTCCTGAGGAACTTCCGAGGAATTCGAGGAACTTCCGGAGGAATTCCTGGAGGAACTTCCGGAGGAATTTCTGGAGGAACTTCCGGAGGAATTCCTGAGGAACTTCCGAGGAATTCCTGAGGAACTTCCGAGGAATTCCTGGAGGAACTTCCGGAGGAATTCGAGGAACTTGCCTGGAGGAACTTCTGAGGAATTCCTGGAGGAATGGAGGAATTCCTGAAGGAACTTCCGGAGGAATTCTTAGGAATTCCTGGAGGATATTTCTTATAATTCGTGGTGAACTTCCGAAAGGATTTCCGATGAAGTTCCTGGAGGAATCATGAGATACTTCCGAGTTATACCTCATGGAATATCCTCAGAATTTGATGAACTCTCCGACAAACTGTTGAGGAACTGAGAAATACCGAAAATTTTGACGCTGAACTCGCCGACCCACGTTCACCACGCCGCCGCCGCCTAATTTTTTTATCTTTATTTGAGAAGTTTTCAGCCCTAAGCTGCTTAACCTTAGGCTGAAAATGATCTATCACACCACAGTGGATAAATTTTCAATCGGCGCACAGGTCTGTTTTAGTTGTATGCACCTTTAAAACTCGGCCTGAAATTAGTTGCATGACAGATTTTAAACAGTGGTGCGCTGACGCAAAAGTGTCGGTGGCGCACACTTCTAGAGGAATTATAAAATAGCTCCGAAATTTGGTTTCAGCAGCTGTGGACAGAGTGTTAAATTTGATTTGTGTGTGTGTGTGTGTATGTCATCCTCACCTTCACCCAATCAGTTGAACAAGAAAGTACATACATTAATTTGATCAGATCTCATGCCCTGTAATGGTGCCCTTTTGTTATGAATACTAGACTTTAAAAGGATTTTCGGGGATGGGGATGTACTAGCTACCCACAACAGGTGCAGCAAAACTTCACAAGGACGCCCTTATTCGTACGACTACTCAAGGAATAGAAGGTCAAGAAGAGCCACCGTGCTAACTTGCTTGAACCGGATACCTGGGACTCCACAATATCGCGGCAACAGCAAAACGATGCCCTGTACGTATTTAGTATCTAAAATATAAGCATAAAAGTAAGTGCTGGAACCATCTACCGGGTTCATATGTGATTTTGATGCTCATCCTCCATTCAGATCCATTATAGATGCCTGGTCATGCAATTGCCTCGTAATAGTCTCCGAATGAAAGATGTTGATCTTGTTCTCTTGCTGGTATCAATCCACCGAATATTACGCACATGACCCATTCCTGGAAGCCAATCTTCGTACAGCAGTCGACTATGGTTTATTCTGTTACTTCCGAATATGATGTCATCGTCGGAGTCTCTCAACGTAAAACGATTGCATTGAATCAGCTGTAATTTCTACTACCAAAACTATGACACTACTAACAAATTGGGAAACGGTTCCATACACCATACAGTTTACGCCAGCCATTTTTTTCAGTCAGAGATGTCCAAACGATGATATTTCAGATGTTACTAACGGTCCTCCTTTCCATATTTTTGAAATCTGAAGAACGATTACCATTTTCTTTTTTATGATTTGAACATATTTCGTTTGAAAAAAATGCAACTGGAAAATTACACAAAAGAGACGTCCGACAGAGTGTTAAATTTGATTTCATTTAAATTGATTTTTGTTTTGTAGGATTTTGTTCAGTTTGATTTTGTTACGTAATGTGTACATACTAAATGGATTTGAATAACTGAATTGCTTAAAACGTGGTTGATTTCTGTATTTTTCAATGACTATTCAATGACCTCAAGGGGTAGGGGTAAAAGGTTTTCGAACAAGCTCACAAAAGTCTATGGTGAGGGGGGGCTTTGAAATTGTGAAAATTTGGTCTGCCTGGTTTGTGGACAGCCCGCCAGTGACGACATCTCTAGGGAACCAGTTCAAGAATAATCAAAGAGTGGGCAGTTCGATCAAAAACCTCAGAAAAGTCAAGACTTATATTTTGTAAATAATGAAACCAGATACGTTGCAAATGTGTTTCAAAACAATAGATACATAAGTATTAGATTGTTAATGCGCATCAGGCTAGTGATCAACATGTTTTCTGTAATATGTAATTTATATGTCAGATCTCCATGTTTTCATCACGGTAGCCCAATTTTATACTGAGAAGAAGCAAACCAAAGATGAAATTTGATATTCAAGATAACGAAGAAAACTTATAAGCGAAATCTTACTATATAGTTGAATCATGTGATCACAAATACATGGGATAACAGCGCATCTAGCGTTCTAATCAGAGTGTAAAATAATCGAAATTTTAGTGAAGTCCATTTTTCTTCATTTGTCAGTTCACTTCGACATTCATAGTCGTCTGGACAGTCAATATTCAATTGAATATTAGTCATTGAATATTTATGCACCTTTTACAAAGATAAATTATCTGAAATCTGAACACGTTTCAAATGAGTAAAGGATTTATCAAGGACTGAACCGATTTTCATCCGCGAGGCACTTCAGCGGTAAACATCAACATAAACAATGATAATTATGTTTTTCTATAGTAAACACATTCAGTGACAGTTGAATGAATGAGTTCGTGGAGTAGTCGTCTGACATGTCATCTATGTGTTGAATATTCATGCGATGTTTGTCAAAATTACGAAGAAGCTTCATGAAGATGAATATTTTAAGCTCTGGTTCTAATACTCTATGCTTCTACTTTCAAAACGAATGAAAAGTGTCCATGGAAACCATGTTCCAGAACAACCTAAAAATAGCGTATTTAATAGATAAACAACAAGACGAACAGAACGAACAAGTATTTCCAGGAGAACTAGTCCGGGAATAATCCTCGAGCAGGAGCGACGACCCGATAACAAAATTGGTATGTACTAGCCTAAGAGGTAAAATACAAATAATACTAAAATCATATGCAGTACTGGAGGCAGAATAGCTTAGGATTTCAATACCAAGAGAATAATAATTTGTTATGCATTTGGCAAAGAATCATAACAGAGTATGTTATGGTTCAAGATTGCATAATTTAGATTATTCCTTTGGTTTTACCTCTTATCCAGTGCTACTTCATAAATAGTACGGTATCAATAACAGAATTAGATATTATCAGGGAATCAATATTCGAGCAACGCCTACAATATGCTCTTTGTCATCAACAGAGTTTGTTTGACAAACGCACTAGCGACAAACCTTTATCAGAAACCGAACACAATATGACAAGAATCATTTGCCTTGCATGCTCTATATTTCCGAAAATACTATGCTAATTTTTAATCATTGTTCGATTCTCGAATATTTCCATCAAAGCAGAAACTATGATAGCATAACACCGAAATTTGCTTTAGAAATAATGCAAAATAACGTGATGAAAAGTTAGCAACAAGATTGTCTTCTTTTTGTTCTGACAAAAATTTTCGGATCTTTGTCATTATCATCTCCGACAAAAACAAAGCTTTGTCGTTGGTTCTCTTTATCGCTTGTTTCGCATGCGCATTGCAAAAAATTGATTCCTGGGTATATTGAGCCAATCACTCCTGCTCGGGTCTGAAGTGGGCCAATTATGAGAAAAATTTAAGCTTTGTCGAAATCGCTTCTAATAGAGTCCAGCTATTTCCTTCAAAGTCCTTGTCAATCAAAACAATACTTCTGTAGTGAGAAATCAGCTTTATGCAAATGGTTTTCTACGTATTCAGGCAAATTTCACAAGAGACGAGGTCGGATAATTTTCATTTCTTGATGAGCATGAGCATGAGATGATTGACTGCCCACGATTGTTACCTCGTTTGTGCCAGGTCAGCTGTAATTACACAGAGAACCAACAGGTGAAGTTTGGGATCAACGTCATCTTCAATGTTAAGAACTGGTGACTCAAAATAAGCAATACCGGCGCGGCCGTGTCCGAATGCAGGTCAATTAAGGAATGGGTAGGATAATGTTGATACGATTCTCGCTAAGATAGAAGCCGACGAGTCATCTGATTTATATAGTGCGTAAGTGCTTACGTAATATGTGCAGCTGGCCTAAGTTATTACAAGTTTAATGCATATGGAGATTGTGTAATGAGTGAAATTGTCCAATTTCCAATCAATAAAAGTGATATTCAAACGCACCATACTATACTAACGTAGCGTACTATGGAAGCACGATCCTTCAAGTATTTATTAGGCCGTTACAAATATTTATTTGACTTTTTGTCCTACTGGCCTCCGAAAAGTCAAGGGGGGGGGGGGATAATAAAAAATAAATATTAAAATGAAAAAAATCAAAAATCTCCTCGGATTTGTTAAAGAATGTTTTGAAAATCCTCAAAATTATCCGAATTTTATTTTGTTGCCCCCTTAAAATATCATTTTTTGGCAAAAAAATCCGAAGGGTGGGGTGGGGGGAGGTAGACAAAATGGATTTTGAATATTTGTATCTACATTCATTGTCTCTAGACGAGAGAAAAAATATCCACTTAATGCACGCCCGGTCTGCCGTAATCTGACAAAGTGACGTATACGCCATTTTCTTAAAAATGGTGTTAACGAATAGTACTCATCCATCTCTTTAACAGAAAAATGGAAAACAGGTATGTTGTAAATTGGCGTATACGTCACATTTTCAGATTACGGCAGCGGTGGCTTCTGCATAGAGTTATTTTCGTCTTTTCGTCATAGTCTCGAAAACCAACAATAGAGACACTTTTTTGCCAAACTCATCCGTAACAAATGGTAAACTCATAAGAATCGTTCTGCAATAGTGGTGTTCTAGCAAATGGACGTTGCTTTCGTTGGTTTTAGCGCATACGACGATGGACGGAAATACCAGCCGTGTCTCTACTCCATTAAAAAAAACTCAATTAATACAAATCTGGAAGAAGGATATTCTAAAACTTGAAAATGTGAAATAGATGAAATTGAAACATTAAAAAAAAACATTTTAATAGCCCTACGGTATGACATCACTATTGGCGAACAAAATCCATCTGTTATGCAACCAGAATTTGAAAGATATGGCAGGGGAGATATGTATAAAATGCGCCGGTTGGGTAAAATGTGCCACCACCTTTTTAAGTTTTGTCTCAAAATCGTAAGCAGATGAAGCCAATAAACATTTGTGTGCCGTCAAGCGAAAAAACTCAGTCAAAAACTCGGTATTAAAAATTAAAAAAAAAATATTATTTTGACTCATCCCAACGTAATTTCGGCGTTTACGTCCTCAATGCTTTTTCTTTAGACACAAACAATATTTTCTCCTTATTACCATTAGTCTGAGACACTAACTTAAAAAAATATTGGAATATTTTGATTATCATTTTTGAGTGGCGTATATTGCCCAACATCGTTCATTTTGGATTGAAATTCTCAATTTTGGAATAAAATAGTTTTGTTGCAATACTGCTGGCTTTGCATGGAAATTTTTGGACCATATAATGACTGATATGTTAGATTTTTGATAAACACTTCGAAAATATATGTTTTCGGAGGAAATCACCATTAAATTAAATGATTAGCTTAGGGGGCGTATATTGACCGCATCTCCCCTATCCGTGCATCTTCTCTACAAATGTCAAGTATTTTATCTATTCTAATGGAACGTACACTCGGTCAAGCAGCTTGACCAACATTGACTCCACCTCTCGTTTATTCAAACATCCATAAAGTTTTACCAACAGCGGCACGAACAATCAATTTATTCGACCAACAATATCACACACGAACGACCGAAGCGGAAACCTGAGCACCAATCATCAAAAAATATATGTTTGTGCAACTTCACTACAAATGCTCAAACATGTTCGGCGAACCTTGACTCCGCCCTCGACAACTCAAACCAAAATTAAACCGTTTTAATTTTTTCCAACCGAGCCACCAACTGTCAAATGGTTATTCGAACAACTTCACACACGCTCAAACAAAGAAGCAACCGAAGCGTTGTTCGTCAAACTGCTTGACTGGTGTGTACGCTGCATAAGGTATCGAAGCTTGCTGATTTTTTTGACGTAGTTTCAAATCTGAGGCCGTCAAGAAAAGTGGTCAGGAAGTATGGGCTAATAACTCAGCCGTCTTTCAACCGATTTTGAAGATTTTGGTGTTAATCGATCGACGAACTCTTTAAGATTTTGCTCAACTATGAGGCTATTTATAATACTCGACGCCTTCGATGAGACGCCCTTGATGATGTTTCTCCTCAGCCTTTCCATCGCCGGTGATTTCTGGTTGGCGGTGATTTCTGCGATGTGATTGTCCTGCCGAGTTTCCGAGAAAATCAGACTTCGGCTGGTCAGAATACGTTTGCATGGAGTTCGAGGCCCCGTCCCTTTGAGCGCCGTATCATTGGCATCGGCTTGCTTGCTCCGCCTTTCTTTCGTTCGATGCCAATGCATTCGTACATAACCAGGGCCTCTTCTTCTCCTTCTTCTTCTTCTTTTACTTCTTCAAAGTGCAAATTATAATCGCTTGGCATCGGCTTGCTTGCTCCGCCTTTCGTTCGTTCGATGCCAGTGCTTTCGTACATAACCAGGGGCTCTTCTTCTTCTTCTTTTACTTCTTCAAAGTGCAAATTATTATCGCTTGGCGTCGGCAGCAGCGCAAGCGCTCTTCGGAGGGGGATGCTGCGAAAATTGATTCGCATGATGGTGTCTATCGCGTTTTAGCGGTAACTTATCGGGTCAGTAGCAATGAAATGAAATTTTCTCTAGATTCTGCTTCGGTTTTGTTGCTGCTTGTGATTGGGAAGATGCATTACTGAAAACAAATGGGTTCTTTTCAGAATCATAATTTCACACGAGAGAAGATTGAGCCGAGACAAATATTTTTCAAAGTACAAATCATAAGCTTGATTGCTGATTGTGATTGGATAGGCGTATTGTGGAAAACAAATTGGTTCTTATAAGAACCATCATATTACATGGGAGTATTTTGTGCTGAGACGAATTTTCTGCAAAGTGCAATTCATAATTGCTTGAGAGCAACAGAATACGCCGTATTTAAATAAATAAGAAAATTGCTAACATTTCAGTAAATTTTCAATGGAATATCATCTCTAATCCCAGCACCTACTAAACAGGGGTATTCTTGAAATAAACATTTTCTCACCAGGTTCAACCAGGCCACCAAATATTCATGGAGGAAGTTGTTGTTAAGGCTGTTGTTTACCGATCTTCTGTTTCTATAATACTATGCTTATAGCTATAAACCGAAATGAGTTTATAGTAACAATCGGGTTTTCGCCCATTTATTTTCTGGATATGCGACATGCCGAGGATATTCCAACCCAGATTGAATATACAGCCCCATCTTCAAAAATCAACACCAAGAAACATATTCAGAGTTTCAAAATAAAATCTTCAACACTTCACGTAATCCTACGTCCAATTGGCGGTCGTGTCTCGGATACAACCTTCTACTTTTTTAATTTCAAATTTTCATCAGTGTACATCAGACACACAGTGTCCCTCTAAACGGTTGAGAGAAACAAAATAGTTATAATGGACGAAAAGTAAATTTGAGTTTTAGAGAAATTCGACTCAAAATTTGCACTTATTTTGTGATTTGTAGATAAAAACATTGGTGAACAAATTCCTACAAAACAAGCAGTTTATGAAAAAAAAAATCCGAAAAAATAAACCTTCCGTTTCTATATAAGTGTATTAGTTTTAGGGAAAAATGTTAACACGAAATCGATTAAATAATGTGTGTTACAAAATAAAGTACGCTCAAAAACCCATATATGCTTCTGGTCTTTTTAGAGCACAAAACAGGCAGAGTAATCAGAATCTCTATCTTTTTTATATAAAAATGAGTTAGGTTTTCCTTTGAGGCGTTATAATTCATGAAGACTGCACTGCCGCTAACCGCAAGTCGAACACATCTGTATATGGAGGCCCATATACAGATGTGCTCGACTTGCGGTTAGCGGCAGTGCACAACTCGAGTAAGGCAGGGTCTGATTAGCTAGTCTCTATATATGAAAATGGAAGCGATTGGCCCAGAATCGAGTCCAGTGGAGGAGGATACTCCATTCGGCGTAGGTTCATCGAAGAGCTATAGCCCATCAAGTATCAAGTAAGTATATATGAAAATGAGTTTCCATTTCGTTTGAGGTAATATCTCTCGGACGCATGGACCGATTTGCCAGATTTTCTCACTAATCGATTTGTCTTGAGGACAGCTGTGTTCATATATCGTATAAGTATATTTATTATTTCGCTGGGAAAGTCGAACAAATGTGAGAAACTACGTTTTCATGAGTTCTGAAGTAACTTATCAAGCTCGAACTGAAATCGATCTAGAGTGCGACGCTGCAATCGAATAAACGAATGACAGTTAGCACAAAAAATAAACAACTCGAGCAAGATCGGACAAATCGGACCGCACCAAGCGGCAAAATCTGGGCCACATCTTATCGTAATACAATAATCCTACCTCACACGTTAAGTCGTTTAATTCTGAAGCAAAACCTTTATCGGACAGGGTACTTCCGTTAATGTGAAGAAAAGGATGAGTCCGAGTATAATTACTGTAGAGCTTTTTGACAGTTGATAAATAATTATTTATTTACTCATACAACACATTGAACCCAAGTGATTTATGTATTTGTTGAACTTTTTACTGGAATAGACGTTCACCGTGAAATTAGATATTTGAATGAGCATAATCATACAATTTGAATTTAAAGAGTTCAACTTGCACGGCATGAGCCCGAGAACAAACTTCTCCCACGAGGGTAGCAATTAATTAGTTAATGGAGCAAAACCAACGGGGAAGCCTTTATATTTCATGTTAATTCAGAACGGCGAAAAAAGTTGGAGATAACTGAACCAAAACCGGATAGGGATGATGTTCGACTTTTAGTTTGAAGGGAAACAGTTGAAACGGGCATCATTTAAGCGTAAATGTTAATAACAATAAAAATGAACGCATCCCGTGGGGTTTCCAAATTTGTTCGCTGTGGTTCAACAGCGAACAGAGGAAAAGTTTGCTTCACTTTCGCAATGCAACGTGTTTTTTTGTTGTTGTTGGAATGCTATTAGGTTAGGGTTGTAGACAATTTATGGTGTTGATAGGGTAAAAGACCCAATAGTGGAGGAACTAAGCACGTTCCAACACTAATTTCTCGATTATCTGTAATCTAAATTTCATTTCACTTACCTTGAGAGCGCATCCGAAAGCTCATTATCTTTATTTTATCCAGAACGTGCCATAATTACATCAAAATCTTGTTTTGTTACCTGAAATCAATCCTCCAATTATTTGTGCAGTGTTCCAATAGTTGCGGTATTCTGTAATTCGTGTTCCTATAGTTGCGAATCCCATAGGTTTTATATGGGATTCGCAACTATTGGAACACTACCGCAACTATTGGCGCAAGGGAGAGAAAAAAAAAGTATTTTAAAGATACTTTACCAGTTTAAATGGAATTCCAATGTTTTTTTTTTGTCTCTATCGTGTTATGACAGGTTAACTAATTAACCGGTAATGTGGGCTACTGCGTTTATTTTGTTGATTCCCTGCAAACCGTACTACCGCAGCTATAGGTACACCCACGACTATCGGAGCTTTTACCTTAACTTTATTGAATACTCAGTTGTTGACTTCGACTGTAGTGATTTTTTTTTTTTTTTTTTTTAGCTAATTTTATTTGCTAATTATCTAATACATGCATTCATCTCTTAGACTAGGTGTTCCGTGTTTTCTAACACTATCATCCTTATTTGCTATGTTACGCTTTTAGTTATTATTAATACATTTCAATTGCCTCTGGCAGTTAGAATTTTTCTCTGGTTGAATTGAACCATGTAGGAATTACAATGTTTTCAACTTAAACTAAACTTAACCTATTTTATACTAAGGGTACAAGGAGTTAATCGTTGCAATAGAAGATTGCAAACGATTTTTATCTAAAATTGGAAATTATTTTGTTGGACATTTGTTGCGGTGTCTCAATATTAGAAATTTATGAAGTTCATTGGTACTATACCACGGAGGCAACTTCAGAATCATTTTCAAAATTTTATTTTGAATCCTCTCTGGAGTGCCTTCTTTCTGGTATTGCAGCAACTAAGTCCATATTGGCACAGCATACAACATGGCAGGTCTAAAAATTTGTTTGTAAATCAAAAGTTTGTTCTTAAGACAAAGTTTTGATTTTCTGTTATAAGTGGATATAGGCACTTAATATATTTGTTACATTTGGCTTGAAGGCCTTCAATGTGATTTTTAAAAGTTAATTTTGATCTAGCAGAAGTCCTAAATATTTAGCTTCGCTAGACCAATTAATTGGAACCCCATTCATAGTGACAATATGTCTGCTAGAAGGTTTCAAATAAGAAGCTCTCGGCTTATGTGGGAAAATTATAAGCTGAGTTTTGGAAGCATTCGGGGAAATTTTCCATTTTGCAAGTAAGTGGAGAAGATATCCAAACTTTTTGCAATCTACTACAATGACACGAAGGCTTCGCCCTTTGGCTGAAAGGCCCGTGTCATCTGCAAACAAAGATTTTTGACACCCTGGTGGTAAATCAGGTAAGTCAAGTAAAAATGTTATACAATATGGGCCCCAGTATGCTGCCTTGGGGACACTAGCCCTTACAGGTAATCTATCAGATTTAGTATTCTGATAGTTTACCTGCAGTGAGCGATCTGATAAATAATTTTGGATCAGTTTAATGATGTACAGAGGAAAATTAAAATTCATCAATTTTACAATCAAACCTTCATGCCAAACACTGTCAAATGCTTTCTCTATATCAAGAAGAGCAACTCCAGTCGAATATCCTTCAGATTTGTTGAGCCGAATTAAGTTCGTAACTCTTAATAACTGATGAGTGGGTTGAATGCCCATGGCGAAAACCAAATTGCTCATCAGCAAAAATAGAATTGTCATTAATATGAATCATCATTCTATTTAAAATAATCTTTTCAAACAGTTTGCTTATTGAAGAAAGCAAACTGATTAAGCGATAACTAGAAGCCTCAGCTGGATTTTGTCCGGCTTCAAAATTGGAACAACTTTGGCGTTTTTCCATTTATCTGGGAAGTATGCCAATTGAAAAACATTTGTTAAATAAATTAACCAAAAAGGATAAAGAGCTCTCAGGAAGTTTTTGATAAGTATGTAGAAAATACCATCATCACCCGGGGCTTTCATATTTTTAAATTTTCTAGTAATAGATCTCACTTCATCCAAATTGGTTCCCAACGAAGGGTCAAAAACATTCTCTTGATTGAGAATGTCTTCGAAGCTCCGTGTAACCTGATCCTCATTTGGACTAGTGAGACCTAGACTAAAATTATGGGCACTCTCGAACTGCTGAGCAAGTTTTTGAGCCTTTTCGCCATTTGTTAATAAAATTTTATTTCCCTCTTTAAGCGCTGGAATTGGCTTTTGAGGTTTTTTAAGAATTTTGTTAATTTCCAAAAGGGTTTCGAACTGGGATCCAACTTCGAGACATTATTCTCAAAGTTGGTATTTCTCAGAATAGCGAAACGTTTTTAATTTCATTTGCAAATCTCGCCAAATAACTTTCAACGCGGGATCGCGAGTTCTTTGGTATTACCTTCTTCTCACATTTTAAGACGGATCAGTAGCTGAAGATCGTCGTCAATAATAATGGAGTTGAATTTAACTTCACATTTCGAATTGCAATGCCTCTGGCTTCGACAATTAAATTTGTCAAAGATACGAGAGCATTATCAATATCACTTTTGGTATCGAGAGGAATATCAACATCAAAATTCCTATCGATATACGTTTTATATAAATCCCAATCAGCTCTATGATAATTAAAAGTAGAGCTGATTGGATTAAAAATGGCTTCTTGTGAGATTTCAAATGTCACAGGAAGGTGATCAGAGTCAAAGTCAGCATGAGTTACCAATTGGCCACACAGCTGACTTGAATCCGTTAAAACTAAATCAATTGTAGAAGGATTTCGACTGGAAGAAAAACAAGTTGGTCCATTGGGATATTGAATAGTATAATATCCCGCAGAACAATCTTCAAATAAAATTTTGCCGTTGGAATTGCTTTGAGCATTATTCCATGAACGGTGTTTGGCATTGAAGTCACCAATTACGAAGAATTTTGCAACAAATTCATTTGCTGCCCATTGCATTGAAAAGGCAAATAGGCTGCAATGAAGGAAAATTGACCAAAATTTGTTTCAACAGAAACTCCCAAGGTTTCAAAAACTTTGGTTTCAAACGAAGAAAATAATTTATGTTTGATACGTCTATTAATGACAATGGCGACCACCACCACAGGCGCTGTCAAGACGATCATTTCTGTAGATAAAATAGTTTGGATCTCTTTTAATGGAGAGTCCTGGTTTTAAATACGTTTCAGTTATAATGGCAATATGCACATTATGAACTGAAAGGAAGTTGAATAATTCATCTTCCTTACCCTTTAGAGAGCGGGCATTCCAATTTAGAACTTTCACACAATTATTTGGATCCATTGAAACGGAGTCCGATAACAATTTTTGTGTGTACTTTATACCAACCTGAACAGCTTCAGGAATGGTATTTGCTTTGAACATTGCATCAATCATGTGATGCAATTGTTCAGTTAAAAATCAAAATCGGAAGCAGTCATGCTACCTGAATCAACAACATGACCGTTATTTTCCGTTGGGACATGGGTATAAACCTCATTTTGAGAAGAGAAATTTGGTCTACCAGCAGCGATGTTTGCATACGTAGGTACATTGGAAAAATTGGAATTTACTGAAGTGCTTGCTACCCGTTGACGAGCGGCAAAATTTGTTTGTGAATTGTGGTGGGTATGAATTGCTCGACCGGTAACCGGTTTCGAAATTTGAGCGTTTGAAAAATTTCTACCCGTCGAATCTGGGATCCGATTGGAATTTCCCGTCATCAATTTTGCACGGAATTCAAAACTTTTTGCGTGAAGGGCATTCCCAGAAATTGGATTTATGAATGCCCCACAGTTTGCGCACTTAAATTTATTGGAATCTTCTCTCACAGGACATGCGTCCTTGGCGTGAGAGGTTCCGCCACAAATCATGCATTTAGCATCCATGTGACAATGTTTGGTTCCATGACCCCACTTTTGGCACTTTACGGCACTGGGTAGGGTTTTGGAAATTTCCCCAGGCCTGCGGAAATGTTCCCATGAAACACGGACATGAGACATAATACAGGCCTTTTCCAAACTTTTCATATTATTTAGTTCACTTTTGTTAAAATGAACTAAATAAAATTCTTGAGAAATGTCCCTCTGGGAAGTACCAGAATGGGATTTCTTTTTCATCTTAATTACTTGGACTGGTGAAAATCCAAGTAATTGAGAAATTTCAATTTTAATCTCATCCAGTGATTTGTCATCACTGGGGAGACCTTTCAAGACGACTTTGAACAATCGCTCAGTTTTGTCGTCGTATGTGAAGAATTTATGGCGCTTCTCAGTTAAATACTGAAGAACACGTTTGCGATCGTCTCCCGATCCCGGCAAAACGCGTCACCCTTCCTAGCAATCTGAAATGAAACCTTGATCCCCTGAAGGTTACTCAAAATCTCATTCCGAAAGCCAGAAAACTCGGCAACAGATACCACAATTGGCGGAATCCTTTGCTTTTTCGCATGAATCGAATCACCTGGGCTAAAGGTAGATTCGATTTGCTCAATTTCATCATTAATCAAATCGAACTGATTGCTCAGTTCGATAGGAGAAGAAACAATGTCAACATTAGATTTAGAAGGAATATCTGAAGTCTCCAGCTTCCTTCTATTTTTTCCGCGCTTGGGCAGGACGGTCTTGAAACCTTGTTTCTTTGAAGGAAGTGGAGAATTCAGAGACTCCCCCTTCCTCTTGTTTTTATTAATGCTCATTGCTGAGCGTGGAGACGTGACCTTCTAAGAAGTTTTTTCCCCAGAACGGTGTCCCTGCAGGATTACCACCGCTTGTCGGAATTTTACTTCCGCAAACGGGTCCAACGTAAAACGAAGGCACGGGTCCTTGCAAAGATCGTAACGGGATCAGTGGGTACAAATAGCGCTAAGAAGCACCGTTGAAATTAAAATAGCTTCGGGTAGTATTAAAAACTTCCTTCCGCAAAGAGAGAAAGAACCGCACAGCACGAAAGCACGATGCGGTCTGGCGACTGTAGTGTTAATTTTTGAGATTTTTCGGCTATGCAGTCTGGTTTATTAGAACAAATTTTTAAATTTTGTCCAACGTTTCGACATCGGGTTCGATGTTTTCTTCAGGGAAAAAAATTTGATTGCTCTTTGTTAAGTGTGATGGGTGTTCTGTAACGGTCAAATTGACCGAGTTGCTGCTAACAAGTAGTATTAGCTTCGGAAAAACCATTCAGGACAGATCAGCAAGGCACCCAGACAGCAACATCAGATGCTCACCTCTGCTGACAAGCGTTTGGGAAATGTCAAATTCCTTTACAAGACCATTGGTAACTTAACAGATTACTATGATGAGGAGATATGACATGTCAATAACAATTTTCGCAGAAGTCTAAACAATCACAGCATAAGCATAAGCAGGAAGGATTTCCAATGTTCATCCAAGGTAACTGAATGAGCTTTACCATAAATCTGGGCGATCTGACAATTTCGCCTTTTCAGTAGAATTCATTAAAAGCTTTCGTTTAGAGGTTGTTTCAAAGTTCATATCTCCCCGAGCAGCACAAGTCAGGCAAACATGGTTGTAGTAACTTGATTGTTGTTAAATCTGGTCACATATGAGTTGCAGTAACCTATGTGGAACATGTGTGCTGCTAGGGTCGCGTTAATTTTTTTCGGAACCTGAAAATATCCCAAAAATACTACATCGACTTGAGCCACTTTAAAATTTCATCCGAATTAGTTGAAAGTTTGACAGAAGACTTATTTTAGCATAAGAATAGGGCACTTCACGGAAACATCTCTTTCTCTTTCGTTCCTCATACATTTTGACGTTTACTGGCCTTGTTGTTTTCTAATTTCTTAGCAGCAAGGAAGAGGCAAAGCAGTCCGTGCAGTGCCCTATTGTGATTCTGGGCTGAACGGATAAATTTTTAATAGTTTTTGAAAACATGGAGAGGTCTAATTTTGTGAACTTGGCATAGAACTTGGCAATGATTAAAAATCTGAAATCTCGCCCATACAATCTTCACTTCACTGACTATCTTGATGCTTCCTTGGATCTAGTACACCCCTAACAGAGAAAAGAAACTTTAATTTAACCCCATAATGCTGTTGCTCGTCATTGTCGTCGGGTTCGGTTTCTAAAGCTCACAGTAGCTGCCCATTACAATGTGCCTGTATGTAGAGGTGTTGTAGGACCTGACAGCTGTGTGTAATGGATGTTTTTTACTTGCAGTTTGGATCCTCATTCTACATTGATTTTTTAGGGTTGGCAAAAAATAGGCACTAGGGTTGGCCAATAGGCAGAAGACTCCAAACTAATCTGGCATGTTTTGGTATGGGGTTTGAAATGAAAACTTTATGAAATTCGGTGTAAGATACATTTATATACCACGAATGACAACAATCAGAAAAAAAAACTGCCTTCACTGTAGTTTATCCTAAAACAGTAAATTATGCAACTTTGTTGGAATTATTGATCACAAGACAGGTAAGGTAATGAAACAACGCAACATCCTTTTTATTACTAAAACATTTATAAATAAATTATTTGAGT
Organism: Armigeres subalbatus; assembly: GCF_024139115.2. Lineage (NCBI taxonomy): Eukaryota > Metazoa > Arthropoda > Insecta > Diptera > Culicidae > Armigeres > Armigeres subalbatus. Next base: position 355,031,804 of record NC_085140.1, on the reverse strand, counting down.
TCGTAAAATCCTTGTAAAAAGGATATTTCGGAGATTCATCGGGAATTTCTTTCAAAATTCATTTGGAGCTATCCGAATATGTAACAAAAGCGCTTCACGGAATTCCAGCGGATTTGTTTTCAGAAGTTGTTCTAGATGGAATAAAATCTTCAATACTGATAGAAAAGAAATTAATTGCTAACATGAAAAATGATCGTAAAAGGGTTAATTTATCAGGAACTGACGAATATACCTCGTAATTATAACGGAATTGACGAGATAAAAAAATGGGTGTTGATGTCTTACTCTAGAAATGTTGTGTAAGTGTCATGTTTCAAACCCAATTAAAAATGACAACACGTAACGTCCCTGCTTAATAACACTTGTAAAATGCATGCCTTTCAAAAAGGGCTTGGAAATATTTGAAAATTTGTGTAAGCATGGACTCCAAACCGTGACATTTATTCTCAACAACATTTTATTGTCGTTAATATAGCCACATTTGACATCATCATATAAAAGAAAATATTGATAAAAGTTTATTATAAAAGATTCGACATTCCATTTAATAAATTTTCATCTAAACTAAATCCACGCCAAATTCGCGCAAAGTTTAAAAATCGATATGTAAATTCGCGTAGTCGTAACAAACCTGTGTATGAGAAAAGAGGATGATTTGAGAAATATTTTCATAATGTACAAAAGACAATCACATGGAGTACAGACAGCGCCCTAGCGTGCGGTTGGCCAGGTTGGTCCCCGTCAAGGGCACCAGGCCTTAGGTGGGCGCCGAAATCAAGATTTTAACTAGGAGAAACAGATCCGGCAATTAATAACAAACCGACTTCAAAGCCTAAATCATATTAAGAATAGATATTTTTTTTTAAATATGGACCATAAAAAAAGTATACTTTATTTTATATTAACATGTCAAATGGATTGGTCTGACCTAACCAAATCCACCAGTGCTTCCGAACCTCCGATGGACCCACTCCATAAATGGCTGTATCTTGATCCGAGTAAACCACTTTTGAATTTTTGGAGTCGACTATGTCCTATCGTTATTTTGATCATTTACCAACTCACTTCAAATTTTATTCAAAGCCCAGTAGTTCCGACCAAGTCACTCTAGAGTTGGATTTTTATTCATCTGAGTAGGTCTTAATGGCGATTCCGAAGACCATTCAATCCTCTTCAAAGTAGGGGTTTTCTGGATTCGATTACGTCCGATAGCGATTCGATCAACGGCCGGCTAATTTCTGATTTGAAATTTATTGACCTAACTAGATGCAGTAGTTAGAGCCGTAGCGTGGACTTTCAGCACCCTTGGCGAAACCTTTTTGGGCGCCCTTATTCGTACTAAATGAATTGAAGGGCAAAATAAAATATAAACTGCATATGTTCAATCTATTTCATTTTTGCGTCACGTACTTTGTGTTATCGTTCAACTTCTATAATAGCCTATGTTCGAATATAGAAGTAGTGCGTGGGGATACAATTTCTAGAGAACCCTTGAAATTTCCGCCCGCCAAGGGCGCTCGCCCTCAGGAAAGGGCCGAAATCAAGAACTGCGGCATGAAAATAGAAGAATTCTATTAGTTACAGAGCCAATTAATGACAAACCGACTACAAAGTCCAAAGGACGATATTTTGAGTAATCTAAATCAATCAAAGAATTTTTGTTTACCGTCATCGGGGTTGACAATGGGTCATCACTCTCACTAACAGATTGGAGGTCGGACAACAAAATCGTACAAATACTGCCGTAATCTGAAAAAGTGACGTATGAGTCATTTTTCAACATGCATGTTTTTCTTTTTTCTGTTAAAGAGCTCGATGAATACCACTCGTTAACACCATTTTTGGAAAATAATTAAAACGTCACTTTTCCAGATTACGGCAGAATAGGTCTTTTATAATTCAGTTTACTTGCCCTCAGATACATTCAATCTGCTCTACAAGTATTTTAAGTTGAAACAGTGACCCATTCTCATCCCCATTTGACCCGTTGTCACGCCCGACGACAGTATCCCAAATCAACATATCAAATGGTGTGGTCTAAGTTTTAACCGCTGTTTCGGTTTCTGAGACTGAGACTTCCGGAACCGGTGACAAGAGGTCAAGAAAAAAGTCTATGAATCTATTATTTTCATGTTTGTACACTATTACCCGTTAGTAGTCCAAATTTCTTGATCTAATGACCTATTATACCGGGGTAGGAGTAAGGGTTGAGGCGGTGTAGATTTAAGATAAATTTGCTTGCTTTATTCGAAAAAAAAAAATCCATTGGACTCGACGGCATTTCAATTTAGCAAACCAGAATCTTATGCACGCAAAAAAAAAGCGTTCACGAATTTGTGAACTAACAAGATTAAGGTGTATTTAGAGTCACGTTTCCAGCAACAACAGTCACGTTTCCAGTAACGTTTTGGAGAACGTGACTGGTGTTCTCGAATCCGTGACCTGAATTACGATGTATTTTGACAATTTTTGCTGATTCACAAGTTCAATGAGAAAAATAAGAAACTGTTGAATATACAAAGGGCAGATATTCTATATCTTACTAAAATAACTATCTTGGTAATCATTTCTCAAGGCTCTCGGAGATTAGAAAAAATTATCCGCAATAAAAACAACACGTACTACAAAGTATTCATCGCCTCACTTTACCACGTGGCCTTGCTTCCGATGGCATTGGACTTCAAAATTAAATTTTATTGACACAACGAAGTACAACAGTGCCTGTAAACCACTGACAGACCCATTCTAAAATGTTATTTTTCTTGATTCGTTAAGATCCGATAGCGATTTCGACCATCAACCGATTCATTTCGGAGTTGAATTCTCTTGACTCAACAATCATCTAAAATTTGTATAAGATTTTTCACGATTTTCGAATCCCTATTCTCCGTGCTGTATTTTCAAGTACGTCAGTTCCTTAAAATGAGTGCTGGGACGTTATAATGAACCTTCTGCAATCTTTATGATCTTCCAGCCCATTCTGGATGTTTTTACAGATTCCATATGAAGAACCAAAAATGCCTACGACTCTGCAAAGGTTCCTCACATATTTTACTACATTTTGCAACCACTAAAATTTTTTGACAATTTTAAAATTTGTTGGGAGAAAACATCCGAATACTACATGTCATGTTATTTGAAGCATCTTAAATCTTTTTAACTTTTAACTTTTTTTAGGTGAGATTCAAAATGTTTGAATGTAAAATATTGCACTTCTTTTCTTAGTGAAATAGAGACTCCCAAAAAATATTTCGATAATATTTCGCTGTTACACCTAATATTCTTACGGTTCATACGATAAGAGGATTGCCGAAAAATCCAGAAAATCCCTTATGTAATTTGTGGATGCTTATGTACTTAAGCACCTCGCCCAGATCATTCAAGCTGTAGAGCATATTTTGGTGGCGTCCTTTTTCTCTCCCTAACCTTTCTAAATTTCAAAAGAAAAATTGCGTCTCCACATCACCTTTCATGCAGCACCCCATTTTTTAAATTTTAACAAACTCTCGAAAGACATTAATTACAACATCGAGCACCATGCGCAAACAAAGCACTTGCAACACAACGTCGACTGATTTTCACCCTCTTCATGCCAGATTTTGCCTTTCTCCCGAATGCATAAACTGAATGAACAAATCCTTGAATACACACTTTAATCTCCAAGGACCTTTTAAACCGTATTGTGCTTCCGTATTCTGTATTAGGTTGGTAGGTGGGTTGACTGGTAGCGAAGTTGATGTAGTAATTGCGTTGTTGATGTATGATTTATATGTGCCGCGTGCTGCCTCACTCTGCCCCCTCTTCGGTGCGTCAGGTTGTCATCGCAATTACAATTTGCTCTGCTCTCCCCTCAGCATTGATGCATGATATAACAACGTTCAATGGTAGTAGTTTCAACAACTTTTGGGTAAGCGTGACACTATCTTACTTATGATGGACTATGGTTGCACATTTCTGTTTCACTTTGTTTATTTTTTTTTATTTGAGTTTCATCGACGAATTAAGAATTTTCCAATCAATCATTCTCACAAAAAAAAACGCAATCCGTCACTAACAGTCACCTCCAATTTGGAAAAGAAAATCAATTTCCATTTCTTTATTTGCTCAAACCGCCTCGCGGCTTTCAACTAATGATGAATTGGCCCTGCCGTAGTAGGGGAAAGTAGGGTATGATAGCCATGTCATTCGGAAACTATAGAGTAAGTGTTATGAAATTAATTGTTTGTATATTCGGAAATCCAAACCAACTGACTATATGGTTTTAATCTAACGGTGAGAAAAACTTAGCAATTTAGAGTTCGATAAAGTGTTATCACACCCAGCTCGGCGATATTTTTCACTTTTCTTTTGCCTAGCAGTAGACTATATTTGAAGAAAGGTTCCATAAAAACCATTCGCGTTGGCAAGAATCAGCATGCTTCACGTGTCTGGTGCCAACTTCTACATTCAGATGCTCACTGTAGGAAATAAGTAGGAGCGGGGAAATATTATTTGAATTTTTCTCCGTTCATTACTATGCTGATTGAACACCATTTACCTTCACGAGCGTTCAGGAGCAGCGCTAGCTTTCCATTCTTGTTGCACACTTCAACGCGACACTCACTCTAGAGGAACTGCAGAAAGGAAGAACATTTATTGCTGGGAATGGATTTTCATTATTCCGGCGAGGTGCTGAATGTGGCGAAAAACTTTTCCTAGTGAGCATTCACAGTTTCAATTTTAATTATTTTTTGAAGTGGATGGTGGCCGTTCCCTTAGAAGACTGGCGTTGAATAATTAAAATAAAATTCTTAGGAGCGGCTTATAGATGAAATAAATGCCAAAGTTTTATCTTTTGTGGGTTTCTTTGTGTAATGTCATAAATACTAAATTCGCATTGAGCTTAGAATAATTCTATCATACTCGATTTATTATACAGTATTAGGGGTATTAAGGGGGCCCTCCTTAGCCGTGCGGTAAGACGCTTGCAGCTACAAAGCAAGACCATGCTGAGGATGGCTGGGTTCGATTCCGGTGCCAGTCTAGGCAATTTTCGGATTGGAAATTGTTTCGACTTCCCTGGGCATACAAGTATCATCGAGCTAGCCTCATGATATACGAATGCAAAATGGTTACCTGGCTTAGAAACCTCCAGTTAATAACTGTGGAAGTGCTTAATGAACACTAAGCTGCGAGGCGGCTCTGTCCTAGTGTGGGGATGTAATGCCAACAAGAAGAAGAAGATTAGGGGTATTAACAGTATTAGGGGTACGCTGAATGTGTAGGCTGTTTATATATTCCGTTCTGTGCTAAACTGTTGGTATGTTGAAATGTTGGTATGAAAGTTTGTCAAAAATCGGACAAATTACTATGAAAGAAAACGCTTCATCGGAGGTACCAAATTCCTTGGATGTAGGTTGCACGCCCAATGAACTTCTCTAGACTTCTAGTAAGCTTATCCGGTTTTTGATAAACCTACAAATCAGAAACCTACAAATTGGGGCCCTCCTTAGCCGTGCGGTAAAACGCGCGGCTACAAAGCAAGACTATGCTGAGGGTGGCTGGGTTCGATTCCCAGTGCCGGCCTAGGAAATTTTCGGATTGGAAATTGTCTCGACTTCCCTGGGCATAAAAGTATCATCATGTTAGCCACATGATATACGAATGCAAAAATGGTAACCTGGCTAAGAAACCTCGCAGTTAATAACTTTGGATGTGCTTAATGAAAACTAAGCTGCGAGGCGGGTCTGTCCTGTGTGGATGTAATGCCAATAAGAAGAAGAAGACAAATCAGAACCAATCCATTTCAGATTGGAAAACGGCTAACCTACCATCGTCGTCGATTGACATTTGAATTGATAGTAAGACATAAATACGTTGGTCATAATGGAAGACAAGCATAACGTACCGTGGGCATAAAAGGTCGTTATGCCTAACGACAATTTATGAAACGACAATTTCAAACATGTGCCAAGTTCTGTGTTTACATCAGGACGGTACGTATAGATACAACGCATTCAGTCTCAATGCAGCACATGCCACCAAGCCATGAAAAGTCACATCTGCAGCGAACGATAAGAAAAATCATTTTCATCATCATCTTGCAGCTCTGTTTCCGCTGGCATAAACCAATCCTCCCCATTGCAGATAGAAATTTGATGGTTCGAAAACCAAGCAGCGCGATGATAAGAAGAGAATACCGGGAAGGATTTTCCTTCGCACTTTACCCTCTACCCGTCTGCATGGTCCTTTCGACGACGACGACGTCGACAAGTATAACCGCGTCGCGCCGGCGAGCGCTTTTACCATTCATGTAAATCAATAATGCGGAAAGGAATTGACTACCACCCAGCAGACATTCTAAAGGCTTCCATATGTGCTGCCGCTCCACACAACAGTTAGTAGACTACCGACCTGACGAGATGAAATTCAATATTACCATCAGGCTCCCAGACTCCAAAAGCTATGTGATATTGATGACATCAACCTGCCTAGAACCGCTTTCAGCTCAAACCAACACTTCATGCTTATTATGACGCTTGGCTGGATCTTATCATCCGGCATGCGAGTTGTCGTCTGGTTGGTGTGATTAAATGACTGGTGTACCTTCTCCGTACTGTTCGACATATACGATGACGATGAATGCAGTGAACCAAGCAGACTACTTTTTACCATCACTGGATTTATGAATAATTCAAATCGTTGATGATTTTTAAACAACCCTATGCTTGCTTATTATAGAAATAAAACATTATCTGCATAGATGAGAATCTCGATAGGGACGAATGCAAATTGCCATCACTATGGGGTGCATAACTTATTTATCCAACATCATTTCCAAAATCAATTTCACCTTTATCTTGTGTGTTTCGACGATAATCTTGAGTAATGGATAACATTGTTGTAGAAATTATAGAAACTGTAATGTTTAGAATTTGTTTTTACTTACATTTCCTGATTTATATTTTAACTGTTTACCTTCAAAACATAACCCGAACCATCTTCACATACTCAGTACGATCATCCTATTCGTTGCATTGTTCAATCTAAAAGTACTAAAAAGACAAAATGTTCTTTTTTCATGATCAAAGCCATTATAATAAGTAGCCTATTTGTCTGCGGAGCATACGACACTTTTTCAGATTACGACAATAAAGTTTAATATTAATTGCTGATCACCGCTTCCAGCTTTTAATTCTAAAATCTACAATGACGAAAAACCATAAGAATTATATTCGGTTGCCCAATGACGGATACGATCATTAACGAACCTAATGAAAAGTTCTAAAAGGAGTTAACTTTTATTTATTTTTATTTTTGTATTTCCATTAAAACAGAAAAGTTTTCATTTATCTTATTTACATTCATTTAGTATCTTGACGCTCATAACGAATAACAAATACTTTTCAAAATATTGTCAGATCGTCAGTGTGGAAGATGATAGCATTTCCATATCATTGTAAATCGTTTAACTTCACGTAGTAGTAATACACTCAAATCATTAATTAGATTACAAATGATGTTCATTGACGCTCAGCTCGGTTATAAATAATTCAAAAATGCCAAAACATTTTAAAAGCTTAGCAAGCAAAAGAACTCTGTCTTTCGACTAGTTTCGAAAGAATGGTATGTAAAATTTAGAAGTTCTTTCTAGTTTAGAATTAAGTTATTTATTTTTGGAATCCCAGTTTTTTTTTAGAATCGCAACATTCAAACGCAACATTTATTGTGCATTCAAACATTTCGGGAAATAGCTGCAGTACACTTTACCAAATCTGCATAAATAATTGACTTTAAAATGTCAAATACGAGGCGAAATATTTGGCTATCACATTTTCCAAAGCATTGTTTCGTTCAATCAAATATGGTTTACAAACAAAAAATTTGCAAACACATTAAGCTGTCGAAGATTGCAAACAAAATATCTATTCCTGTTACTCGAAGAACTACATCGACAGACCCTCCCAACACATCAGAAATCTGCCCATTAGAAAAAATATTGTTCAATCGTCAAACGGAAGCTCAAAACACGCTCAGATGGCGCTGGTGGTTGAGTGGTAAGCGTGACTGCCTCTCAACCCAGCGGATCGAGTTCAATTCCAGTCATCGCCGTTGGCATTTCCTAAAGCGAATATGTCTGGTCACATCGTCCCTCGGGTAGAAATATCAAAGCCATAAGTCCCGGCTTTAAGTAATTAACTTCCTTAAAAAAAATCACTATAATAAAGTATAAAGAACACAGATAGAAAAATCCACTGAAATTTACGCTGAACATCATGCACATAAATGGAACGTCATAATTAGCGTACTTCCACACGAGAATTAGCCTAAATGTATACAATATTTGACGTGAATCGTTGATATTGCATACAAGTTGTAAGCAATATTGTTAGGAAGAGGGCCATTTCAGCGTAGAATAGCGTAAATTTCCGCATTTCAAGTTTTACGCGCTGTTTATTTTTCATTATTTTTTTTCTGTGAATAAGACCCAGCCCATGTGTTGATGGGTACGATATCTCAGGGGACGATATACAGGGTCCAGGTGGCATCGCTGGTTGTCTTCGAGAGAAAATAGACAATATTATAGTAGTATTGTCACAATAACCATTCTACTAGCGTAGAGATTATGTTGATTTCATCGATTTGGGAAATTTCATTGACAATTTCGCATATTTCACATTTTTGAACATTTCAAATTGGTGGTTCAGTAATTTTCTCAAGCCGCCGCTGCCGTTAAAAATGAATCGGCGTGGTTCAGGTTAGACCTGTGCGCCGCCGCTCCACGCCGCACAATTACTGGAGGTGGGTGAAGTTGGATTAGAAATTCTATGAGAGATTCGAAAGGAGTTCTTGGAGAAAATTTAGCAGAAATCTCTGGAAGAACTTCCAGAGGAATTCACGATGAATTCTTGGAGATACTTTTGGTGGAACTTCCGGAGAAATTCCTTAATAAACTTCCGGTGAAATTCCTAAATGAACTTCCGGAGGAATTCCTGGAAGAAATACCGGAGGAACTTTCGGAGGAACTTCCGGAGGAACTTTCGGAGGAACTTCCGGAAGAACTTCCGGAGGAATTCTTGGAGGAACTTCCGGAAGAATTCCTGGAGGAACTTCCGGAAGAATTCCTGGAGGAACTTCCGGAGGAATTCCTGGAGGAACTTCCGGAGAAATTCCTGGAGGAACTTCCGGAGGAATTTCTGGAGGAACTTCCGGAGGAATTTCTGGAGGAACTTCCGGAGGAATTCCTGGAGGAACTTCCGGAGGAATTCCTGGAGGAACTTCCGGAGGAATTCCTGGAGGAACTTCCGGAGGAATTCCTGGAGGAACTTCCGGAGGAATTCCTGGAGGAACTTCCGGAGGAATTCCTGGAGGAACTTACGGAAGAATTTCCGGAACTTCCGGAGGAACTCTTGGAGGAACTTCCGGAGGAATTCCTGGAGGATACTTCCGGAGGAGGAATTCTTGGAGGAAGTTCCCTGCAGGACTGGAGGATCTTCCGGAGGAATTCCTGGAGGAACTTCCAGAGGAATTCCTGGAGGAACTTCCGGAGGAATTCCTGGAGAAACTTCCGGAGGAATTCCTGGAGGAACTGCCGGAGGAATTCCTGGAGGAACTTCCAGAGGTATTCCTGGAGTAACTTCCAGAGGTATTCCTGGAGTAACTTCCAGAGGTATTCCTTGAGTAACTTCCAGAGGTATTCCTGGAGGAACTTCCGGAGGAATTCCTGGAGGAACTTCCGGAGGAATTCCTGGAGGAACTTCCGGAGGAATTCCTGGAGGAACTTCCGGAGGAATTCCTGGAGGAACTTCCGGAGGAATTCCTGGAGGAACTTCCGGAGGAATTCCTGGAGGAACTTCCGGAGGAATTCCTGGAGGAACTTCCGGAGGAATTCCTGGAGGAACTTCCGGAGGAATTCCTGGAGGAACTTCCGGAGGAATTCCTGGAGGAACTTCCGGAGGAATTCCTGGAGGAACTTCCGGAGGAATTCCTGGAGGAACTTCCGGAGGAATTCCTGGAGGAACTTCCGGAGGAATTCCTGGAGGAACTTCCGAGGGAATTACTGGAGGAACTTCCGGAGGAATTCCTGGAGGAACTTCCGGAGGAATTCCTGGAGGAACTTCCGGAGGAATTCCTGGAGGAACTTCCGGAGGAATTCCTGGAGGAACTTCCGGAGGAATTCCTGGAGGAACTTCCGGAGGAATTCCTGGAGGAACTTCCGGAGGAATTCCTGGAGGAACTTCCGGAGGAATTCCTGGAGGAACTTTCGGAGGAATTCCTGAAGGAACTTCCGGAGGAATTCTTGTAGGAATTCCTGGTGGGATATTTCTTATAATTCCTGGAGGAACTTCCGAAAGGAATTCCTGGAGGAATTTCCGATGAAGTTCCTGGAGGAACTTCATGGAGATACTTCCGGAGTTATACCTGATGGAATATCCTCAGGAATTCCTTGATGAACTCTCCGACAAACTCGTTGAGGAACTTCTGAGAAATTCCGAAAATTTTTGACGCTTGAAATCAGTTCACGCCGACCCACGTCACCACGCCGCCGCCGGCTTATTTTTATTTGTCTTTATTTGAGAGGTTTCCAGCCCTAAGCTGCCTCACCTCTTAGGCTGAAAATGATCTATCGCACCACCGTGAATAAATTTTCAATCGGCGCACAGGTCTGGTTTAGTTGTATGCACTTTCAAAAACTCGGCCTGAAATAAGTTGCATGACAGATTTTAAACAGTGGTGCGCTGACGCAAAAGTGTCGGTGGCGCACACTTCTAGGATGAATTATAAAATAGCTCCGAAATTTGGTTTCAGCAGCTGTGGACAGAGGGTTAAATTTGATTTCATTTTAAATTGATTTTTGTTTTGTAGGATTTTGTTCAGTTTGATTTTGTTACGTAATGTGTATATACTAAAATGGATTTGAATAACTGAATTACTTGAAACGTGGTTGATTTCCGTTTTTTACAATGACTATTCAATGACCTCAAGGGGTAGGGGTAAAAGGTTTTCGCACAAGTCTACAAAAGTCTACTAGGTGGGAGGGGGGCTTTGAAATTGTGAAAATTTGGTCTGCCTGGTTTGTGGACAGCCCCCAAGCAGTGACGACATCTTCAGGGGAACCATGTTTCAAGAGTAATCAAAGAGTGGGCAGTTCGATCAAAAACCTCAGAAAAGTCAAGACTTATATTTTTGTAAATAATGAAACTAGATACGTTGCAAAATGTGTTTCAAAACAATAGATAGGGTTACTGCTCCTGGACTTCATCTCATAGCTCCGATATTGGTCCTACGAAAAACAAAGCAATGAAAAGGTATTTGATTTGTTTATTATTTTTGTGATTTTTTTCAGCAGTGAGCATGCATGTTAGCAAAAAGAAGCGAGTAAATTGGTGCCGTATTTCTTTTTTTCGCGATGAGATGAATATATGTTCAGTGAGATTGAAAACGGAACAGTTCCCCTACATAATTATTAGATTGTTAATGGCGCATCAGCAAAGCTTGTGATCAACATGTTTTCTTTAATATGGTACTTTATGTGTCAGATCTCCATGTTTTCATCACGGTAGCCCAATTTTTATACTTGAGAAGAAGCAAACCAAAGATGAAATTTGATATTCAAGATACCGAAGAAAACTTTTATGCGAAATCTTACTATATAGTTGAATCATGTTGATCACAAATACTGTATGGGATAACAGCGCATCTAGCGTTCTAATACTTATGCTTCTACTTTCAAAACCGAATGAAAAGTGTCCACTGGAAACCATGTTCCAGGAACAACCTAAAAATAGCGTATTTAGTAGATAAACATTACAAGACGAACAGAACCGAACAAGTATTTCCAGGCGAACTAGGCTCCGTGAATAATCTCCGAGCAGGAGCGACGACCTCGATAACGAAAATTGGTATGAACTAGCCTTGCATAAGAGGTAAAATACCAAAAAATAATACCAAAACTTAAATGCAGAATACTGGAGGCGTAACATGCTTAGGTATTTCAATACCAAGAGAATAATAATTTGTTATGCATTATTGGTATTCAAATAGAACTTAATAACAGAGTATGTTATGGCTCAAGTATTGTGCATATTAATTTTTAGTATTATTCCTTTGGTGTTTTACCTCTTATTCAGTGCTACTTCATAACATAGTACGGTATCAATAACAGAATTAGGTATTATTGAGCCAATCTCTCCTGCTCGGGTCTGAACGTGGGCCAATTATGAGAAAAATTTAAGCTTTGTCGAAATCGCTTCATAATAGAGTCGAGCTATTTCTCTTCAAAAGTCCTTGCCGTCAATCAAAACAATACTTCTCTAGTGAGAAATCAGCTTTTATGCAAATGGTTTTCTACGTATTCAGGCAAATTTCACAAGAGACGAGGTCGGATAATTTTCATTTCTTGACCATACAATCTGAAAACTTACTTCGTCATTCAACTACTGTCAGTCACCAGTCAATACCTGTAAATGTCAACTACTACAATAATACACCAACAGGTCCTTATGACTAACGTCAGTATCTTTTCACTACACTACTTCGTACGTTGAATTCTAGTCAATTATAAAACATTGACAACCTTGAAGCTGAGAGTGAAATACGCATATCTGTCAAGATACGAATAAAGTATTACGAACTGGACATGCATCAACTAATAAAAAAAATCTTAAATCTTCGATTAGCAATTAGCAATCCGCATCATGAACAACTTAATTGATTTCGTGATGAATTCTCTTTATAAAAAAAATCACATCAATAACGATAATCCTTAATTTATTGTCTCATCATAACTACTACAGTTATGGTAATTAAGCTTGTAATGTGTTTCAGCTGCTTTTTAAGTAAGCTCTCTGCCTATGTTCTTTTGCTTGCATGAGTCAGCATAATTGCTGTGCCTACCATACTCGTCCATGTTATAATTTAATTAGTATAATTGATTCATTCTAACCATTCATCGTTGTCAAGGGCCAGTTATTCACCTGATAACTCGATAAGCCATCCATCGTGTGGTTGAGTGAAGGAACCACCACCTGAGTTTCACTCGAGTGTGTTGATATGATTATCTCAGCCTGGAGTGGTTAAGGCACGTACCAAACCGAGCCATATGAACGGGAACAGTCGATTGTGGCACTAATTGCTCCTCCATCGGCAGCGGACTACACCAGCAGCTATGCATGTAAGCTATGGTGGGTGTCATTAAGCCTTGATAGTGTCCTGTAGGGTGTATTTGCATGTCTGGTGATCACTGTCTAGAAATCTCACTTAACGAGAAATTTAATTCGCATTATATCCATAGAGGCGCACGTTAAATCCTTGAAATCCTTCCGCCTTTGTTATGCTCTGGAATCGTTGTGTGCTGTTACTAGAAAGGTGCGACTCCGTACATTATCATTATATTATTATCATGCATTGAATTATGTCACGTGTAGATGCTTCCAAAGACGTGTCGTGGTATACGTTGCTAGTTAGGTAAGATGAACACATTTTTAGCAAATATTCTTCATATCAAACACATTTTATCAGTCTCCAGTATCGCTTTCTCTATACTTGTTTTAGTATATTCTTCGTTAATTTTCAAAAGTAAAAATTTCGATAAAAAGCCATCATATTTTGAATTTATAAGGCTTTAATCAGTCCCAATACTGAATTGCAATCAGTGAAAATTTATCCTGTCTTAATTTGTAGTATTTTACCCTAAAAAGTATTATTTTTCAACTACTTTATCTTCATGCAAATTTAAATAACATTTCATGAGAAAATTATTAACTCTTGCGATGAACACCATTACCAACAAAACAAGTCCCATAACAGAAAAAACTTGCCCAATTGTTACAGCTAGAACATTTATGTACTGACACGAACAGAGACTGATTTCCATTTGCCGACAAACAATGAGGAGACATAATTTTCATTTACCATATGCTTCAATGCTGCTCTGTTGCATTACGTTGCTCTGTTTGCATTGTCCTCTTGTGCCGTGGTTTAGCTCACGAGTCCATGATGAAAAACCACTCACCCAGAGGGTGATTCGCGACTTTTACTCCCCCACTTGTTGTAACCGACTGCAGTATGAAGCTCTTTTAATGTTTCTTTTCCATTTTTACCCGAAACCACGTGATGATGGCGTCAACAACAATGATGGAAAAAGGCCAGCCCAATTATTCGTCCCGTTGCTCATATTCTCTACGTTGATGTTGATTTTCGCTGTGTGCTTGCACCACTACTCTGATCGACCTCCACCCTTCTTCAGTAGGGTTTCCTACTACGCGGAGTTTTAATTAATACCATACCATTTTTCATAGTAATATCTCTAATTTGCAGATATGGTGTATGTTGGAATTTCATAATTCAAAGTCATAAACGTATGAAAAGCATACAGTGTGGATTCCAAACTCCGACAGCAACACTCATCGCTAGGTTTGTTCTAGGAGACCCGACTGTATTTCCTGCCAACCAAACTGCAACCCCATCGCCTCTTGGTTGGATCCCACTTTAACCATGGTTGAAAAACTTTACTCCCAAAACGACGAGCAGCAGTAATAATAATAGCCACTCATAAAATCGGAAAGCCAGAACTCGTTTGGGATGCCCTTGAGTAAGCGAAAACTGTTACATAGGATTTCATTTTCAATTTCTCCCTTTAATTGGGGCTTTTGTGGGCGATTGGCTACTTACATTGGTATTCGAACGGACTTTTAATGAAATATTCTTGCTTAAAGGGCATTTCTGTGCATTAAAATAGAAACAACAATTTTCGTTCTGTGGCGATGCGCGGCTATAAAGCCAATCATACTGGGGGTGACTTGAGGTTTGAAATCAGCTCGTATTTCCGAATCTAATTCTATAGTTACTATTTAGATGACTTAGCCGTGCGTTAAAACGCGCGGCTACAAAGCAAGACCATGCTGAGGGTGGCTGGGTTCGATTCCCGGTGCCGGTCAAGGCAAATTTAGGATAGGAAATTGTCTCTCCCTGGGCATAAAAGTATCATCGTGTTAGCCTCATGATATACGAATGCAAAAATGGTAACCTGGCTTAGAAACCTCGCAGTTAATAACTGTGAAAGTAAGTGTTTATTGAACACTAAGCTGCACGGCGGCTCTGTCCCTGTGTGGGGATTTAATGCCAATAAGAAGAAGAAGAAGAAGATTCAGCTTATCTTATAACCTCGCTTTTGGCCGTGCTTAGTGAACTGAACACTATAAACTATGAGCAATAAAATACCAGGATACAGGATGCTATGTCAGCAGATAAAAGAAACCCCCAATTTAACGTCTCCTCAAGCAAACATAGACAATCGTCAACACACTAGGAATTGGTGGGTATCAGTTGATTCTTAGTATGGGTTGTGCTTTTTCTGACACCATGCATGTCGTCCACAGTCGTGCTGAGAATTCAATAACCCTTTACTCAGCTTGTTCGTCGATTCGACAAACAACCGAGGTGAATTAATTGAAATCTCGCACTTAGTTTCATAGGGGCGTAACTGTATTGATCGATTTCTTTTCGTCGATGTTTTCTTTTTATTATAGTAGCGAAATGTGCTAGATTATCGATGATTTTATTGTTTGGTGTGATAAAGTATGATTGTATTTTGCACCAGAATCAATAATCACGGTTGTAGATTTTAAAACAATTGAGTTATTAACAAAATATAAAATCGATTAAGAGAAATCGATCAATACAGTTACGCCCCTATGAAACTAAGCGCGAGAAATTGTATCTCACTCCACTTACTTTGCTTTTGTTCGTTCCATTGTGGAAAAATGAACCAATAGCTTGAAAAGTGGAAACGTTGGCCATATCAGGCAAATATCTAGACCAAAATTTGTCTTCCACTTGGAATTTCGCGATTTCGGAAGTTGCGAAATCCGCGAAATTTGTTATTTGCCGTGAAATTTATTATTTTCGCGAAATGCTGCAAAATTCAGTAAATTAGGAACGCCTACTATTTGTAGAAAATCAAAAGTCGATTTATAGGGTTTCTTACCCCATTCCCGGCCTAACATGCATACGACTGCATTATTTAATTGATATTTATGACAAGGAGCAACTTTTCCTGAATTTTGTGGGCCGTGTAATACTGCAATGGGATTCACCTTTGCTAAAAAAATAGCTATTCTTGCTAAACATCGATTGAAAAAGCTTTTATTTGATTTAAATTAACAAGGTGCAGCACGCATTTCAGTCACAGCGATGGCTTTTCCGGCAAACGCAATATTTTACTCAATCTCTCAACATCTTACTCTCATTCTCTCTCTTGGGACGGTATAAAATGCGACGTAAACAAAAATATGCACGATCCACGAGTCACGACAACGTGATGTCAGATGGTATTAAGGTTCCCCCAAACACACTCGACGCGACAGTTGCGACGCGATTCTATCGCTCGGCGACAGCGATTCTATCGCCGTTGGTATGGAGGCGTAAATAGAACATTGCTTGCAGCGACCAAACGATAGAATTGCGGCGACTAGTTGTCGGAGTCGCGGCGATAACATCGCTTAGGTCTGGGGGAGCCTTTATTCATAATTATTTTCATTTGGTTGAGAAGATATATTTAATCATCCAAATTCCTTCCAAATATTTAAAAACAAAATTGTTTTCACTTTTTGAAGTCGAGAGAATTGTAAATAACATGATAGCGTCAACATATTAGACAGTCTTCCTATTAACGATGAAGGTATGAAAATACTAAAAAAGGCTCCTGGCTTTTTGGCAGTGCGGCTAGAAGTTCGTGGGCCGAGGTGATTTTTTGTTTGTTTCGAGGATACTTATGTTTATACTAGTTCAAGTGATACGAACAAATAGAAAAAAATAAAGTGCGTGAGTTTAGCATTATCGTGTGGTGATTAACAGCTTCAAGCAATGATTGTATCGTGAACTGTGACGATTTCAGGCAGATGTTTATATGATGATACCGTTTTGTAAAAGTGGAAAGATTCACTCTGGCTCAGTGGTGTTGCAACGAAGAGCGATAGTTTGAATTCTACATTTTTATTTTCTATAAGTGGGTCAATTAGGAGTAAAATAAATAGTTGAAAAATATTGAGTTTTGTGCGAGATAAATAGGGGACTTTTTTTAAATTATCAATCATAAACCTACGGCTTTCAAACAGTATAAGTTTTATGTGCAGTGAGTCGGGAATTGGGTCCATAGACCCAAGTAGTGATTCACCCTATTTGTGTTTTTTGATTTTCCTGAAATTTTGCATTTCACTGGTCGACAGTAAATTTGTATTCGCGATGCTCATGAAAGTCCCCAATGAGGAAACATAGGTCGAGATTTTGAAAACCGTTCAGCAGCATAAAAGCATATGGAGAAGCACGGTACATTTGTGCAATGATTCATCTTGTTACTGAACTTTTTACGCAATTTTCATCACATCAGTTTTATTAAATAAATGAACAAGTGTGCAAGCCTTTGTATGGAACTTGTATAAGGGAAAACTTGAACCTAATTGCATGTTGGGAAGTACATGTTCTTGTTTAACATGTTTAACCGCGATCAAAAAAATCATTAGAATCATGATTTCAAACAGCCGGGCGTCTTCTAACCGTTTTTCTCAATTCTTTCACCGTTTTTTTATCCACCTCATCTATTTTGCTGTAGTTCGCTTGCTTGCTATGTTTCTAGAAATCGCCATTTTTTTGCTGTACCAGCTGAAGGTTGCTGTCATTTAAAATGTAGAAAATTTCGATTTATCAAATTCAATCAATATGAATAAAACTCACCTGTTAAGTTAAGAAGAACTCAAAAACGAACATCAACCCAGCTCGTCCCTGTTGGATGGTATTAACTCATGAGCATGACCGCCGATATAACGATCCAACAGAAAAAGCGGAGTATTCGATACTCCGTGATTGACCAGAACTAGCGGAACAAACAGATGGGACTTGGGATTAGCACTCCATCCTCAATGTGCACGTTTCGAAAGCTCAACTTTAATGGGTCAATAACGGCGCCGGCCACGTCCTTACGATCATCGAGGGAAAGGAAGGAATGTTAGTGTAACAACTGTTGTTTTAGAGACCGACGAATCGTCTGCATCTCTACGGTTGTTACGGGAAGGAGTATTGTAAGTAGGGAGAGGAAGTGTCATTACTTAGATCAGGATTCACTTTTGGTAAGTGATGTAATCCAAGCAACTAGCATGTTAATGTTGACGCGAGAACAAAGTATAGATCAGTTACGACGTATTTTGCCATTGTTCACCCAACGTAAAGGCAGAAAATCAATTGCTCCGGTAGAGCTACTGTTAATTTTTCTTTCAACTGTTCGCGATAATCAGCTAGCGTGATTGTTTTATATTCTTCTAACGCGAGGAAAAATAATCAATATCTTAGCGATAGACAATACAATTGTAAGATTTGTTTTTGGTGTATTTTTGGTTGTTAACATACTGCGGATAATAGGGTTACTGCTCCTAGACTTCATCATAGTCTTGACATTCATCCCACGAAAAACAAAGTCATGAAAAGCAGTTTGATTTGTTTCTTATTTTTGTGATGAGATGAATATGTTAAGTGAGATGGAAAATGAAATAGTTCCCCTAGTAGATTGTTGTTTTGTGATCGTGATCATGTGTTTCATCCAGTTAGCGAAAAGTCGGAGTGTCATTTTCCGGGTTTTCATTCGCACTGTTTGGTTTGGGTTGTTCAAGACCTTCAGCGTCAATGAAACAAGAAGTCAACTCCACGAAAAAATTAAATGAAAAAATAAATAAAAAATAAATAAAAAATGGGGTTTTTAAAAAGCTGTGAAAGTTCAGGCTAATCTTTCATTTTCATTTTCATTTTGCAGTCTTTGGTGGGGCAATGAGAGCGCAAGTCAATCCAAAGCCGATAATAGAGAGGGTAATGGCAGAAGAGTCCGTGCAGACCACTTGAACGCCATGGGGTAGGATATGGGGTGAAGTGAGGTTCGATTTGGAATCGACTCGACACTAATGCAAAATGTAATTGAATGCAAACTAGTCAATGATCAAAGGCTACAAATGATAATTTCAAGATTTCTAGTACAACGTTTTTCTAGTTATTAAAAGCAATGTTTAAATGCAATGTCTTCTTTTGCCTTAGAAGCATCTGATGTGGTTTGAAGGCCACTTAGTCATATAGTACAATTATAAGTTATTTAATGTGTTAGCTTTTTGTGACCACATTAAAAATATAAAAAAATATTGCGTATTAGTGTTCTATTTTTTAACTTTTATTCATGCAGAATGAAAATTAATTGACTTTGTTTGCTCTGAGTGTAGGTTATGCGTTCGTCAAATCACTTTGTTTACCTAAGTCATTGTTTCGTCAATGTTTTTAAGCTGTGTCGACACTACAAACTCAATGTAAGCTGTATCATGTAGAAGTGGAAACTGCTAAAGAATTTAGTTTGTTCCATTATATTTTTTGTCAAGGTTGCCTATAGCTTTAAACTGTTCTAACAAGTAGCTTTATCGTTGATTAATTACGGTGATTATCTATTAAGTTCTAATCAAGGTCAGGCATATTCACTTTTCGGTGGCAAGCTAAAGCTTCATCACGCCTATTGCTCATCTGTTTGTAAAAATTATCGAGAATGAAGCCGTTATAAGATTGTTTATTTACCATCATTATAATGTGTGGTATTTTTATTATTGCTCTTCGAAGTGAGGCATAACAGTAAAACTGGCACCACACGTTCCTAGTTTTGAAAAAACTTCTACTCAGTGAATCCAGCAGTCGATTCCCTACGAATATCTTGAATACTTTGTTTTTCAATAAATGCCTAGCTAGCTAAATGTAAGCGTGGCTACGACTCAGCGTCACAGGGAACGCATCAGAAAAGTATTGCCGAAAAGAAGAGAACTCACACCATTATCACTGATGAAAAGGCCTCTGCCTGACTGCACTACCATTCAAGGCTCCAAGACACGATGTTCGTTGGATCACATGCAAATGCCGTAAATTAGTGCGTCAATGCCAGATATGTAACGCGGCACCAAACAAAAATAGTCAACATGTGATACCACCACGACAGGATATGTCTTTGGTTGCCATCTCAGTGCTAATGGCGTAAGCCGACCCACCACGGCAAGGTAACATATCCGAGGGGAAGGACTGTGAAAGTTCAGGCTTATCGAGAAATTAATGAATTCCAAAATATTTGAATCATTTGTAAGTGTTGGTTGTGTTATGTGATGAGTGTTTCCGAGAAATTCGTGGAATTGTAGTTTTAAGCGTGAATTATTTGTGAATGGCAGGTAAACCTTTCGTTAAGTGTAGGTTTTCCCAGTTCAGTAGCGACTGCAGTAGAGCAGGACGTGATTAGTCTCCACCACCCTATAAGACCGCAGCCAATCACTCACCATAGTCCTCCAACCCAACACCAGAAGTCCAGAAGCACCACCGTCAAGCAGCCATGAAGGGGTGGCGTAATCGGATTGATGCAATGATGCGAGGTGACTGACCTGGAAAGCCCAAAATCTTTCACTATTCCAACGCATTTCGAAGTGAACGGATGTTAAATTTCCAAATTACCAAAGTAAGCAGGTTAGATGAAGTTGCAGTGAAGAGAGTTTGTGGAAGAAGACCAGGCGTATGGGTGAATTCGTTTATAGTTCTGCTTCATCTTTCTAGAACATTGGAACTTTTAAAAACGTTCATCGATTCATCGGCAGCCATACTACCCACTTACCCCATATTTTTACGTGTCCCGGGGTATCTTATATTAAAATTGATTATTACCTACAATATTACTAAAACGACCGTTTCACTTCTAAAGTAATTCACACACACCTGTGAACAAAACAAGCTGCCCATGTAATTTACATCACAAGTAAATATAATGTTTTGGGAAACATATAAAATTTTAACTTATCTTTGGACCGTCCTTTGTCATCACCCGCAGATCCGTACCGTACAAAATGTAGCACTCAACACTGGCTCGTCTCCTCACAGTTTGTCACGAATCCGCTGCCACACTGATCGATACGCACACGTTTTCCATAACACCACACGGCCTACGGAACCCGATTCTACCGAATCTATCGAACACGAAAGAACCTGGTTATTTTTCTTGTTCCGCAGTCCGAGCTGCCATAACCAGCCGAAACAATTTTGAAGCGAGCAAAAAAACACGGATAATAATTTTTCAACGTCTGTATATGAGCGCGGTCTACTACGATCAACCCAGCTCGTCCCTGTTGGATGGTATTAACTCGGTGGTAAAGACCGCCGATATAACGATCCAACAGAAAAAGCGAGGTATTCGATACTGTGGGTTAGTAACACTTGATGTGAAGAACAGCGCAAGCTGGGATGTCATCGCGCTTTCGTTACACCGGCACTCACCTTATAAAAAATCACTAGTGAGATCGGGCAGGTTCGTTTAGTTTTGAATAAACTTTTATTGAGTAAAATTGTTTCCATCAGGGGTACTGGCATTCGGGATAGTGGCTCTTTCGGGGTAGTGGCCTTCGGGAAATTGCATTATGCATAATGGAATTATGGGTAGTGTCGTAGAGTCGTTATATTTGAAGCAAACGAAAACTAGTTTTGAATCAAATATGCATTTTAAGCAGGCATTGCATTTTATCCCTTCATTCGATCTTCTGAGCAAAGATACTGATGATATGCTGGGGTATCGATCTTAGTTATCTATCTGTTCAGTAAACAAAGTGCAATGTTCGCCATGGAGAAAAGTTTTTTCACTGCTTTTGTTGTAGCAACGCCCTTGCAACGTGAACAAACCTCGGACCGCGCTGGCTATCAGTATCATCATCAAATGCTCAAATGATAAATGATAATATCTTTCCAAATGATAATATCTCTTTGATTAGGGATAATATCTTTGCTAAAGCAAAGATGATATCCTGTGCTCAGATGATATTGTAATGCCTGATTTTAAGTCCCCTTAAAGGCCCTCCTTAGCCGTGCGGTAAGTTGCGCGTCTAAAAAACAAGAGCATGCTGATGGGTACTGGGTTCGATTCCCGATGCCGGTGTAGGCAATTTTTGGTTAGGAAGTTGCCTCGACTTCCCTGGTCATAAAATGAACATCGTGTTAGCCTCATGATGTGCAGAAATGGTACCTTGGCTTAGAAACCTAGCGGTTAATAACTGTGGAAGTGCTTATTGAACACTAAGCTGCGAGTCGGCAATGTCCCAATGAGGGATGTAATGCCAATGAAGAAGAATATGCATTTTAAGTTGCTTCAACCACCGGTTTTGTTGAAGCAAACTTAGATGTTATTGTGTTGGCTCGACCGCTAAAATACCTTCCTATCAATTTTTGCAATATTTATATTCCAGTATAATTTGTTTGTTTGTCATAATTTTGGTCGGCGCTGGCGGCGTGAATCGGCGTGGCCTTTTTTGTGTTTATTTCCTAAAGTTTTTTTTTCGAATTTTTTTTCTGGACATATTCATGACATTAAGAAGAAAATATTTCGTATACCGCCGGAAAAATCCCATGGATTTCACTAAAGTTCTTCAAAAAAATAATTCGGAAAAAAATGCTTTCGGAATTTCGTTTACTTTTGAAGTTTTCGCGAGAAATTCTTTGGAATTTCCAAGTGAAGCCTTTTTGAATTCCAAAGTAATTGTTTGGAACTTCCGCGGAAAAATCTTAGAAATTCTCATGAGAAATAATTCAGTTTTTACGGGAAAAGTTCTACAGAAAATTGTTCAGAATATCAACGGAAAGTTCTTCAAAATTTCTGTTGAGTATTAAGCAGAAATTTACACAGAAAACTCGAAATATCTACAAGAATCTTTGAGGAGTTTTCACAGCAAACTTTCGGGATTTTTTAAGAAAAAATTCTCCGGATTTTCAGAGATTGTTCAAAATGCAGATTTCATTACTATGTCTGAAACTTGATTATGCATATGTACAACATGTGATAGATTTAGTTCGGAAAAGGTATTGGAGGTAACCGCCCCTTCAGTGGGGTTTGATCCCGACCCTGGGGTCGTGGGATCAAACTTCCCACCAAACTATTCTCTTATATCATAATCAAGAAATTTCAGACATAATAATTCCACTCAGGTGACATACCCGGCATATAGGCAATTAACTTTGAATGTACTGCAGATTTCAACCAAAAAGTTCTTTGGATTTCAACGAAAAATGGTTCGGAATTTTCATAGAAAATTATTCAGATTTTTTAAAATTTATGTGGAAAATTCTTCGGAGTTTCCACGGGGATTTTTCACTAAAACTCTTCAGAATTTCTACGCGTTTTTTTATTTCCACGGAAAACTTTTCGGTATTTCAACGGAAATTTTAAAGGAATTTCTATGTATTCTCAATAATAAATTCTTCGGAAATTCCACTGGAAATTTAAAAGGGAGAAGGGTCGTCAGGCCGAAAGCCATTCGGCGAAAACACATTTGGCCAGACAACACGTTTGGCCATGAAACATGCACGTTTGGGCGGAACGGTTATTACAGGGTGTTCAATAAGTTCAAATACATTTTCAAAAAATGTTTCAAAAACCAAGATTGAATTATTTCTTTTCCCGGTTCCATTGCCTTCAAAGTATTGTTTATAAGGAACGTTTGTAACATTTCGTTTGGAATGACCTCTATTTTGTACTTCTACACGAGCTTCAAACGTTTCTAAGACCCATCGCAAGCGGCAAGCACGGTCTGCATGGGCATTTCGTTCCAGATTTTGAGAATTACGTTTTGAACTGGTCCAAGTTAGTTACCTTGTATTCTTACAGCTTTAACATAATAAACGACCAAACAAGAAAGGTAAGAGGGTTCAAATCCGAGAAGCTGGGAGGTCGCAAAGCTTTGTCCAAAACGTCGATGATATTATCCCCATATTAGGCTTACATCGCATTTTTCGTGTATAAAGGGTTATCGTTCTATTGGAACAGGTAGGGCTCATCTCCGTCTTAGCACCAGGCTAAGGGGGTATGGGGGTATCAATCGTCTCCAAAACCTCAGTTTTGTAGTACGCCGCAATGATTTTAACCTTCAAAAACGGCTATTTACGATGCCCCAATCCATTTTCAACGCGCGTAATAAACAAACAACAAGTGACAGAATGTCAACACCACACACATCCGTTAGCGTATATCCCAAGTAACAATCTCAATGCTTCGAAGATTTATGCTAGTTTTATAGAGGTTTTATTACGGCATGTAGAAATGCTTAAAGTTTTATTTTGGTTTTATTCAGTTGTCATTGAATTAGATCCGCAAGAGTACTTGAGAACTACGTTTTGAATTCCAATATAAAACCACAGCTCTTTAGGTTTTATAATGCTCCTGTGTTCCTCCTCAGAGCTAAAAATGGAACTGACATAAAGCCAGCAGTTAAGTTATATGTTGGTTCTGATCAAGATTTATAAAAGCTGCCAAGTTTTCAGAGTCCTGTATAAAGCCCACATATAACCTTTACTCCTGAAGAAGACCTGCATAGGAATACGAAGCTTGAAACTACTAACTACTATGGAAAGAAACTAAATTTTCAGCACAAATTGTTTGACCCACGGAAGTTTTTCATTTCGCTTTCAGTCGAAAATGAAAAAAACATTAGCAGTTTTTTCTGTGTCGTGAATTATGTAGGGAACTGTTCCGATCTCTATCTCACTCACTGAAAATACATTCATCTTATCGGGAAGTAAAGAAATACGGCACCAATTTTTTCGCTTCTTTTTGTCAACATGCGAACTCCTGCTGAAAAAAATCACAAATCAAATACCTTTCCATTGCTCTGCTTTCAATGGGATGAACATCGGAGCCATGAGTTGAAATCCAGGAGCAGCTCCCTTATATATTTAAGTGGTTGAAAAAACTGTTCAAACAGCATTTGCTCATGAGGGATATGAAAATATATATTTGATCCATACATGCTTTGCCAATTTAACATGGTACAAAATATACCATTTAACAATTGCCACTATATGCTTTTTAATTGAAATACTTATTTTTAAAAGTACTTGCATTCGATGCCGAGGGCAGAAAAAGTTTGTTTATGATTTTTTTATATCTGTCTACATTGTCATGTTGTCATTATATATAAAACTACCAAGCTTTAGGTTTGACCAAGATAAAACTTGCTAGTCGCAACATGGTCTTGAAAAAGGCCAAGATAAAACCTCTAGGTGTTTGAAATGCCCAGATAGGGCCAGTTCAGGAGTGATGGTTATATAGAGGCATTTTTTATGCAATCAAAGTTTTATTCGAAAAAATGTCTCCGATATGAAAAAACTAATGAATTTCATAATCGAAATATCATGCAAATTTCTGTTTCACCTTTTAAACGGTAAAATTGGACATCCTAATAAGTTTTAGGAACAATGCTTTGATTATTTGATCAACCAAAGTGGTTATTCATTGAAATTATTTTTAAAGTAATTAACTAAGGCAATTAATTAAACTTGAAAAATTCTAAATAATAACAAATTAAGGAAGCGCATTGTTAAAATACTGATTATTTATCATGGTTTCACCATGAAAAATCCCTGGCATGCCTTCAAACATGCATAGGACACTCAAAGCCAGATATGAACTTTTATTGAACTGGCTGATAATAATTCTTTTATTTTTGTTGTTGACATGTAATCCATGTATTGCAGGAAGAAAAGCATATTTTTTTCGAGTACAATCAAGAAACAAATAATCAACCTGAGAGTTGACAACTGTTTCATTATCGGCTTATTTGTTGTTGTATCATAGTCATGAAGTGGTTGTATCATGGTTATATAGTGGTTCTCAAAACCACCAAGTCTAGAAAGGCTTTATGTTGCATGTTTTATGTGAGACTTGAAGTATATTATAAAACCGTTGGTTTTGAACTGGAACGCATATTAGGTTTTAATGATTGCAATAAAACTGGGCCAACTGGCTGTAACATGGTTTTATAGAGATCTACAGGAAGTTGTGAAAACTGCGAGGACTGCATGGAAGGTTTTGAGATTAGGTTTTGAAGAACGCTATAAAACTCTGATACAACCTTAATTGTTACTTGGGATATACCGCTAACACTGACATCAATATTAATGCAGAATGTACATTGGGCTTACAAACACAATGATCAAACATTTGTGCTCGAACTTATTGAACACCCTGTAAATCGAAAACAATTCGGCTGAAAATTTCGTTTGGCCCAAGCGTTTGCCCAACAGGTCATTCAGTCAAAATGATCGTTTGACTGAACTGAAAGTATTTATTTATTTATTACCAGATTAAGGCCGGAGTGGCCTGTGCAATACATAAAAGTCTACTCCATTCAGCTCGGTCCATAGCTGCACTTTGCCAAACACGCAGTCTGCGAAGGATCCGCAAATCGTCCTCCACCTGATCGATCCACCTTGCCCGCTGTGCCGAATAAGTAATCTGGCCGAAATTGCCGTTCAGATGGAATGGCGTTTTCGGTCAACTGACCTATTTGGCCAAACACATTTTCAGCCAGATGGGTTTCGGCCGTACGATAAATTCAGTTAAACACCTTCCGGCCTGTGCCCGAAAGTCTTTCGACGGCAAAGCCATTCGTTCGAATGCCATTTATCCAAATAACACGATAATCTGAAACACATCTAGCCGAATTTAATTTGGCTGAATAATACCACTTGTCATAAGACGAGTTTGTACAATCTTATTTAATTCCACCACTTAATTGTACCTTGACAGATACGTATTTCGACCTCAACAGTAAGGTCGTCTTCAGTGTCTCGTACTTGACTCGACTACCTTTATTCGAAACGATTATAAGATCGAAAATGGTTTGGTTGAAAATGTCATTTGGCCGAAAGCGACATACAGCCGAAAGAAACATTCGGCCAAACTGGTAATTTGGCCCAAAGAATTGTTTGCCCTAATTGGTAATTTGGCCGAAAATGCTATTTGGCCAAAATGGTCATTTGGTCGAAAATGTCGTTTGACTGGATAGATTATTTGGCCGTAAATCTCGTTTGGTAGAAATGGTCTTTTGACAGAAAAAGCCATTTGGCACGAAGGGTTTTTTCTGCCAAAAAACCATTCGACGAAAAGACCTTTTGGGACATACGACAATATTATCAGCTCAACACACTTAAATTTTTCCACCGATCTCGGCTGTGCAAATCTCGGTTTAAGTTCGTTTGCTGGAATATCGGCTGAATGAACGTATGTTTACGGTGGCTCCTTTGAGTGCCGCAGTAAATAAATTCATTTTTCAGCTGAGATATCAGCAGAAAGTTTCTTACCGAGTACTCGGCTGTGCGGATCTCGGCAAAAGAATCAAAATATGCCGAGCTGAACTGAGTGTGAACCAAACGACACTTTCGGCCGATTGTCTATTTCGCCCAAATGACCCTTACTGCTAAACGACCATTTCGGCAAACCGACTGCTGAAAAAGTCGGAGTTCTGCTGAACGACAGGAGTGCAAGATTGGACGCGTTCGTATTAAGACGCAAAATAGTCACGAGATCCACGTGTGTGCATAGTGCAGTCGTAAATGAATAAATTAGTGCAAGATTGGACGCGTTCGTCAACAGTTTACATATGCCACCAGGCATGAATCTTGTAACTTTTTTCTCGTCGAGGGCAGCGAAGGTAATTTGATTAGTGTTTGAAAGATCGTGTGTTACTGTTACGCATGGTTTCGGTCATATTCCTACTGGACGTGCAAGGCGTGATTTTTTTCTCGTCGAGGGACAGCGAAGTTAATTGATTTGTGTTCGAAGGATCGTGCGTTAGTGTTACGCGTCGTTTCGGTCGTTCAAAGCGCGATCCTTCACAGTTTGCATATGCCACTGGGCATGCATGATGTAGAGTACGCGTTTGATCATGTTCCTAGACACTACACATGATCCGGTATACTTGTGCTTTGTGCGGTCAGAAAGTAAATCAATTGGTGCGCGTTTAATCGTGTTCCTGTTCGGTATGCAGGAAATTAGTTCGTGTGCGTCCCAATAATAGTTTGTTAAAATCATTGTGTGAAAAACCTGGCACGGTCGCATAATTTATCATAGTTACTCTAGATCCAACGATGCATACCTACTAACTGATAATCCTTCCTGTGGTTCTTGTGAAAACGCAGAGACAAACACGGTCCTCAAATACCACAAATCACCTACTAATATTCCTTACCTCTTCCTAACTGACTACAATTACGTGGCTGGCGCCGCTATTGATTATTTTAACATATTTATGAGTCATTGGAACTTGCACACTTGCTTGAACAATCCCAGTCAATCATTCAGTTGATTCTTTGTGCAATTTCACTGATTCTGGTCAATCAGAGAATATAGCAACCATAGATATGTGTAGTCAGTCAAAGCTAAAGCTAAGTTAAGCTAGCAAAGAGTTTAGCCGTACGTCATTTTCAGCTAAGCAGCTTTAGGCAAGATAGGCTTCGGCCAAATAGTTTGTTCTGTCATATGACATATTCGGCCAAATAGCTTTCTGCAAAACGGTCCTCCTCCGTTCAAAATTTTTATTTGAATAACAAATTATTTGAGTTTCAACGGGAATTTCCACCGGACGCACGTCTCAGGTTTTACGGAGCGCTTTTCGAAATATCAACGAAAAATTGTATGATGAGGAGGGAATATCAATAGGGAAATTGTAGGTACGAGAATTCCATTCAATCTTTGGAATTTCCACGGCCTTCTGCAATCCTGTGAACTTCTATAAACTTGAATCGGCGAGACAAATTTTGAACGGCGGCGCGCCGATGCAAAAATGTAGGTGGCGTGCCAAAAACTAATGAGTTTACTGCTGCATTCGTTTATGAAAATTCAAAAACTTCTTCCAGGGTTCCCAAATTACAAAAAAAAAAAGAAGCTTATATGTAGTAACATGCGAGTTGGAATTTTCGTACATTTTTGAAATTTTAACTGCCCTAATGTACCATGCTTCTCCATATGCTTTTATGCTTATATGCTGCTGATCAGTTTTCAAAACCCCTATCTAACGTCTCCCCTGGGAAAAAACACTCACCGGGACATTCATATATCGTAATAGCTTAGATTATCGTAATAACTTAGTATTTTAACTTATCTGAACATGCAATCATACAAACATGCTAGTGACTTCAACGCCGTTAAAGCGATGATCCCCTTCCTACATTGTGAATAAATAATCTCGGAGTTTTCTCAATCAAACAACAAACGTCAGTACCTAGTCGATTTTAGAGTTCGAGAACTACAGCATCGCGTCGAAATATTATTCCTAGTCATAACCGGATGTCGTCTTTGCATTAATTCATGTTAAAAACATGAGTTTTGTTTAATAGTAGATACATGTACAGAATATGAAGATTGATTATTGGAATTTGGATCCATAGCAACACATAAGAACTACAACACGTGATATAGAATTTAATCGTGAGCAACTCTAATAACTTTTTTCATTCAGTCATTGTTAACCAACTCACTTCTATAACAATCAAAACGAAAAATGGCGAATACGGATCCGACAACTTCGACGACAATATCGGTCGTCCAGCTGAAGCGCACACCAGCAGAAAGAAAAGTCGGAAAAATTACACTCGTACAGATTGGATTACATTTAAAAGTCGATTTTCACTTTGCGATCAATCGATTTCTGCCTTGTTTACATTCGACAACGAACCCATCGGCAACGGACGTGGCGATAGGAATCTCAATCCATTGGTAAATATTCCCATCCTGTTAGGCAGACAGAGGAGAGGAAGCCACAAGGTGGTTGAGTCTAAGTGAGGAATCAGTCGATAGGAAGCAAAATGATATTATGCCCATAAAAGCTATTAGTAGCTCTCTTTCGTCGCTGGGAGTGATAGAATTTCCTCGAGAATAGTCCTTCCTCTTGCTGACGATGGTTGCGGTCTCTCCTTAAATGCAATATCTACCATTAGAAATAAGGAAGTAATAAGGAAGGGATTTTTTTTAATTAAATTTATCTTTCTTTGTTTCAGCAGCTATGAGTGTCTGACGGCCAGTAACGCGAAGCAAAGCAAGAGTCTGGGCGATCTGCTAGATATGGTAAGTGTGGTATGAGATACTTTGTTTTTACTATTCGTACAGCAGAGACTTTTACAATTTCATACATTTTGAATTCACCATTCATATCTTTTACTGATTGATGGGGTAAACATGAAACATAAATAAATACAGAGTGGCAATGCTAAAGTGATACACTTCAGACAATTCGTAAAACATGAACCGGTAAACATTTCTCTTAAGTTTTCCATGCAGATTTAATAAAGTTTCATTGTAACTTATTTAGATCAAGGCAATCGTTTTCGTGGTCAAATACGATAATATATTTGCTTTAGAGGAATATTCGAAACCGCAAGCTCACATTTTTCTATATTTCAACCCAATAAAACTCCTATTGTTTCGAAATACATACGAGATCTACTCTACGATTCAACTATTTACATATTAAATCAAGGTTCAAAAATGTGTCATGAAATCAAAAATACCGCAATTAGTACCACTTTAACATTGACATCCTAAAGCTTTTACTAAGGAACGATTTGTAAGTTCCTTGAATTACTAAAATATATTATTATTAAAGGAGGGTCTTAAAAAATATATCTCTAGTTGGAAAATGCTGTTTCGGTGACTTCCCTAGCAACACAATTCACGTTGATTTGGTTACAATAACTCATATATGACCTAATTTGGTCATATATGAGTATCATCAACTGATTTACAACATGTGTGTTACACGGGTTGGGCAGTGTTGCTAATGTTAATGTAAATTATTGCCAAATAACCTTAATGTCATGTCATTCCTTGACATTTTTGTAATTTCGCTATCATGTCCCACATTTTGTATTTTAAACAATTATCTGTAAGACCTTTGTGCATTACATATTCATCAAAACTAATTGTAAATAACTTTAAAAAGGCTATTAGCAAATAAACAATAGCAATCTCATGACTCGGTGACATTTTCCAACCCTGATTCTAATATAGCAGTAGACAAGATAATTAATTTGCAAGAAGTGTATTTGAGTTCTCATTGCTAATTTATTTATTTATTTCGAAGTGTAGAAAAATAATATATGTAGTTTAAAAACATAAACAAATTATCCTTCTACAATAAGCTGTTTATAAAATCAATGTGAGGTTTGGATCAATTGTTCTTATGTTGCCGACTCCCAACATGTAATCGAGTTTTGGGCACAATTTCTTGAACCGAACCGTTTTGCTACAAGCTCAAAACTCATGAACGATTCAAATCAATCGTGAGTTGGCGTTCATCGCATAGAACAATGGATACACTTGCGTGTGAAAACAATAAATTGCCTCAAAATTGATTTCCATCGCTTGAACGATGCGATTTTGCATGAGAAACTCAAGCATGATGCATTCATTCGCAAACGAGTTTGCTCGCGCGGGAGAGCTCGATGATTGAGATTTGTGAATGATTTTACCAACACTGCTTATTTAAGGTCAACTTTCCCAAGGCCCAACTATTTTTAAAATCGATAACAAAAACTGGAAAAGGTCTGCACGTGTGTCAAAAAAATATGGGTTCTCTGAGGAAGTTGATCTTAAGTAAATTAAATAATCGATTAAGCGAATAATGATGGGAAACGTCAATTGCTGACTACGCGGTTTAATCGTTTGCTTTATGAAATTACTCACCTAAATTCACTGGAGCATAACTACTAATACTACCTACAGTTTTTATTTACAAAAAAAAACTATTTTTATTTCCGGATATTAACCCGTAATCATTAAATCACCCTAAACGACTCTTATACAGACTCTTGTTTAATTCGTTCACGACCCTCAATCTAACGTTTCGCATCCTTTTTTTCCTCCCTTTTTCAACTCCATTCATGGCCGCCGGCCGACATTCAACTCAACACGAAAACACCTCTCGCACTTTTCCGCTTCCACCCGCCCACACACAGGAATCACCGGACGGTGGTGGCACTAGCGGTAACGAAGCGGTCGCCCTGAAAAAAGCCCTCGAATGGGAGCTGTCGCTGGATTCGAGAGATTTACGATCGCACGCCTGGTACCACGGACCGATTCCACGGCAGCGAGCCGAAGAGATTGTCCAGCGGGATGGGGACTTTCTGATACGGGATTGCGTCTCCCAGCCGGGCAACTACGTGCTGACCTGCAAGACCAAGGGTCCGACGCTGCACTTCGTTATCAATAAGGTAGGTAGGATGGAAATAATTTGGGACTATACGGAGGTTGCTTTCATATAGATACATATTACACTACAATAGATGAAAATTAATAATAATTTCATAGATTCAGTATAATAGATGGGTAATATGTTTACAAATAATTGATTTGTTTATATGAGATTATAAACAAATTGATACCATTATAAAAATCCCATCATCCAAATTTCCACCGGAAAGTATTCCAAATTTTCACGGGAAAACCTTCCGAATGTCAACAGGGGCTGTCCATAAACCACATAGGCCAAATTTGCACCTTGCCAAACCCCTATCACCCTTAGTAGACTTTAGAAGAATTTTCCGAACAAATCTTTCGCCATACAAATTTCTTGCGTTTAACTCATGCTGGGTATTTGCGCATAAAAGTTAACGCCTGGATGGTGGCAGCGGCGGGTAGGAAACTAGCCACTAGCCAAAACAATTTTAATCCAAGAAAGTTTCCGTTGGAATTCTAAATACTTTCCCGGGGAATTTTAGAAAATCCTGAGAAGTTTACAAAGAAGTTTCTGTGGAAATTCCAAAGATCTTTTTTTTAGTTTCCGGTTTGAATACCGAAAAGTTTCTCAAAAGATTTTGCTGCTCAAGACAATTTTTTTTTGGGTTACAATGTATGCAATGAAAAAGTGAACTAAATCGTTTCATGCGCATAATTACAGATTTTGCACGTCTAGGACGTGTTTGAACATCCCTATATAAGAACAATGCATTCTCTTCATTTCACAAATACTAATAAAGCAGTCTATCCCTCTATCCGAATTTATTTTTGTGTCTTCGACGAATTTCTGTGATCATGCTGTAGAGGGCTTGGAGATAAAAAAGTGAACAGAGGATCAATTCGAAATTACACTCTAACTTTAGTCTACTCAGTGACTGAATAAAATTATATTGCCGATCGTTACACTCACCAAAGCGCTCGTGAAGTGTTTTGATACCAGCCAGACGGTGGACCTCAGAATTTCGAGTCCTGGGAGGAGTGTTGCGGGTCATCCTCAGGAACTTCTTTTACACTCGTTGGAGCTTCAGATAATGAGTTTTAGCGCAGCTCTCCCAGACCGGCATGCCGTAGTCCAGCGGTTCTCAATCTTTCTCTTGAGAGGTAGACCTTCGAACTTTTGCATTAATTGAGGTACCCTTAATTTTTTTGGTGTAAATGCAAAGAGGCGTAATTCATAGGATCTATGAAGAATGGACCTGAAACTTAACATGATATATGCTGCCGTGAATCGCATATTTGTCCCATATGAATAGGAAACCCAGCAAAGATGGGACAGATATGCGATTCACGGCAGTATGGCTCTCCATAAAGTTGGCTGAAATTTTCATTATTCCGTGAAACTTTCCAATTCAAATTAAGCTTATATATAAAGACTTTTATGTCTACTAAAGGCTTATGAGCCTCTTAAAAGGATGATTCCGAGCCCCTTTCTATCGGCGGCTTTGTAGCTACTTAAAGAAGGTTTCTAAGCTTCTTGAAAAAATAATTCTTTCAAAGCTTCTAAATCTCATGAAAGTTGGCTTCCGCGCCTCTTGATAAGAGTCCTATGAGCCTCTTGAAGTAAGGCTTCCGAGCCTCTTTAATGGCGGATTTTGAGCCACTTCAATGGCGAGTTTCGAGCTTCTTAGTAGGAGGATTCCTAAAATATTGGAAGGACGCTTCTGAGCCACTTGAAAGTACGATTCCAAGCCTCTTGAAAGAAGAATTCCGAAGTTCTTGAGGGGAGGCTTCCCAGCTTCTCGAAAGAAGGCTTCCGAGCCTCTTAAGAAGAGTCTTCCGAGCCTCTTGAAAGGAGGCTTCCGGGCCTTTAAAAAAAGGCTTCCGAGCCCCTTAAAAGGGGTTTCCGGCCCCCCTGGAAGAAAGCTTCCGGGCCCCTTGAAAGGAGGCTTCCGAGTCTTTTGAAAGGAGGCTTCCGGGCCTCTTGAAAGAAGGCTTCCGGGCCTCTTGAAAGGAGGCTTCCGGGCCTCTTGAAAGAAGGCTTCCGGGCCTCTTGAAAGGAGGCTTCCGGTTCTCTTGAAAGAAGGCTTCCGGGTCTCTTGAAAGAAGGCTTCCGGTTCTCTTGAAAGGAGGCTTCCGAGCCTCTTGAAAGGAGGCTTCCAGGCATCTTGAAAGGAGGCTTCTGGCCTCTTGAAAGGAGGCTTCGGGCCTCTTGAAAGAAGGCTTCCAGGGCCTCTTGAAAGAAGGCTTCCAGGCCACTGGAAAGGAGGCTTCCAGGCCTCTTGAAAGGAGGCTTCCGGGCCTCTTGAAAGGAGGCTTCCCGGCGTCTTGAAAGGAGGCTACCAGGCCTCTTGAAAGGAAGCTTCCAGGCCTTTCGAAAGAGGGCTTCCGGGCCTCTTCAAAGGAAGCTTCCGGGCCTTTTGGAAGGAAGCTTCAGGGTTTCTTGAAAGGAGGCTTACGGGCCTCTTGAAAGGAGCCTCCTGAAAGGCGGCTTCCGGGCCTCTTCAAAGGAAGCTTCCGGGCCTCTTGAAAGGAGGCTTCCGGGCCTCTTGAAAGGAGCCTCTTGAAAGGAGGCTTTCGGGCCTCTTGAAAGGAGGCTTCCAGGCCTCTTGAAAGGAAGCTTCCGGGTCTCTTGAAAGGGAGCTTCCAGGCCACTTGAATACTGGCCTGCGGTGCTCTTGAAAGAAGGCTTCCGGGCCTCTTGAAAGGAGGCTTCCGGGCCTCTTGAAACGAGGCTTCGGGCCTCTTGAAAGGAGGCTTCCGGCCTCTTGAAAGGAGGCTTCCGGGCCTCTTGAAAGGAGGCTTCCGGGCCTCTTGAAAGGAGGCTTCCGGGCCTCTTGAAAGGAGGCTTCCGGGCCTCTTGAAAGGAGGCTTCCGGGCCTCTTGAAAGGAGGCTTCCGGGCCTCTTGAAAACCTGTTGCCAAAAAATAAGCTTGCTGCCTAGGGTCAAGCCAAGGTAATCGGTATCACTGGCCCATTCCACAGTATTGCCATTGAGGATAATTTGACAGTCCCCAGGCGGCAAATGCTAAGGGGATTTAGAGTGGGGGAAAATGATGACCTGTGTTGATACAAATTTTCCAGCTGGTGAGATACTCTGTCAGGACAACCAGGCCTCGCTGGAGTTTTGACTCTAGTGCTCTGATCACACTACCGTTGTAGACGATGGAGGTGTCATCTGCGATCAGAGACAGAATGCCGCCTTCTGGAGGTTCTGGCATGTCGGAGGTGAACAGATTGAAAAGCAGGTGCTCGAGGATACTGCCTTGGAAAACGCCTGCGACGATGGTCACAATGGAACTCACTCCGCTGATTGAGACCCGAAATGTCCTTGCCGGCAGGATTTTACAATTTTGGTCAGAACGAATTTGCACAGTCTGGAAGAGCGCGGATCTTATTGGAGAAATCACTATTCCTGAAGTCCACCATTCTGGCCTGGATATTTTTTGTTAAGCGATTGCAACGTGTCTTAAGAACAGGCAGTCCGGTACGCTGGTACTGCCTTCGCGTGACATTTCGTAAACGGATTAAATCTTTGGTGAGTGTATTAATGGTTATGGTATTCCATGTTGTAGTCAACGTATCTTTGGAACC
This sequence comes from Armigeres subalbatus, assembly GCF_024139115.2. NCBI lineage: Eukaryota > Metazoa > Arthropoda > Insecta > Diptera > Culicidae > Armigeres > Armigeres subalbatus. Next base: position 354,996,193 of record NC_085140.1, on the reverse strand, counting down.
AACCCCAATCGACTCGATGGTAGTTACGCCGGGACTGCCGATGCCGATTAACCGAGGTGCCTACTCCCGCCACCACCGGATAGTGATCCGAGCTGAGCTATCGGTTCACAATCGGCTGCGAGATGTGATCGTTCATGTTGGTTGTGTACAGGTCTAACGTTGCATGGACTCTGGACCGACTCAGTTGAGTGTGGCTCAGGATCGTGAAGCCTTCCTCCATGTTGTTGCTCCAGATGGTACCGTTTTGATTGACGCGACTGTTGCCCCAATCGTGATGCTTCACGTTCAGGTCACCGGCAATGATGTATTGACCTTGCCGCCGCGTAAGCTTGATGATGTCCCTCCGAAGGGCGACCGATGATCCATCGCCGGCTTTGGCTTGAGTTGGGCAGTACGCCGCGATGAGCGTGATTGTGCCGACAGAAGTGGTAACTTCAACATCGTTTTTCTTGATAACATCGAGCTGAAAGCTTGGCAGCAGGCGACAGTTAATGTTCGAAGTGCGATAGCCATACCACCTCTCTTGCACGGCAGGTCAAGTCACACGATGCGAAAGTCCGGGATGTTGACGTTCACCTTTCCCCGGTTTCAGGTGCATTTTGGTGATGAACCCTCTTTACTTCCTTCTCCTTAAGGAAATCCTTCAACTCGATCGTTTTGCTCTTGAGCGAGCAAGCGTTCCAGTTGCCCAGGCCCACGGAACAACGGAAAATTACCGTAATTTCCAACAAATGTCCATGATAAATTGTTTTGAATTTTTACGGAAAATAGTGTTAAGGCAAGCATTTTTGGCTTTTCGTCATAGTCTCGAAAACCAATGAAAAAGACACTTTTTTGGCAAACTCATTCGTTCTAAATCGTAAGCTAAGGAGAAACGTTCTGCTGTAGTGGAGTTCTAGCAAATTGACGTTGCTTTCGTTAGTTTTAGCCCCTACGACGATGGACGGAAATACCTGCCGTGTCCCTACTGCTGAACTTTCGCGAAGAAATTCCAATGAATTTCCCTAAGAATTTTTGTTTTGAATTTCTGCAAGGGAATCCTTTAGAGATTCCTCTGAATTCACGGGAAGAAAGCACTAACGAAAGTTAAAAGTATCTGTTTACATTGCACATTCCGCTGATCGAGGAATATTGTTTTTAGTGGAAACAAATATATTATTCTAAATCGAACTATTTACATGGTTAGGAAGAAGTACTTTATTTTAGGTACTTTTCACTTAAATCGGAGGTTTAGTGTGGGAACCCAAAATATAATATTTTTTCTTGAGATGAGTTAAACTTCATATGATGTTAAGCAAAAGATACTCAATTTGCATGGAAACTAATCAAAAGTTAGGTAAATTTAACTCACTTTCCAAAACATGGGATTTATTCTTTTTGAAATCTACAAAATATCACTTCGAATAACTTGGAACGATGAGAAAATTATCTTCATAATCACCAAACAAACTAACAAACGTCTTTCAATAGCCTTATAATAAATAGATACATAATGTTTAAATGACAATTGGAAATATTTCCTCAAGTTGAAAATCCATCTTGAAACATATGGGTTGCTGTAAGAAAGTATTGTTTTAATTATCATAATTATCGGAACAAAATGTATGTTGATAAAATTCGCTTTCGCCAACTGGGGGGGAATTGAAAGTGCCTATAACCATCGAAGCAGCAGTAATTGCTAGGGATGCCCGTCTCCATGATACTAAATATCATCAATACACGTCGGGTTGAATTGAGTTGTGATGGTTCGTTAAACAGCATCCTCCTCTTCCTCTCTACCAGTAAGCTGCATTAGAAACTAGTTTGTAAACTTTAAATTCTATGGAGTCAAAAAACAACAGATAAAAGAACAGAAAAAAGTCCAAGTGGAACTGTTTGCTACTTTCATGTTCCCCAGCTTTTTTTTCAGGTGCCAAGTGTCATTTTCTCGAGAACCGGATAAGAAAACGAAACAGCTGTAAGTGTCTTCACCGTTTCTCAATAGACTCTTACGTTGCACTTTACCCGGACTAAATCGTTGTAAATCTAAACTGTTTATGTCTCTTGCTTTTCTCCCACCACTTGTAATGCAGGAGTGCTTTGAAAAGTCACAAGGTACGAAAAAAAAGTGCGCTCTTAGAAATGGAAAATCGCTAAAAGCGCCTCCTTCACCCTTAGTCACATGTTTCATAGCAGTAACTAAAAAGACGTTTGCGCTCCTTAGAGCACAGCACGTTTCACCTCGCCATAGTTGTTGTCTCGATAGACTACCATGAATCGAAAGCTACCAACATTAACAGTCGCAAGGATGGATTTTGCAAACACAGAGTTCACATATTGAAAACCTTCCATGTAATCTAAGTAGGAAGGTAGTTGGTGATGCAGATGAGTTAGTGTAGCATGGGAAGACTTTGTCTTTTAAGCTTTTTTCGCTAGCTGCTCGTTCATTGCCGTTGAAAGTCCAGCCGGCAGGCTTGGGAACTGTTTTGCAGCTTAACCACTCGGGAAAGAAAAGTTTTTTTTACTATTTTAACTATTTTAGTTGAAACATCACCCACATTTTATGTATGGTGTTAGTACACAGAAAACAGATATGCAATGACTCGTCAATGACTGACCACAATCTAGACGTTAAAAATTGTTCATGAATTCATAGAAAGCAATTTATCTTGGCTCTGTTTTAAGAAAATATGCGAGCTAAGACGATTGGGAAGAACTCAATTCCAAGAATCTCATGAATGGATCAAATTAGTCTCGTTCGTGTTGAAACCCAATGTATGTATCAATGAATTTTTGCATTCGACTTAACGTTCACGTAATTATTATTCTGGATTACCTCCCTCATTTGCCTATATTCAGTAAAGAAACGCCAGAAGAGTAAAATTCTAAAACCAATCGAAAAAAGTCCAACCACCGGAAGAATTCGTCTGCTATCTGTGGACTGCGAAGAGTAAAACACTATAGAGCCGTCTGCGGTTAACCATGGTAACATAAGAGGAGAAAATGTTTTCCAAATTCTAAAGGGGTGATGTGATATCCTCCTAATTTATGAACAAAGACTTCTAGATTTGAAAAGTTTAACTTGGATAGTATTAGTAAATACGTTTCGTTGTATGTATAGTTTAGACTCAATATTATTTGCAACTACCCAATATTTTGCGCTCAACAATGCAATAATGGCGGCATGAGGGAACTCAGTTTGGTATACGTTTCTGACAAAATGCTATGGGTGTTTATCATTATCATCCAACAAAATAGCAAAGCATTCTTTTTTTATTGGCATTACACTCCCCACTGCTTAGTATTCATTAGGTACGTCAACATTTGTTAACTGCGAGGTTTCTAAGCCAAGTTACCATTCTTGCATTCGTATAGGCAAAACATACTTTTGCATATTAACGATAAAGACGGATCCATAAAAAAATGAAAAAAAAAAAACGATTCGTCAATAACATGCAAATGTTCCATAAAACGCTACCATAAATCCATAAAATAGCTTAGGAGATTCCATAAAGAATAATTTTTTAATCCATAACTATGCTAAAATTTAGTAATAAATACTTTACCATTGACATGGTAAAGAAAAACAATACAATACGTGGATTATCGAGGTACTCTTCCCGTCTTGAGCCACAAGTCCCTGGCCTCCTGCACCGCAAGGCAATATAGGTGCGGCCGAAATAGCGGCTCTAGTAACGAACAAAGAGTTACTCGCGGTGGCCAAATCCCTGGTAACGAACAAAGCTTCAGGGCCTGATGGAGTTCCGAACAGCGCTCACAAAGCAGCGATCATAGCGAACTTGTTCAGGCTAGCTATGCAAAGATGCCTTGATGAGTGTAGATTCCCCGAAAGATGGAAAAAGCAGAAATTGATGTTATTGCCGAAGGCCGAGAAAATGCCGGGCGACCCATCGGCGTATAGACCAATCTGTCTTATAGACACGACGGGAAAGTTGCTAGAGAGGATTATTCTCAACAGGCTGACCGCGTACTCAGAGGGTACGAATGGCCTGTCAAGCAATCAATTCGGTTTTCGCAATGGTAAGTCCACGTTGGACGCTATTAAGTTGGTGGCAAAGATCGCCAAGATATCTGCCTATCGTACAATATCACACGATGCGGCCTGCGTGATAACAAGCATGATACCAGTCGGGTTGGTCATCTGGGAAGACGAAGAGTGTTTCGAGCTACGTGGCACCAGAGGAGCCCGCGAAAGCATCAGGGTGACTTCGGTTGCCAGATGGCAGCACGAGTGGGATAACTCTTCTAAAGGTAGCTGGACCCACCGGCTGATACCTAACATATCGAGTTGGGTGGGGAGACCCCATAGGGAAGTTCACTTCCATCTGACACAATTCCCCGTCCCCGTCCCGTCTGCCCTGGCTGCCCAGGTGTTGATGAAACTGCAGAACACATACTGTTCGTATGTCCTCGTTTCGGCGTCGAAAGAAGAGCTACGCTAGACGTTTGCGGTCGGGACACAACCCCGGATACCCTTATCCAAAGGGTGTGCCACGCGGTGAAGAAGTGGGTCGCAGTTTCGACTGCAATCACTCAGATTGCCTGCAGCTTGCAGCTTGGTGCGCCGAGCAGCAGTCGGCAAGCATGACTAACTTGTGATTGGTTAGTTAGAGCGAAAACAGGCTGAGCGCGGGGAAGTAAATCAGGGGTTTGCACATGTCGAGGTAAGAGTGTGGCAGCGGGTGGCAACCGCAGTCGCCACCTCGAGACATGGCATAAGAGTGTGCGCATAGGTGTTAGTATGGATGGCACATGCCGAGGGAGGAGGGTCGTAACGTAGAACTGTTAGTACCTATCGATATCGACACTTCGAGGCATGGCAGAGGAGAGTAGGGAAAGAGGCCCCAAAACGCCCCAAAACGTCCCAACGACGGCACAGAAATCCATTTCCTGTTCTAGATAGAGAAAGATACAAAGTAGGAGAGTGAAACGGGCTGATATGGAACCCATGGCCTCCTGCGCATGTGGCGGAAACGGTAGCCATATATGACTACCAATCCCACTTTTATCTACACTTTTGTTTTTAATTTCCAAATAGCTGTTAAAGACGGCAACTTATAAATCCCACAGATCCCGAGATATTTAACAGAACTGGTTGTAATCCAAACTGAACAGTTTTCAGTACATTGCGTTCCATTCTCAAACAGCTGTGTAGAAGACGGCTACTTGTTTAGTATCACATATGCAGAGGTACCGTCGTCAGGAGTGAGAATGGTCACCGACCATTTTGGAGGTCGGATAACAAAATCATTCAAAAATTATCTTATAATTTAGATTTCTTGCTCTAAGATACATTAAATCTATTCCAAGCATTCTCATCAATAGCCTTCTGTCTACCTGTCTAGCGTACTGGTTTTGTGGGATCAACCCCCACCGAAGGAAGTGATTACCCTTGTATCTCGAAAAAAGGGGCTCTTTTGAACGAATTTCTCCTAATACTACACAAAAATAATAATAAATTTTTTAAAATATGTTTGGACTGAATCCACAATAGAACTCTTCGTCTCAGAATTTCTAACCCTTTTGAAGATAAGCCTTGCATAATCATGTGAATTTATGTATTCTAGAAAAATCTCGTAACCCCATTAAGAATAATACAGCTTGGAGCATGATCGAAAAAAAAATTCTGGAAATGCTTTTTTATTTGTTTGTTTTATATCCTGACCTGACCTAACTATTATTTTTTTTCTAAATAGATAAACTAAAATAGTAACAATAACAAACATTACTATAATATGCTGAACGCATATAAGGATTATTGAAAAAAAAAACTTGGAATATCAATTTAATTCCATTATACTGTATGTTGAGTTTTCCAATTGAATCTACGGATATTCCAAGAAGGAATCCGGTCTGAAAGTGTTTTTATATATATACAGGTAATCTTTGATATAACGTACCCCCGATATAACGTACACTCGATATAACGTCACTCGATATAGCGTACATTTTTCCCCGTTATAACGGACAGTTTGAAAAATAATTTTAATTTTGGTAGTTATTACAAAATAATTTACTAAATCGTTATGATCATTCATGTAGGGATGACATTATTGTATGGAGTCTAATTTTATCAGCTAGAGGCATTAATTACTGTTTTCCCCACTTTGCACTATCCTCAGAATTCTCCCGAGGTATTGGATGATATTGAGTTAATGAGGTTTTAGGCATGTCTAGTTGATATATGTCAAAGTCAGAATTGATGACGGGTTGTTTTCAGGTCTAAGTCAGCTAATGTCTAGAGGAAATTCCTGGAGAAGCTCCCAAAATAATTTCTGGTGAATTTTGTAGAGGAATTCCTTTAGGAAATTCTAAAAAAGTTCCAAAAAGAATCTCCGAAATAATGAATTAAAATATCTGATTTAATTCATGAAGGGATCAAAAGAAACTGAATAAATTTTCTAAACGAATTCGTAAAGTAATTTCTGGAAGAATATTTTAAAGAATGTCCAATGGTATTTTTGAAGGAACGAAGGAGTTTCCTGAATATATTTTCAAGCAATTCCTAAAGGTATTTAGGAAGGAACTCGAAATAGAATTTGCGAAGGAATTCCTAGATTTCTACAGGAATTCCTTCGGAAATTTCTTTAGGAACTCCGGCAATTCCCGGAGGGATTTCTTCAAAACATCATCCCGAAATTAATCCAGTAATTCCTTCGAAAATTCTTCCAGGAATTCTTTCGGAATTTCCCTTAGACATTAGGTCAATACTTTCACATCGTATTCTTTCTTTAATTTCTTTCAAGAAAATCCTAAAACCTCCGGACCCCCTTCGGAAACTCCTTGAGCAACACTTTTAGAAATCATTCCAGGAATTTCTCAAAAAATTCTAGAATAAAAGTGATGAGTGTTTCCGAGAAATTCTTGAAAATGTAGTCTAATGCGTTAATTGTTTGTGAATTTCGGATGAAACTCGTCTCTTAGGGTTTCCCAGTACTTTAGCAACTGCAGTAGAGCAGGACATGATTAGCCTCCACCACCCTATAAGACCGCATCCAACCACTCACCATAGCCCTCCAACACAACACTAAAAGGTCAGAAGTACCTTCGTTAAGTAGGCATTGAGGGGTGGCGTGATTGGGTCGATACTATGAGACGAGGTCACTAACTTGAAAAAGGAGGTCATGATCCTGGGATGCGGTCACTATTCCAAAGTATTTTAAAGCGAACGGATTTTACAAAGTTGGAATTTGAAGAGTAGAGAGAAAGTACTTGGGACAAGTAAAGGCGTTGAGGACAACTCCACGGTATTTACGTTGAAAACCCCAGCAAGAACCGCCGTAATTCCCTGGTTCCGTAGTCGGCCCAATCCGGCATTGTTTCCGCTGATAGTCGATCGCCTTTCTTATTGGTCGAGTTGTAAAGAAGCAAGAAGCGAGGAAGAACTCCAAGTCACCCGGCGATACGATCCTTTAGAAAAATCTACGGAAATTATTTTGGTAATTCTTTCGGATATTCCTTCAAAACTTCCTTTGGAGTTTCGTTCTGGAATTCCTTTACAAATTCCTTAGGGAAATTATTAAGGTTTTGAAAATTCGCTCAGGAAATTCTTCGGAAGTTGCTTTAGATTTTTTTTAGGAATTCATTTAAGAGTTCCTTGAGGAATTCCACCGGAAATCCCTATGAAGATTCTTTCGCAAATACCTTAGGAAATTTCTTCAGAAATTCCTGTTAGCGTCGAACTTAATTTCTAAATTAAAAAAACGTTAATAAAAATTTAAAAAAAACAGGATTTTCTAAAAGTCCTCCAGAATTTCGTTTAGAACTTTCTCCAGCAAATATTTCGGATCTTTCTGCAGGAAATTACTTTGCAACTTGCATTTTTCAGTTTCCAAAATTTCTTTAAACATTTCTCAGTAAATTTGTTTTTCGGTAATACCAGCGGAAAATGCTTCGGAGAATTCTTTTGATTTTTAGGCATTCCTTTGGGAAATAGTTTGGAAATGCCGTTTGGAATTTCTTGGCATATCCCTTTAGGAAATCTTTGACTTTTTCGTTGAAAATTCCATCAAAAATTCCTTCAAACATTTTGTTGAAAATTCCTTCAAGGAAGTATTAAAATTTCTGGAAGAATACATCCAACAAAATATCGGATAGAATTCAGGTATTTTGTATGATTTAATTGAAGAAAAGAATTCCTAAAGGAATCTCTGAAAAAAAATATCAAAGGAATTTCCGATGAAAAAATCATAAAATTCTCCAGACTTTTATTCAGGAACTTCTCTAGAAATTCCATCGGAAATTTCGAATAAAATTGATAAAAAATACCGGGATATCAGCTTTTTTTAGAATAATGTTGGCGTATATCTTCTATCTATATACATAAAAATGAATTTCTGTCTGTCTGAACCTTATAGACTCGAAAACTACTGACCCGATCGGCGTGAAAATTTGTATGCAGTGGTTTTTAGGGCCGGGGAAGGTTCTTAAGATGGTCCGAGGCCCCTCCCCGCTTTGGAAAGGGGGGCTTCCATACAAATGAAACTGAAATTTCTGCATAACTCGAGAACTAATCTGGGAATAGATCAATTTTTGGCGAAACAAAGTTCGTCGGGTCTGCTAGTAATTAAATATTTTTGAAAATATTCAATTTGGCGAGTCACGTGCCCCACCGTGCCCTAGTTTAAATCCACTTAAAATCGCGGATACTCAATAAATAAAAAAAAGATGCAACGAAAAGCAAGCCTTGTGTTTCCAGTGCCTCTTATACTTGTGACAGATATATGATGCGGAAATCACTGTACAGCATAAAATCATATATCTGTCACCCAGAATCACGGTGGTATTACCCAAGCAATGATGATTCTACGCTGATACGTACCCTGCTCTGCGCCCGTTGTATACAACGTTACAGGTACAGCGAAAAGCAAATTTGAATGCAAGCAATGCTAGTAACGCATACAATGGCGCCATCGGGTTGCGGTCACTACCAATTATTGACGTTAAAAGATAATAAGAAAATGTTTTTTTTTTCTTGTTGGAATATGAAAGCGACCAATGAACGTTTACGTCGGCGATATATTTGTATATTCCATTTTTATTCAAACTACTTATTTTACAAATTTATATCACTAAATTTACTAAATGATTTGTTCAGTAGGCATATAGTAGGCATATTATAAAAATATTGTAATTGTTTGTCCTGGTTATACTTGATGGCCTTAAGTCATTTTCTTTTGCCATTATCAGCTTTTTAAATTCTGAGTTAAAAACAAGTTTGGAACGCTGATCTTTTTTCTTAGTTTGTTGTAATTATTTATTATAAAAAGGAAACGTCAATATATTTTCTATTTATATCTGAACTAATTATTTCCGAACAATTAAATGAATATTTCATCACATACAAGAACACTTCGACTAAAATAAACAATTAACAATAAACAATTAGAAAATTCCCATAAGAAAATAGGAAATTACGAATAAAGAAATCAGGGTATGAACAATAAATAAACATAAAATTTCCACAAATAATGCGGAATTTCCATAAACAATTAAAAATGTCCACGAAAAAAAAAATAGCACTTTTTAAAGCAAAAATAGCAATTATTAAAGAAGAATTTTCCATAAAAAAATTAAATGTTCCACGGAAAAAATACAAAATTTCAAATAAATCAATATTAGCAATAAAAAAATTACAATATTTCCACAAAATAAATACTTTTTTCCCATAACAAAATAACAATTTTCCACGAAATGATCAATAAAAAGCAATAAAAAAAAATAAGAAAATTTCCATAAAGAAATATAAAAAAGCAATCAAACTGTGCTTTTTTTCCATAGATGACCCCTTCTTTAAAAGCGTTTAAAATTCATGTAAAATTTCATCAGATTTATTGCTTTCTTGTATTTTTTAATGGAAATTTTCTTATTTTTTTATTGCTCTTTATTGATTATTTTGTGGAAAATTTTTATTTTTTTATGGAAAAACTATATTCATTTTGTGGAAAATTTTGTAATTGTTTATTTGCTAATATTGATTTATTTATGGAAATTTTGTATTTTTTCGTGGAACATTTTTATTTCTTTATGGAAAATTCTTCTTTTATAATTGCTATTTTTGCTTTTTAAAAAGTGCTTATTTATTTTTGTTTTGTGGAAAATTCTTAATAGTTTATGAAATTTTGTTTTATTTGTGGAAATTTTATAATTATTTATTGTTCATACCCTGATTTTTTTATTGGCAATTTCCTAATTGTTTATGGAAAAGTTCCAATTTCTAATGGAAATTTTATTTAGCTGCCGAACACTTCTTAAGTGTTTTATATTTAATTATCGATCAAAAAGGAAGATTTTTTTGTGTAAGTAATACTCAACAGCACAGATAAATCCAACAATCCTTTTACTAATTTTAACATGAAGTGTCCTGACGTCTCGGATTATGCAGGACAGTCCCGGACTCAGCCTGCTTGACTCGAATTACATTCCAAAATGTCCCGCATTCCCACATGATGAATCTGTAAATTCTGCATAAGTTATGGAATTCGTGAGAAATTGGATTTAAAAAAAATTGTCCAGATCCGAAAAACCAGCAGAAAAAAATCTTGGGCACTCTAGAGGGTCTACTGAGCTTGGAGAATGGAAGTTTAAATAATTTTGAGAATCTAGGACATTTCCGTATATGTACTGAAAAATCAACAAAAGCTGAAATAATGTGTCAAACTCTGAATAACGAAATCTAAGGAATTTGAAGTAGTTGATTACCCAGGAGGGTTTAACGAATGTGGGAATATTAAGAATTTGTATGATTTACGGAGTTAAACGTATCTGAAGATATTCTGTAAAGTTCTTGACATCATCATGATCATTACAATGATCCAATCGAAGCTCTAGTATCTAAAAACATGGGATATCAGAAAATGTGAGAAATCATTTTGGAGTATCCTTAAATCTGCAAAGATCTACAAATCTACAAAGTCAGGAAAACGTCTTCAAAATCCGAAGAATACGAAAATGCAAAGTGATTGTTCAGACTGAACATATTTTGTAAGACAACGGGTAATGCCTGGTAGACTGGTGAAGAACATTTTGCATATCGGAGAGTTTCCACGATTGGAGCGGGAATCGAACCCTTACCTCATAACAACACAATACACTCAGACGGCCGCTGATAGCACAGCCACGAGGACTAGGCTATAAAAAAATCACATTTAAAAAATATTCGAAAAATCCCAAGATTATAGGTTATTTTTTATATCGAGTTTATATGTAAATGAGCAGTTAGTATTCACTGGTTGTTGTAAATTGAGGGAAGAAAAGACTTTTTTCTTTTTAGGAAATTTAGGCATTTTCTTAAGTGATTTTTTTGGGGCGTAAATAGGGATTTTGCGTTTTTTGTCAATCCCAATAATCATAAAAAAGCGGTACATATTGGTAAAATAATTTTGATAATGATAAATTTACTTTGTTAGCAATTTTACAGATAGTAGTGTTTCTTTACCAAGTGTGTTTCGAACAACAATAAAAATGTTTAGTATAATCACCAAAAGGCCGGATTTTAACGAAATATATTTAGAGGCTATGCAAAAATAGTAAATGCATTTTTATTATTTTGTTAGAAAATCTATATATGTAACGCAGATAATACGATAGTAACACAGCGAATGGTGAAAAAATATGTGTGTCATCCTGCTGCTGTACGCGTACAACATGATACGTGTATCAGTGTACAGAAATCATATGTCTGTCGATAGTATTAGCCTCTTATTTCCTGTAGGTACTTTATATAGAAATAAAATGACGAATACAATTCTTCGGGTCATTTTTCTTAGCAACGAACAAGTTTGTAGGAGTTGTTCACAAGAAAAGCTATTTCACACTGCTAGCTGAGCATTATATATAAAAAATAAAATTCGCCCATAAAGTACATGATAGTACAATATTTATGTAGTGTAAAATAAGGATGATTACTCATGCTTCGATATAACGTACAATTCGATATAACGTACAAACTTGAAATCGATATGTACGTTATATCGAAGTTTACTTGTATTTTGAATGCTGAATTTACTAAACCAGGGATTTTTCATAGGGGGAGATCCCCCAGTGGCGGACACATAAGCCATTTACCGAAAATCTCACTAACTATACGGATTATGTTAACTGGTATACCATATACACAAAATATGATCATTGATGAATCATACAAACTATAAATGAGCATTTGAACACCTTTTGCGACAATGTATTTTATTGATGAATTTTGGGTGAAAATTTCACCTTTCAGAAAAGCGTACCCTAGTACCGGACACTTTTGCATCATGTTCAAATATAACGAAGTTGCTATTATATGAGTAGAGACATCATTTAGAATAGCAATATTTTTCACTTGCTTTGAGTTGTGGATATTAAAATGTGTTAATAGAGCTTATTCGACTCTCCAGCTAAATTTCTTACATCCTACTCCGAATTCTCACCTTTTTTCAATGCCATCTTCAAATTTTTGTTCTACTTATTTCTGTGCCTTCCTGATACTTTAGTAAGAAGAAGCAATTAAATTGAAGTAAGTTAAGCAAAACAGGTGTAATAATTACTATTTGCTTACATAAGAATCATACATAAGCTGGGGGACAGCTGCCGGATAGACGAAATTGATTTTTCACCACAATTACATAACATCTCTTACAAATCATGATCGTTATTCAAAATATGGTTGATATTGACCATCTCTACATGATTAGAATGCTTCCGATCGAATTTGATCTTGTTGATTCAAACCTTCTAAAGTAAGGTAAAACATGAAAATTTTGACCATTTTTTTCAATTCTAAATTTTGAACAAAGCTTTCAACCTAAAGATCAAATTTTTCCTACAGGTAAAGGACTTTGAAATAGCTATCCTTTGCACTACATTAGATGGTTGAAGGACCTCTGCAAGTATCGTTTTGAGAAGTGTCCGGTGTTGGGAGGTGTCCGGCGCTGGGGGATCTCCCGCTATATTTCTGGACATGATTGGATCCCAAAAAAGCTCACTACTATTAAAGTAGGTACCCCGTCAATTTTTTTTCACCATTTAGAGCAGTGGTGCTCAGTAATTTGGTCGTTTTTTCCCTTAATTTGCTTCTTACACAATAATTTTAAGGTTGACCATACATATTAGGGTATTACAACGGATATATGTGTTAAATTCACTCCGCACGAAACGATCAAACAAAACAAAGATTCAGCCCGTGGGCCGCACTGAGATTTTAACACCAATTATTCGTTTTAATATCCTCGGCTGATAGATATATTAAAAATCTTTCGTCCAAGTACTAACTTGTAAGGTGGAAGTTCATTTTTATTGTGTGATAAGCAAATCAAGGAAAAACCACCCAAAATGCTGAGCATCACTGATTTAGAGAAGGCAACGGCAACCTCTGTCTCCTATGACCACGCCCTTGTCTCCGCACCAAATATAAAACCGGAGTTATGCAAAAATCTTATTACTCTGATAAAAATATATTCACCTCGTTAGATATATCTGCCAAATTTCACAAAAAATCCACAAACATTTTTTTTTACGGATTTGACTCATTTTTATATCACCTTTCAATCAAAGTGATCAGCACTAGGACGTATTTTTTCAATAATATTTTTAATATCGTTTTACAGGTTTTCCCATAAAAAATAGATTGAGGGGCCTACCCTTAGACATTGAACTGATAAAATCAACAAAAAAAAAATCTAAGTAAATCAGGATGTATTTCAAAAGTTGTGGAAATTTATACAGACGAAAAATTGCTGATATCTATCTGAGCGGAAAGTGACCTCATTGTTCACATATTCTTTTTGTAACAGAGCGCTCGAGCCACGCTTCTGAATATTAATACATTTACAGCTCACCCTTTCCTCATCCATCATAATAAAACTCTTTATGCTTTCTATTTCCATCGGCTCCACCCACAGTTGCTGATTCAACCCGAGACTGTATACGAGAGAGTACAATATCAGTTCGAAGACGATGCCTATGACACAGTTCCTGATTTGATAACCTTTTATGTAGGCTCAGGTGAGACGCATCCGGCCTTTAATGAGGTCAACTGCATTTTCTTGCTCCACCGGGTTGTTATAATGCATTATCATATCGTTCATTAACCCCTCTCTATGTAGGCAAAGCAATTTCTGCCGCTTCGGGAGCACGGATACAGTTCCCATGCAACAGGCTTTATCCACTATCGTTTTACGCTTCTAAGTATGGACAGCATGTGGGTGGCATCCGCGGGCCAAGCCCACTCAATTCGCCCTCACCTGTACCGTCGTCGCCTGGGTTTAGGTGAGTGGATTGCTATTTTGCTTTCGCGCAACATTAATACTACAATAATGTTCCTTTCTGCCATAGGTACAATCCCTACACCCAGCAAACGAACACATATCGAAGTCCGATGTCTTCTCCTCCACGGACAAAGCGTGAAACGCCTCCCCGTCTACCATCTAAGAAGCAACGTTCGCAATCTCTAACCCCCCTACAAGGGGCACAAACAAATCAGCAGCGATATTGCAGTGCTGATGGTGTAATACAATCCAATGGATCTGATCCAAGCAGTAAATCATTAGCGAAACCTTCTCGGTTGACGGGTTCAACAGAGAAGTGTAACAGTGCAGATGGAGTCATACATAGTAAAGATTCTTCATCGAGATCATCCGACGAAAAATGCTCCAGCGCTGATGGTGTTGTAAAGACTCAAAACATTGCTCGATCAGGAACGTCACAATCTCTACCGCGATCCAACAGCTTAAGGTCTTCCCACGGAGTGTTGGGCTCTCGAACATCTAGCATCAACAAAGAGCCCAGCGAACACTCGTTGAGTCCCTGTATAGAGCACAAACAGTTCGCTGAGGATGAGGAGGAATCCGAACAACCTCCCAGTCCTCCGCCAAAACCTGGACGGGGTGTTCACAGGAACGACTCCATAAAGGAAGCAGATGCCCACGGTCCAATCCACCGAATGGGATCATACCACCCGAGTGGATCGGATTCCGGTAACGGCTCTGGAGACTCTGCACAAAGTTCCGCCACTGGAGAAGACATCGTCGTTCAACATCGAGGCGGAGTGATATTGAAAAACCCCCGCTTTATACCAACTTCGATGTCGTCGATCACACTAAGGTCGTACGCAGATTTCGACCCGTTGGCTGCAGAGGAAGCGCTGCTAGCGATGACTATTCCGAAGTTCGAACAGATTTCGCGCTTCGATCTCGAAAACTTCAACACACTTTTGCTTCCGTTCTGTGATTACAAACCGCTGGATAGCGGTACGCTCAACACGTTCCGAATGATGCTGAGCGAAACGAGTTCTAGGGTGATTGCGACGCATCTGACGCGGGTTGATATTAGTTTAATATTAGGTACGTTGCATCTCAAACTTTGGATTGATTTTTCATCTTAATAAGTGTGTCTTTCAATTTTTCAGAAAAAGATGAAGAGAAAAAAGACAACCTTCTCAACTGCACCGGTTTGGAGTTGATCACCCTGGAACAGGGACGCCAGTTCCGGCTGGATTTGATTGAACGAACCGAATGTATGAAACTACTGGTAGCGGTTACCATTTTGACCTGTCAGGATGATCTGGAGCGGGCGGACACCTTGAACAAGTGGATACAAATCGCCGTGGAAACCAAAACTGCCCTCGGGAATCTGTTTGGATTCTGTGCCATCATGCTTGGGTTATCGATGCCACAGGTTTGTATATAGCGGTATTTCCAGTTCCTCTGTTGATCAGAAATCAACATTATCTGTTTTAATTTTCACAGATTCAAAAGCTGGAAACGACGTGGCACACATTGCGCCAAAAGTACACCGACAGTGCATTTAATTTTGAAGCTAAACTACGACCTACGCTGAACAGCATGAACGACTGCTCGAACCCACAGGCACCGAACACAACGATACCGCACATACTGCCATACATACTGGTTAAGGATCGCACAATCACCGATATTCTAGGTGAGTAAATTATTATATAAAATTTATATTTTCCATTCAATTACGAGAAAGGTGAATTGTTTTTCTGACATCAAATATAATAACATCCTTTTGGCTATCACCCCCCATTCCCGTACCAAACTCGGCCGGATTGCAAACGAACTATTAGCTATTGAGTGCATAATTAATACAGGTTCGAAACAATGTACAAAACAATATGAATGGTTTTGTACGACCCCTTGACGTAAATTACATAAATAAGTTTTAGAGTAACAAAAATTGTAGTGTAGGTTCTAAGGTATTGACCGAAATTCTGTTGCTAAATCGAAAGCAGCTAAAGTCAATAAAAATTTGTGAGCCCCCACACAATAGAACTTAACCAAATGTGTTTGATGAAAATTTGAAAAATAAAATGCTTTTTGGGCTTTTATGTTGCAATTTCGACGTTCCTCTAAACAATGTTTTTTCATTTGATGAAAAATTAATCCACCTAGCGTGACAAATGCATCCCTGACATATATAATAAAATATAATTGCCTACATCACGGCTCTTGCAAACGCGGTATAACGAATCAACCAACCAATCTTATATAGTTAAACACACCATTTTATTCATAACTTTCGAACGCAATTACCGATCGTGATTATGTTGAATAATAATCAACTAGGGCATGTTGAGATTCGAAGTAGTCAGCGCGTGTGAATGGCAGCAAATCAATTTCGCTGCTATACATTTTCTTTAGCTACCATTAACCAGCCATTAGCTGAATTTTTTTCAAACTTATTTTTATGCCTGAGAGGATGTGATTCCATCTTTCAATCTGGGTATTTTCTCGCTTTAAGGCATGGAAAGATATGATTCCTTTTTTTGTGGGATGCATTTGCATGGCAGAAAGCAAAAGAAGGTACAATCAAACAAGCGGTCACGGAGCGGAGAGGACGAGGCAAGATCGCCACCCGGGCAAGAAGAGAACCTCTTAATTTTGCCGCAATTGTACTTTTTCTCTCTTTAAATAGCCCCGCACACTGTTAAACTATAGATATGTGTAGTCCTTGACAGTTGGATGACAGCGTTTAGATATTTTGTGAATTCGTTCCGATGTGTTCGGCTGTGAACAGAGTAAGGGGTTTTGGATGGAAGCAACAATTTGCATGAGAACCAAGGAGAAAGAATTCCTTTGATGGCTATTCGTGTTATGTATGATCAATTCTTTGAGAGTTATAGACATATCCCAAGTAACATTTTAAGTTTTATAACGCTCTCAAAGTCCCTAATTTACTCTACAAGAGTGTGATAAAACCAGCATAAAACGAAAATGTTACTAGGGATAGGAAGGTATGAACGCGTCTAACGACTCTTCATATTACAGTATTTTAGTAAGAATTGTAGCGAACAAGTTCTTCAGGTCTTCTTTCGGTTGCTTAGTGCTTCAGCGTTTCAGTAATTCAGTCTATCGTTTTTTCAGTCTTGAAGTATTTAAGTCTTCCACAGCTGTACTTCTTTTTTTAGTCTTTCCGTTTTTCTGTTTCCCCGTTTCTCAGTTTTTCAGTCATTCGGTCTTTCGATCTTTCAGTCTCTCAGTCTTTTATACTTTCAGTCTTTTAGTCTTTCGGTATTTCAGTTTTCAGTCCTGTCTCTCTCAATATGGACATGATAAAAGTTTTTGTTAGAAAAACTTTTTTTCCTTAAATATGTCACAGTAACATTATTTCCAGAAAAGTTAGATAATTAAAATACCTATCTGCAGAAGAAATTTCATCGAATTCTAAGATGAGGTTTTTTTGTAATATCGATTTTAATTTCTAAAACTATTTTTTTTTCAGTGTAGAAATCGGTTTTTAATTTTTTGGATATTTTTCCAAAAAGAAACTTGTGGTAATTTCACGACAGTCCATCATACAACACTTTTTTGTATGTCTTGTAATTTTGGAGTCACATCGATTATTAAAAAATCAATGAAAAAATTAGGCCCTCATAAAATGTTACTCTTGACAATTTTTGAAAAAATAAGTACGCAGAGTGGCTTAGAAACACCATATCTTTATGCCCACCAAGTTTCATTCGATTCTGAGAAATGGTGCTGCCAACCGCTGGTCGAGTTGGCGCGAAATTCGTCTTTTACTATGAATGTGTTTAACAGCCGTGAATATCTCTTTACACCTTATACATTATGTTTTTAAACGGATTTTTTTACACGGCCGTGTAAAAAAAAATCTCATACACATTTTTTGCAAAGTTGCTCCATTTTGCATGATTCGTTGAGAAATCATAAACTTTTTCTACACGGATTTTCAAATTTTGAACTGAACATTTTTTTACACGGTATTTTCAATTTCAATTCCGCTTCTCTTCTACTTTCCTTACGTTAAAGAAATGATGACCCGGACGCTTAATCCAAAATTTAAATGAACAATCGCTCACTTTGAGTGATTGATTGTTTATCTTCGCGAAGGATGAACAATTGAACAAGATAAGGAAATGCTAATACAGTTGTATAGAAGTTGCATAGGTCACTTTCCATTGTGTATCGTTCTATGTTACTGATAACCCCTCCCAACTAACACAAGATCCTTCCCGTGATAATTTTGGAGATGCAGAGGTATTCTCGGTCACTAGTAGCAACTAGCAACAATGACCACGTACTAACATTCTCACACAAGCATGCACAGCATAGTATGATCTGTTTGACTAATTTAGACTATTTTTCATATTTCAGTAGACCCCCTGCAACAGCCGCAGAGTTGCTCCTCGCTGGTCACGAGTTGCGTAACACCTTGGGAAACTATAACTCAGGATTTTGGCTTCTCCGTACTATTTGCTCATCTAGACGCCGCAAGAAGTTTCGTAAACAATCTCTCGCTCTATCGGAAGAACGCACATGGCATCATGCAAGACACCAGCCGGCTCGATTCACTGCTAGAGGATGCTTTTAGGTGGGTTTTGTTCGTACCAAGAAACATTTTATTTTTTTTTTTCGAGCGCTATTTTTTTTTCTTCCAGAACCGAATTCCAAGTAAAGTTCCTTTGGGGCAGCAAAGGCTGCTTCGTGCCGGCCGAAGATCGTCATGCCAAATTCGAACACGTGCTCACGGTAATGGCGGATAAGTTTTGCGGAGATTCGACCGTAAATGCTGCCGGGTAATCCAGCGAAGTAAACCGTAAACTACCCAATCCATGTGTTTTCTACCATTCATCTCTTTCCTATCTCACAACTACATAACTTTATCTCTACTTACTCATGTTATCAGGCATTTCAAAATCAATGAAGGAAAACATCAAACAGCAACAAAACTTTTGATAGAAACTACATTTTTATGAAACACTTTTAGCTCAAATATTGAAAGACCTACGATATGAGACACAAAAATCAAACGAAACAATAATCACAAAAGTTTAGTAAACGTGCATGAGGAATTTCTGAAAGTATCAAACGAAATAGATATTTCATTTTGGAAGTTGTTTAAACGCGAATCGAGGGGCAAAAGAATTTACCAATTCCATTGATGGGAAAGAAAACTCGTTTCAGCGAATCGATTTTTCGTAACAATTTAATTAAAGCTAGTCAAGATGAAATCGAAGTACTTACTGTAATTGGTCGTTTGTGTTTTGCGATATAAAACAATAATTTTATTTTGCAGTATTTTTGCAAACGATTAATCTACACTAAAATGTAGAAATGCTTTTTATAGAGTTTTTACAAGTCGAACCGTTGGAAGATAAGTGAGAATCTGTATTTCAATGTATGCAAATTATACCTATATTCTTATTTTTCAGTAATGATTTCTACACAACCTAGTAGCTACAATTGATGCAATAGACTGATGATTTATTGTCAAATAACTGGTTTGTACTTTTTAAAGCAATACCTTGAAAACATTGATTCAAATTTTCCAAACCACCCATCTACTTTTTTTCGTACCATTTTAATATTGAAATTCATGAATATTAAACACAAGCATTGTAAATCAACGTAGAACCACAAACTAAAATGAACTATGCGCATGAAACTAGAGTTAAAGCATAACCATAGAAACATTTAGTGCAAGTAGTTAATCTTGAAGGCATTCTCGGAAAATACAGAAACTGTATGATAATAAAATATTAAGACATTTATACCAAGAGAAGAAAATTTATATACCGTTTCGTAAAACACGAAGGACATCTAATCTCACTAATTTGTTGGACTAATCACATAATAGTCACCGCATTGTTAAAATTTTATTGATTAAAACATTCCAACCCAAACAAGAAAGATTTTCCGTTGAATGGAAACCGAATACATCTTGTACCAGAAAACCTAAAAAGCAACCAAAATACCGATTTTTAAAAGTGACAAACACCTAAAGCTAATCAATACACTTATGTAGACGAATAAAGTTGTATATTGTATCGATTTGATCAATCATATTTATTTACCATAAAAAAAGCAACCAAACTAAACTAAACTACACCACAATGAAACACACACACATTTTGGAACTAGGATAGTAACCGAACGGTATCAACCAAAAGCTACAGCAGCAAAAAAAAAACGGATGGACTTTAATCGGGTGAATATGAAATGATAAACTGAAAAGTATTACGTAACGAGATCGACTGTACCTTCAATGTTCACGGACATTCGGTATAAATGGAAGTGTTGAAGTGAAACAATAAGCCAAGTTCGATTGAGAATTACCGATTTTGGCACCACATGTTTGTATTAACTCGTACCGTACGCGAAATATGGGCAACATCAAGTATGATATTTAAAGGCAGGAAATGATTATAAATAAATTATTTAATTGACACGGAGTAATGGGGTGTATGTAGAATCATTAATGACGATGACAGCCATTCTATATTTTGGTATTGATTTATGATTCAGCGACAATTGAATTACATTTCGGGGGTTTGGGCGGCCATTGATAGGGAATTTCCAATTCCAATTTCCGTTTCTAATAATTTTTTTTCACAATTTTCTGCATCACAGAGCTCCTATGTTCATTCCATGACAGTCAAAGTGTATTATTGCAATTCCTGATCATAATACCGTGGTTTTCATCGAAAATCAGAACCTGGCTATCATGAACATCGTATTATTTGTATTATGTTTGAACATTACACCAAATAATGTGATGTCCATGTTAGCCCAGTTCTGATTTTTTATGAAAACCACGGTATTAGGCGATGCGCGGAATTAGGGCAGGTCACGGTATCTGGTTTACAGTTTGTCTTTAAGTGATAAAACGACCTACTTTTCCATACCATCGGAATGGGTGCTTTAATGACCATTATGCAACTCAAATGGGTTGCATAATATTCATTATAACACTCATTTGGGTGCTATAATAAAAAACCAACATTAGAACAGTTGGTCGGGGTTCTACCAAACCGCACTAAGCGGCTTTTTGACTGACTTGTGATATTTTGTTCGTAAAAGAAAAACGGAAATAATTTCACATCAGTTCTTACATACACTGCCGCTAACCGCAAATCGAGCATATCTGAACTTTTGGCAATTTTGAGTAATTATCATATTTCACTTTATTTTCACATGTACTATGCGTTAGGCTATTCTGAGCAGGCTTGATAGTCATATGGCTACTGCTTCTGCCTCATACGCAGGAGGTCGTGGGTTCAATCCCAGATCCGTTCCATTATCCTACTTTGTATCTTTCTCTATATTTCTCATGTTCTAGCAATCGCTTGAACTGGAAATGGACTTCCATACCGTTTCCATTGCTATTCCTATACCTTCAACTTCAGTATTCTAACAGTAATCTGCTAGAATTGGAAATGGACTATAGAGCTCGTTTCCTACATCCAACTAGAATTTCCATAAATTGCCATCTCCTATCTATCACATTGGCAGCTCGTTAACCAAGACGGACCTCTGCCTCTCGAACCTAATCCAAAAATTCCAACAAATTCCGCATGAACTCGTGACAAGTGCAGAGGTATATTCGGCTTGCAGTGGACGAGTCATTGCACCATCATTTCACTCCCCTTCCCTACATTGATTTGCATTCTGACGTGGCAGGCGCCAGTGTGACCTAACAAATGAGATCACCAGTACTTGTACATTGAAGATGAGTGCTAGTCCCAAGCAAACATCTGTTGGTTCCCTGTGCAAGAACAGCTGATCTGGTCATAATGGAGTAGCAACTACGGACAGTCAATCAAGCTCAAGCTCAAGCTGTACTATGCGTTAGGCTATTCTATGCGAGAAGTTTGTTCTAGAAAAGTGGAAAAAATACCAAGTCAAATTGTCCCATATGGAAAAGTAATCGCAAGCCAGTCACATCGAGTCACTTCGTAGAATGGACTACAAATTGATCATATTTGTTCAATACATGTACTCAGAGTCAGAACACATCTCAAATACAAAAACAAATCATTTTGAAAGAAAAATGCGGAAGAGAATTTTGTAAACATTTGTAATTTTGATTTATGTTGTGGTAGGAAGTTAGGTTTAATTTAAGATTGATGCATAGAGGAATATACATTGCATCAGTAAATTCCATTATAACGTGTTGAAACTTGCACGCTACATATACATTGACCCCACTATCATGGGCCACACACTAATATGAGTCATTTCCATTTAGCCAACATGCAAATTTGAGTGACTAATTATTGTTACGAAGTGACCCATATATGTTGGTTGGGTCAGTGTAGCAAAAGTTCTTTGGAATATGTTTTAGTTTATGATAATAAAGATTTTTTAAGGTGATGTTTACTTCCCATTTTATTTAATAAACAACGAACTTACTACAGTCGCCTCTCCACATCTCGATATTGAAGGAATGGAAGGAAAATTTAAATGGGTACTAGATCTAAAAAAGATCGTTGCCATGTGTAGTGACCACCCTATCAGTGTGGCGCATGCGATGTTTTAATTATAAAGGACTGTTGGTCTGTGCTGTGAAATATATCGCTCATTCGAGCCTGAGCCGTTGACTTAGACGGAGACATATTATATTTGTTATATATTTCAATTCGATAAAGAAACCCCTTATACGGTAACATATTGTTCAAATAATTATTATTATCATCATAGTGATAGTACATCACAGTGGCGACGAGGATGGGATTTTGGAAACTGTTGAAAAGACAATAATAACAAGTGAGAAGGCTGAGAGTAGAGCTGTTTAACGATTTTAGTGAACGATATTAACGATTTTAGTGAATCGGGCAAAGTGATGTCAGTTAAGGAACGTTTGGGCAGAAGATTCGATGATTATGAACGTAGGGGTAGCTATGAAAGACCTCGTTATCGTAGTTGGAGTCGTGATCGAAGTAGAAGCAATGATCGTGCTAAGGGTTTTGTTAGGAACAGAAGCAGGGACTATGAGTGGAACAGAGGCCATCGCGATATTCGACCAAAGCATATTCACGGTAGTGCAGTTTGTAATTACTGTAAAAACTGTTACTTTTTGCAAAATGATAAACAAGTAGAGACTGTCAACTTTGTTGACGAAAAGAAAGACATTGAGGAGCCATCAATTACGGATAAATTCGATAGAACTCGCGTTAACAACTCTAGTGACGAATCAGAAATCAGTTGTGTGATGATAAGTAGTGTTAACAGGATTTCTGAAGCGTGCATGATTGATGTTTTGATACATGGTTACAATGTATCTATGGAGATCGATACAGGATCCGCTGTAGCTGTATTTAGTGAAATGCTATATAAAAGATTGTTTCGTGGAATTGTTCCAGTATTTCGGTAATAGGACAGATTTATGTGAAAGTAGAACTGAATGGCACACTGAGACAAATTTAATTATTTTAAAAACTTCCAAGGATTTCACTTCTGGGTAGGAGCTGGCTGAAGTTATTCTACCCGAATTGGAAGGATAGTTTCAAGCAGCTTCATTCTCTCAAAAGCATAACTTGCATGGAAACACCTGAGCAACAGTTGAGTACAATTAGACAAAAATATGCCAAAGTATTTGATGAAGATTTAACTGAACCAATTACAGGTTACGAAGCGGAACTCACCTTTAAATCAGAGCAGCCAATCTTCAAAAAGGCCTATCAAGTGCCATATAAAATTAAAGATAAATTTTCAACAAATATTTAGAATTGCTTGAGAGACAGGACGCGATAACACCGGTACTGGCGAGTGAATGGGCATCCCCAGTAATAGCTATTATAAAAAAAA
This sequence comes from Armigeres subalbatus, assembly GCF_024139115.2. Classification (NCBI taxonomy): domain Eukaryota; kingdom Metazoa; phylum Arthropoda; class Insecta; order Diptera; family Culicidae; genus Armigeres; species Armigeres subalbatus. The sequence goes on along the minus strand of NC_085140.1, from coordinate 354,972,143 downwards.
GATGGAGAAATTAGAATGGTAATAGATTGCTTGGCTGGATGCACAATTTTCTGCTCTCTTGATTTGGCTGGAGCATACACTCAGCTGATTTTTTTTCAACGTTCCAAGAAATATGTTGTTTTAAATACTATTAAAGATTTATATACATACAATCGTTTACCCCAAGGGGCCAGTTCCAGTGCTGCAGTTTTTCAAAAAGTCATTGACCAGGTTCTTGAAGGTCTGACGGGTGTTTGTTGTTATTTAGATGACGTGCTCATTGCAGGCAAGACTTTAGAAGAGTGTTTAAACAGATTAGAGGAAGTTCTTGTGAGACTTTTCAAGGCAAATATACAAATAAATTTTAAGATATATACATATATTTGTATCTTCCTTACAATATCTAGGGCATTTGATTACTAGCAATGGAATATTACCGGCTCCTGACAAAATTTCCACAATTGAAAATGCAAAAACCCCTGAAAACGTGACTGAGTTAAAAGCTTATCTCGGTTTAATCAACTATTTCAACAAATTTGTACCAAATGTTTCAATAAAATTGAAATGCTTATACAACCTATTAAAAAAAGATGTTCGTTTTGATTGGACTAAACATTGTGACGATGCTTTCAAAGAAAGTAAATTAAACCTTTAAAATGCAAATTTATTAGCATTTTATGACTCAAAAACCGCTAATAGTTGTTACGGATGCATGTACTTATGCTTTGGGAGGTGTTTTAGCTCAAATAGAGAAGGGAACGGAGAGGCCAATTTGCTTTACTTCATTCTCACTAAATGCTGCACAACAAAAATACCGATTTTACATTTAGAAGCCTTGGCTTTAGTTTGTGTTATAAAAAAGTTCCATAAATTTCTTTTTGGGCAAAGATTTCAGGAGTTCACTGACCATAAACCCCTAATTGGATTTTTGGTAAGGAAGGACGAAGCTCAATATTTGTTACGCGATTACAGCGTTATATAATGGAGTTATCCATATATGATTTTATAATTGAGTATCGCCCTGGTTCCAAGCTAGCCAATGCTGATTTTTGTAGTAGGTTCCCTTTAGAGTCTAAAGTTTAGACCAAAGAATACCGAGCAGTTTGGATCAGGAACATATACATAGTTTGAATTATACCAGTGAGTTGCCAATAGATTTAGCGTTAATTTCAAAAGAAACACAATCTGATAAAATTTTAACAGAAATAGTTAGATTTATTATGTTTGGATGGCCGAAAAAGATTTCAGTTCAATTTAAAGATTTCCTTGCGCAAAAATCTAAGTTAGAATTAAACAATGGTATATTAATGATGGAGGACAAAGTGGTCATTCCTCATACTTTAAGAAAAAGTATACAGTGTTGACCCGATTTTGTCACTCCCCGATTTCGTCTACCTCCGATTTTGTCTACCCCCGATTTTATCATGTTTTCGACCCGATTTTATCACGTCCCGATTTTGTCACGTTTTCGACCCGATTTTGTCACCCCAAAAAATTTTGTCATTCTTTTTATTTTCGTAAAAAATACCAAAAATAACATTGATTTTCATGAAATAACTTTCACTGCCTTTCACTTTCACTGTTTATTACGAACGACATCTGAGTACCTGGGAAATATTCTGTAAGCAATTTCGACAAGAAATAACGGGTACCGTTCACGCATTTGGCCTTTCCAAGGCATAAAATTATTCATATTTGTGGAATGAATTTTAAAAAAATGAAAATATTTTTTTTCCAATTTCGTCACATACCCTGTTTTATCACCCCAAAATTCACCAGGGGAGTGATAAAATCGGGATATTACTGTATTAAAATTGTTGCATTCAAATCACCAAGGAATAGTAAAGGTGAAAACTTTGGCGAGAAGGGTGGTGTATTGGCCTGGTCTGACTGTAGATATTGAGGATTTTGTAAAATCATGTGAAGTTTGTGCAAAAATGCAAATAGTTAAAAAACCACTTCACGGCCATTTAGCCGCCTACATGCAGGTTTCTTTTATTTTGAAGGCAACAATTTTCTTTTGGTCGTCGATAGTCACACCAAGTGGCTAGAAGTAGAATGGATGCGGTCGGGTACAACAGCTAGAATTGTCAACAAGAAATTTGCAGCCATTTTCTCGCGTTTCGGCCTTCCAGATGTGGTCGTTACCGATGGTGGACCACCGTTTAACTCACACGAATTCATCAATTTTTTAGAGAATCATGGTATAAAAGTGCTCAAGAGCCCGCCTTATCACCCGGCTAGTGATGGCCAAACAGAAAGGATGGTAAAAACTGCTCAAGAGGTTTTGAAAAAAATATTTGCTTGATGTCGAAATGAAGACACTAGATATAGATGATAAACTAAATTTATTTCTTATCAACTATAGGAATAGTTGTACGGGCGAAGAGAATTTATTTCCATCAGAGAAAATGCTTTCATATAAACCAAAGATGTCATTGGATTTAATTAATCCAAAAAGGTCTTACAAACATTATTATTATCGTCATTATTTAAGAGGTTTTCAGCCCTTGGCTGGCTCACCTCTGAACATTATTTAATTGAATCTACTGAGAGCAGGCAATCTCATAACCAAACAGGTCAGAGGTACCGAATGTAATACCTCAGGATGACTTGGACCAGCTTGTGGCAGGGGATAAGCTATATTATAAGAATGTCAATAAATTCCCTAGATGGCTGGAAGCTGTTTTGATTAGAAGAGTATCCTTAAATGTTTTCCAGGTCCTAGTGGGTAAACATACGACGAATGCGCACAGGAATCAACTAAAGGTAGCGCATAAGACTGGTAGACAAAAGACTGCGATCTTTTGCCCACGACAGGACTCGTTGTGTACAAGTAAGCGAAGGCGGACCTCTTTAGACGACGAAGATGAATTTGAAGGATTCGGGGATGTCCCAGAAGCGAACAATAGACCGAGGAAGAAGAAAATCAGAACACGTGAGCGAAGCCCAATACTTACGCGTTCGAAAGATGTTCATCGTAGCTAGGCGAATACGCTGCAGCGTTTCATCGTCGAATATTCTGAATTTGGAGTGCTAGTGTGCAAGTGCAACTTATTGAATTATTGAAAAAAAAGTAGCAATGAATTTGCATTCGAATTGTATTATTTTACATATCGTAATTATTTACTTAAGAGGGAAGAATTGTAGTGACCACCCTATCAGTGTGGCGCATGCGATGTTTTAATTATAAAGGACTGTTGGTCTGTTCTGTGAAATATATCGCTCATTCGAGCCTGAGCCGTTGACTTAGACGGAGACATATTATACTTGTTATATATTTCAATTCGATAAAGAAACCCCTTATACGGTAACATATTGTTTAAATAATTATTATTATCATCATAGTGATAGTACATCACACCATGAAAAACGACAACAAAACAAATGTCATTTCTTGTTGTTGATGTGTTTGTTATTATCCAAAGATGGTCTAGTACTTTTTTGCCTACTTGCTTTTCCAGTGCAATGGGCAGCAAAGGAATTTGTTGAGAGCTGATCTTAAAATTCTTACTTGCAACAATTTTTTTTTTTTTCATAATTGGTGAGTTCAATGCCAAACACCGTTCATGGAATAATGCTCAAAGCAATTCCATTTGAAGATTGTTCTGCGGGATATTATACTATTCAATATCCTAATGGAGAAATTCGTTTTTCTTCCAGTCGAAATCCTACTACAATTGATTTAGTTTTAACGGATTCAAGTCAGCTGTGTGGCCAATTGGTAACTCATGCTGACTTTGACTCTGATCAGGGTGGTATATATCGGGTGGCCCAAACGGCCGAGTTTTGCGAGTGTTGGTGAGTGTTTTGCCGTTGCAACGAAAAAAATTCATCGAAAATTTGCCATAAAGAAACCGAATCAGCTGTTGTTTACTTTTTTAAAGTAACAAATTTGAAAAAAATGTTGAAAATTTTCAATGAAGGGATGTGTTGTCAGCATAAATACGACGGAATCTTAGTACTGTATGAGAAAAATCGTGTGCAATACTTCAATTTCGACGGAAATTTTTTCTTTGTTTTGGTTAGTTGCCATAAGGAAACCGAATCGTGAACATTTTGCCATAAGAAAATCGAAAAGTTCACTGGGTGAGTACAAAATTCACCGAGCTCGGATTACCAACACAACTACACATCTTCCCACCCGTAATGTAGAGCCCTGGACTCTGATCACCTTCCTGTGACGTTTGAAATCTCACAAGAAGCCATTTATAATCCAATCAGCTCTACTTTTAATTATCATAGAGCTGATTGGGATTTATATAAAACGTATATCGATAGGAATTTTGATGTTGATATTCCTCTCGATACCAAAAATGATATTGACAATGCGCTCGTATCTTTGACAAATTTAATTGTCGAAGCCAGAGGCATAGCAATTCCTAAATCTGAAATTAAATTCAACTCCATTATTATTGACGACGATCTTCAGCTATTGATCCGTCTTAAAAATGTGAGGCGAAGGCAATACCAAAAAACTCGTGATCCCGCGTTGAATGTTATTTGGCGAGATTTGCAAAAAGGAAATTAGAAAACGTTTCGCTATTCTAAGAAATACCAACTTTGAGAATAATGTCTCGAAGTTGGATCCCAGTTCGAAACCTTTTTGGAAACTAACGAAAATTCTTTAAAAAAACCTCAAAAGCCAATTCCAGCGCTTAAAGAGGGAAATAAAATTTTATTAACAAATGATGAAAAGGCTCAAAAACTTGCTCAGCAGTTCAAGATTGCCCATAATTCTAGTCTAGGTCTCACTAGTCCAATTGAAGATCAGGTTACATGGAGTTTCGAAGACATTCTCAATCAAGAGAATGTTTTTGACCCTTCGTTAGAAACTAATTTGGATGAAGTGAGATCTATTACTAGACAATTTAAAAATATGAAAGCCCCGGGTAATGATGGTATCCTGCAGGAATCAGATGTTCTAAATTCTCCAAATTTTTCTGGAGCTCATTAGTCTCCTGTAGGCAGGGCTGGTAGCGATGAATGCCGTTCAAAATAGTGACTTTAGTGACCAGCGATGACGAAAAAGTAACCAAATAGTGACTTTCGATTGCAGAAAAAGTGACCAAATAGTGACTTTTTTATGAAGTTTTGAACCGGGTATAGAGCTAAAACTTGCATTGACATTGTTACGGTGTAATTCGTAGATTGCAAACTTGTGTTTTATTTTTGAAATCCTTATCTAGAATGCTATCAGAAATCAAGAAAAGGCAAAAACAACAAAAGCATGAGGATTACTTATTATTGGCCACGCCCATCTTCATTGTACAAAGGGGGAAGATGCATGCAAGAGGCCAGTGACTGCGACACTTTCATAAGTAACACAGAGTTGGATATTGAGGATGGTATTTATTGGATCAGCCAGAAGCTAGCAATGTTACCATGGTACCTCATATTAAGTAACACACCACGAGAAGGTATCTACCAGCCGTCACGGGAACGAGTAGTGAGTTACAAGTTGTGTCACAAAATTATGTTGATAATTACAACAATTTTTTTAATGTAATAGCCAAAGAATGATATAAAATGATATAATTGAATCCTAGCCGGTGAACTATTTGGAATCAAGATTTGGAAATATGTTTGAAAAATATAAAGTACCTACACTGGATTTCTGTTTTTACACGATTTACATTTTCCAAATTTTGCACTCATCCTGAATGTTTAACTCATATGAATTATCATGTGATTTTTTTTTATTTGTTCAGGATTTTTGAAACATGTTGCAAAAATTTTGGTGGTAAATTAAAATCACACGATCAAAAATACTAGCGAAAATCGAAAGAAAAAGAATCCTGTGTAATTAAAATATTGAAGAATTTACTTGTTATTAAACTATGTTTTGTGCCAGAATTACTTTTGACATAACTTGGTCTACAATTTTTTTACGCGGCTTATCTCAGAGAGTCGCAAGACGGATTTAACAATCATAAATGAATTTAACAGTCATACTGTACTTACTGTTACGACGCCCTTATCGCTCATTATTCTCCCTGGCGTTGAGAAACATCAAACTTCATTGTCATGTGACAAAACTAAGGCCTATCTTTGTCACTGGAGGGTATTGAAGCTCACCAACAGACGTGGTTCTGGTTCCAATACTCCTCAATTCTGTACTCTTTACTTGGGGTTAGCCTTTCGCATTTTAACAAATTCCATTCGTGAAAAAAATATCATAGTTGACATGAATCGAAAAAAGCCTCACGATTTGCACAAGACAATTGGAACTTCTTTGGTGCATATTTCCCAAATTTAATATATTGCTACCAGATTCACATTTGGTTTGGTTGATAATAATACAAATCATAGGCGTAACTAGAGTCCCGGTGTAGGGGGGGCCATGGCCCTAGCTGGTGAGAGATAATATTCTAAAGCAATATAGATCAGTCACGCATGGGCTGCCAAGAGTTTTTTATGCCTTTGCTGTCCATTTGTCTTGTTGTTAACTCCACTCAATATGCGAAAAAATAAACTTATTTCTAGTAATGGTGTGATATACAGTCGTGATTCGCTGGTTGGGCCACGACCTCGACCCAACTAACGAATTCGGTTTTTAGTTGGGCCAACTGACAGCCATTTGAACACGTGTATTTCGACTTGAACATCACAAATGATGTCTATTGACACCCAATCCCGTTTTCCGTGTTTACATTGAGTTTTGACGTACGGTTGCTTTTTAGTTGGGCCATGATCCAACCGACTTTACTCAATACGTGTCTAATATTCATTTCAATATTATAATTTATAAATCAGCTTTGCAGTTTTGGATTTGTTTATTTACGTTTGTATGATATGCATAAAGCTTCAAAACGTTTAAATAAAGCGGACGTACTTTCTTCCCAATTTCATGATCATTGTACGATAGTCCGATTTTCTAAAGCACTTTGCGACATCATGCTCCATATAAACAAAAAAAAACCTACATTGGAAGAAAAAAAAAATACATGGTGATACGGTGTGTCCATGAAAATCCTTAATTTAATAAAGGTAAAAACAAATATGATTTGTTGATATTGTGGTGTCCACAAACAATTCAGGCAATCTCAATCATTGTGAGAGTTTAATAACCGTAATATTTTCATACTAAAGAATTACGGCTCCGCAAAGCGCCATACACGATTGAGCCTACCAAGTAAAAAACAAGTAAAAAAAACTAGTTAAAATATCCTAATATTTGCACTAAATTTTGAGATTCTGTGATTTTTTTGTCAATTTGTTTTATAATTCTAGAAATATTTTAAATATTTTTGGAAAATTCATTGAGATCTGGAAGGTGTTATTGAAATATTGAATGAAGGACGCACTAGCTCACTTCGGTTTTCAACAAAAACTACACTATTCCATGAGAAATTCTTGTAAGTTTTCGTCAGAGTTTTAAATTTCTGAACCCTAAAATGAACAAATCTAGGAATCATTCAATTATTTTTTTAAATTATTTTATTAGTACGTTACTATTTATTCCACTAGCCTATAAAAACAACTATTCTTCCTTATTCTACAATTTTATATCTGCTCAGATCTACATATCTCTGCATATCTCTACAGTAAGACTGGAAAAAGGCATATCTGATGTTAAATTACAAGAGGCCGAGTTGAGCAGTGAGCAGTGAAAGCAGTGAAATCTAAACATCTGCACTTGTCATTCTCTACTTAAGACCTTATTTAGAATTTGATCAACTGTTTTGTGGCATACTTGAATAATTACCAATTTATTCTAATCTCTAATTTCTATTTTGGAAAGAATTACTTAAGAATTATCGTTTGAGCTATCTTTAGCTGGATTATGAGGACCAATAATTTGGGTAAACGACTATTATTCCTAAAATTGTGGTCGAGTAAGTTATAGCTTGGATTAAATCTAACTTTAGTTAGATGTCAGAACTTGAATGTATATTTTTGCAAACAATCTTGTTTTCAACTTGGTTTAAATAATAAAATTGGATGTTATCATGCTTTGCAAACACAAAGTTATCATGCTTTGCAAAGGAAGTGATTGGCAATAAAAATCTGACAAATTTACGGACTTGACATTCTGAACTGAAAAAAATATCAAAGAAGACATGGAATGAATGAGGAATGAGGAAATATGGCTGTGATATATTGAAGTTTACTATTTTGTAATTTTTCAAATTTTCTGGGGGGCCACAAGTGGGTCTGTGGGGACAAGTGGGCCCCCCTAACCACCCCTTATTTACGCCAATGACAAATACAAAGTTCAAATGATTTTTATTTTGGATTAAGGCAATGGCAATGCAAAATAGTGACTTTAGTGACCATTTTCCGAAAAATAGTGACTTTAGTGACTTTTGGATGTAAATAGTGAATTTTTAGTACCTAGACTATAAATAGTGACAAAGTCACTAAAAAGTGACTCGCTACCAGGCCTGCCTGTAGGGGCCTTCTTTAGCCTTGGGGTAAGATGCGTGGCTACAAAGCAAAACCATGTTAGATTCCCGGTGCCGGTCTAGGAAATGTTCGGGTTGGAGATTTTCTCGACATCCCTCGGCATAAAAGTATCATCATGTTAGCCTCATGATATACGAATGCAAAAATGGTAACATGGCTTAGAAAAATGATTTTCTGGAGAGTTTCGCCCAATACGATGTTCACGGTGAAATGGATGTCAATAAACATCGACATTTAGTGTTAGTTGTAATGCTACGAAGGGATATAGTTCTTTCCTTTTAATGATTACTAACATAAGAATTTCAAATCAAATATTTATTCATTATCTGTTATTCTTAAGTTATTCTTAGAACTATTATATAGTTTGTTTATAATCTATTTTCTCACATGTGTAACGTTCATTTAGGTTTGCGGGTTATGACAAACGATTGTACAAATGTTTGTACACCTCAAAATTACCACCGCATACAATTCTCCTTACAAAACGTTATCAAAAACTGTTATATGACTTGTTTTTCATGGAATTAGATTGAATTTTTGTTTAACAAAGTTACAAAATTTTTCTTTTATTCAAAGAGCTTAACTCTACATCTACGTTTGATAACAGTTATGCAAATCGGATAATTATTATCGGCTTTATACCCTGATAAGCTGATCGTAGCATATAACTTTGATCCCCTTTCACGAGATACTCACAGCATTCACATTTTCTCATACTGTTTAGTTATGATTGACAGGTCTGTTTTGATCGAAAATGCCCGAACATCGTTCTAGTGGCACATTATAAATAGAATAATATTTATATTTATTTATATTTAGATCAGAAAACAACGATGCTTCGATAAATGGGAAAGGCAATTAACTAAAACGAAACAATATTCCTAAGATAATACATAAAACTAAGAAGCGACGTTCAGGTCCACATGAAGTGATTGATGCAAACTAAATGTGTTACATTTTGTTATAACTTCGACATCTGCACTAGTAGTTCCGAGCATAACTGCCCCTTGGATCCATAAGAAATATCAAAAGAAAATTTATGTAATGATTTTTCATATTTTTGAATGTCAATCTATTATTTGTATTGATTGATGTTACTACATAGTTGGAAAAAATAAATTACTGCGAAAAATAAAATGAATTACTTGAGAGGGAGAAAGTAGTATGGAACTATTTAACAGGATGCGGCAAATGTTATACACTATTCAGAGATTTGAGAAACATTCTATGTATTGGTTATATTTGAATCTGCTTCAATGAGTAGAAAACAATTTCAGCTTTTCAGTTTGTCAGCTTCTATGCTTGTTTCTATGCGCGGAGCATTAACCGCCCAAAATTTGTATGACGAGACTTTTACAGTGAATTCCCCGAAAGCGTCCTTCACTTGACAACATATTTGGTACCAGTTATGTAGGTAGGTGCTCAATACTATGCCTACCAAATATTTTTTCGATTCAACACTTTCCGCGAAACTGATTCAAAAAAGTTTACTCCTGATGTGTCGCGTGAGCAAATAGAAATTTCATGGAACATTTCATTTGTTTTTATTATTAACATATTTAAATAAGGTTTCAATTTCAATCTGAATTATCTAAAAGATGTTGCCGATCCTGAGTCAGGTATATGTTGGAAGAGTTGAGTTTTACTTCCGAAATATAGCACCAGAACTAAAAAAATCTATTTAACTTATTTGAATCAAGTGATACTTCAAAATTATTTTGAGCGAAGTGAAATTATTGACGAAGTCATTTCAAATGACAATCTATGAAACACGCTCTGAATTCAATAAAATGTTTGCGAGATAGATCAACCTAGATCTGAGCTCTCATCAAACGAAAATATGTTTTCCATTACTATTTTCATTCGCAGCTGGTACACTATCGAATAAAAATTTCAAATCTCTGAAAATTCATATTTTCAGGGAAAAAATATAACTCATACGACACTCACGCCGGAATTGATTGTGCCCACTTACTTCAGTCCGACTCTTCGGGGAGATCCTTACATCTGCGGCAACTGCTCGATGGGTGTGGTGAATTTGAAGTCCTCTGGGAACAGTTCTGCCGCGTGGGGATGCATCAGTCGGTAGGACTGTCGAATGGTCACGTCGGCCACACCGGCAATGTCGCCGATCTCTTTGTGGGTTTTCTTCTGGTCCGAGGCTTGCGAGGCCATGTAGATTGCGGCAGCGGCCACCGAAATCGGGGACCTTCCAGGTACGATGTCCATTTCGACCGCTTTCCGAGCGATGTGGGTAGCCGCTCGCTGTACCGTGTTGGGTAAATCTGTCGAGGGATAAAAGCATGATTAGGTAAACGAACCAGTACGTTTTGCTTATTTCGAAGTTATTTAATTGACATTAATTGCTGCTTCATCCGAATTCCGGAAACACCGACAATGGCATTGCAAAATGCTTACCAAGATTCGCACAGAAACGGGACATAAAGTCAGCGGTTGTGATGAGATCGACGGATGTGGCCAGCGCTTTGAGGGTCAGCTTGAAGCACCGACCGATCTCCTTTTTGCTGATTTTGCTGACCGCACATATTTCTTTAAACGTACGCGGCACTCCTTCCTGTCGACAGGCAATGTATAAACACGCTGAAGCTTTGGCATCATTTGAACGACCTTTCAGATTCTTGCCATCATGAACCTGCTTGAAAAGGTTGTTTGCCCGATCGACGATCGTCTTTGGCAAATTGATTCGGTCGGCCATTGTGCTGATTTCTTTGAAGGCAGCTATCAGCGCTCGATCCGAACTGCTCATGGTGCGACGATTCTGATATTTGGCGGCTGGAAAAATAGGAATGTGAAATATAGAATAAATTTCACTCTGGATTTCACTCTGAAGAAGAGCAACTCACTTCCGAATGCATCAAACGAAGCTGGTCCAGTCCCTGGTCCGATCATTGTTGACAAATCGCCTCCACTGAGCAGCGGATTTTCCGGACCACCGACACGAGACGGGTCCACTCCGGCCTTTTCATTGCTGAACGTTCTCCACTCGGAACCAACATCGATAACTCGATCGCCAACCACCAGACCGCACTCGGAGCAAATCATGTCTCCCGCTCGGTAGTCCTCAATCAGAGGCGCATCCGGATGTGCATAGCAACACACCTTATTCAGGTGATGATCTCTGCAAAAAAACAAGTTTTGGCTGAGTTATGGTCTGGAGGCATAATTTAATAATATTACCATGGCATAGTAAAATTAAGCTTTTATAAGATTTCATTATCTGAATTAGGAGTCGCCAATATAAGTGAAAAATACGAGGAACTAAAAATGTTACAACCCTTTCTTAGATATATACATATACATATATCATTAGTAACAAAATTCCAGAAAAAATATTCCAATATATTTTTTGTAATTCTTCAAAGCTTTCTTTAGATCTTCCTTATTCTTTGCAGATCTAAGACTTCGACTTGAAACTAACTATTCTTTCACAGACTAAGGTGTTACTAAATTTATAGAAACAGACAAATAGGATAGATTATATAATTTAGCTAATTTTATAATAATCTTGATAACTGCTGTGCCGGATGAAACCATCTTGACGGACGAACGTGTTGTGATCAAATGGTGTAAGCAGCACTACGAGGAGCACTTAAATGGCACAGGCCAACCATTCCCCACCTTGAGGTAAGTTAGCGATGCTATCCAGCAGTTAAAGACCAATAAAGCAGCTGGTAAGGATGGTATCGGAGCTGCGTTCATCAAAATGGGGCTGGGCTTGTGTGTGTGTGTGAGTCATCCTCTACCCTTCACCCGGCTGGGGTGTTGGTCAAATAGTACTATGAATAATTTGATCAGATCTCATGCTCCGTAATGGTGCCCTTTTGTTACTACAAAAGGTACTACAAAAAGGATTCACTTCTGCAGCAAGGCAAGTTTCTTAAGTGAGAGTAGGGAATGGGATGTACTAGTTGTTCATAACAGGTACAGCAAAACTGCACATAGACGCCCTTATTCGTACTAGCTACTCAGGGAATAGAAGGTCGAGAAGAGCCACCGTTGCTAGCTAAAGCTTGAACCGGATATCTAGGACTCCCACAATATCCGCGGCAATAGAAGCAAACGATGCCCTGTACGTATTTAGTAGAATATTTTATGAATTTGTTGTTTGGTGAAGCATTGAGAGAAAAAAAATTAAATAATTGGAACGTGCTCACCAATTTAGTTCATCCAGAGTTCTGCATCCTTCTTTGTTTCCAATGAAGACGTGATCGCAATGCCGACCTATGGCCGATTCGAAGGCTGCGTTTGTTCACGTGGAAGTTCCTTTTAGTATTATCAATTTCCCACCTTATCGGCCGCGACGATTTGAAATCGTCGCAAAACAAATTGACGCCAAAATCGTCGCCAGCAGAAATGGCCATAAGATCTGTCAAATCGACTGTGAACAAAATTTTATATACTCGATAATCACATTATTTCCCAAAATTGAGCCCTGTTTTTAATGCAGATTGACATTATTTTCTAATAAAACTAACATAATTTTAGAATAAAGATGTTGGCGACGATTTTGATAGTGCCTAAAAAATGGTCGGCGCGTTTTGTTACCAAGGAATCAGACAATATCATGGCCAGAGTGTAAAATAATCGAAAATTTTTAGTGAAGACCATTTTTCTTCATTTGTCAGTTCACTTCCGATACATTCATAGTCGGCTCTGGACAGTCAATAGCAACCCCGTGGCAAGATATTCTTCTCAGCGTAGCGAACATCTTAATGAATATGTCCAGCATACATTTTGAAAAGTACTTCTCCCGAATCGTGCGTTTACAAGCAACTAGATTTTATCCCAAATATTGCTGGCTACACATTTTCAATTTGTTCAAAAATAATACCAGTTATTACGGGCATGTAAATGTAATCCTAAAACATCTTTCTGCACACCATTTATTACATTTCAGTTTCACTTTTGAATATTGTTCGATTTGCATCCCCGGACAATTTCAACTGTGATGCTCATCTGATATAAACAATAATAATATCTTTTGTTTGATTCGGGCAGGAGAACACGTTACGAAATATGATTTCGTGTAGCGTTTGATTTCACCTATCGAATCATTCCAATTCGTAAGTTTATTGTATTTTATCATCAAATAACATAATTCCCGTGGTCGAAGATGTAAATCTTGTAAATTATTTCGAAAACAATTTTCAGATTTAACCACCCCCCAGGCGTCCTATACTACCACAAGGGGTTTGACAATAGCCACCATGTCCACGGACGGTAGCTCATTACCGTCCGTTGTTATTGTACGAAAATAAACATTATGTGTTTTGTTTACTATTTGTTTTGGTTAAATCTGAAAATTGTTCTCGAAATAATTTGCAAGATTTCCATCTTTGACCATAGAATTATGTTATTTGATGATAAAATATAATAAACTAACGAATTGGAGTGAATCGATAGGTGAAATCAAACGCTGCAAATATCGTAACATTCTCCAGCAAATGAAATAAACATTCAATGATGTAAATTGTGAAATAAATATTTTGGATATTGTAACTGGATAAAATGTAGTTCATAAAAGCCACGAGACATTAATTAACAAAACAAATAATAAACAAAACACATGATGTTTATTTTCATACAATAACAACGGACGGTAATGAGCTACCGTCCGTGGACATGGTGGCTATTGTCAAACCCATTCTGATAGTATAGGACGCCAGAGGTGGTCAATAGAGATGAGTGACGTTTAACGCTCGCACACTGATGTGCAATTCGGCATGTGTAAATACATGTTTGTTTTCCTTCTGCTCATAACCTCAAAATTGATCGAGTCATCACAATGGTTGCGAAGGAGTCAAAAATATATGAAAAATATACTCATTTTTACCCAAACTTTGCTGAGTAGCACCATCTAGGAGTGTTTGTTTTCCTTTTATCGCCACTCACACATTCGGACGTGAGAATCTCAATATTCAGTTGAATATTAGTCATTGAATATTTATGCACATTTTACAAATTGATAAATTATCTGAAATCTAAACACGTTTCAAATGAGTAAAGTGATTTATCACACAGGACTGAATCCGATTTTCATCCGCGAGGCACTTTCAGTGGTAAACATCAACATAAACAATGATAATTATGTTTTTTTCTGCACATAGACGATTACATGAGCCAAAAACACCATATAAAAAATGTAAACACTGCCCTCATGAAACTTTACTCGCCATTTGAATGCGAGTTGCCCTCATATGATGTCATGGTGCAATGGTTTCATAGCTGAGAGGAGACTTGCTAAGACGCTGCTTCTTTTCCCTTGTTTTGACACTTGTTCTTCTTTTCATCACAGTTGACCATCGAGTTTCAACTGTTTTCTTGACTGTTTCACCTAAGCCCCAGGTGGACTCTTCTGAGCACAATAAAAGTGTATCCAATTCACGAAATAGTTAATTCATTTTCATAAGGATTTTTATACCGGGAACAAAACACAGGTTTATTACTGATTATTAACAAGCTAAACGGTAGGTTTGGAATACTCGTTAAAGTAAAAAAGTCTTGGTAAAACAAAAATGGTGTGGAATATTTTATATGGGATACCAATACTTTCACTCAAAAAGCTGCTGGTTGCACCTGACAGTTCGTGACAGCAGTTGACTGGCAGCAGCTGAAGTTACATGTTTTCCTCTTTGCAGGTCTCGTCTCAGGTTCATAGTAAACACATTCAGTGACAGTCGAATGAATGAGTTCGTGGAGTAGTCGTCTGACTATGTCATTCTATGTTTTGAATATTCATGCGATGTTTGTTAAAATTCGGACCGAAGTTGCTTCATGAAGATGAATATTTTAAGCTCTGATCATGGCTGCTTACTCTTTGAGAATTGTATCAAGTGCGTTCATAGTATTGAGTCCTTATCTTGAATTGCTCGAGAGTTCAAGTATTGTAAAATAAAATTCTTGAATTCTGAAAAGATGAGATTAAAAGAAGGAAAGCAGTATCAAACAAATTAACATTTTCTATAACAACTATTTTTCTAACTTTCCATTTTCTACGTTTTCAAGAAAATTAAACGGAACCTCACATTTCGGATCTGATTCTGATTAGGCAATGTAACAGTAGCACGAACAATTATTAGAAACAATTATTATACAATCACAGTTACTATATCCAAGTAAAACTTTTTATGGTGTCCAATTATTCATCAGTTGTTCAATGTGAGTGATTGTTCATTTAACTAAAAAAAATCATTTGTCTAAAATTTGGAATTATACGAGAAACAAAAAGCTATACCTACAATTCATAAGTTTTCTATGGGTTCCAGTATCGTTTTTGCAAAGCTTTTAAGCCGATTTAATTAAATATCAAGAGATTTTGTTTGAATCGGTCTAGACGACGATGATTAATTTGTTTTCTATTTGGCTTTAACAAATTAAAAGTGAATTAATAATATGATCTGAATTACTATCCAATTTTCATTTGGATCTTCTTAAGTATGTTCAAATATTGTTGAAAAGGGAAAATGTTAAGAAAATTAAATAACCTAATAACTGCCCAATAAGACATCAGATGCTGATTGTTGTTTATTTCTGTATTTTTTTTTCAAAATGGGGCTGGGCTTGTCTACTCAAACTGATTGTCAGAATCTGGGAAACTGAACAGCTACCGGAGGAGTGCAATGCATGGGTCATATGTCATATGACAAGCTGGAGTGAAATAACTTTTTGAGCGATCATCATCCTTATGATCCTTAGATCCAAAACCAAAAGCAACTCGGTGAATCTAATAACAATCATAGTAGCAATCATCATAAAATCAGTTTGTCTTACGCTTTCAATCACGTGTTGTCTCGCTTCCCTCTAATATCGTTTTCGTTTTTGAGGTGTAGCAACACTATAGATAGTAGAATCTATAGATGAGCGAAAGCATGGCTGAGTCGAATTTTTTGCCCGTGCACACGCGCATATGACGTCACAGCCCTTAACGTTTCCATTGAAATCGTGACGTCATGCTCGTTTGGAGACACGTTTGACAGTTCGTTTGGAGACAGAGGATTTATCTTCGCTCATCTATATATTCCACTATCTATAAGCAACACCGTTTAGTGCAGCATTTTGCACGGCAAAACGAACGTTTTGAGTGTAGTTGGGTTTGTTTGTTATGAATACCTGATGGATACCATAAAAGAAAACAATAACAACAGGAGAAACTTGACAACAAACTACACTACACGGCACACTCTGATTTTTCTGGTGCTACACTGTTTGTTTCAGTGCAAGAAAATGCTACACTGGTGTTACTGCCGTTCTACGCATGCTTGTACCAAATTCAAAAACGACAAATGAGAAAATGGCATTTGAAATTGAACACTAGTTTTCATTGCTGGCGTATAACCATAATGCAATATAAGATTATTACACAACAGAACCGTTCTTGACTTGATTTCATTGAAATCATTCTTATTTTTCACTCGCAAATAGAATTTGCGACAACGATCATGAACATAGTTTGGCAGGACAGTTATGCCGAGAAATAGAGCACTTGTTTTATGGTTTCTACGCATCTCAACCCCGTTCAATGCACGATTTTGTGAGTGACTACTGCGATTGACATATGTCTCCACATGCTTTATCTATGGAAGTGAACCTGCCTCGTGGTTGAAGTGATTATGTCGCATAGAATGAGTACTGTACAAATTGCCCCCACTAAGCCAATGCAACAGGCCAAGATTGCAAGATCTAAACAGAAAATGCTATTTCAATGTGTGTTGCTCCATAAAATAACAGAATTCGCCATAATGATGAATTTAATCATCGCGAGACAATTATGCGTATAAATTGAGCAATGGGACAAATAGACTTGATGTTGTTTTCAATGATTTTCCGAACAAAGTTCGAAATCTGTTAGAGTTTTCTAAAAGTATACATCAAAATAGACTGCTCTATGGTGAAAAGTCAAAATCCATTAAACTAACATGGGGCAACTATGCGTAGAAGGGCAGTGTAGCATCGAAAATCAAAAACGAACATTTTCGGTGCAAAAGTGTAGCACGAGTGTAGCTACACCGCAAAAACGAAAACGACATAAGAGGTTAGTTTTCATAGTAACGGAATAACAATTTGCGAAGATTGTTTCAGCATAGAGCGATTGGGAATCTTTAAGCTCAGCGGAGGAAATTACAACGTGTGGAAGACCAAAGTTGATTTTCTGCTCATCCGGGAAGACCTGTGGCAGTATACCACCGACAAACCGACGGGCCTCTCTGATTCCAAAACTGGCATAAAAAAGCTACAATCGTTTTACTCCGAGTGTAGAAACTCGTTTTAAATCGACATTTATTGCGAGAAGATTGAAAAATTCGAACCGGGGTCCGACGGTCGACTGTCGGAAAGCTGTTCCGCAAACGTCAAATCACTTGTTGCACGGTAAAAATTTTTGGTTTATTTTTTCGGTGTTAATGTTGATTATCAAAATCAACGAGAACATGCAACTTTAAACGAGTGTTACATGCCGCTATATTTTTTAAACAAGTTTTATGGTACTTTAAAGGCATTTTGTCATATATTTATGTGATTTTGAAACATTTTAGATTTCTCGAATCTTCTAGATATCAAGAAATATCAACACTTTTCGTACAGTGCATGCCATTGGAGTTTCCGACACTCAGTCTGCTTCTTCTTCTTTGCTCCGCAAAATTAGAATTTTTCTCTTTTCTCGCAATAAGTCTTTACGATCATTACACACGTTTTTGAAAATCGAGTGTTTTTCATTTGGATAACGAAACCTATAATAAAACTCTTGATTTTCATAATATGGAATATTGATTATTATGCGGAAGCTGATGAAATAAGTTAAAGAGTGTATGACCAAATTTGCCCGCACATTTGTGAGAGCTGTTGTGTAAACCATCGCACAGATGGAGCTAGGTTATGAAAAAAGAGTAATTGCCAAGAATTTTGAAGAACTTTATATGGGAAGGCACGTCGGTTTGTCGGTGAGTATACTACCGATGCCGAACCAATGAGTACAGCGGAAAATCCGGTAACCGAAGCTACCAGGACAGCGTGGAAAAGCGGTGACCAGAAGACACGAGCAACGATAGGCCTCCTACACTATGGGGGATCCCCATACAAGCGAGCGGTCAAAAATAAAATTGGACTTTTAAAGTGATTTTCCACTTAGTTTTAGCTGTGTATGGTCGAAATAGCATGAATATACAATTTCCAACCCCCCCCCCCTTTGGGGATCGTCTATGAATTACGTAATTATTTTTTTCATAGGTTCGATTAACGTGACAAAGCAAACCTATTTGGGAAGTTGAAATTTCGTGCGTTTTCTTAAGGAGAAGGAAGGGGGCTGTACAAAACTAAGTTCAGCAATTTATGGACATTATGGCGGCGATCATGTTAAATGACATTAATTTCATGACATTCCGTGATATTTTTTGTTCTCACTCTCATGCCTCACAATTTGTATTTAGAACAATTTGTTTGACAAAGTACTAGGATCTGAAGGATCATAAAGCATTAAATGTTAATCAAATAATCAGAATTGAAAATAACTTTTGAAAAAGGGTATTAGCAAATTAGAAATCGCAATCCCATGACATTTTTACGTGTACAAGTTATTCAAAAATGAGATTAATATATTCTCAAAAAATGTGGACATTCATTGTGGAATGTAAGAATGCTCCATTCTTCCGAAAAGCAAAATTCTTTTAATTTAAATAACAACACTATTTGAATTACTTTTGATTTGTTTTCATGATTTCTACAAGTTATATACAGCATCATTCTTTTCTGTGTCAAGGTTTAAGTCTTCAATGATATTTTCTTCAATTCCATCAACGATGGAAGATGAGATAAATTCATCTAAAGTATTAGAAGATAAAGAACTTTTGAAAATCTTCAAATATTACAAAATTACGCATGGCATAAGAATAACTAAGTGAAAATTTTTTCCAACGTCTCCTCGTTATCCAAATCGAG
This sequence comes from Armigeres subalbatus, assembly GCF_024139115.2. Taxonomy (NCBI): domain Eukaryota; kingdom Metazoa; phylum Arthropoda; class Insecta; order Diptera; family Culicidae; genus Armigeres; species Armigeres subalbatus. The sequence goes on along the minus strand of NC_085140.1, from coordinate 354,952,805 downwards.
CTTAAAATGGATCTGATTCATGTAAGGCACGAAGGAAAATGTCAACATTTGCCTCTCTTGATCATTTTCTTGCATTATGAGTTCTAAATTTCTTCAACTGTTTATATTGACTTTCCGCTGGTTGTTCAGCCAGTGAACCTCAAAGTGTAGATGAGTGAATAAATATTTCCCTACCATTAGCCAGACATTCATGAACACTAGCAGGAATTTCATACGCTCCGTTCTAACTAAGATGTTGTTCGTCTTTACTTTTTGCAATAAACATGTCAGAATTATTGATTCCAGGAGATTTATAAATATTTACATATTATGAAATCTCATATTTAGTTCTCCATCAGTAGCTAATGAATAGCTCAGAAAATTAGGTTTAGAGAATGACTCAAACCACTCAAGCCCCAAACGCATTTCAGCGGAATGGCGACGGAAACGGTAAAATTTGACAGGAAATATATGAGCGAACTGTTAAATCCTTCCGTTACCGTTGTGCTGCATTGCATTGGGGGTTTTATTCATTTACTCCTTTGAAAAGTTAATTAAATGAGCTCAAATGGTTATAAATAAAGTCGAAGTTATTACCAATAAATGTATTTTGACCATACCCTTTGAGCGCATAGTTCAGTCTGACCCATTTTCAATAGGAAACGATGGGACTAGATTTCCCGTCGAATGAAACTTGTTGCGAGAAAATCGGACACAAATAAGTGTCTAAATGGCGATTGCGTTCTTTTTCGCACATACATACAGACGCGCATGCACACACATACAGACATCACCTCAATTCTTCGCGCTGAGTTAGTTGATATATACCACTAGGGGTCTCCGGGCCTTCTATCAAACATTCGTTTTTGGAATGAGCATTAACCTTGGAGTACGAGAGAGGCAAAACACGGTAAAAAAACAAATGAAAAAAAATCAGAGTGACTTAACTCTGTTAATTGCAAATACTGGCAAGAAATTCTTTCAGGACATTTTAGTCGAAGCTTTGTCCTTGATGTGTATCATAAAGAACCCAGAGATTCCTGAGGAAAAAAAGTTCTTCACTATCAAAGTTGAAAATAGCGTCGTTTTGGAAAAAATATTGCTTCCGCATTTTTTCAATTTTTTCTTCACAGTGCCACCCTTAGTGTTTGCACACCATTTAAAAGCTTATACAATAACCTTTGTAATGATGTATTAACATTGAAGAAAAAACATTTAAAAATATTTCAATAAATAGTTGAAAATAAAATATTTTTCAGAAAATTTGCTAACTTTTACCCATTTCTGACTTTGCCACCTTATATCTTTGGAACTAGTGCACCTAGAGACTTCAAATTCAGAATTTCTCTTAATTAGAGTATTGACAATGGAGAGAAAATATTTTAAAATAATTCGGAAGACATGACATTTTCGATTAATGACCGCCCGAAATCCTATAGTGGCTCCTGTTGGACGATAACCAGTTGAACCTGATCAAGAATTGCCAAACGGCGAAGGTATCTGGGAGAAGCTGAATGGACAGTACGAGAAGGCCACACTAACGTCAAAGGTATCAATTCTCAAGAGAAATGTGACAAGCGATATTACGATGGCGAGGACATCGACGTTGGCTGGAGAAGACCTATGTTGGTATGCAGGCAGCTATGGTGCTTCGAAGTCTCCCGGAATCATTATCAATCTTGACTACAGCATTAGAAAGCCGATCCGACGAAGAGCTAACGCTGGATCTGGTTAAATCTAAGGTGGTCGATGAAGTAGCGGCGCTACGTCGCATAAGTGTGAGAATCGAACAAATTTCGTGGAGCTAGATGTGAGCAGCAAACAGTAAAAGTAACCCTTGAAGAAGTGCTGCTGATGCCAAAATGCGAGTCGAACCTAGTATCGGTGAAGAAGTTGGTGTCAAACGGAACGACGGTTATTTTTGATATCAACGGGTGCCGTATATTGAAGAGCGGGAGCTACAATTTCCGAGGAACAGTACAGTCTGAAAGTAGCCCAGGAGGCACTGGCCGCGAAACATAACCGAATTGTCAACACATGTGGCATCATGTGTTGAGACATCGCAACCTTAAAGCCGTTCGTGAGCTCGTACCCAAGAATATGTAAACTAGACTGGAGATGAAAGATTTTGGCTGCCATGTGAACTGTGAATGCTGTCTTGAAGGTAAGCTGATACGTCTTCCGTTTCCCAAAAAGTCGAACCGAAAATCGAATCAACCGTTGGATCTCATATACACCGATGTGTGCGGACCCATGCGAACCATGGCGCCTGGTGGTTATTTCTGCATCACCGTCGTTTGAAAAAGAAATCCGAGGTTCCTCTACGTGACCAAGAGTGCGTCCAGTGTATTAATACATAAGTCGGCAGGACGCCGAAGATCATACGTTCCGACCAGGGTGGTGAATATATCAGTAACGTGTTGTATTCCTTTTGTCGAGCAGAAGGGATTGGCCAACAATTTACCGGATACACTCCGCAGCAAAATGGTAAACTCCGCAGCAGAGGGGAAGAACCGCTTGTTGGTGGAAATGGCACGATACATGCTCCTGGCCTCCCGAATGCCGTCGAAGTACTGTGCCGAAGCGGTAAACACGGCCAACCAGCTGCAAAACCGGTTCGGTTCACCGGCGTATGTGTGAATTCCTAAACAGAAGATAAACAAATTAGAAGCAAAATCTCTAAGGTTGCTGTTCGTCGGTAATCATCAAAAGCTTACCGATTTATGGATCCAATCAACAACAAGCTTCCCGTCAGCCGTGATTGCAGAACCTCCCTGAACCTTCACCGCCTGATGCCGTTCAAACTTCTAGAGCCCCGTTTGTGGATTCCAACCTCGTTTGCGTTGACGAAGTGCTGATATATTATCAGAACGCCGGTGGGATGAACTGTGATGTCGAACAATATTTTCTTGCCACGTCCGATGATTGCTACGATGTGATTGTGTTGGCTGAAACCTGGCTCGACTCCCGTACCCTATCTAGTCAGGTCTTTGGGCCAAAATACGAAGTTTTTCGCTGCGACCGTGGCCCCATGAACAGTCGCAAATCAACTGGAGGAGGCGTCCTAATCGCAGTGAATAAAAAACGGAAAGCAAGAGTTATTTTCAACGACTTATGGGGATGTGTCAGGCAGAAGTATGGGTGCGCCTCCAGCTTTCCCATCGTTCGGTGTTCCTGTGCACTATACATACCTCCCTGATCGTGTTCGCGATGATACACTGATCGAAGCTCACACACAATCAGTCTTGTCAGTGATAGAAATGACTAATGCTTCGGACGAAATCATCATTATCGGCGATTTCAATCTGCCAGGAATTTCGTGGAGTTCCTCCTGCAACGGGTTCCTTCACATAGATATGGAACGATCTTCATTACACAGTTACGCCTCCAAACTCCTCGATTACTACAGCACAGCCACGTTACGTCAAATCAATCACGTTACCAACGAAAATAATCGCAGCCTGGATCTGTGTTTTGTTAGCGCTCAGGACGCTGCTCCGCTAATTTTGCATGCTCCATCACCGTTAGTTAAAGTAGTTAACCATCATCCTTCGTTGATACTCAAGCTGAACAACACGCGAGCCAAAGTTGTTGCATCGATCGAGCCCATAATCTACAATTTCCATAACGCCGATCATCATAGCATTGCTGAGTTCTTTGCTACATTGGACTGGGTTGACATTCTTGGCGGTTGTGATGCAGAGAATGCGGCATTGACTTTATCGCATATTATTGGACACGTGATTGAAAGACATGTTCCTAAGAAAATCGTCGCTCCTTATAGTTGTCCTTGGCAGACCCGTCAGCTTCGTAGAATGAAAACTGCTAAAAGAGCTGCTCTCAAGCGCTATTCCAAACACGGTTCCTTATCGTTGCGTGAGCACTACAAAAATTAAACTCTGCGTACAAGATTGTTAGCCGCCTCTGTTTTTCTCAATATCAACAAAATATACAGCAAAACTTGAGGACCAGGCCCAAAACGTTCTGGAAGTACATAAATGAACAAAGGAAACAAGCTGGGCCCCCTACAACAATGACTCTGGACGAGGAAGTGGCCTCTACACCCCAATCCATCTGTCAACTATTTGCCGACAAGTTTGTGAGCACCTATTGTAACGAAGTCATCGCTGAGGCTGCTAACAACGTTCCTGCAGTCAGGATCACTTTTTCGTAGATGCAGAAATGATCCGTAGAGCTAACTCGCAGTTAAAATCATCCATGAGTCCAGGTCCGGATGGCATTCCGTCTGCGTTCTTGAAAAGGCACATCGAACTTCTGCTCGCTCCCTTTCAATTGATTTTCAACAAATCGCTATCCAGTGGACTTTTTCCGTCCGTGTGGAAAACCGCTACAATGTTTCCCGTGTACAAGAAGGGTGATCGAAAAGATGTCAACAATTATCGCGGCATCTCATCCTTGTGCGCTGCATCCAAATTATTCGAGCTAGTTATAACAGAACCACTCATATCTCACTGTAAGCAACATCTGAGTGCCGATCAACATGGGTTCATCTCAGGCAGATCTACGACCACTAATCTTTTGTGCCTAACTTCGAGCATTACCGACAGCTTTGTACAGAAAGCACAAACGGACGTTGTATACACGGACCTATCTGCAGCTTTCGATAAAATTAACCACGCTATCACGGTTGCGAAATTGGAAAGATTTGGCATTGCTGGTTATCTTTTGCGCTGGTTCCATTCATATCTCACCGGACGGAGACTGTCTGTTACGGTAGGCAATTCTCAGTCCACTGAATTTTTGGCAACCTCAGGCATTCCTCAGGGAAGCCATCTTGGCCCTTTGATATTCCTCTTGTATTTCAACGATGTAAACAATGTGCTTCGAGGACCGCGACTGTCGTATGCGGATGATATGAAGCTCTATGCACTAATTCGGTCTATCTCTGATGCAATGGACCTACAACAAGATATTATTGCGAATTGCAAATAAAATTAGCATTGCAGACAACCTGCAAGCAACTTGCACAGGAACAGTCTGTCAAAATTCATGCTGATTCGTCTGTTTTAGGCGTGTTATTCATTGGATTCACGTTAGTTTTAGTTGGATGTGTACATCGGAGCAGTATTGCCAACATATTTTATTTACTTTTCAGGGGAAGTATGTCAAACATTGGCACTTTATTTATTAGTTTTATCATACTTTCCTGTGAATAAATAACTTTCTGTCACAATAGCTTAAATGTGGAGTAAAAGATCATTATATTTCGCTTAAATAGAATGACAAATCATTACGACTTCGATAATAACATGATCTTCTTGAAAGATAAAATACCCAGCAACACTGTATGCAAGATCTTTTGCATGTTTGCTGCAACTTCGTGCATTTGGCGAACTCAACGCAAACTGCAATAATTCATTTGCGGCCTGGTGCACATTGAATTGGATGGTTGTCAATCCTAGCAAATGTTCCGTGATCTCTTTCACTCGTGTACATTAGCCAATAATTTACAACTATGAGCTCAATGGAATTGTGATGCAACGTGTGAACTGTATAAAGGATCTTGGTGTTATTCTAGATACGCAGCTAACATTCAAGCATCATGTCTCTTACGTGATCGAGAAGGCTTCTAGAACATTAGGATTCATCTTTCGCGTCGCCAAGGGTTTCACCGATGTTTATTGCTTGAAATCTCTGTACTGTTTGCTGGTTCGATCTACGCTGGAATATTGTTCCGCTGTATTGCATCCTAATTACCATAACGGATCAGTAAGAATTGTATCTGTTCAACGCCGCTTCATTCGTTTTGCTCTTCGGTTGCTTCCATGGCGAAACCCATTCCGGTTACCAAGTTATAGCAGCCGTTGTCAATTGGTTAATCTTGAAAGCCTACAATTGCGGAGGCACATTGCACGGGCCATGCTCGTTGCTGGTACGCTCCAAGGCAGAATCGACTGCCCTGAAATTCTGGAATCAGTAAACTTGAACGTTCGACCTAGGGCACTGCGAAATAACGGAATGTTGAGGATACCTTTTCGAAGAACGAATTACGGACAACGTGGAGCGATGGTGGGTCTACAGCGGGCATTCAACGAGGTTGCCCCATGTTTTGATTTTAATCTATCCAGACAGACGATTCGTCGTAATTTTACAAGGGCTTATTCTGCCATGTTTCAATTACCTTTATTAGTATTAATTAGGATAAGCATCATTAGGACCTAAGTTGTCTGTTGATGAATCAAACAATAAAGAATAAAGAATTGCAGAACGTGTCATTGAAAGAAAATTACGACTGCCGAGCCCCAACAGGAAAATATCCTTTTAAACTCTTGAAGTCAAAGAAAGCAGAAGTTCCCGCTGTTCCAGCAAATGAGAACGTAAGTGTCTTCACAGGACATGAGCGAACACGGCTCGAATCAATCCGATCTTTACGAATTCGACGCAAGCTACGACGATGCAAATGAAGCAACGTTCGTAGAAGTGAAGGAAGAACTTAGCTCATCCAATAATCAGAAGAACCACGATGCCGCCATTTGGATTTTTAAGAAAAGGATGGACCAGCGTGGAAACGTAATCCGTTATAAGGCTAGACTTGTGGCACAAGGATATATCCAACAGTACGATACGACGACACTGCAAAAATTCCACACATTTTTATTGGCAAAAATTCATTAATTTAATTCATGATTCTAATAAGTGCACACATAACCACTCTCCACGCGAAGTACAAATATAATCTATAATAAAATAAAATGTATGTGTGGTCTCTAATATGCAGTTATTGAATTTATGTGTGGGTACAAATTGCATATATTTGGGTCGCCAAATTGCAAAAATTTATGTGTGCGACAAATATATTCAATATAAAGAATTTTCTCGGTGGAGGTATTTCCGCCAGTTGCTAAACAAACCATCTTTCGTACCTTACTGAGTGAGTGTCGCTGCTCGACGAAGAATGCAGGTGGAGCACGTCGACGTGAAAACGGCGTATCTGTACGTGGAGGAAATCATTTTTATGAAGCAGCCGTTAGGATTCCATAGCGGTGCACAGGACGAAGTTTGTCTTATACGAAAAAGCCTCTACAGTCTTAAGCAGACTGGGAGGATGTGAAATCAAAAAATCAGCGAGGTCCTGAACACGCTGGGTTACGTGTCGTCTGAGGCAGACCCCTGCCTTTTCGTTAAAACCCGAAAGAAATAGAAAACGTTCATATTGCTGTACGTGGACGACATGTCGATTGAAACCAACACAGAAGCGGAGTACGAAACAGTTCGGAAAACTTCAACATTACTTGCCTTGGAAACGTGAAACACTATCTGGTAAGGTAATCCAAATAACACGATCCAGTGGATAATTCTTTCTAAATCAAAGAGCCTATATTAATAAAGTTGCGAAACGGTTTGGACAAACGAATGCGAAACGCTCTCTGATACCTATGAGGAGGAGCCCTTACCTAGAAACGACGAGTTCCAGAGCCTGGTGAGTGATCTACTGTTCATTGAGGTAAATACCCGACCGGACATCGCCATTAGCAGCTCGATCCTAGGTCGCAAGGTAAGTCAGCCGACGGAAGCAGACTGGGCAGAGGCAGAACGGACCCTACGTTATTTACAAGCAACATCAGATTTGATCCTGGAATTAGGTTCAGTCGGACCGCTGGAAGCAAACGTTGATGGATTGGCCTACACCCCGCCGAGCTTAAGGGGGAATGATGGAGATCAAAGCAACTCAGTGAATCTAACACCAGTCATAGTAGCTATTAAATAATGACTAGTTTAATAAAATCGGTTTGTCATACGCCTTCTATCAAGCCAGTTGTGTTTTCTCTCTCCCCTCTAAGAACCTAATGCCGCCTACAAAGTGATATCCCAGATCGTCTTTCGTTGTCTGTCACCAATAGCGATTGAGTTCGTGGGAAGTTATCAAGCCGGCTTCGTTGACGGCCGCTCGACAACGGACCAGATCTTTACTGTACGGCAAATCCTTCAAAAATGCCGTGAATACCAAGTCCCAACGTACCATATCTTTATCGATTTCAAGGCGGCATACGACAGTATAGACCCCGTAGAGCTTAAAATTATGTATGAGAACTGCTTCTTTGAGAAGTTTATCAGACTGATCAAAGCAACGGTAGATAGAGTGCAAAACCTTGTGAAGATTTCGGGTGAACACTCCAGTTCGTTTAAATCACGCCAAGGACTAAGACAATGTGATGTACTTTTGTGCCTGTTGTTCATCATTGCATTAGAAAGAGTCAGGCGGAGGGCTGGGTGTAACAGCCCGATACGATTTTCAATAGATCCAGCCAATTCATTTGTTTCGCGGATAACATAGGCATTGTCGGCCAAACATTTGCAAAAATTGTAGAACTATACATCCGCCTAATCGAAGAGCTGTAGCCCATCAAGTATCAAGTAAGTACATCCGCCTAAAACGTGAAACAACAAAAGTTGGACTGGTATTGAATGCATCGAAGACAAAATACATGCTAGCGGGCGGGACCGAGCTTCTGGGAAGCAATGTTACATTACAATAGACGGGTATACTTTCGAGGTAGTCGATGAATTCATCTACCTTGGATTCTTGTGGCTGATAATAATGTTAATCGCGAAATATGAAGGTGCATCATCTGTGGAAGACGGGCCTCGGGCTTACTACGGGGGCTCCAGAAGAAACTGCGTTCGAAAAAGATTCTTACCCGCACCAAATGTGTCATGTACAAAACGTTCATAGTCCTCCACGGGCATAAAACTTAGACCATGTTCGAGGAGGACATGCAGGCACTTGGAGTATTCGAGAGACGGGTTAGGACCATCTTTAGCGGTGTGCAAGAAGACGGTGTGTGGCGGTTAAGAATGAACAACGAACTAGCTCAGCTCTATCATGGTAGCTAGAGCCGGGTGCGATGGGCAGGACATGTTGCAAGAATGCCGGACAGTAACTCTGCAAAGATGGTGTTCGCTTCCGACTCGACAGGTACAAGAAAGCGAGACGCAGAACGACTTGGCGAGCGTGGGGCGCATGGAGATGCGGCATCGAATTGTGTATTGTGGCGTCAAATTGATGATTCAGTGTTATGTGTTTTGATGTAAACTAAATAAATCAAATAACCCAATTTAAAGCAAAAAAACTAACTACGATTAATGAATAACAATAAACAAAAAAAAGTGGATCTGTTGGTTACCTTTACATCAGGGGCCTGTAGCATCATCGAAATTTTACTAATAATATTAGTAGAGTAGCTTGTAACTTGTATTTTTCTGTTGCATAATGAATCTACAAGTATGAATTTACAAGACTAATATTACAAGTAAACCGCACTAATAATATTAGTGGAATTTACAAGTTACTGTTGCATAAAGAAAATACAAGTACAAATTATTAGCGTTGGCTTGTAGTTTCTTTCACAAGTATGAATGGTGCTGTAATTTAATTTACAAGTAGCTTTTATTTTATTATTTTAGCCGTGCAAAGTAATTATATATCGTTTTATTAGAAACTATCATTATAGTTGCTTCAAATTATCATATAATGAAATACTGTGCAATAAGAATAAATTTCTCGTTCCGATATAACACTGAGAATTATGAAACAAAACTACTCAAAAGTGGGTTGTTTTAGCTCAAATCCGTACTTTGGACCAAAAACCCAATTTTGAGTGAAATGAGTTTCCTAACACAGTAGTTTAACTTAATCCACTCAAAAGATATTAACCAAAGCTGAGTTTAGTTTACCCAATGTTGACTTTATTCATCTCAAAATTGAGAATATATTAATTTACTGAAATTTATATTATTGTTTTATTGTAGTATTATTGTATTATAATACTAAACAATCTCATTTAAGACCATGCATATTGCTTTATGTTTAACAACAATCATGGGAAACAAAAGAAAAACTACCTAAATTCTGAGTAGAATTTATTACGATATTGTCATCAGTTAGTAGTTTGAACTAAAAAAGAAATCGTCCAAATTTCATAATCGAATTAGAAGCAAAACCTAAACCCGCGTAAGTCTCACAATACACGTAAATTAAACCCTTTTCAAAAACCCACAACAAACAAGTCTAGCGGGATTCGATTTGTCATGGAGCATACGTTCGCGTAACTTACAAATCGCCTTAATTAAAACTTAAGTCAATCCCAAAGACCACGTAAAAACGACTCCAGTGTGCATTAGATTGGCTTCGTTAAAAATGCCAATGCCACGAAGCCGGCTTAAACCACGGAATCAATAAATTTACAGAGAGTGTTACGTGCATACCTATCGCAGTCAAAATATATATTCTATCCACAAATTTGCAAACAAACGTAAACAAATCGTTTACCTCCGCATTGACAGTGAACTGTCGGATGAATTTTGACAGGTAAATGAACCTGACGGACTTGTAATTTCAACCTTACTAATAATACAAGTACTAATATTATTAGTTGGCGAAACATTATTATGCGACGCAAATTACAAGTACTTGTAATTTGTTGACTTGTAACTTGACTTGGCCCTCCTTAGCCGTGCGGTAAGATGCGCGGCTACAAAGCAAGACCATGCTGACTGCTGAGGGTGGCTGGGTTCGATACCCGGAGCCCGGTCTAGACAATTTTCAGATTGGAAATTGTCTCGACTTCCCTGGGCATAAAAGTACTTATCATCGTGTTAGCCTAATGATATATGAATGCAGAAATGGCTTAGAAACCTCGCGGTTAAAAACTGTGGAAGTGCTTAATGAACACTAAGCTGCGAGGCGGCAATATCCCAGTGAGGGATGTAATGCCAATGAAGAGAGAGTGCTATATAAAACTAGTCCATATCATCATTTATTATGATTTTCGTGGATTCAAGACCCATAGTCGGTTCCCCGGATTCCGTTTATTTTATTCAACCAATTCCGACTTAAATAGTTAACCGCTGTTATCGAAACCACCGGAGTGTTTACAAATAGACTAACATTTTTATAAGCTGAATGACGACTTTGGCAGGTTTTGTTTTATTATAGGTAGTGCATTTTAAAGATTAATGGCTTTTATACGTGGTCTGAACATTTGTTGTACATTTAAACAATTTAGTGAAAATTTAAAAACATCTCTACCAAAAACTGACATTAATAGAACATAATCAGTAAAGTTAGTGCTTTTCCCTATCATTTAATTTCGCGGCCGATTAGGAGGCCAGGCCAAGTGCCACAACTCTTGGCATCGACAACGAAAACAAACCGTGTGCGTGGCTCTCACAAGAAAAAGAGTTTAGTAGGTCGTGACATCACAAGTCGCCATCGTCCCCTTCCTGTTTCAAGATCGCAAAGACATTTCCAAGTCGTCCTGCCGCTGTCGACGCCGCGCTTCCACGAGTTTTTTCTTATTGCTTACCTTGAAGAGCTTGCCATTTTTTTTCGGGGGTGTTGGAAATGGCGAAGTTGTTCGCCTTGCTTCGAAATTCCACGCTACTGGTGGACTTCCGCTATTTGCGCGATGGATTAAGACCGAATAAAACCGTTTCACCGATTGTATAACGTAAATTCGAAAGGATTTTTTCTCCGGAGGCACTTATTTACAGTTTCACTTTGGGTGGCTTTTTTCCTTTCTTTTTTTAATTTTGCTGATTTTTGTCGTCGTAGCGAAGATGTCAAGCTGACAGTTGTCTGAAAGGCGCGCGATGCATGGACGTCGACAAAAAGAGGATTCGGAAAAACCCAGCCCTATGCTAAGAGCTCATGTTTAGCGTAGCCAACACCAACACCAACGCCGAGCAACGTACGTCAAATCTTAAGAAGCTCAACATTATAAAACATCCAAATTCAGCTTTCTTCAATATTCAACTTTAATCGGGAATATTAATTAAATATGACTAATGAGTTTAATTGATTCAAAACTTATCTACATGATCAATTTTGATTTTACTTACATGGAGAACAACAATTTTCCTTTTATTTCACCGTGAAAAGCTTGAGCAGAATTTAAAAATTAATCCTGCTCTTTTATTGTTGTGGATATTTTTAATTATCAAGCTACAATCATTGGTGTTGTTGACGATTGTTGACATCTCATGCAACTGACAGCGGTCTATCTGCACACTGTGCCCGGGACATGGTGGCTATTTTTAAGCTAAGGGAGTTAGATAGGGATGTCTATAGCCTGGAAAAACCCATAGGGAAATTAAACTCCAAAAATGAGGCCAAAGTCGTTACGAAGTTTTTATTTAAGTTTATATTTACAATATAGGAATGTTGAATCCATTTTTGATTTCAATACTATATATTCGCTTTTATATACTTGAAGCAAAACATACACGGACAGATAAATCAACCCAAACTTTGAGTTCAATATACGCACTGATGAGAATATCGCAGAAAAAATTTACCCAAATTTGGGTAGTTTTCTCTTTCTTTCCCATGATTGCTATCAAAACTAGAGCAAGATGCAAACACCTCACCGAGGTTGCTCAGCCCAATAACCCAAATTTAAGTAAATTCAATATTCTCTATTTTGGGTTGATTAAGGTTCGCTTTGGATAAATTAAACTCAGCTTTGGGTAAATTGTTAACATGGGATTAAAGGCAAACTACCTAGTGCCAGAAAACTCATTTTACTCAAATTTGGGTTATTGGCCCAAACTACGGTTTTGAGTGCAAACAACCCACTTTTGGGTAGTTTTGGTTTTCAGTGTATGTTTTTGCGAATTTGTTTTCTGCTGAAGTAAGCTTACACTACTCATCACCAGAGTGCACCATAATAGGGAACGTTTCATTAAAACGTTCAAACGTATAATTTTGCATCCGCTGGGCAGTGAGTTCCAATTTCATCTCGTCCCGTATCGATCGGTCACAAACGTCATTAAAGTCAAAATGAGCCTCTGTTTATTTACAAACATATTGCGCGAGAAGCGGTTCTCCATCGCACCGATTCGACTGAAATCTGATTGAACAAAGTTAATTTGAATTTCCATTTCCATATTCTGTTCATATTTAAGTAGAATGGTATGTATAAGTTGATGTTTCGAGTGAGGATAGTGATTTAATTCGCTTTATTACAGTTACCGTTATCCCTCCTTAAAACGGCCCAGAGTCATCCTATGGTGAGTACACGAGTTTTCGTCACAGAAAAGCTATAATAGAATTCATACTAACGTTAGAAAAGGGAACAATAATTGTTATGTTAGGTAGGGTCAATCCGTAACGATTTTAATTTACATATTACTGTTACAGAGGTAGTGATTACCAATGATGATGATTAGTTCTGTTTTTGCAGTGAGCTTACCTGTCGACTAGCCAAAACCAATCATCTTGCCACCTAATGGTTAGTTTGTGGTTCAATATTCACTTGTGTTCATTAAATAGTATCGTATTATGCATTGGCGTAACTACAGGGGGGCTAGGGGCTTTAGCCCCTAGGATCTAGTTAGCCCCCCCTAGAAAATTTGATGCTTTGCATATAAGTATTGCACATATCTATCCCTCTTGTTGCATCTACAGTCGCGATTCGCTGGTTGGGTCACCACCTCGGTCCAACTAACGAATTCGGTTTTTTAGTTGGGTCAAGTGACAGACATTTGAATACGTGCATTTCGACTTGAGCATCACAAATGATGTCCAGTGACGCCCAATCCCGTTTTCCGGGTTTTCCGTGTTTACATTGAATTTTGACGTACGGGTGCTTTTTAATTGGGCCATTAGGCTTTCAGCGATCGTGTACGTACACGCACGTTTCACTCACACTTTTACTCGGTTTGTTTGCAACCACGAGCAGCTGTCACGGCAAAATCAAATGGGATTGTTTGCAACCACGAACCTGCGTTCGTGTTGGTGAGAAATGTCGGCGAGACCCTAATGGCCCAACCAGCGGAGGCCCAACTAAAAAGTGACCCAAGTATTAAAATCCCAACCAGCGAATCCCGACTGTATTTGATGAAGTTTTTACACTCTGAGCAATTGTTATATTTTGCCATAGGAATGCTAAACACGATGAATATTGCATCAATGCCAGATTTATTTTTTTTTATTACCATAATTTCAATTGAATGAAGAAAATTCAAGTTAAATACTGAAAATTGTTTAAGTTTCAAATGGCATAGGATGCTTACTTTTGCTTAGATTACCGTACAATTTTTAACAATTCCGGATTTTGCAATGGAGTTAATCAGCAATTGATCAATCCTCTTGGGCCCTCCTTAGCCGTGCGGTAAGACGCGCGGCTACAAAGCAAGACCATGCTGAGGGTGGCTGGGTTCGATTCCCGGTGCCGGTCTAGACAATTTTCGGATTGAAAATTGTCTCGACTTCCTTGGGCATACAAGTATCATCGTGTTAGCCTCATGATATACGAATGCAGAAATGGTACCTTGGCTTAGAAACCTCGCAGTTAATAACTGTGGAAGTGCTAATTGAACACTAAGCTGCGAGGCGGCAATGTCCCAGTGGGGGATGTAATGCCAGTGAAGAAGAAGAAGATGATCAATCCTCTAAGGTTTGAAAGTTGTTTAAAGTTTTGTGAGTAATTGTTAACTAAATCGAGCGTATGATCTTTAGCTTTCTAACTAAAACTAATCCTAAAAGATGCATTGAATTACCGATTATCACGCTAGGCTTCTTAAGATTTGATAAAGGCTCAATAAAACATTCAGATTTAGAGGAATGATAACTAAAATTTAAATAAGAAAGAACTTGTTTTGCTTTTCTAAGCTCTTATTATCGCCGCAGCAATATAAACAGTGAAAAGGTCTTAGGCTGTGAACCATTCCACCGATTCGTTTAACTTTTAGTTAAAATTTGACAGTTCGATGGTTATTTCGCCGTGGTTAAAAAATAACCCTGCTCCGGAGCATGGTTAGATTTGACAGTTCAATAGTTAAACTTTGTTCGCGAGAAAATTGGCGCCAAATCCATTTCGTTCCGAATAACTATCAATCTGTCAAAACTCAAATGGGTCGGCTTCGGAGTAAAATTTTAACCACGATGGGAAAATAACCATCGAAGTGTCAAATTTTAACTAAAAGTTAAACGAATCGGTGGAATGGTTCACAGCCTTAGTAGGTCATCGAAGTTAGGTGGCAAATTGTGCAAATTTTCTCAGAGTGTAAATTTGATAATATGTGTTAAATTTGTTCCTATATGTTAATTTATTTAGGGGAACAGACGGCTTTGGCAGGTTTTGTTCTATTATTACCAGGGGGTTTTTGTCGACCGAATTTTATGAAATTTTTCCACAATATTCATTGATATGCAAATAATGTTTGGGCCAAATTTGAGCATAATCAGTCATAAAAACCCCCCCTGCCAATAATAGAACAAAACCTGCCAAAGCCGTCATTACCCCTATTTGTTTACTAAATTTAAAAATAATAGACGGGAAAGTTGTATTAGGAGGTAGATTTTTTTAATAATGTTTCTGAAAAAATGATCACAAGGTTCGGCATTCGAGCTGCAATTAATATTTGTTCTGCGCGACCCACCAACAATCCGCTTGCGACCCCTGGGGTCAGGACCCCTGATTTTGGAAACCATGCACTAAAGTGTAAGCCGGAGAAAAGAGTTTAACTAACTATTTTATTCAATATTTAATATATAAAGGGATTCTAGGTATAATGCAAATCAATAAAGCCTGCGACGAACGAACCAATCAAGATTTTTGGAAATGCTACGAGATTTCTAGATTTTCTATTTCAGGGCTGTGCGTCGATGAATATCAATTGAAATATTTAAGTCTTCCATGGATATCTGGTATTACGAACAATATACGAGCGAAAATAATATTTTTTTTGTTGTATAGAAAAGATGCTAAAAGTTAGCCCCCCCTAGAATTTTTATTAGTTACGCCAATGGTATTATGTGGCA
This sequence comes from Armigeres subalbatus, assembly GCF_024139115.2. Taxonomy (NCBI): domain Eukaryota; kingdom Metazoa; phylum Arthropoda; class Insecta; order Diptera; family Culicidae; genus Armigeres; species Armigeres subalbatus. The sequence continues at coordinate 354,937,039 of NC_085140.1, read as the reverse complement.
ATGTGTGGCTCCATGAACCCCCTTTTGGCACTTCTGGCACTGAGTGGGGCTTTTGGAAATTTATCCCAGGTCTGCGGAAATGTAACTCGGACATGGTACATAATACAGACACTTTCCTAACTATTCATATTATTTAGTCCATTTTTGCTGGAGTAAACTAAATGAGACTCCTCTCTGGGAAGTACACGAGTGAGATTTATTTTGCATCTTAATTTAACTTCAACTGGTAAAATTTCAAGTACCTACCTACATAATTGAGAAATTTAAATTTTAATCTCATCCAATGATTTATCCTCACTGGGAAGACCTAAGACGACTTTGAATAATCGATAAGTTTTGTCGTACGTGCAAAATTGATGCCGCTTCTCAGTCAAATACTGAAGATGTTATTTTTTTTTCTTTTATCCAATTCTATTTGCTAATTATCTAATACATGCATGCATCTTTTAGATGTGGTGTTCCGTATTTTCTTAACACTGCCATCCTTATTTGTTATGATACATTTTCAGTTTAATAATAACATACATTTCAATTGGCTCTGGCAGTAAGGATTTTTCCTCTGGTTGAATTAAACCATGTAGGAATTACAATGTTCTAGGCACGAAGGGGTGTCGGAAAGAGAATTACTTTTGAATATTCACCACCGCTTATGATTGGCACGGCAAATGCTGGGTAAAGCGTACCATTGGTACTTCGCGTACCTGGAGGAATAAAATAGACTCCATTTTGCGGCCCTTAGCCTCTTACCTAGCAACTCCTATCCCTACCTTCTCGTGGCGCTGGCCGGGATACGAACAACTTTAGGGAAGATCGGATAACCAACCCCGGTGGGAACTATGGTTGTATGCTCTCCGGAGGTGCAAATCTGATCGGGAGTCTGTACTCCATGTTAGGGGCGGCTAATCATCGTCCGAGTGCCAGCAAGGGACCCTAAACTAAACTGTGCACAAAATGCTGCATCGTGTCAGCATCGAGAAGGCAGTCCCTTCAACGCCCCTTCAACGCGATTGATTCAAGGGCAACAAACCCGGCAACGAATAAAGGACAACGATTGGAAAGTCGGTTCTTGGAACGTGAGAACTTTGAATGAACCCGCACGTGTTGGGACCCTGGCTGCAGAAGGTCGGCGTGAGTGTGGCAACCATCCAGGAAATATGGTGGCCCAGAACTGGAGAACGTGAATTCCAGGTGGTGTATCCCATAGTGAACACTTCATTCAAGTACCACATCTACTATAGCGACGGTAACAGAGCAGAACTAGGAGTTGGCTTCATGGTGATAGGGAAGCATATGAAGCGTGTTATGCAGTGGAAGCCGATAAGCGACCTCATTTGCGTGTTGAGAATGAAGGGCAAATTCTTCAACTATAGCCTGATCAGAATCTATGCTCCAACGAACGATAAGCCTGATGACGTGAAGGATGAGTTCTATGAGAGCCTTGATACCTACGGAGAATGCCCAACACCGAGAGAGATCACGGTAGAGCTTTTCAAACACGGAAGTGAGCAGCTGCATTCATCAATCCACCATATTATCAAGAAAATATGGGAAGATGAAGAACTGCCTGCCGGCTGGTTGGATGGCCTCGTATGCCCAATCTATAAGAAAGGGCACATACTAGAGTGTGCCAATTACAGAGGGATCACCCTTCTGAACTCGGCGTACAAAATCCTGTCGTGTATCCTGTTTAACAGACTGAGATCGCTTGAGGAGTCCTTCGTCAGTGAATACCAGGTAGGTTTTCGTGAGGGCCGATCAACAACAGATCAGATGTTTAGCCTGCGGATGATCCTTGATAAATTCCGGGAGTACAACTTATAGACTCACCATCTGTTCATTGATTTCAAAGCAGCCTACGATTCAGTGAAAAGAAATGAGCTGTGGCAGATAATGTCCGAACATGGTTTTCCGGCGAAACTGATTAGACTGATACGTGCAACGCTGGATGGCTCGAAATCAAGTATTCGGATTGCAGACGGAGTGTCAACCTCGTTTGTGACCTTAGACGGATTGAAGCAGGGTGATGCACTTTTTATTGTTCAACATTGCACTCGAAGGCGCTATTAGGAGATCTGGCGTGCAAAGGAACGGCAATATCATTACACGGTCGCATATGCTCCTGGGCTTTGCGGACGACAACGACCTTATTGGAATCGATCGCAGAGCAGTAGTGGAGGCTTTTGTCCCACTGAAGAGGGAGACGGCGAGGATAGGCTTAACCATTAACTCTACCAAGACAAAGTACATGGTGGCAGGTAGAGATTGGGGAAGACCTAGTGGTGTTGGTGCAGAGGTAGTGCTTGATGGGGGTGTGTTTGAAGTTGTTGAAGAATTTGTTTACCTTGGAACGCTTGTGACATGACGTTTCCCGTGAAGTGAAAAGACGTATTGCTGCTGCGAATCGGGCCTTTTACGGATTACGTAACCAGCTTAGGTCTCGCAGCACGCAGACGGAAACGAAATTTGCTCTATACAAAACTCTGATTCTACCAGTGGACCTTCATGGACATGAAGCATGGACATTACAAGAAGCGGACCGAAGAGCTTTCAGGGTTTTCGAGCGAAAAGTGCTGCGTACAATACTCTCTAGGGAAACTAGAAAATGGTGTGTGTCGCAGACGCATGAATCATGAGCTGTATCAAGTATACAAAGAAAAAAATATTGTGAATCGTATAAATACGGCAGACTTCAGTGGGCTGGTCACTTAGTGTGAATGTCGGAAGAAAGAATAGCGAAAACAATATTCAACAGAGCCAGATAAGGGTCGGCGACTTCGTAGAAGGCGTTGGAATCGGACCAGGGGACCCTGAACGTTTGGGGAAACTGGATTAACATCGCCCAAGACCGACGATTACGTAGTCATGATCAATAAAGTTCTATAAAAAAATTATGGAATGAAAAAAGCAGATATTGAACCAACTAAGCTCCCACATATTTTTTTATAGACGTGACTTATATAGGTTTAATTTTCTTTCTCAATATTTCAAGACAGGATGAGTATCAAACATCGGCATTAAAAAAATTCCCTCCCCTCGGATATGTGATCTTGATGCGATGGGTGGGCTTACGCCATTAGCAGTTAGTTGGCAACCAAAGACATGCCCTGTCGTGGTGGTATCACATGTTCACATTTCTGGCATTGACGCACTTATTTAACGCATGTGCATGTGACCCAACGGATATCGTGCCTTGGAGCCTTGAATGGTAATGCAGTCAGGCAGAAGACTTTTTCATCAGTGATAATAATGTGAGTTCTCTTCTTTTCGGTAATACTTTTCTGATGCGTTCCCTGTGACGATGAATCGTAGCCACGCTTACATTAAGTTCTCCAAGTGAGATCTTACCAACACTACACTTTTTGTATTCTATTCAATAAAACGAAGAAGGCAAAAGTATGTGTCGGTTGTTTTTGTTTTGACAAGTTTGTTTTTATTTCGGCAGCCGTCTGTTTTCGATCGCGTTCAATTTGAAAAAAATTAAAGTATAAGTATATTTATTTGTTAAGTTTTAAATTTAGTAGTTAAGTTTTAATTCAGTTAAGTTTAAGTGGTTAAGTTTTGCCGTAAAATGCCTTCCAAATGTTCGGTGGCTGGTTGTCATGTGTACGCGAAAGATGCGCAATATAAGTTGTATCGTGTTCCGGTTATCAACCGGCTTACAACAGGAGAAAAACATAAATTTTTGGAGATTCGACGTCTTCGATGGCTTAGGAATTGTGATCTTCCTGACACTTCATCCATGTTACTGGTGTGCGGCCGTCATTTTCTTTCTGGAAAACCATCAGAGTTTCAACAATCTGATAATGTTGACTGGGTTCCTACCCTGCATCTTCCAAGATCAGAACAGGAAAAGATTTTATGGTGAGTAATTATTATTAGGACATGGTGATATATAACAAATGATTTGTATATTTAGTCCGTCAATCGCCACCGACGTCGTTACAAAACAAAAACATGCTGTGGAAAAACTGGTAGTTTCAGCTGATAGTGCCCCAATGCTTAAGCCGGACGATACTACGCGTTCTACATTTGAGTTCCAACCGTTCCAACAAACTGAATGTGATTGGCTACCGACCCCGAATCTGCCGTGTTTTAATTCACCGGAAGCGACTTTATTGTAAGTAATTAAATACTTTAGCACTACATAGTTTCATTAATTATTTTATATTTTCAGTCCTTCATACGACTCCTTTGCTTCGAATGACTTTGTTAATCCAGGGCTGTTACAACAGTCGCGGATTTCGCGATTTTCGCGTTTTTCGCGAATTTCGCGGATTTGTCGCGGATTTGCTCTTCCAGTCGCGAAAATCGCGGTTCCGCTAAATGTTGTCGCGAAAATCGCGGATTTTTATACACTCTCTCTAAAATTCAAAGTTAATGTTTTTTATATGAGTGTATGAGAAGCAAGCAATAATTTGGGATCCGAACACATTTATAACACATATATTTTAGTTATCGAATTGATTATCCAACCGGCATTTGAAAGACCGTCTGTTGACCTAACAAATTGATCATATAGAAATTCTGAATTGCCGGGACGCCGAATTGTGTTTAGAAGTTAGTCTTTGTTCTCAATAATTTTAAAGAGTGGTTCCCATTAATGTCGTTGCGAATATTGTAGATTATTTTTACAATTTGGGGCTTGACATTTTGTCTATTTTTCTCTCCAAGGACAAATTGAACGCATTGAAATTCGCACCTGGGACCGCCGGAAATGAGCTAAGGCATGCTGGTTATCACACGTAAATATGCTGGTTGTTATCAACTCTGTCCACTCGGTTGAGCGATAGAGAGACGCTTCATCTTTCCGACCTTCTGCCTCATCAAGTTCTGCTCCATAGTGACTCCCAGTACTCCTGGATGCCTATTCCAATTATTTGCCATCTAATCCTTAGCACTGTCATAGCTCAATTGACCTTTCATTTCAAACATTGTATCTCTTTTTATAGTCTCAGTCAATTCTTTGATTCGCTTGAGGTCAACTTTCCCGAAGAACCCATATTTTTTAAAAATCGAAACAAAAACTGAAAAGTTGGTTCAAAATCGCGAATTTCAGGCCAAGTTTGTCAACAGCTCTTTTTTTATTTCTTGTTTTGAATTTTAATAACAGTTAGAGGCGTCAAAAAATATGAATTCTTGGGAAGGTTGATCTTGAATGAATTGAAGAATCGATTGAGCGAATACAAATGTTTGACTGGAGAGTCCAATTACCACCGCTTGATTAGATATTTTTTCGATAAGGGGCCGTACACTAATTACGTAAGCATTTTTTCGGGGTTTTTCAACCCCCTCCCCCATGTAGGATTCTTCCTATACAAATTATTTTTTATTTATATGGAGCGTAAGAAAATGGCAGACCCCCCTCCCCCATAAGTGCTTACGTAATTAGTGTACGACCCCTAAAAAGCGTTTCTGCCATTTAGCGGTCCAAAGTTCATCGTTTCTTCGTTCGCTCGTGCCCTAATTTGTCTAAAACTTTTTTTAGAAGCCTGTTCTGCCGTTATACGCATAATTGTCCAATGTATATAGGAAATCCCAGCAAACATGGGACAAATATTCGTATGACGGCAGTGTTAGTTTTATATTTTTAACCAAAGGTACATTGCTCTAAATATAAAGCTGAGGCTTAAGGCATGAGTGGAATCTTTTCAAAATGTCGTTTTTTAAATAACATTTTGCCTCCCACGTGTCAGCCTATTTTATCAGCAATGTCCTGTTACACCTCATAATTTGATATTGTGTTTTTGAAAAAGGTTTCGAAAAATTAGACAAATTTATGCCAATGATATTTTACAACACTGTTTGTGCTTGAGTTCATTACAAAAATTGAGACACCATGGAAAATCACGCTTGGTTGCAAATCCGACGATCCACTGCTCGCATTAGACGATGCAATCCCTCCGACTGGGTACTTGTATGTTCATGAGGAGCAGAATATCGCAAGTCCTATATTTCCCTCTGCGTTTAGACAGGGCAAGTGAACTGAACAAGTTGCTCGAATTTATTGAACGCGAATTGAACGTCTAAACATTTCCGTCCAATTTACTCGAACGAAAAGAGAGTTGACTTTTGTTTGTTTTGACATGTTCAACTTTTGGCAAGTCGATTGAATTCAACTGAGTTGTTCAATTCACTTGCCCTGTCAAAAGGTAGGGTAAGGATTCTAGTCATCTGGGTTTCTAAATAGTTAACACATTTCAAGTTATTGCTCTTCAATATTACCATTAACCAAATTGTGATCTACGTCTGACCAGCAGAGCTGGCATTTCCTCACACACGGATAAAAATAAAAAGCTAAATAACTTAAACTTTAATCTAAAACCATATTCGGTCTATCCACTCATTGCAATGCTTAATTAGACAATAAGTTTCGAATGGTTAACTTAAGTTTAATCATCGGAAATGATTATTCCGTTTTTAATTTGAAGAGGCTTAGAAGTGATTTATTCAAGTAAAGGATCATTCTTTTCAAAACAAAATGAAAAATTTAGACGTTTCAAAAATTAAAAGGCACCATGTTCCAGAATCTCTTTATTGTTAATATTTCCATAAAAATAGCAGAATTACATTACTTCGTGGCTTTGGCGATGGTCCTCTAACTCGGTATGAATATATGGTGGCAGCTGCGAAGCGAAACATCCATAGGCTATAGTTGAAAACTTCTCCTGAAGCACCAGCCTTACCATTTGCTTTGCAACTAGAGATTCTGTACGACCGGTTTTTCGAAGACTTGATCGTCAATATATGCCACTTTATAAATAATAAAGTTCCGGATGACACGGTTTGTCATAATCGTTGTTGTTGATGCCGTAACGGCACCTTAATCGGGACCATGAGCGGCACGTTAATCGGGTCCATGAGCGGCACCTGAATCGGGACCATGGTAAGAGTAATCCTCGGGGTAAACTGGAAAAGTACATCAGTAATTTTAGAAGCTCCAGCGGAAATAAACAACTTACCTGTGCCAGCTCAGTGCGGTTCATATTTGGAGAAAAAAGAGGGAAAACTGTATGAGGCCACGTCGTCCGTTTCTTGCCAAGTGTATGTCGCCTTGGGTCAAGTTTTGTGTTAAATACATTGAATACAACTTTTTCACGCTATTTAATAAGCGTATCACGACCCAGTGCGGGTAATTAAACGTGCCGGCTGCCATCTTAAAAACTTAAGAAAACTAGAAACTTTTTCAAGTCACAAGAGTAGATATTATTATTAGAAATGCAATTGTAAGATTAAATTCCAAAAAGCATTCCGAAAGCTTAATTCTTAAGCGATGGAAAGATTAAAATTCGTTAAAGTATAAAAAGGAATAAATAATAAGTTATTTAGCTTTTTCGTTTTATCCGTGCACACTGTGCACAATGAGGAGATTTCAATACACACCACAGAGAGTGACGCTGATCGAAGACGAAGAGTGAGAGAATTATTCTGGTGAGAGTTGGGCCAACACAAAGTTGTGCCACTTGGTGCAATATTCTTTAAAATGATATTGTTTTCCATGATGCTCGCAGAAATACTTTGGAACACAAACATATTTCGGCGGGGTTTCAATGAAGTTTGGCGCTCCATGCTAAAAAGTATAACATTGGCAAATAAGGGTTGCACAAAGAAGAAGAAGCCAAAATATGATATTCGAAAGGAATGGCACGGGAAAGCAAACGGTGAAATTTTGAAAACGCTTCTCAATAATTGTAGAAGCAATTAAGATAAAAGCGTTTAGGGGTCGTTCACCTAAGGTGACGTTCAAATAATAAGGGTGAATCAATATTTCGACGGCAAACACACAAAAACCCGTTATCAGAGCAGGAGTATTTTGGGCATAATGCATCAAGAAAAAATATAGCACTGAAATGAAATAATGGGACTTTATATAAGTTCCATGTTTTCTGTTTTTGTTTCGATTTCATTACCTGAGATTACCTGACGGAAATTGTATTTAGAAATTGTCAGTAACACATTTTAATGCGACGTAAAGTGGCGTAAAAATGATGGCAATACAAAGGCTTCTGAATAGTTTTGCCCACAGATATCCCAAAAGCAAGCAAAAGCAAAAACATCTTATTACGCATGAAAAGTATTGACAGCTTCGTTAAACTTTAGCAATGTTTACTTTCTATCTGTTCGATTCATCGTTATATCAAAACTCATTGAGGAACACGGTGTGTTTATTTCGTCATTTATCCTCAACTCTTCGTGTCTGACAAATGCATACGCTGCAGAGTAAAAACACAAAGAGGCCTCGCTGCGTCGAGGAAGAGAAAAAATGTGCGATAATCGAAACACACTCTCTCCGGTCTTTTTGAGGAGTTCAAAAGACACGCACATTTCGACTACTCTGAGGAGTATGCCAGCCCTGCTGACCAGCGCCATCTAAACAACCTACTTAGAACCTCGTATTGATGTTAGTTCGAGTGTGTAGAATACAAACTGGCGGCTTTCCTCTTTGGTTCCACCATGAGTTCGGAGTCGTCAACTGTTCTTATCACTCTATATCCAAATTCATGCTACTGAAGGCCTCGAAACCCTTGAATTGACTGTGAAATAGCCATCAACTATCTTGGCTGCATTTGAAAGTCAGTTCTGCTTGAACGTATAACGTTTTACGAGTTTTTCTTTTGATAAAATAATGTATCTTGGTATGAAACGTAATGTACTTTATTTTCAGTGAAATTTAAATCTGTGAACTTTGACATCAAAACTCTATGAAGTGAGAAAGCCTGGATGCTATTGATCAAAGCTTTGATAGATTAAAAGCAACAGTATTGAAATTTTGCATTGAAATGTGTTTTTACGTGATAATTCGCTTATTTTTGTTTGTCGCGGTTTTGTTTTTTTAGTCATTTTGTTAGTCACGGATTTCGCGGATTGGAATTTGGTCAGTTTGTAACAGCCCTGTTAATCCACAACTTGATCCACAGAAAGTTTCGACACTGCAGCACATGAGATCTGCCAGCAGCAATTGGAAAGACGAGATTTTGTGGTAAGCAGTAGCTGCATAAATATAGCGAGTATACTTATTATTTACACATTTTGAATGTTTTTAGCGTTTCAAACGACCCCTCCGTTTCGACATGTTCTACTACCAACCAAACGGACCAGACCTTGGACCAGACACAGGATAAAAGTACAAATGATTCCATGGATACATTTGGACTTACCTTGCTATCGCTCTGTGTAGAGTTTCCATCCCGGGACATCCCGGGACAAAAAATCCCGGGATTTAGGAAAATTCGGGATTTCCCGATTCCCGGGATATTATTTTTGAAATCCCGAAAATCCCGGGATACCCGGGACAAAAAATTGTGTTTCATTTCCGGTTCGCAAAAACAGTGTTATTTTTCTTCTTACAAAAGTTATTTATTTTGAATGCGAAACCCAACTTAGGTGATAAACTCATATCATATTTTTATACCTCTCATGAGACATGATTTTTTACAAGTTCGTCTATTTGGTAGAATCAGGCATGTATACGGAGCCAAGGTTCTTTGTGATGCACAATCGATATCATTTTATTAATAAATTAGTAAGAGAGGAACAGATATGAAAATATCAGAGTTTAATAGAACACCTACACAGAAAATATTAGATTCCCCTATACCACTCAATGGAGGGCTACTGACTGATACTTTTTCCAGCAGCTACAACTCTCTATTAATTAAACGACAAGTATCTACAGTACAAGATCAGCTACATCTATTTGGCGCCTGCTTCCTACCCATCTCCCGTCTACAGCAAGGTTGTGTACACTAGCTGATATTCGCCTTGCTATTCTCCTCGCGCCGCCCAACATTGAGTCAGTCTTCCTGAGCTTCTTGCTTTCAAAACAATGTTTGGTCCAATTCATGTCCTTCCAATCGACGTTCGTACCACAAACTTTCCAGCACATGTGCAAGTACAAGTGTTTCGACCCCGATGCTCTGCCTAATTTTTTTGGTTCTTGCTGCTGACCAGCTCTTGACCAAAGCTTCGCTTGGACTCCTACTGACCAACCAGCAAGCTACCGAAAGGTCGAACCTCCCACTAAATTCTGTACGGCGCTACTCATGACTTTCGCAGCCAATGCATGATAGCCCTCCTTAGCGGCAAAACGCGCGGCTACAAAGCAAGACCATGCTGAGGGTGGCTGGGTTCGATTCCCGGTGTCGGTCTAGGCAATTTTCGGATTGGAAATTGTCTCGACTTCCCTGAGCATAAAATTATCATAGTGTAGGCCTCATGATATATGAATGCAAAAAAAAATGGTAGCTTGGCTTAGAAACCTCGCAGTTAATAACTGTGGAAGTGCTTAATGAACACTAAGCTGCGAGGCGGCTCTGTTACAGTGTGGGGATGTAATGCCAATAAGAAGATGGAGCATGATCCTAGTATGCCACGAGACTTATGCGCCCGATCCATGGATCCCGGACTGCGATTACTGTAGATAATCTATCGACACTAAGTTTAAGATCCGAAATCTTCCTGGACCATAATCTGTTTCAGAATTGTTAACCGATAAATTATCGTCGTTAATTTAACACCAACTTCGCTAACGGTTGTACGATGATGTTTCGTTGACGATAAAGTAAGCGTTGATTTAGCGTAATCGTTATCGAGTACTCGTTTATTTAATATATCAATTTGTACTCTGTATTATCTGGCCTTTCTAAAATATGAACTTTACCCCTGAACATGGAATAAAATCGTTTTTAAATCAAAAATTAAGTTTTCTAAGGAAACATTGAAAAATCCCGGGATTTCCTGGGATATACGAACAAGTTCATCCCGAATCCCGGGACAACAAAAATGGCCGGGAAATGGAAACTCTACTCTGTGCGTTGGGTGAAGCTGTGGAAAATTCATCAAGCTATAGTGTTGAAGCTTATGCGAGTACCAGCGGATCAAATTTGTCTGTGGATAAAGTAGCACAAAGCATTGCAGCTCCACTTTGTACCTCTAGCAAAGAGGTAGCTACTGACGACAAATTTATAACAGATTGGTCGGATATTGTTGGACCTTCAATAAAAAAATCAATATTCGAAACACACGTATCACATGTTTTAAATTCAAGCTTAGTTGACAACGATGATGTTCAGCGGTAAGCATGTTTAAAAGTGAGTGTCTATAAATTATGTCACAAAATTATATAAAAACGAATAAATCTTACAAGCAGTATTAATAACTTTTCTCGGAAGATAGATAGATCGATAGGTCTCTGGTCTAATATCATGATGTAATTCAAGACTTCTATCTCCCTCGTAATAATTTCAAATTATTTGCATAAACCATCCCTATCCCTACAGATTTTTGAAAGTAGATTGGGCATATTTTATTTTAGGAATAGCAACACTGCGTGACTTAATTAATAGATATATTCGTATTTTGGTTTTATTATCAACTTTCTGAACTAGTTGCTTATTTCAGGGCAGAAGAAAATAATATTCATAACGAAGATATCACTGATGTCGCAAGTGACCTCCCCTTTCAACACTATTTTAAATCAAATAACTGCACACAAACCGAAAGTTGCGCTGAGAATGAAATTCGAAACCTACAGCAGAAATTGGAATATTACAAGAAATTGTCTGAAAAAGTGCCAATTCTAAAAGAAAAGTTGACAATAGCTCAGAATCGCTCCAGGCTGTCTGTGTCAAGTCTTGAGCACGATGACAAAAAATGTAAATACTTCACAGGCATTTTTAACGGACGAGCTCTAAGGCACATATTCAATGCCTTGATTGATGACATTCCGGAATCGCAGGAGCTTTCTAAGGAGCAGATATTAGTGCTGGCACTCCGTAAGCTGCGGCTGAATGAACCTTTCTGCAGCCTGGGCTATTTGTATGATCTTAGCCAGACAACTATTGCTGAATATTTTTATGAAACAATAAATGCTATATACCCGTTAAATATCTTGGCTGTGCATATGCACAGCATATGTTTCGAAATGGACAAATTGATATGAAATTTGCGAAAAAGAATCCACGTGTCTTGGAGGGACTCGAACCCTCAACCTCCTACTCTCTAGATAGGCGTGATAACCCCTACACAACAAGACCACTTAAAGGTCACGTTTGCGGAAAAGCCATCAGAATCCGAGTACCAACCTCCACCGCGGTTAGCTCTCTTTTTGCAAATTGAATATCTTTCGGATGCTTGATTTGTCCAATCTCCACATGCGCTTTACTATTGTATATCCACAGCCAAGCGAGTGCACATTGTTTATTAAACGAGAGGATCGCACTCCATGCCCCCCAGTAACTGTCTGGGCGGGACGGTATAGAATGCGAATTCAATCGCACTCTGCTGTGCCAAAGGCTTGCTTGGCTAAAGCATTTGATGAGTTTGATTGAGACAGTTTCTGGGGGGCATGGAGTGCGATCCTCTCGTTTAATAAACAATGTGCACTCGCTTGGCTGTGGGTATATAATAGTAATAGGGTATCTGTTCCCATATTAATAACAGCCCGTATATTAATCTCAACCGTCGATAAACCAAATAAAAAATCAATTTGATAACAATTTCTCACATCGTATGTACACAATAATGAATAGACCACCTTCTCCAATATTTGGAATATTATTTAAAATTCCGTTTAAGTAATGTTTTAGTTCACAAGACTCAAATTATTAAAAACAAAATTATAAAACACATTCATTTTCATTTTCCTACCTCTGAACTGTTGATTTGATGCTCTGCTCGATTGCTACTAGCAGATTCATCTCATTTCACGCCGTTGTTTTCCACTCAATTTCCAGCTAAAATGAATGAATCCTTTCAAAATAAACTTCACAACACATAGAGCACATCACAATTTCACTATAAATATAATCATACTTGAAAAACTAACGCGATTTCCTATAGTTTGATATAGGTTTATTTCGAACAACGTCTAAATTATTCTTGTCCGTATTCCAAACTATTTACATGGCTTGCAGCATCGGCAAGGGTTGCCGACCTAGATTTTTATTTCAAAAATGCTTAAATGAATTTTTACTGTGAAATTCAACTCTTATGTTTGTAAAACAAGGTATATCGAAGAGATAAGCTATGATAAATATAAAATTAAACTGATAAGTTGGAAAACTACAACGAAAACTGGAATTTTGTAATTATGTTTCAACTCAAATACAAAACATTGAAGAATTCGGCATCACTGCAATCATATCGTTACGTATACACACAAGTAATAGTGTGCGTATTTTATGTTGGAAACAGTATTATTGATATAGGTGCAGGCATAGGATTAACTTTTTTTGAATGTTATTGAAATAGGTGCATGGCAGTGATAATGTTTTTTAGCTAAATACTTCTAAATTGAGATAACAATTTCATTTTTGAAGTTACCAAATTGTTATCAATTAAAAATGACGTGAGCCGAGCATAATTATTCTCATGTTTCTTGATTATTGGGTGAGAAATAAATGCATTTCATATGCGCATTGGCTTATTGTTATTGATATAGGAACAGATACCCTATATAAATATTGACAGTCACATCGGCATTGGTTAATGTATGCCCTAGTGTTGTAAGTTCCTAACTCGGTTCTTAATGATTAATGCCTCGTTTCAAAAATTACTTTAGGACACATACCCATTACATTGTATTCTTGATTAATATGAGAATAAAATATTATATAAAACAAAAAAAACAAGATTTAATTAAATTTCAATTTATTCGATATTCAAAAATTGTAATACCATCACGACGATCAATTATCATACTTTACACTTGTTGCTCTGTAAACCATTTAGCCAGTAATTCTGGAACAATGACATTCTTGTGAAACAAAGTTGCTTTTTCTTTGAAATAATTCCAATAGCCATCATTCCTTTTTACTTCAAATACCAAAGTTTGTTTAGGTGCCCACACGTAAAAATAGCCGAAGGCAGCATTGGCTACGTGGACTTGCATGAGTGCCTGAAGGTAATACTTGTGATGTATATTTAATATAACACATCCTTCCGAATTTTTGGAAATAAACGGATCTTTGAGATTCAACAAAGTATTTATTATATCTTCATCCTGCCTGGCTGTGTACGGACACTTCACTTCTACCGTAATGACTCCATGGCAATCGCACCTGAAAATTGCATCTGGAGATGCAGCTAAATGAGAGTCACTTTTAGAGATAATTAAACCGGACTGGTTCATTGTGACGTTCCGATGGATATCCTTAATAGCTTTGAATAATTGATCGACCGCTTGTTGCTCATGTTTTTCGCCATACCGTACGGAAGGCGTGGAAAAGCTGTTCTGTTCAGGATAGCAAATTTTTTTTATGAGTGATATTGAAGGTTTAGTAGGCGATGTACAACACACTTCTTTTAGAACAGATGCTGTAATGCGTCCGACGCGGAGAGCCATCCACCATTTACTTTTCTTTTGCAGCCGTGTGTACTGTTCAACTAGTTCGATGGTTTCTGAATCGCGCGGCAGTTGTTCGAATTTACTTACAGCAAGAATTCTCAGATCGCTCAACGATATTCCACTCAATGTAGCATCGAGTAACTTTCGCAAATTGAACAATTCGAAAGCCTGTGTAAGGCGTTTGTCTGTATCGCAAGACAAACACTCAAATCCTATTTGAGGATCTCCACAGAACACAGACATAGCTGCAACGTTTAATCCATCAATTTTAAAATTGTTCAATAAATCTCGACTCCGCTCTTCTTTTGAATGAATTCCAGAATCCTTGTTCCGTAAGTATTTCCGAATGACTTTTCTACCCAAATCGATAGCACTGATTGGCTTGTAAAGATCATTCGTAATTGAAGCTGGTGGTTTTTTCCAATATGCTGGGAGATCGGTGACCGACATCTGTAAACGATAAAGCTATATATAACATATTTCTATTACCTTGACTTTTTATTCCCGATTTTGCAATGCGCTTTTCGATGAAATAAACAAACCGAATACATTCAACGCAAAATATATGTCTTTCGTAAATATAAACTACTAACCTTCTTCTCAAGCACGGCTGTCCGGACACCATCCAGAGCAAATAAAGTGGCTCCTACATGGCTACATGCCTCAAGTAATCCAATGGCACAGTTGCAGTGGGCTGCCAGAATCGTGCCGTCTTCTTGTATTAAAATCCACGGTTCAAGAGGTTTTTCATTCAACGCGAATGAGTGATGTACTTTGCCGTGAACAACGTGAATCTCTTTCACCTTCCCTCCAGCAAGGTTTTTAACCCATCCGTTTTTAAAATATAATATGGCGTCCATCGCCTTGGAACAGTCCTTCGGGTTCCCTGTAAAGGATTCAGATCCCAGAAATTGGTAAACTTTTGGGAACGTCACATTCAGAGAAATGCCTGTTTGTGATGTGCTCACGGCGTATGGATCGATTCCGTGGCACAATATTTTCTTGAAATTATAACGGGAAATTGCATCTGTGGAATCCTGAAATAAAACCATTATCAAAATTTTGAAAATTGAATTCGATAAATTCAATGAATATTTTTACATACCATTAGAAAGAAAGGTGTTGTTTATTGCTGTATATTTTTGTTTTGACAATTCTAACAGTAAACAAAAAAAACTGACAGTTCTAACAGGAAATAAAAAAAAACTATATCACCAACACAAATAAATCACACTAATACAAATCCGCTTGGAGAAGTGAATTTAGCTAGCTAGGAATTTATTGATAAACAATGTATTCAAGACATTCGTAGGGAATTGACTGCTAGATTCGCTGGGTAGAAGTTTTTTTTTCCTAAAACTAGGAACGTGGTGCCAGTCTTATTTTGTTATGTCACACTTCGAAGAGCCATAATAAAAAATACCACTCATTATATTGATGGTATATGAACAATCTTATGACGGCTTCATTCTCGATAATGTTTACTAATAGCTAGGGAATAGGCGTGATGAAGCTTTATTTTGCCACCGAAAAGTAAATCCTATAGCTGACTCATAACTAATCATATATCATTATAATAGCAGTTAGTTTGGAAACGATTAAGCTACTTGTTAGAACATAATAATAGTCTCAGACTGCCTTGACAAAGGAATGACAATAAAATAGACTAAATAAACGAACAGTTTCCACTTTTTACAAGACATAACTTAGGTACATTGAGTTTGATAGTATTGACACAGAACAAAAACCATGAAGAACCAATAGCTTAGGCAAACAAAGTAATTTAACGAGCGCATATTTCATACCATAAAGATAAGAATAACATCGTACAGATCAATCTATATGATAAAGAATGAGATAATGGGAGAAAATTTCTATTAAAGTTGTAAATATAATGTCTTTTGAGTCAGTTCAACAGTGTCTTAATGGACGACATGATCCTTGTACGGCTGGAAAACTACTTCAAAAGTTATAAACTTGTCGTTTTTATAAATCTTGGATTGAATACTTTCTTATATTTGAAAAAAATCCGACTCAGTTTCTACGATGATTCATCGAACATCGGCATTGAAAGAATTTATTTTGAATTCTAATTCCTTCGGTTTGAGATGTGACAATAGACATTTGAATGTGATTGATTTAATACACACGGGCTTTGAGCCTCCGATTCCTCCCTCTGATGCAACAAACCTAAAAAAATTTTCTGTTTAAATCCGCTAATATGATAAATTTTATTGTAAATTCCTCCAACCGGGAATCTGATAATTGATTTTCAATGGACACCTTGTAAACGGTAAACGCATGGTTGCACAATTACCCTAGTGGATTGAACGAAAATCTTACTGGTAAGTGGAAATAACCACAAATCGTTGACTTTCAAGGGATTTCATTCAATCTTTTCGTAACAACTCAGTAATTATGAATAACTAATATTGAATCGTAATAACAAATCGCTCAGAAAAGTGATCCAAATGATTTTAGGAATGATTCTGTGTGTTGGACCATTTTGCCCCACAATGGTAATTTTACACATTTCTCATTTATTACTTTACTGTTTATGTTCTTTTAAATAATAATCATTACTCTGCTGAACGAATCTAGAACCGTAGTTTACTTTAGGTGTTGCTACTTGTTATTAAACTTCAAATGACCCAAATCAGGTTCGTCACTTCCATTGCCTTCAAGTCGCCGAGTCTCTCCATTTCCGTTTGATACAATCACGTCAAGTTTTGCGTCACCTCCTTTCGGTGGTGCTTTGGTGATGTATAGGAGTAGATTTATTCAGTGCCCACATCCGCTCCATCTCAATGCATATTAACGAGCAGAAACTGCAACTAATTGACGGCTTTTTTTTCTCATCTTCTTCTCGGTCGCCACTGTCGTTAACAACAAATCGTGCCCTCCCTCGCATCGCAGTTGGTGGAGCTCAAAAATGGCGAGACCTACAACGGCCACTTGGTAAGCTGCGACACCTGGATGAACATCAATCTTCGTGAGGTCATCTGCACATCAAAGGTGAGAAAAGAATAATCGATTGTTGTCCATGCGCGGATGTGTGTAAAATGGATGTTTTTTTCTCTTTTGGGCGGGCGGACCATGTATGGAACTGGGAAACTGCTTGCTCGTAGAGCGGCTCGTTCCAGGCTAAATTGATAGCAATGTTTAGTTTTTTTTCCCCAAAGCTACAAATAGGAAAACACAATTCTTTGTTATTTATTTTTCTGTTTTTCAATTCCACCTTCACTTAAATTACCTCTACTTACTTTTTAAAATTCTGCAGCAAATATTTATAACAGTAGAGACAGGCCGGCAATATTCGTACCATGATACAATTATATTAACCTTAGTAAGATGTTGGGGTCAATATGACCCAAAACGAAACTTCAAAGTAGAATAACTTTTTACCTGATAATCCGATCGTTCTGAAATTTCTTGACTTTAAATTTTGTGGAAATGAAGCATCTGACATGAAAAAAGTATTTTAAGGTGCAACAGGATCTACCCCACAAAAAAAAAGTTACGAATAAGATGTTAGGGTCATGTGTAAAATGTAAATGCTTATAGTCAAATTACAAGTGAATTACAAAGTTTACATATCGTTCGAAAGATAAACTCATCAATTTTGTGGCTTTGTGGTGATATGCTGGTTCTGGAGACAATGGCCACCGGAAACGACTTCCACGAGGACCTTGTCGGTCATATAAGGGAGCATAAAATCGCTCCATATATGCCATTCGATCGTTAATTCTTCATATATTATCTTAAAACGGTAATGTATGGTCCATGAGAGGGCTTCCGATGAAAGTGGCCAATCCTGGTACATGCAAGGTGCCCCGGGGAACCCGCAGGACGGGACATTTCCGTTTTAGCACCAAAATATACCGTGCGGCGCACAGAAGAGTAACTAGAACAAATTCGTGGACAAAACCCAAAAAAAAAAGTTCAACATTTTTACATTCTTATATTTTTTTTAGATACTTAAAAACATTCTGCATACTATGGCTATTTCAGAAATGACCCAAAATTTTGTAAAACAAATATAATTAGGGCTCAAAAATGAGGTATTGGATTGGATTTTATCTACTTTATTTGTGGAGTATTTGGGAAATCTGATTTTTACACAACATAAATGTTATCAACCAGCTATTATTAGTACACAATGAGTAGATTATAGTTGTATGTCTCCATTTTGTTCATGTTTATGATCAAATTATAAATTTTATGTTTCAGGTGATGACCACTTGAAAATCACTATTTTTTCTATTTTTTTATGTTTTTCTTTAGAGGAAAAGGTAATCTATACGGCAAGATCCGGCAAAGATAAATCACTTGGGTGTAACTTCAAGATATGGACTAAGCATTCCACGTGAAAACTCGTCCGCAAACGTCCGCAAATTAGATTCTGAGCTATTTGAATAAAATGCGATTTTTCATCATTTTAAAACAAAATTTTAACATTTGTTCATAAATTACCACATATAACGAATCCAGGAAAAAAAATGTAAAAAGCATGCTATTTCGCATGCATTTTGTCAAGACACAAATAGAATAATGGGTCTCCCATGAGTTGCGTTGATATCTTTTTGCGAACCTTATATTGAAATCGCTTATCAAAAATTCTGCATTGTAGAGAAATCTGTTATTACCTAGATTTAGGATGAACCCGTTTGCATTAGAGTGATCATAATTTATGAACGGTGCCTTATTATGATACTTTCGTCATGGCTAGCTATGATATCTTGTTGGCTTCGATTCGGACATGGTAATCGTTGTTGTTTCAAGTCAAGGTATATAGAATACAGATGATTTATATTTCTAACTACAGGCTTCACCTTTTCAGACCCTAATTTTTAAGGTTAAGATTTAAGTTAAAGAGAAAAGAGTGTTCAAACATAAAACAGTGTTTACTTTTGTGCATGCGAATTTATACAACCATTTTTCTTTTGGGATCTTGGGCATGGGTTAAAATAAATTAGATGTTTTTTTCCTATGTAAATGTTAGAAAATCCATTTAAGAATAAAGCTTCAACTACGGGTTTTTTGCTATTTTATGGATTATAGCCATTTTAGAATCGTTTGCGTAGCGAAAGCAAGAGATTTTACATAAATCGCGAGGTTTTATTTGAAAACATATGTGTTTTGACATTTTTATCTGGTTTTACACTGTTAGGTGGATAGATTTATCCAAAAAATCGCATTTTCCTGCATAATTGGCAATTATTACTTCGTCCTAGAAATATCATGCCCAAATAACCGCAAAAAATAGTTTTGGCCAAGAATTGGCTTATTTACTCCTATGTGCGGCGGCTCTGTCGTCATGATTTTCCACAAAATAGATGATAATGCGCTTGAAATCGATAAGTGACCACATTGGCCACTCCTGGTACATACAAGGTGCCCTGGGGAACCCGCAGGAGGGCACATTTCCGTTTTAGCACCAAAATATGCCGTGCGGCGGCTCTTTTGTCATGATTTTCCACCAAACAGATGGTTATGCGCTTGAAATCGATAAGTGACCACATTGGCCACTCCTGGTACATGAAAGGTGCCCCCGGAGAATCCGCAGGAGGGGACATTTCCGTTTTAGCACCAAAATATACCGTGCGGCGGCTCTTTCGTCATGATTTTCCACAAAATAGATGATAATGGGCTTGAAATCGATAAAAGACCAAATTGGCCACTCCTGGTACATGCAAGGTGCCCTCGGGGAACCCGCAGGAGGGTACATTTCCGTTTTAGCACCAAAATATGCCGTGCGGCGGCTCTTTTGTCATGATTTTCCACCAAACAGATGGTTATGCGCTTGAAATCGATAAGTGACCACATTGGCCACTCCTGGTACATGCAAGGTGCTCCCGGGGAATCCGCAGGAGGGGACATTTCCGTTTTAGCACCAAAATATACCGTGCGGCGGCTCTGTCGTCATGATTTTCAACAAAATAGATGATAATGCGCTTGAAATCGATAAAAGACCACATTGGCCACTCCTGGTACATGCAAGGTGCCCCCGGGGAACCCGCAGGAGGGGACATTTCCGTTTTAGCACCAAGATATACCGTGCGGCGGCTCTTTTGTCATGATTTTCCACCAAACAGATGGTTATGCGCTTGAAATCGATAAGTGACCACATTGGCCACTCCTGGTACATACAAGGTGCCCCCGGGGAATCCGCAGGAGAGGAAATTTCCGTTTTAGCACCAAAATATACCGTGCGGCGGCTCTGTCGTCATGATTTTCCACAAAATAAATAAAAGACCACATTGGCCACACAAGGTGCCCCGGGGAACCCGCAGAAGGGGACATTTCCGTTTTAGCACCAAAATATGCCGTGCGGCGGCTCTTTTGTCATGATTTTCCACCAAACAGATAGTTATGCGCTTGAAATCGCTAAATGACCACATTGGCCACTCCTGGTACATGCAAGGTGCCCCCGGAGAACCCGTATGAGAGGACATTTCCGTTTTAGCACGAAAATATGCCGTGCGGCGTCTCTTTCGTCATGATTTTCCACAAAATAGATGATTATGCGCTTGAAATCGATAAGTGACCACATTGGCAACGCCTGGAACCTATGAGGGGCCCCCAGGGAACCCGTAGAAGGGGACATTTCCATTTTTACACCAATATAAGCCGTGCGGCGGCTCTTTTGGTGTTTTCTCATCAAACAGATGGACGTTCACTCGAAATCGATAAGTGACCACATTGGCTGCATTGGAAACCTATGAGGCTTCCTCGGAGAACACGTAGAAGATGACATTTCCATTTTTACACCAACATATGTCATGCGGCGGCTCTTTCGTCATGATTTTCCTCCAAATAGGTGCCCTCGAAATCGATTATTGACATATTGTCCACCCTTAGAACCTATGAGGTGCCCCCGGGAGCCCGTAGAAGAGTACATTTCCATTTTAACACCAAAATATGCTGTGCGGTGGCTCTTTCTTTGTTATTTTCTACCAAACAGATGGTCATGTGCTTTGAGTTGATTAGTGATATTGTCTACTCTTGGAATCTTTGAGATGCCCTGCGAAACCGTAGGAGAGGACATTTTCATGGTTATATCAAATGTATTGTGCCGCTTGCGGCAGCTGTATCTTCTTCTATCATTGTCTACCCTGGCCACAAGTCTTCAAAAAGTTGGTTATGCGCTTGAAATTGTTTTTCATTTGAAATTGAGTACTGAGTCAAATTAAAAAAATTGTTTCTGGGATACTGTGATGATTCCTTCGAACAACTCTCCAAGGGTTTCTATTCCGCATCTCGATATTACCATTAGTCGATGGTTCCTCCAATATCGACTCATAGAAGTTTGAGGTTTTCACCGATCGCCGTGGACAATGATATGAAATCGCAACATTTTGATATAAAAAAATCTCTTCTTCTTGTAAATATTAAGTTCAGAATGAATGACCTATTTGATAGAAAAAAAAAAAAACAAGATTAATCTACCTAGCGGTGATGGTGCCTTTATCGTTCGTTCAAAAGGGTTGAGAAATATATAAGAAAAGTCTAATATAACAGAAATAGGTAGATAGCTCTTATTTTTCATATTTGTTTATTTGCATTCTAAAATTTTGAGCATAAGTGCCAGAAAAGTGATTTTCCCATGCAGCTGCTGAAATTAGTATTTTGCCATAACTTCGGAGCCCATAGTCCGACCTGGCCAATTTTCAATAGGAAACAATAGGGTAAGATTTTCGTCGAATGCTTTTTACTGCGAGTAATTCTGTTGAGGAAAAGTTCCTAAAAAGTGAGTGAGATTTTGTGCACAGACACTTTCAATGGATTCTTCACGGCTTTTCACAATTACCGAAACTGGGTCTGGGGTTCCCCCGGGTTGATATTAGATTTCAAGAGCATAACCAACTATTTGATGGAAAATTATAGTGAAACAGCCGCTGCACGGCATGTCTTTAAGGGCAGATTTCCACGTCAAGTTTTTTCACGCTGCTTGCACGTAAACGTGTGCACGACTACATTTGATGCCGGGTATCTTGCTTGAAAACACGCTACGTGGGCATCGGCCCTAAGTAAGAGTAAGAGTAAGCACGGAAATGTCCTCTCCTATGAGCTCCAAGACGGTACTTCATAGGTTCCAAAATGGAAAATGTGGTCACTTATTCATTTCGGTATAAAAACGGAAATGTCACCAACTACGGGTTCCCCGTGGTCATCTCATTGGTTCCCAGAGTGGCCAATGTGGTCACTTATCGATTTCAAGCGCATAATAATCAATTCTGTGGAAAATCATGACGAAAGAGCCGCCGCACGGCATATTTTGGTGCTAATACGGAAATGTCCCTTTCTACGGGTTCCCCGAGGGCACCTCATAGGTTCCAAGAGTGGCCAATGTGGTCAATTATCGATTTCGAGCTGAATAACCATCTCATTGGTGGGAAAACACCAAAAGAGTCGCCGCACGGCATATTTTGGTGCTAAAACGGAAATGTCCCCTCCTGCGGGTTCCCTGGGGGCCCCTGTTAGGTTCCAAGAGTGGCCAATGTGGTCACTTATCGATTTCACTGGCATAATCATCTATTTTGTGGAAAATCATGACGAAAGAGCTGCCGCACGACATATGTTGGTGCTAAAACGGAAATGTCCCCTTTTACGGATGCCCCGAGGGCACCCCATAGGCTCCAAGAGTAGGCAATGTGGTCACTTAGCGTTTTCGAGCTGAATAACCATCTCTTTAATGAGAAAACACACCGCAAGAGTCGCCGCACGGCATATTTCGGTGTTAAAACGGAAATGTCCCATTCTACGGGTTCCCTGGGGGCCCCTCATAGGCTCCAGGCGTTGCCAATGTGGTCACTTATCGATTTATAGCGCATAATCATCTATTTTGTGGAAAATCATGACGAAAGAGCCGCCGCACGACATATTTCGGTGTCAAACGGAAATATCCCTTTCTACGGGTTCCCCAAGGGCACCTCATAGGTTCAAGAGTGACCAATATGGTCACTTATTTATTTCGAGGAAATAACCATCTCTTTGGTGGGAAAATACACCGAAAGAGTCACCGCTCGGCATATTTCGGTGTTAAAACGGAAATATCCATACTACGGGTTCCCTGGGGGCCCCTGGTAGACTCCAAGAGCGATCAATGTGGTCATTTATCGATTTGAAGCGCATAATTATCTATTTTGTGGAAAATCATGACAAAAGAGCTGCCGCACGGCATATTTTGGTGGTAAAACGGAAATGTCCCATTTAACGACATCCTTGAGGGCACCTCATAGGCTCCAAGAGTGGCCAATGTGGTCACTTAGCGATTTCGAGCGCATTATCATCTATTTTGTGGAAAATCATGACGAATGAGCCACCGCACGGCATATTTTGGAGTTTAAACGAAAATATTCCTTTCTACGGGTTCCCCAAGGGCACCTCATAGGTTCCAAGAGTGGCCAATGTAGTCAATTATTGATTTCGAGCACATAATCATCTATTTTGTGGAACATCATGACGAAAGAGCTGTCGCACGACATATTTTGGTGTTAAAACGGAAATGTCCCCTTTTACGGGTTCCCCGGGGGCACCTTATAGGCTCCAAGAGTGGCCAAAGTGGTCACTTAGCGATTTCGAGTGCATTATCATCTATTTTGTGGAAAATCATGACAAAAGAGCCGCCGCACGGTATATTTTGGTGCTAAAACGTAAATGTCCCTTCCTGCGGGTTCCCCGGGGGCACCTTGCATGTACCAGGAGTGGCCAATGTGGTCACTTATCGATTTCAAGCGCATAACCATCTGTTTAGTGGAAAATCATGACAAAAGAGTTGCCGCACGGCATATTTTGGTGTTAAAACGGAAATGCCCCCTCCTGCAGGTTCCCCGGGGGCACCTTGCATGTACCAGGAGTGGCCACTTTCATCGGAAACTATCTCATAGACAATACATTACCGTTTTAAAATAATCTATGAAGAATTAGCGATCGAAAGGCATATATGGAGCAATTTTATGCTCCCCTTATATGACCGACAAGGTTCCCGTGGAAGTCGTTTCCTGGTGGCCATTATCTCCAGAACCAGCATATCACCACATAGCCACAAAATTGATGAGTTTATCTTTCGAACGGTATATAAACTTTGTAATTCGGTTATAATTTGACTGTTTTATAAGCATTTACATTTCTGGGTCAATATGACCCTAACATCTTATTCGTAAGTTTTTTCTAATATCCGAAGAAGGTTAAAGCGAGTACCTTACCAATAATTAGATTCATAAAGATATCCTCCAAATTATTTTGTAATTTCGGATCATAATATTGTGCTTTGCAACAAAATGACAACTATTGTGATCATTTTCCAAGGCTCTCATAGATGTGTAAAATTTATCCGCAGTACAAATAGTACGTGCTATCAAAGCATTCACGGCCGGAATCCGCCACGGCTCAATTTCCAAAAACATATTTTTTTTTTCCTGGAGCTATGTTTTTCTTAGGCGACTTTTCGTTGCGGCTGAAATTAAGCGGAGGAATAGATTTTTTTATGAGCGGTACAATACCTATTTTTACAGCTCGTGTTCAAATGACAAACAGCCTACTTTTCCATTCCATGCTTTATTGCACCCATCAAACTCATTATCACACTTACGTATGTGCTACTACAATGCAAAACCATCAATGAAATATCAGTTATCTGACTACTTTTTGGTCAATTAGCCTGGATAAGTTCATTGCTTTATAAATATATTAAAATATGCTGGTTTGCCATATACTCGATAGTGGATTCCATAGAACAACAATTCTTTCAAAAAGTATCCAATACAGGCCAGTGTTAAATAGAATTGTAAGATTAGGGAAAATTAGAAGTATCGTCAAATATATTCTGGAAATATATTCTGGGTAACGCACAAGAAGATAAAAGAACATCCGCAGCAACGATTCCTTCATTTGTCCTGGAATCACCCGCAGAGAACATAAATTAATCCGCCGTATTGTGTTTTTTGCTTGTTCGATTATTCCGTTTCGCGTCACAGGATGGCGATAAATTTTGGCGAATGCCCGAGTGTTACATCCGCGGCAGCACGATCAAGTATCTGCGCATTCCGGACGAGGTGATCGACATGGTGAAGGAGGACGTGCAGGCCAAGTCGCGGAATCGAACCGAACTGAACAAGGGAGGTGGTCGCGGTCAGGGCGGCGGTGGTCAACAGGGTGGCCGCGGCGGTGGCGGCCCAGGTGGAGCCGGAGGGGGACGCAATAATGCCAACGCCAACAATAGGAACACCTTCGGCAATCGTGCGGCCAATCGGTCCGGGCTTGGAAATCCAAATCGGAACGCTCTCAACAAGAAGCAATAGTCACCACCGTACCATTGAATGCCTGTTAATATATTTGAAGTGTGAAAAAGAAAAGCGAAGCGTTTCGAACGAAGAACGTTTTCAGAGAAAACATGAATAAAAAAGTAATGCTTTTGTGTGCTCGCTGGTGGACGCGCTCCACGTTGGGAAAAGAAACGATTTGACTTCTTTTATATTATTCAGAAAGGATACCCTCTCTTCAGTGCGGGCAACGTTCCCATTCGTTTAATAGAGAACTGTCCGCTGGAAGATAAATTTAATTTCTTTTTGTATAAATTATTTCTCTTCTTTCCGCATTCGATTTGGTTCTTTTATGCTCACGAGACCCATTTGGAGACGGTAAGTGTTGTTGTTGCCGGCTGATGGGTACCTCTATATGGACAAAAGTGTGGGTCTCTCGCTCTCAATCGCAGTACAAAAGGTTGATCCGATGAATAGGAACAGAATGAGGAAAAAAATGTGGCGAAAGTCGAGTCAAGTACGAGACGGCCTTACAGTTGAGATTGAATTACGTATTTGTAAAGATAAAGAATTAAATGGAATAGTACTAAATTCGTTTTATGACAGGTGACTATTAAATCTTAAGCTTCTTCAGAGCTTGCTTCTCATGACCACAAGAATTTCCGTTCTGAAAAAATCTATGAACTAAGATATTTTGAACAAGGCTTCTCGAAAGATTCCTCAACAACTAAAAGTGGAAAACTATGTTTTGCATGAAATTCTTTTTTTTTAAATTCAGCAAAATCTGGAGCCCGAAATCATCGGATTTTTTCTTCTATTTAATTGTACCATCCTGTAGCACGTAGGAAGGCGAATCGAAACGGACAAAAACAGAATGAAAGAACGTTCAAGCACTTCGCACAAGTTAAGGTCTAGCGTGGAAGCAACCTGGCAGCGCACCGAGAAGAACGATCAGGACAAAAAGCTATCTTTTCCATGCGACCAAAGCGGAGAGCGCGAGAATTAATCGTTTGAAATCTGTTAAAAACGACACCTCGGCCAAATTGAATAAGCTGGTGTGAAATAAAGGGGAAACCGGTTTGCTCCGGGATGACGATGATCGTCGTGGAGAATCGAAGCAAAAGAGTATCCATTGTCCATTGTGTTTGGGGTCCGAGTGGATTCTTGGGATGGATCAGTCCCTGGCAGATGAAATGGATGGGATGCTGCGGAACGGTACCAAAAGTGAGGGTTGGAAGGTGGGGATTTAACTTTGCATGTCACTTAGGGGACGTTTGTGATAGATGACGATCACGGTTTGAATTTTGAGAACTCCTACGCATACGATGGAAATCTGTCCGGATCAACCACAATGACATCGAATAAATTTTAACTTGAATAGAAATTAGATTTCTGTCGTGGGGCTCTTGAGTTAGTCATAGAAGTTCTTTGAACTTAAGATGATTCAAAAGAGGTATCAGTTGAGATCAGCTCTATTGCTGTATAAAAGCTTTTTTCGACTTGATGACCTTTCATGGAACAGTAGTGTTATGAAATAAATTTTCTTTGATCATCGCCTCAGATACAGTTCTCATGTTATTTTCACCGTGTTAAATAGGTCTAGAACCAACGATCAAGCTTACGCGTCATGCTGTTTTTAATGACATTTGTTTTGTGATTTTTTATAATTAGTTAAAGGTCATCATATTCGTGTCAGTCTGATTTTAATGTTAAATGTCAATTAAAACGAAACATACACCATGGTTTTTGTGCATACATCAAATAACATTTTTTACTGTTTAGTAGCTAATTGAGCCAATTCAAATTCTGGGATTTATCTACGGTGTCTCTGGTCAAAGGAGCTTTTAATCAAATTAGTATCTCTGAAACGCCCGCTACACAGAAGCATATGTTTTCATATTCCTTTTTGGCCCACTTTGGGTGTTATACAATAAACGAAGTTAGCAAAATTATGATTGATTCAGAAACAGTTATCAAACAAAAGACTATTACATTCTTAAGATTAGTATCCTGTTTAAAAGAAATGTCTTTGTCTATCAAAACACAATCATATGTTGCATTCCGATCACTGAACAGAAAAAAATTTCCAAAATCTCCAAAAGTATAAACTTGATAGAACGGAAAATCGGAAACATATTTCAAACATATTACCGAACTCCGAATGGAGCCGATCGCGCTTTATAGAGTTTGTTGTTTTTCTCATGGTGAAATGTGGTTTTTCGTGTAGTTTATCTTCAAAAAACGTGGGGTTCCAAAATCGTTAAATTAAATGGCGCGAACTTTCTGGAACTTAGAGTGAGTAACGTCGCGTTGTGTGAAAATTTTGAAACAATTCGAAAAAAAAAACGAAAAGTTCGAGATGTTTTTATTTTGTTTTCCTTTTCTCGTATAACAAAGCTATGTTAATTGTTCTAACTCTACAGACACAGCAAAAGTCAATCTTGTCATGCAATGCAGTCATGGATAAAGACTGGTTTACAGTTCAGAAAACGAGTCCGCGGATTTGTTACGGGATTCTGCTCCGGGTTTTGTCAGGGAAAATTTTCCGCCGATTAGTCTCCACTGTCAAAGCATTCTCCGTGATTGGGTTTGCTTCGTGTTTTGAGAATCTGTGTATTCGCGCCCGTGCTTAAGTTTACACTTCTAGGTTTTGGTTCGGATTTCTTAATAAAACACATACTAGCGACAGAGATGCATCTGAACATGAGAACGCGTGTTCGTGTTCAAAACGTTTTGAACACTGCACACTAGGGTGGCTCAAAAAACACTTTTTCAAATTTTTTGATGGGCCGCCCTCTTATTCGGTTCTATTTGATGCCCTGATGCTCTGGACAAAATTTCAGCCAAATCGGTTAACGTTTGGTAAATGTATGCAGAAACATCGAAAAACAATGATTAGCAGTTGGACGGCACAATTTGCGATGCAAAACTATGATACTCATTCAGTACTTGTAGAATTAAATACAGAATGTTTATTAGACAAAGATATTAACATTTTACTGGAGTGTTGTAGGGGTGAATTTATTTCTTTTCAAAGGTAAAAGAAACGAAATTTGCTCAAACCCTACTTCAGAGAAATGCACAGTACTTCGCCATGCAAACACTAATCTTTTCGCGGATTTAAGCATTACAATCTGTACTAAATTCTTCAAGATTTGATTGAGTATCATAGTTCTTCATAGTAAATTGTGCCGTCCAATTGCAAATTACTGTTTTTGATGTTTCTGCATACTTTTGGAATATAAACTTCCAACGAGTTTAGCACCGCCCAAACGTTGACCGATTTGGCTGAAATTTTGTTCAGAGCATCAGGGCATCAATTTATTTCATTTATTTAGTCTACCTCTATACAGATAACACTGAATCAACAATTTGATGCCACAATACACGGTTCGAGGCCGCATCTCTCTCCATCCTCGAATACGCCCCACGCTCGCCAAGTCGTTCTTGCACCTGGTCTGCCCATCTCGCTCGCTGCGCTCCACGTCGTCTCGTACCTGCCGGATCGGAAGCGAACACCATGTTTGCAGGCTTGCCTTCCGGCATTCTTGTGACATGCCCTGCCCATCTTACCCTTCCGGCTTTAGCTACCTTTTGGATACTGGGTTCGCCATAGATCTGGGCGAGCTCGTGGTTCATTTTTTGCCGCCACACACCGTCTTCTTGCACACCGCCAAAGATGGTCCTAAGCACCCGTCTCTCGAATACTCCGAGTGCTTGCAAGTCCTCCTCGAGCATTGTCCATGTTTCATGTCCGTAGAGGACAACCGGTCTTATCAGCGTCTTGTACATGACACATTTGGTGCGGTGGTGAATCTTTTTTGACCGCAGTTTCTTCTGGAGCCCGTAGTAGGCCCGACTTCCACAGATGATGCGCCTTCGTATTTCACGACTAACATTGTTATCAGCCGTTAGCAAGGTATCCCCGGTCTATCGTACCACTGCTTCCCAGGTGGGCCATTTCCAATCCTAAAATTGTCTAGACCGGCAACGGGAATCGAACCCAGCCATTCTCAGCATGGTCTTGCTTTGTAGCCGCGCGTCTTACCGCACGGCTAAGGAGGGCCCATTTTGTTTATGTACAAGATTTGTTGTTTCATTTGCTTCATAAACGGAAGATTAAAGTATCGATCCCAGGCATTTCCCTTTCTAAATCCTGAATTTTCATAACATGCTGCCTGTTACTTAGTAACAATAAATAAATGAATAATTATGAAAATTTATTTATTATTACGCATATGCAAAATTTTACAAAACTTCCATTTACTTCCACTATGATAAACTTGTGTGTATCAACAGTAGAAGCATAAGTACTAGAACGCTAGTAGTCATTTTAATTATTTTACCAAATTATGCTTCAACAAGCATCAATTGGCTATAATTTATGCATCATGTTGTAGTGCTTGTTCATTACTAACATCGGTTTGACGCTTGTAGTACCGATACTTTGGCTCCCAGGTCGAAGTAACCTAGATGTTAGTTACGCGAACAGAAACGACATTAAGAATCTTATACTCTTGAATTAACTGTATCAACAGATACAAGTTTATCATAGTGAAAGTAAATAGAAGAATTGTAAAATCCTATAATTGAGTAAATTAATGTTAAAAAAAGGTTGGTATTCGAAAGTACTTGTTCATGGATGATACATACGGAAGCTTCTCGCATACTGGTCTCATCCAGGTAAGAAAAAAGAGGTTGTTGAACGAAATGCTTTGTTTTGTTAGAAGAATTCATATTTGAAAAAATAAAATCTAATACTTCATGCTCATGCTTTTATTTAAGAATTATCATCCTAGTCCCATAGATTACATAACTTACTAAAACAAATCCAAGAAATATCTTCTTCTTTCTTCTTAATGGCATTACATCCCCACACTGGGACAGAGCCGCCTCGCAGCTTAGTGTTCATTAAGCACTTCCACAGTTATTAACTGCGAGGTTTCTAAGCCAGGTTACCATTTTTGCATTCGTATATCATGAGGCTAACACGATGATACTTTTATGCCCAGGGAAGTCGAGGAAATTTCCAATCCGAAAATTGCCTAGACCGGCACCGGGAATCGAACCCAGCCACCCTCAGCATGGTCTTGCTTTGTAGCCGCGCGTCTTACCGCACGGCTAAGGAGGGCCTAAGGAGAAATATATTTCTTTTTACTAATACAATACCCTACCATTAGTCAATTGGGGAGATGCAGAGGTATACTCGGTTTATAGTAACTAACAATACGTTCTTTCCTTGATAAACATAAAGACGTGCCCAGCGTAATTTAGCCGGTGCAAATAGTTAAAAAATGTCTCTCTCCCTTGGATTTTTTGCCCAAGAATAAAAATTTGTGGGAACAAAAGTATAATCTCCGGAATATTTTGAGGATTTTCTAAAAATTCTTTTATAAATCCGAGTTTTTTTTTAGTTTTTTACGGTCACCCCCTCTCCCTTAACTTTCATAGATCAGTAGGACATAATGTTTATTAAAAAGGTCGAGGAAAAAAGTCATCAAGTAGAACCATTCTGCTTCATAATGAACAATGGACTAGAACTCACCTGTTCCAAAATTATGACGGTTCCCTTTCTTGAAGTTTGCGTTGGATTGCAGATGCAGAGATTTTTTTCAACGAAGCTCTCTTGACTGATAAATCTTCTGTGTTTTACCGTTTGCAATCCTAAGAGTCGACATCGATCTTCATACGGTGGTAGATATCTCGGGTCACACCATGGAAGTCTGCGAAGGGCTTTTTTCACGATTTTTTTGTATGGCTTCGATTCTGGTAATCCAGTTGATATGATACGGGCAATATAGGGGGCATTTGATTGTATAGAGATAGAGCACAGTTACATTTGAAAGGGTGGCATATCTGTACACTCGCTTGAACCGTGAGGCAACCATATACAAGTTGACTTGGCAGGCGTTAAGCGCAACCGAGAATGCAGCTTAGTGTTCATAAACCTCTACCATATTTTCAAACTGCGAGGTTTCTAAGCCAATTTTCCATTTTCCATTCGTATTTTATAGCAGCGCTGCTAACCTCTACACTGAAAAAAAATGTCACAGTAATGCCTACCATATCAAGGGTAAAATTGAAAACATTTTACCATTTGATTTCGGTAGAACGTGAAACGTAATTGATACTACTGTGTTTGTAGTAAACTTGACCATGCTTTCTCTGGGAAAGATTATAGCATGGTTGACTATTTCAGTTGTCGAAATTACTATGGTTGCCATAATATGCGCATGGTAAATTTAACTGAAATAAATGGTTTGCATAGTATTATGGTATTTCTTATAGAACAATAATAAACAACTCACATTTCGATTTTGAATTAAAACACTTTTATTAAACACGATGAAAGGTGATCTATAAGGCAAAATTTTCTTTTAATAATTTGGTGCATGCATTGCTCCTTTCGGGATGTAAGCAGTAAAAAATAGGTTTAAAAAATGTTCATGAACATTATCACTTATACATGCATATTATCAGAGGCCAAACTGATGTGTACAACTAACGTAGACAGAAACTTTAGCAACAATGTTTTTCTTCGTGCGGGGGAATAACAACGGTGGTAATTAGCTACTTTGCCAGCAAATATCAAGCCATCACTGAAATAGCATAGCATAGCATAGCATAGCATAGCATATGTGATTGTACAAATCGTGGGTGGCTATACAATGCTCAATTCAAGCTCCATCCGGAATAAGGGCGAATGTCGCAAGAGAGGACTCTCCCCGTCGACCCCCCCTTAAACAAAAGTGACAAGCAGCAGATCTCTCTGAGGTTTATCACTTCAGAACGAAAGAAAACAATGCGAACTTGCATTCTGAGGTGATAAACTGCAAAGAAACTCCCTGCCTGTCACTTTCATTCAAATGAGGGGAAGTCGACGAAGAGAACCCTCTCCCTCGACACCCGGCCCCCCACCAGACAGAGCCTGAATTGAGCAATCTACTGTATATTGTCGCAAATTGGTACTTGGGATTAGTACCTTTTCCTATACAGTAGCAGTTGTATACCTGGGCACGTCCTGACAATCACGAAAGGAGAGGAAGGAATGTTAGTTCAACATCTACTAGTGAAGATGAAGGGAACCCATACTACCTTCATAGATGTCTCGGGAAGGAAAATTTGTGTTAGTGGGAAAGGTGAATAATAGGGAGCTCTATTCGACAATATAGAGCGTTTGTCAATAACAATATATGCTGTAAAAGTAATAAAATATATTCATCAATTTACTTACGAACCGTCCTAAGGGAAAAACAAAACAAAACACGAAATTTCGGCAAATCGCGCGATCGTTCTGCCGTCCGAAACAAGAGCCAACACGCACTGAACTAATTAACTTTATTACCGGCCGCGCAATGCAAAACACAAAATTTCGGCAAATCGCGCGATCGTTCTGCCGTCCGAAACAAGAGCCAACACGCACTGAACTAATTAACTTTATTAGGGGAAGTGGGGGTAACACGCCCATAGGGGTTAAAACGCGCGTTAATAAGGTTAAATATCCCCATTGTGATTATTTTAAATAGTCTATACGATGAATCAATGAAAAATATTGCCATTGGATACATATATTTCATGATTTTTCTCTAGTTACACATGAAAAACTCGAAAAAATGATTTTTGCGTGTTTTGATGCAATTCTAGCTCGGTGAAATTTAGTCTTTCTATCGCTGTTATTCATTGGTAAATTGAAAATTGAGCCATGAGCCATGCTGCTTACTCGTGTTCTTTATGTTCCACACGAAATCGTCGTCAAAATTGGTCTTAAAACGATTTGATGGGCCTTCAAACTTCTGAGGTCGGTGCAGTACGCCCATGCTCATTTCGTATGACCGAAACAGCTGAAACATTCGGTTAATTGCCTTAATGTAGGCAATTAAAATGAAAATCAGTACGATAAACACATGCGCGTTTTAACCCATCCATTGGCGCATCTCACCCGCATGGTTTCAAAATCAATATTTTCGGGTGCTTTTTAAAAATCAAATTTCTGTGCAATAAAATGTACAATTAGATATCTGTCATCGGTAGTCAGTCGCAGATATGCTGTTCTTTAGTATGCGCTGATGAAAACTGGCTGAAATGGTGGTTTTCATTGATAAAAATGGCACTTTCCTTAACGTGGGCGTCCTACCCCCAGTTCCCCTACCGGCCGCGCAATGCAAAACACAAAATTTCGGCAAATCGTGCGATCGTTCTGCCGTCCGAAACAAGAGCCAACACGCACTGAACTAATTAACTTTATTACCGGCCGCGCAATGCAAAACACAAAATTTCGGCAAATCGCGCGGTCGTTCTGCCGTCCGAAACAAGAGCCAACACGCACTGAACTCAATATCAAGCCATCACTGAAATCCACATATTTTCGTAATCATCATAGTTATCCCGTTATCCGTAATGTGTGCAGGACTCCACCATAATACAGTTCCCTGGTATCGTCTTTCTTTCTGTACTACATGTAATTCCAAATAAACGAGAATTATCAATATTTATTAAAACTGCTAGATGAAATCACTTACCACAATATTATATAAATCATCGAATTCTTCGTATATAAAAAAGAAACTGGTTAGCTGTTTTCAGCGGTATATGGCGGGTACAGAAGTCTTGTTGCAGATGAAAATAATCAGACTATAGAATTCAACTAGTATCGCATGGTGACATAATTATTTTGTTTACAAAAAATGTAGTTGGGATAACTACATTGTGCATGGTAGTTGGATCACTGACATTGCATAGTAATGTCAACCGTAACGTGGTTGCCTTCATATTATTTTGAGATCGCCCTAACTATGTTACGGCATAGTAAAACTAAACAGATTTGTGCTAATAAATTTACTATAAAGTTATTATCAGTGTAGGATATAAAGGGTACCTTACTCTGTTGCGATGTACCTGCTTAAGGCTTTTGTTTTGTCGTTATGGTCGGAGTAGGGAAGAACAGTCCAATATGCACCCCTTAAGGTTTTTCAATGTTTTCACCACTATAAACAAAAATACCGAACGATTTCAACATGCAAATGCAAAATTTACAAAACTAGTGACATCACAATGATCTCATATTCAAAACAACAAAGATTTTGTGACTTTCTAACGCAGTTAAAATGTTTTTCTAAAATAGGCCTGGGGCAAAACGCCCGAATAGTGGTGTAATATGATTCGATTGCATGTGAAATAATGGCGAACGCATCGTTATTTGTTCATCTTTGCCGATTGATCGAAAATCTTACGGGTGATATAAAAGAATCGCAAATCGTCGAATTTAAAAGAAATTGAAGCGATTTTGCTCGAAAATCAGTAACCAATATTTAATTGTAATGATAATATTGGTTCAGAAATGTGCTACAATGAGTTATTTTATTAGTTAGGCGTTTTGCTCGTGAGTGCGTTTTGCACAACATTGCCATACAACTTGAAAAAATTGCGGAACCAAACTGATGGAGGCGCGTGGTCTGTCATGTGATGAATCGTTTGTTATGCTTATGGGAAAATGGTAGCGATAAAAAATATACACGACGATGCAAATTGTTCTGCGTTTAAATTAGCACTACTTCATAAACCCACCAAATCATTGACTGAGCTACATATCTTCATAGAGCACCACTTCCATTTGACTTACACAATATTTTGATTATAAATCTATAAAAAAAAAGATTTTCTCACATCAGACTTCTGCATCTTACAATGACTATTTCAAACTTCAAGATACATCTTGAACAAAAAAGAACAGTTTGGACAAAACTGTTATCTATTTTTAGAAACACACTAATGTTGCTCCTCTTCGAAAGCAGCTAGCTGCTTTACATTTCTGAATTCAATAGCCCAGCACTTCCAAGTCTTGTGGAGACATTATTGGTGCTAATCGAAGTGCTAATTATGTCAACTTCTAGAGAGGAATACATTGACCAACAGTGTTGATCACTGCCGGTGCCAGAGTTTTGGTATTTTTAGCGTAATTGGTTCATTTATAATTTGGCGTCAGTAGTAATGAACTATAATTGGGGGCGTAAATTAAAATTGAAAAAAGGCAGGCAGTTTCAAGTATAACGAAATTTTAGAGCAATTCACTCAATATTTTTTTACAAGGTTGGTATTCTTTAATTTTCCGGGTAACCTGATTTTTCATAGCTTTTTACCATCTGAATTTTCTTTGAATTTTTGTGATTTTTTTCATGGGATTAACTCATAGTTTCATCAACGCTGAAGGTCGTAATCAACTAAATTCGACCCGTGTAAAAAAAACTGGGTGTATGTAATTGAAAAGGTCATTAGGAATATTTTGGAATAAGTTTCTAAAAATTTCCAATTCCTGTGTGATTATGGATATACTGTAATTGTGACATTTTGGGGCTATTCTAGCAAGCAATTCCAGAGTCAAACCTGGGTTTTACTACTGACTGACCAGAATTCTTCGGATGTTCTCAAGAATTCCTTAGGAATTAATTTCTGACATTTTTTAGTAAGTATCTTGAATATTTCTTTAGGAAAACTCCCAGAACTAGGGTATCTGTTCCCATATTAATAACAGCCCGTATATTAATCCCAACCGTCGATAAACCAAATTTATTTACAATTTCTCACATCGTATGTACACAATAATGGATGGAACACATTCTTGAATGTTTGGAATATTATTCAAGATTTTGTTTGAGTAATGTTTTAATTCACAAGAATCAAATTATTAAAAGATAAAATTAGAAAGCACTTTTATTTGCATTTTCCTACCTTTGAACTGATGGTTTGATGCACTGCTCGATTGCTACTAGCAGATTCATCTGTTTTCACGCCGGTGTTTTCCACTCAATTTCGGGCTAAAACAATTCTATCCCTTCAAAATTTACTTCACAGCACATAAAGCACATCACATTTTCACTATGAATATAATTATATTTTAAAAACCAACGCGATTTCCTATAGTTTGATATAGGTTTCTTTCGAACAACGTCTCAATTATCCTTGTCCGTATTCCAAACTGTTTACATGGCTGGCAGTATCAGCAAGGGTTGCCGACCAACATTTTTATTTAAAAAAACTTTCATTGTGAAATTCAACTCTTATGTTTGTGAAATAAATTATATCGAAAAGATAAATTATGACAAACACAAAATTGAACTGATAAGATGGAAAACTGCAACAAAAACGACAATTTTGTAATTATATTTCAACTCAAATACAAAATATTGAAGAATTCGGCATCACTGCAATCATATCGTTACGTATACACACATGTAATAGTGTGCGTATTTTATGTTGGAAACAGTATTATTGATATAGGTACAGGCATAGGATTAACTGTTTTTGAATGTTATTGAAATAGGTGCATGGCGGTAATGATGTTTTTAAGCTAAATACTTCTATAATGTGATGAAAATTTCATTTTTGAAGCTACCAAATTGTTTTCAATTAAAAAATACATGAGCCGAGCGTAATTATTCACATGTTTCTTGATTATTGGGTGAGAAATCAATGCATTTCATATGCGCATTGCCTTATTGTTATTGATATAGGAACAGATACCCTATTTTGTAAATTATTTCAGGAATTCCTTCGAATGCCATCGGAAATTCCATCCCCTCGTTAATTTCTCCAATAATTCTTCCGGAATTTCCAGCAAGAATCCCTAACGGAATTTCCAAAGGATCTCCTTAAGGCATTTCCGACATTCTTAATTTTTTTCAAGAATATCTTTGTACATTCCTCCAAGAACTCTTTCGAATTTTATCTATGGATTTCCCAGAAAATCATACGAAAATAACTTCGGAGATATACCCAGAAATTCCTTTGGAAATTCAAAGGAGAAATTCCAAGAAAATTTCTTCAGAAATTCTTTTAGACATTCCTTTAAGAAATTGTTTTGAAATATCGTTGAACATTTTTTTGGAAATACCTAAGGAAAATCCTTCGGATATTCTTTTAGGTATATCAATAGAAATTGTTTTAGGAATACCTTCGAAAATTGCTTTAGGAGAAATCATTCGTAAATTCCTTCATTCATTTCTTTGGAAATTCCTTTAAGAATTTGTTCGGGAATTTATTTAGGAATTTCTTTGGGACATGTTTTAGGAAATCCTTCAGATATTTTTTTGAGAACTCCTCCAGGAATTAAATCCAGAAATAATTAAGAAAATTACGCCAGGAATTCATCCTGAAATTCTCAGGACAGGCATTTGTAAATTTCTCCGGAAGTTCCTTAGAAGGGATGATTCAACTATGACGTCCACTTCTTTTTTAGATTTCTAGACCCCCCTCCCTCCTCTGTCACGCTTTTTTGTATACCTAGTATATGTACTGTCACAAAATCTCAAACCCCTCCCCTAAAACATGTGACATCATTATTGAGTCACCCCGAAACTTACTCCAGGAAACCCTTCGAAATCCTTTTAGTGAATTTCTTATGAAATTCCTGCAGTAATTATTTCGCAAATTTTGTTGAAGGAAAAAGTTTCAAAGGAACATCCGAAGGTTTGAGACTAACTAAATTTCCGAAGGAATGTCCGCAGGAAATCCTTAAAAAATCGAAAGAATTCCTGGATGATGTTCTAACGAAATTCCGAAGAATTACCTTAAGGAACTACTGCAAGAAATACTTTTAAAATTTCCTAAGTAATTGCAAAAGACACTACACACTCAGTTTTCAATTCTGCAGCTCGGCAAAAATCCGCACAGCCGTCTGCCCAGCAAAATAAAAACTGATTTCCCGGCAAAAATGACGTTTGTTAGCTGATTTTCGGCAAATTATTTGCTGATTTTCAGCAACTTTGACAGAAATCATGGCAAAAAAACTTGTTTGTTGGGGCACGGCTGTGCGAAACTCAGTAAAAGTTCAACATTTTGCTGAGATCCCGGTAAAAGAAATTAAGTTTGTACTTTAATAAATTGAAGGGAATTCTAGACCAATTTCCGAAAGAAATTTCTGAATGAATTCTCCTAATGCAACGTATACACCAGTCAAGCAGTTGGACGAACATTGACTCCGCCCCCAAGAAAACGCTTCGGTTGCTGCTTTGTTTGAACGTGTGTGAAATTGTTCGAACAACCATTTGACAGTTGGCGGCTCGGTTGGAAAAAATTAAAACGGTTTGATTTTGGTTGGAGTTGTCGGGGGTGGAGTCAAGGTTTGAGCATTTCTAGACCAACATTTGAAAAGGGCGTAACAGCCAAAATTTATTCCTTCTGATTCTTTGTCCACATATATAGCTATATATGTAGACGAAGAATCAGAAGGAATAAATTTTGGCTGTTACGCCCTTTCCAAATGTTGGTCTAGATTTGTAGTGAAGTTGCACAAACCCCCATATATTTTTTGATGGTTGGTGCTCGAGTTGGTGCTTCGGTCGTTCATGTGTGATATTGTTGGTCGAATAAATTGATTGTTCGTGTCGCTGTTGGTAAAACTTAAAGGATGTTTGGATAAACGAGAGGTGGAGTCAATGTTGGTCAAACAGCTTGACCGTGTGTGTACGTTCCATAAGGGAATTTCGTTTCCCTGATACAATTTCCGTAGGTATTGCCGAAGAATTTCCCGTGGGAATTCCGACCAAGAAATTCTTCAAATAATCCCTTAAGGATATCCCGAAGAAGTTCTCAGTACGCCATTATTCCTTAAGGATTTTTTAAGGTTTCCCTCTAGAAATTTTTAAAGGAATATCTTGATGCATTTCCAAAGCAATTTCTGCATCTCTCTCCTAAGTAATTTCCTGATAGTTTGCCGAAAGAATCCCTGCAGGAAACTCCGAAGGAAATTGAAAAAAAATCAAGAATTTCAAAAATTTCTTCAGGAATTCCTTAGGAAATACCTTAAGAAATTTGTTCGGAAATTCCTGAAAGGAATTCCGACGGAATTACGGGAGCCGAAGGTATGGTACAACTGGTAGAATTTCTGAATTTTTTTAAAGGAATTCCTAAATAAAATTCCGGAGAAGTTTTTAAATATTTCTGGAAGTTTTTGAAGAATCTTTTTGAGGAATTTTATAATGAATCACTGGAGGAACCTCCGATGTATTACTTAGAGAAATTTACGATTGAATTCCTGGAAGATCTTTCGAAGGAATACCTGAAAGAACTTCTGGATGACTAATCGAATTAATTACTGCGGGTATTTTTTACGAAAAAATGTGTGAAGGACGAACGAACTTCTGGATAAATTCATGAAATATCACCTGAATGAATACTGGAGAAATTTCCGAAGCAACTCCTGAAGTAAATTTCTGAGGAATTCTTGAGAATATCCGAAGAAGTATGATGATTGATCGATTGCAATCCCGATATTCTTGGGTATTTCTTTTTGACATGAAGTCTTAATTCCAGATTCAAAACAGTGTTTTATCTAACTACTTTCCGGATTTTCCAAAAAAAAATCCCGAATAAATTCCTAGAAGAATTTCTTCAGAATTTTTGAAAATCCGGATGAATGATCGAAGGAATTCCTATAAGAATTTTCGAAAGAATTCCTGGAAATCTGAAGAAATTCCTGAGAGAAATTTCGAAGCAACTCCAAGAAATTCTTCCTAGAGTTTCCGAAGGGATTTCTTGAGAAAGTACTGGCAGAATTCTTGAAACATATTCCGGAACAGGCATTGAAAGCGTGAGTGAAGCGGACGAGCATTGGTCTAATTCAAACATAGCATCCTATGCCAGGGAGTGAACAGCCTTACTCAGATGAATTCAAACAACGATTATGAGCGATGGTTGCTGCGTGAACAACGAGCAACACTTAAGAAAAACCCCACATTAGATGTATGTGCAAACCCACATGACTTAGTCGAGTCAAGTACGAGACACTGAAGACGGCCTTACTTTTGAGGTCGAAATACGTATCTGTCAAGATACAATTAAGTGGTGGAATTCAATGGGATTGTATAAACTCGTCTTATGACAGGGGTCAATCTCTTTGCAAATCAAATTCTCATTGCTAGCAAGTATGATTCTAAATATAGAATTGGTATAAAAAGCTGCCTGTCACTTAGTAGCAGTAAATACATGTAAAAGTAGATTGGTATTCATTTGTACCCGCATACGAATGTTATATACGGTCGCTACGCTCGTGCAGGCCTCATACAAGTAAGAATGTGTGAGGTTGATGTGCGGGTAGCGATGGTGTGGTAGACGTGTGCGTGGTATTAGAATCCAATAGCATTCAAATTCTAATTGTAAAAATGAATCCCATTAGAATTCACTTTAATACTTTCTCATTACTCTAGTACTTCTAATTCTCATTCATATATTCCTATCCCATAGATCGCATCACTTACCAAAGTGAATCCAGATAATATATCCCTTCATACTAACACAATATCCTATCCTAAGACTATCGTGGAGATGCAGAGGTATACTCGGTCTCTAGTAGCAACGAGAGTTGAACTAATAATCCTTCCTTCCCTTGATGACCGTAAGTACGTGGCCGGCGCCGTAATTGACTTAGTAAAATGCATTGAATTTCCGAAATTTGCACATTGAGAATGATAGCTAAACCCAAGTTGCATTCAATTGGTTCCATGTGCAATTTAGCAAGTTCTAGTCAGTCACGGAGTAGCAACTACGAATTGTACGGTTATCCTGCTCATGCTCATGCTATTCATCAATGAAATATATTTATGCTTTAAATAAATTTAATTGCTGATTTTTTTCGAGCTTTTCATTATTTGTTTGTATTTTCTGTTAACAAAACAAATATACGTAAGGTAAATAAATAAATAGAAAAGACATATTTTATTATCAAAAAACAAATCAATAAGATAATAATAACGCATTACACTTTAATTTTCTCATGCAATATGCCTAGAGCTGCCGGAAAAAAATCGTCTCATCATAAGCGACGGAGGTGAAAAATGGAACACTACGAGCTGATTACAGAGATGTTTGCTTGGAAACTAGGAATAAAAGTGCGTTTCTTTCTTCCGCGAAATATGCTGATCAATCACGTAGCTTTAGTTACCAGCTTTCAACGTTTCACTTTTCACTTCCGACGCCTAGCAGATGGTTAAATTCCAAGTATTCCAATGCATTACTACCGGAACACTAGTACGTGATGCTGACGATGGACTTCTGTGGGGAAGAGGCCCCAAAACGCCCCCCCCGATGCAAAACGCCTTTTGTGGTTTCCGTCATATTTACCGTCATTAAGATGGCCGTAACAAAACTATATCTAAAATTATGTAGGTTAGGCGAAAAAAGTTTCAAAATAGTGTATGGGAAGGTCGGAAAAACCGAAAATTTCCACATTTTGGAGAAACATCTAACATTTTGGCGAGGCAAAACGCCCTAGTGGCGCTAACCTACAATGTACTTGCGTCTCCACGCACTATCCATACCAGAATGCTGATTCGCCGACGCATGGTACTTTGTTCCCTAGTAGTTGCCAGCTAAAAGGCGTTTTGCCTCATGAGTTTTCCGGCAACAGAATATCACCACTTTTTTGAAATGTGAATATTATCAATATGATTGAGATTTTTGACAATTTTGAAATAGTATCAACTAGCTATCTTGTTTAACTGTTGGATAATGTAAAAATACCCATGAATAGCGTTACAAATGAGACAATAAAGCAGTGTTTGCTTAGCTAGGGCATTTTGCCCCCCCTTCCCCTACATTGAACATCCAGTTTTTCCATTCAGTTGGATTCCAGTTGCTCGTTGCGAAAATTCAACAACCTTTGTTATTTTTGTCGGATTCGGCACCTAAATGAATTGAATGCAACACCTATTATTGCATTGTTCATAATGCACTCACAAAAAACTCCGCATTATATTCATGAGTTCACACATGGATTTTTGCAATGGGGGTAGCGAAATGGACATATTCCATGCGCCCACATGCATTGCATCAGTGTTAACATATACTCCATGTGGGTCATAGTATCTTTGTGCGAATTTGTATGCGATTAAGTATGTGCCAACGCATGATAATATGCATATTTCAAAATATATGGATTTTTGCCATAAAGTATGTGTCAATTTTCCTGAGTGTGGATTAATATTGAAACCACTTACCACTTTAGCACAAATAGAACATGAGCAGAAGAATTCACTGGCAAAACCCTTGCAAAAACCTTTATCAATACTAATTTTCTCTGTTGCTATCTGTTTGCATCGTGGCCTCTTTGATTTGACAAACGGATCTGTTCGAGGATCTGTTGGTGGGTGAATGCTTAGAAGCATTTATACGGGCATTCAATCTAAGTGTTCTTTAAATAAAAGGTATGTGCTGCAAGAATGATGGTTATGGGAATCACATGGAATTGATGAGAATTGATATTTCAGCAAAGTATGAGTACTTGCACATACAATCAACTAGTTGACCCGGCAGACGTTGTCCTGCATAGTAGGCAAGAACGTGCATTCCGAACTGCCCATGCAAAGTTCGCATAGGAATCACAATTTTAGTTATTCACGGTTTGCTCAACCTTACTCGTAATTTTCCCATTAGGAAATATCATATAAACCCGTCGGAAACTATAGCGAATGTTTCTGCTGAAGAAATGAAAAAATCCATCCAGCCGTTTTCGAGTTATGCGGATACGAACACAGACACACGGATACGAACACAGAAGAAGATTGGTACATTTTCTTGAGTGAACAGAGTTGGCTTGACAAATGGATTGCGAATGATTTGATTATGCGTCTAATTCGGGTATTTCGAGCTCATTCAGTAGCCACTATGTTGCGAAGCCCGACAGAGGTCCTTCGCAGCTTAGTTGGTTAAAGCACCATTCCAGCGTACTGAGGGTCGTGGGTTCGAGTCCCATCGGAGAGAAAGTGGTTACCCCCAATACATTTTCAAATGAATATCTTCCACATAATGAACATATTCACATATGAGTTTTCAGAACATTGTAAATTAATGTCCAAGTCGGGTGGTTTAATCCCCGGAATATAAGCAATTAACTTTGATTGAACAGAGTTCGCCAGGCCTTGGTATGGTATCCATGAAAGCTACGACTAGAGCATTTGTTAGGTTACCAAGTGATTTGCCTCGCTCAGTTGTCACCAATGGCGATGAAGATCATTAAACTTTGAATCAACGATCGCCAACTTTTAACGCTCTAGAAAGCATCAGCGATTGGGCCGCAGTAGAGTTGGCATGAATTTAGTCGATTTTTACTCACGTTCTAATTTTGTTCAATGCCTGTTCCGAAAAGAATTCGTAAAGGAATTTCGGAATGATTTCGAAATTTTTGTTTAATTCCAATCTTTGAATTTTCGAAGGAATATTATTATAGAAGGAATGCCATTGAAAATTTGTTTGGAATTCCAACGGAAAACCTTTCAGGAGCATCTCTTTTATGAATTCCTTTAAAAATTTCCTTAG
Organism: Armigeres subalbatus; assembly: GCF_024139115.2. NCBI lineage: Eukaryota > Metazoa > Arthropoda > Insecta > Diptera > Culicidae > Armigeres > Armigeres subalbatus. The sequence continues at coordinate 354,893,125 of NC_085140.1, read as the reverse complement.
GAATTTGTTAAGAACTTCATTTAAGAATATCTTCGGACATTCTTCGGAAAATTTAATTAGAAACTACTTAACACCTTCGGATATGTACAGGGGTTAGACAAAAAGGTTAAGATAGGCAAAATTTTGTCGAAGTTCAAATCAGCATAACTTTGCGTAGAGTGATCCGATTTTGGTGAAACTGGGACCATCGGACGCGGAAACTCTTCTAGTATCCATGCAAAACCTGATATTGTCCCTTGGCCACCGGAGATATTCCGGGTTTGTTGAGGGTATGTGAAAAATGCATTTTTTCTTCTGCTTGTCATTTTATGTGACGTTTTTTGTCGTCATGTTTTTTGCTTTCCCCAGAAACTAGAACTAATATGCTGACCAATGCTGGCTGCAGATCGAAAATCCGTTGGGTATACGCAGAGATATGGCCATTTTCGTGAAAACGGTGCGGAATTGACCATATATCCTAAACAAATGTCACTTTCGCAGAATACCCAGAACCTGTTACAAATTGGCCAGAGAGTCTTACAATCCTCAAAATGTCAATCTTCAATAATGATCCTATATTCCCAAGACGATGGGAAAACATGAATTTTGACACCCATATATGCGTGGTTCCAGATGGTGCCGATACCGGCCCCTCCTGGAAGGCTCTTGGAACCTGCTATAAGGGTGGCAGTGGACACTATCATTTTGGAAATGTTTCTATAATCATCGTCTCGCAAGGCCATGAAGTTAGGTACATTATTCCGATCTGTTATCATTTCATAATGTTCCCGGGACTGTTTTTACGGAAATGGCCATATCTCTGCGTAGTATTGATGGATTCTCAATCTACAGCATCCATTGTTCGGCATATTAGTTCTAGTTTTTGAAGAACGCATAAAACACGATGAAAGTAAACGTCACATAAAATGACAAGAAGTGCAAATAATGCATTTTGAACATACCCTTAGAAAACCCGGAACGTCTCCGATGGTCAAGGGCCAACCTCAGGTTTTGCAGAGTAACAGTATACTAGAAGAGTGTCCCCTTCTGATGGTCCTGGTTTTATCAAAATCGGATTATTATATGCAAAGTTATGCTGATTTGAATTTCAACATAATTTTTCCTATATTAACCTTTTGTCTAACACCTGTATTTCGAAAATCTCTTCTGAAATACATTAATAAAATCTATTACGAATCATTTATAAATTACTTCAAGAGTTCCACGAAAAAATCATCTGGAAATACCTTTAATATTTCCGTTGAAAATCCTTCCAAAAATTCCTTCAGGATTGCTTATTTTATTCGTTAATAAATTTCTGAAAAAAATCTACCAACAACATTTTTGGAATAATTGCATGGTTTTACTTAAAAAAAACCCAGATTAATCCACCTAGGGTTGGTGGTGCCTTTCTCGCATTTAGTTAAGACACCAACCTTATGTGGGGTTTATATGGTTCGATGTACCATTTTCTTCATAACTTTAAAACGCAATGACCGATCGTTATAAAATTCAATAGTGATCAACAAGGCTTTGTCCCCTGTCGAATGAAACTTGTTGCGAGAAAATCGGTTAAGGATTTCTATACGAAAAGTTGTCTAATGTTTTTTATAGCTTTTGTGCACACACATACACACACACATACACACATACATACACACGGACAGACAGACATGTGCTCAGCTCGTCGAGCTGAGTCGATTGGTATATAACACTATGGGTCTCAGAGGCTTCTATAAAAAGTTCGTTTTCGGTACAACTTCGTTGCCTTTCGGTACAACTTCGTTGTACGAGAAAGGCAAAAAAGGATGTTCAGAAAGAAATTTCTAAATGAATTAACGAAGGCCTTTCCATAGGATTTTCCGAAGGAGTCCCTGGAGGAAGCTCAAAAGGAGTCAATAGATATACAGTAATATCCCGATTTTATCACCCCCTGGTGAATTTTGGGGTGATAAAACAGGGTATGTGACAAAATTGGAAAAAAATATTTCCATTTTTTTTAATTCATTCCACAAACATGAATAATTTAATGCCTTGGAAAGGCAAAATGCGTGAACAGTTTCTTGTCGAAATTGCTTACAGAATATTTCCCAGGTACTCAGAAGTCGTTCGTAATAAACTACAGGCGGTGAAAGTTATTTCATGAAAATCAATGTTGTTTGTGGTATTATTTACGAAAATAAAAAGAATGACCAAATTTTTTGGGGTGACAAAATCGGGTCGAAAACGTGACAAAATCGGGACGTGATAAAATCGGGGGTAGACAAAATCGGGGAGTGACAAAATCGGGTCAACACTGTATTTTCTAAATTATTCCTGAAGGGAATTCCTGGAGTGGAAAACAATTCAGAAGGATATTTAGAGGAAATTTTCGTATAAATTTCTGGAGAAATTTCAGGATTGAATTATCGAAGATATTTCCAAAGGAAAGCCCGAAAGATAGATTTGGAAAAAAGAATTCTTACAGGAATTTACGATGGAATTAGCAAAGAAATTCCTAGAATTTCTCCTTCAATTCGTTCGAGAATAATTTCGGAAGTTTCTCTAGGAATTATCAAAATTTTAAGAAAATCAGTTGTTTTTCTCAGGACAATTTTGGCGTATATAATTAAATTTCAGAGAAATATTTGATTTTGTGGTTCAAGTGCCCCATCGTGTCTCAGCTTAACTCCGCCAGTGGTGTTGATGCTATGGAATTGTCTATACTTAAAGCACTTTTGAATAATGTTATACTGCCTATGATCGCATTTCAGTCCCATATGAAGAACAAACGTCAATTGGAGAAAATAAGGATCAAACCAAGCCAATTTATCCTATCTTGAAAATGACCGCATATGAGGCGGAAATAGAGACTAATGTGCGGTAATTTTCCATTTTGGATTTTTTTAACCTTTTTTATTGTGATTTATGATAACGATGTGGGACAAACTAGCTTGATATTTTTTTAATGCCTTTTCTGAACAAGCATTTCTATTTAACAGTTTCGAATGCAACTAATACTATGATAGATATGACCATTACAGATTCATACTCGAAAACGACGCAATTTCATATGGGATTGATAATGATAACAATTTCTATCTTCCCGACTAGAGCTGACCGGAGGGGCTCATCATATCTTTCATCGCCCATATGTTACATTCTATTATTATTGATATTCAGAGGCGCGGTCACGTTCCGACACGTGGGTAGGACAAAAACTGAATTTCAAGGACTTTCTGAAAGTCCTCTCATATTTCAAAAGATTTTTTCGGCCATCCTCGGATAAGTTATAAAACTCGCTTCAATAGATCATTTCCTAGAAGCATGTCTTCAAACATCTTTACGAATTTTCAGAAGTGGCTATGGATCTCTGTATTTAAAAAAAAATTAATTGTTTCAATTTTCCCTTTCCCGTCTACATTTTTTGATTGTTTATTTTATTTAAGGTCAATTTCTCCAAAGAACCCAAATTATTGACGCCTCTAAGTATTTTTAAAATTTAAAACAAAAAACACTTTTTCGGCTTTTGTTTTCGATTTTTGAAATTGTTAGAGGCTTAAAAAATATGGGTTCTTTGGAAAGTTGATCTTAAATAAGCCAAAGAAACGATTGAGACAATGAAACGAGATACAACTTTTGACGGGAAAGGTCAATTATCACTAGCTTCTAGGAATTCGAATCTTTAGCAAACTCTCAGAAACATCGCTATGGTCTACCAGTAAAGCTTATGATCGTCCAAGAATTTTTCAGAGTTATCAGTACTATTTACGGGTTTTTAGAAATCTTAAAAATAATTATACTCCAAATTTCCTCAAAGACTTGCTGTCACACATCCGAATGTGCTACAATCATTATAAACTAGTTCATATTTGCATAATCTCTTGTTAAGTTGAACTTCTGGAGATGAGCTCGGCAGTCTAGTGACTACCGCGTCTGCCTTATAGACAGGAGGTCTGCTGGAGAATGCATCACGTAATGTAGCATAGACTGCATAACTTTTCTAAGTGAATACTTGATCTATACTTCTGAGGTATTCTCGGTCTCTAGTAGCATAAAAACTGCACACTAACATTTCTCTCCTTTCCCAACTGATGGCACCATTATTGATCTATATTTGAGCGCTCTAAAACGTGTATATCCAGAATAGGTGTTAAATCTCAACCATTATTCACTTGGAGCGCAGCGTTCTGAAAAGTCACGGAGAAAATAGCATTGACAAGTATAGTCAATGATATGGAAATGCTAATATCATCTACCAAACTTGGACGTACATGTTCATGATAGCATTAGAGGCGAAAGTATAGAATTGATAGTTCCGTTAGGATACGGCAGGCATGAAGAATGTTTTTATAGAAGTCGATTTGAAAGCGAGCGGAGGGCAATATTTGTGATGGCACATATCACACGATCTTCCTTCTGCCAAGCTCCCGTATTAAGGGGAGGGAAGAATATCAGTGTGGAAGCTGATATATCTCCACTGGCAAAAGGAAGGTGGTTTGACTTGCTCATATGCCATCGCGTGCGGAAGGATTTTCTATCGACGAGTACTGCCTCCAAATTTTTAATATGACATCAGCATCTAGTCGAATAGGATTTTTATTGCACAGTCACCCGATTCTGTTTTTACACGGATTTTTTACACGGCCGTGTACAAAAATCTCATACCAAATTTTTGTGAAGTTGCTCCATTTTGCATGATTTGTCGAGAAATCATAAAACTTTTTTTACACGGATTTTCGAATTTTGAACTGAAAACTTTTTTTACACGGAACGCATCCCCCGTGTAAAAAAAGAATCGGGTGTATAAGTATAGTCAGTCTAAGCTAAGCTATTTGGCTATATCCTCGTTTAGATATTCAACTTTTGTTTAATTCACCTGTCGGTCTGTTAACTATTATGAAATTTCAGAAATTCTCTGAGCCTCCCGGAACTAGCAGAAATAATAACGTACTTCCAGAAAAAATTCAACAATTTTATGGAAGAGCAGAAACTATTAGAAACTTCAAGACTTCTTCGAAAATCTCAAAACATAATTGAAACTTTTTTGGAATAGAAAGAATTCCTCACAGACTCTGAGGTGCTTTTGGAAAAGAGTTCTCCTTTACAATCCCCGAAACCTCCACGATTGTCAGTTTAGCCTCTGATAAACTATCAAATATTTGATTAAATTTGATATTTTCTTATCATAGGCCATAATCATGGGTAGGAAAATTCTTCGACTGTCCTACCCAGGTATTTTCATGTGTAAGACATGTCCTACTTGTCCCAACCACTCCCGGAGCCACTGTTGATATTATTACACATTGCGATCCAGTTCAATGATTATGATAATCATAAACTTTGAATCGAACAAACATTATCAATGAAATGTTCCTCAACCTTTTCAAAAATTTAACACTTTTCTATAAAATTTACAGCATCCATGTGTAATCCAGCCTCATCGATCCATGCTCATAAATCGTAACCCAACCCGCTCACATTAATCCGAGAACTTTGAATCGATGATCACAAGAGCTGCCCATGAAAACCCGCCAAGAGTTCTTTCTCCTCTGAGCCTTCAATAGCAACACCAATAAGGTTTCATTTTTCACAATCTTCTTCGCTTCGTACCCGCTTTGTTGTTGTCGTTAAGCAGTCGTTCTGGCTATGGTTAGCAGCAGCCACTTTTCCCGGTCCGTTGATGCCTTTTTGGTCACCTTCTTCTAGTTGTTATTCGCTTCTTGGGCCCTTTTGTTGTTATTGCTGCCGTTGATCTCCTCCATCCTTCGGGATGCAATGGGCACATCGATTGCCCTTCCATACGGTCGGTCCGCTGGATGAAATTTACGAATTCCCTCAGGACAGATGGAGGTCCGATGCGGTGGACCCTATTTCACGCAGATATGCAGTTGAGTTGAGTCTTTTTCCTTTTTCGCAGCGAATGTAACTCACAGCACAGCCAAACACTCGTATGGGACATGTCCGAGCCAAAGGCCACAAGGCGCAAATGGGAATCGAAAAGGGAACCGAACCGAAGTGCAAAGAAAAACATTGCTTTTACATAAAATTTTCTTGTTCTTGGCACGACTCTTGCCGCGGCTCAGTTCTTGTTTGTTGTGAAGCTGTTGAGCAGTGTACTCCCAATCGATTAAAAACTACCCAAGTAACATTTCTATGTTGTATAACGGACCGTTGTTGAAGGTGTTAAAATCGGTAGTTTGATTTTAGCGAATGACATAAAATAATAACAGTCATTAATGTAAATGAAAGAGACAGAGTCCCTCTTTGAAAACTTGTAAGCTCAGGTTTAGAAGATTATGTAATAAAAAATGGCAAATCACATATACTTGTTGAGCTTAATTATTCTTTTCTTTAGCCTGAGTAAAATCTAGAAAATAGAAAATGTGTTTTATTATACGTAGAATGATAAAAGAAGAAATTGTATTGTAGAACTCACCATTGAAAATAGAAATCAAAGACACAAAGAGACAAAAAAAAAGTTCGAGAAAGTTATCATGTAAGTTGTAAGTAAGGGATGTTATTCATTGAGAACCACCTTCTTTGAAAAACGTGTCCGCTGTAAAGCGCGCGATGAACTTTGGTTGATTATTTGCTCGCTTCGTGCTTTGTGTCCTGCACTACATTCATTCCTTACGGGCGATGGATCCATGATGCACAACCGTATGGACCTCATTCTCTCGCGCTCTATGTTGTGTTGTTTATGCTCGTTCCGTACTCGGGTTCGATGCCGATGCTGGTGGGACGAGCTGCATCGGAACGAACGGCCGATATGGAAAAAGGTCCGACGAAGATGGAGATCGAAGAAAACCAGCCGAAGAACAAAAACGGGATGCTTTTAAATGGTGTAAAACTGATCGTACATTAAAACCTATGATTTGGCGGAAGCGGTATAATTATAAACTTTAATAAGCTCCGACCGATTTGTAGAAGATTTGAACATTTTAATCGCCCAGTCTGCTGGGAAGGCACGCGCCTTATTGGTTTTCATATGTGCGTTGCGTGGAGGCACGGGAGCTTTTCGGAATGCGATTTTTTTTGGTTTCGTCAGTTAGAGATTGGGTGGGGCTTCCTGTTCACGGGGGCGATATCGATCATTACACTGAGCAGATGTTGAGTTAAAGCGTTTTATGATCGATTTTAGCACTTTATGAATGAGCATTTGTTTTGTGTTTGATTTCTTTTAGTAAAAACAAGTTATATTGCAATGAATAAGTAGACCGTTTATTTTTTGTACTGGAAGTTGTTTGTCGGTATGTCAAATTCATTCGCGCAAAAAAAAAGGTTTGTGAATTCGTGAACTAACTAAATCACGTAGTATTTTGAGTCACAATTTCGGGAGCAACAGTCACATCGACATAATTCACGGTGTATTTTTGCTGGTTCACTAATTCGGAAACGCCTTTTTTGTGTGTTATTTATTTGTTTTGTTTAAAACAAGTATAATTGTTATTTGTTATACAGGTAATCTTCGATATAACGTACACTCGATATAACGTCACTCGATATAGCGTACATTTTTCCCTGTTATAACGTACCCTTTGAAAAATAATTTTAATTTGGGTAGTTATTACAAAATAATTTACTAAATTGTTATGATCATTCATGTAGGGATGACATTATTGTATGGAGTTTTTCCCAGTTTGAACTATCCTTAGAATTCTCCCGAGGTATTGGATTATATTGAGTTAATGAGGTTTTAGGCATATTCTATGGAAAAATGTCTAGTTGATATAAGTCAAAGTCAGAATTGATGACGGGTTGTTTGCAAGTCTAAGTTAGCCAATATTGATATTGTAGATCCAGGCTTGAAATGTGCATCACATTATTTTTATTTTTTTCCTAGAGGAAATTCCTGAAGGAGCTCCCAAAATATTTTCTGGCTCATTTAGTGGAGGAATTCCTGTAGAGAATTCTAAAATAGTTCGAAAAAGAATTTCCGAATCAATTCTTGAAAAAAAATCTGATTGAATTCATGAAGGAATTAAAAAAAATTTATCGTAAAGTTATTGCTGGAGGAATATTAAAAAAATTCAATTGATTTTTTTATGGAATTCCTAAAAGAATTTCCTAAGGAGTTTCCTGAATGCATTTTTAGGCAATTCCTAAAGGAATTTAGAAAGGAACTCAAAATATAATTTGCGAAGAAATTCCTAGATTTCTACAGGAATTCCTAAGACCTCCGAAAATTGATGCAAGAATTCCTTCGGAAATTCCTTGAGCAATACTTTTAGAAATTATCCCAGGAATTTCTCAAAAAGTTCTAGAATTAAATTCAAAGAAACTCCTGGGAAATTTCTAAACGAATTTGTAAGTGTTGGTTATGTTATGTGATGAGTGTTGCCGAGAACTTCATGAAAATGTAGTCCAATGCGTGAATTGTTTGTGAATGGCAGGTAAAACTCGTCTTTATGGATAGGTTTTCCCAGTTCTTTAGCAACTGCATTAAAGCAGGGCATGATTATCCTCCACCACCCTATAAGACCGCATTCAGCCACTCACCATAGTCCTCCAACCCAACACCAGAAGGCCAGAAGCACCTTCGTTAAGTAGTCATTAAGGGGTGGCGTAATTGGGTCGCAACTATACTGCCGCTAACCGCAAGTCGAGCACATATGTATATGGGGCTCCATATACAGATGTGCTCGACTTGCGGTTAGCGGCAGTATAAGACGCGGCGACTGACCTGGAAAAGGAGGTCATGACCCTGGGATGCGGTCACTATTCCTGCGGTCACTATAAGTATTTCGAAGCGAACGGATGTTACAAAGTTACAAAGTTACCAAAGTTGGAAGTTGAAAAGTAGAGAAGAAAGTGTGTGGAACAAGAGAAGGCGTTGAGGACAACTCCACTGTTTTTGGGTTGAAACCTCCAGCAAGAACCGCCGTCATTCCCAGAACAGAGTTGTTTGCTGCCGAGTCATCAGCCCCAGAAGGAAGGAAGGAAGAAGAGGCAGTAAAGGAATGAAGGGGTGCAGTGCTGCAAGGCTAGCACTAGCTTTAAGACAGAGTGAAGACAGAAGTGAATAAAGTGTCACAAAGTGAAGCTCTGTGGTTTTCCCTGCATACGATTGCGAGTTTCCTGTCCCCGAGTTGCTTGAGGTGAGCGTGGTGACCCTGAGGCCATTGGTTCAGGGAGTCTCAGCATAGCGCTGGGCATACTTACCCGATAATTACAAATTCTTGAATTATTTTTAACTTGAGCTCTTGAAGGAACTTCCGACATTCTTAGATTTCTCCAATTTTTTTTGGGCATTGCTCCAAGATTTCCTTCAGAAACTCTTCCAGGGATTTCTCGCTTATCTTTTCAAAAGGACCAAAAGGACCTAAGTAACATTTTTTCATGAATTAATTTGAATAAGCTTTCATATTGGTCTGTTGATTGTACTATTCAAATTAATTCATGAAATAATGTTACTTAGGTCCTTTTGAAAAGTTATGCGAGATTTCTTTGAAAAATCCTCCGGTAACAACTTCGGAAATAAATCTTAAAATAATTCTTAAAGAATTCCTTTTAAACATTTTCCGGAAATACCTTCCGAAACTCCTTTAGAAATATCTACGGAAAATATTTTAGTTATTCTTTCGGATATTCCTTTGAAAATTTCTATGGGGATTCGTTCTGGAATTCCTTTACAAATTCCTTCGGGAAATTATGAAGGTTGTTTAAGATTTTTTTTTTATTTTTTTTAGGAATTCATTTAAGAGTTACTTCAGGAATTCCACCGGAAATCCCCATGGAGATTCTTTCACAAATACATTGAGAAATTTCTTCAGAAATTCTTTCAGAAATTTCTGTTAGCGTTGAGCTTAATTTATAAATTTAAAAAAGACGTTAATAAAAATTAAAAGAAAACAAGATCTTCTAAAAAGGCCTCCAGAAATTCTTTTAGAACTTTCTCCGGCAAATTTCTCTGGAATTTTCTACAGAATTTCCAGATTCTGAGGAAACTCCTTTGAAATGTTTTTCGGTAATACCAGCGGAAAAACTTTTGGAGAATTCTTTTGATTTTTTAGGAATTCCTTTAGGAAATAGTTTGGAAAATCTCTTTCATAAATCTTGACTATTTCGTAGAAAATTCCATCAAAAATTCCTTCAAACATAGTGTTGGAAATACCTTCAAGGAAGTATTGACATTTCCAAAAAGTACATCCAACAAAGTATCGGATAGAATTCAGGTATTTTGTATGGTTTTATTGAAGAAAAGAATTGCTAAAGGAATCTCTAAAAAAATATCAAAGAAATGTTCGATGAATAAAACCTACATTTCTCCAGACTTTTCTTCAGGAACTTCTCTAGAAATTCCATCGGAAATTTCGAATAAAATTAATTAAAATTGGCGAGATATCAGATTTTTTTTCAGAATAATGTTGGCGTATAATTAAACTTCAGTGACAAGTCACATGCCCCATCGTGCTCTAGTTTAAATCCACTAAAGATCGCGGATACTTAGTAAATGAATATTCATGCAAACGGTGCAACGAAAAGCAAGCCTTGTGTTTCCTGTGCCTCTTAACCTCTTATTTCTTGTGCGTTGTATAGATATAAAATGAAGAATTTAATTCTTCGGGTCATTTTTCTTAGTAACGAACAAGTTTGTAGGAATTGATCACAAGAAAAGCTGTTTTACACTGCTAGCTGAGCCTTGTATAAAAAAAATAATATTTGCGCATATAGGGAGACGGCAGGTATTTTCGTCTGTTCGTCATAGTCTCGAAAACCAATAAAAGAGACGCTTTTTGTAAAACTCATGCGTACCAAATCGTAAGCTCAGGAGAAACGTTCTTCATAGTTGAGTTCTAGCAGATTGACGTTGCTTTCGTTGGTTTTAGCCCCTATGACGATGGACGGAAATACCTGCCGTGTCCCTACATGATAGTACAACATTTAAGTTGTGTAAAATAAGGATGATTACTCATGTTTCGATATAACGTACAACTTTGAAATCGAAATGTACGTTATATCGAAGTTTACCTGTATCATATTTTCATTAAAAAAATAATTTGGGTTTTTAGATAGGATAATTAAATAAACAATTATTCACGGTTAAATATCACACTTATTGCCAAGTTTGTTATTTTGGAAATAATTATTATTCTTCCTCGTTTTTGTTGAAGATTCAAGACAGATTATTATCTTAACTCTTCAATCTTCTCAAGTTATATTAAAAGTTGTATCATACTCTGTTATTACTCAAAAGCAGATTCTCAAAACTAACAATAATATAAAGAACGCCTTCTTACTATAAATAAAATAAATAAAAAAGTCTGCTTACCACTGCCAAGTGGACCACTCTTGAGAAAGTCTTCAAAGCAAGTTCAGAACTGATGATTTATTTAACATAAAACTGCAGCACAGCATTTGCGAAAAATAATCCAAGTTTCTTGGAGTGACACGACACATGGATTGTTTTTTACCGCTACCACTTCTGCCTTATAACCAGGAAGTCGTGGGTTCGATTCCAGGCTCGTCCCTTCCCTACTTTGTATTTCTATGTTACTTCTTTCTCACGTTCTGCCAAAACGATTTCTACTGTTATAACCTTCCACACCAACAATTTTAAAACCTCCTGTGGCATCTATGAGAAATCTTAAAGTTCTCTGCATCTTTCTCAAGTTAGGTGTCCAACTAACCATTCTTTCCCTTCCTCAGCATTCGCAAGGACATGGCCAGGACAAATCTCGACTATTGGAGAGAGCATTACTTCCTTCTATCTAAGAGATAGTGATTAGTCCCAAATCAGTATCTGGGGTAATGGATGAAAGTGATGCTACTCTCAAACCAATAGTCCAGGTTTGTACCACCCAAGTAGCACACGCAACATCTTCCTAAAAGCTCCTTGTTCCTATTCAGTTTTATTAAAGGCGTTGGAAAAACATCAAAGCACGAAAAAGTTGCATCAAGATGTCAAAACGTTCGAATTGTGATCAATGTTTCATTAAAATTGCAATGCATTACTTGTTTGACATTTGGAAACAAACAAACAAAGAATAATGCACTTCATGTTGCAAACACGAAACAAAATCATTAAGTTGCATATTTTTCACCATGTAACTTCAATGCGTCTTTCAAAATTTAATTGTTTGTTTAAATTAAGTTGCAGATAAGTTGAATGTGTCTTCATGTTTAAATTAGCATCGTTCAACGTTTTGACAACTCACATTTTTTTCCTGTGATGGTGCAATAGTCCCAATAGTCATCCCCCGAAGTATTGCTTAATTGCGGGCCGGGGGAATGACTGGAGAGGAAGGAGTTGTTTTTTGTGCGTCGGGAATGGTGATCCCATCCCACACTACCTGGGTACGCCTCCCCAAGTGTCTGGTAGCAGATTTCCGCCACCTTCGTTTTAAAAAGAGTTATGCTGCGTCGTAGCATGCGTGAAATAATAAAAATGACAGTTGTGCGTTGCTTCCGTTTTGAATAGGGTGCCCTTGAAAACGCGAGTGCTTTTTCTTTTGGATTCCGAGAGTCCTGTCCTTGAAGAACTCAACTTTAAATTTATTTATTTATTTTCAAACTAAAGCCAAAGTGGTACATAAAAGTCTTCTGCGGAGGGTCCGTAAATCGCCTTCCACTTGATCGATCCACCTTGCTCGCTGCGTACTTAGTCTTCTTGTTCCCGTCAGATCGTTGTCGAGGACCATTTTCATTGGATTTCTGTCCGATATTCTGGCTACATGCTCGGCCCAACGCCGTTTACTGATTTTCGTGGTGTGAACGATGGATGGTTCTCCTAATAGCTGATGCAACTGGTGGTTTATTCGCCTCCTATACGCATCGTTCGCCATCTGCACCCAACACGCAACACTTTCCTTTCCAAAACTGCGCGTTGTCCAGATCTCGTGTCGGTAGAGAACTATTGGTCTAATAAGCGTTTTGTAGATAGTCAGTTTGGTACTGCGGCGAACTGTATTCGATCGGAGCGTCTTGCGGAGTTCAAAGTATTGCCCAAGTCCTGGTGTTAATACGACTTAACTTTGTGTACAAGGTGTTCAAATTTGTCTCTCTCATGAATGATATCAGAAATGAAGAGAGCTACATCGACCTACCGTATGCTGTTCCGTGGAAGAAGCCAAATTTGAGTTAGTCGGGGTCCTGCCAAACCGCACTAACCGACTTTTATCTCTGACCTGCGATATTTTGTTCGTAAAAGAAAAACGGAAATCATTTCATATCAATTCGTTTGTTGTAAGATATCCTCAGTTTTTGGATAAAGTGATTTTTGATATGATTTGTGATTAAGTAAATCTGTTAAACAAAAGCTTGAACAGAAAAATCGGAAATGTTTTGTTGGCGCTTGGTGTGATTTAGCAGAACCCAGGCCAGTTGTTTTCACTATGTTTCCGGGTGAGTGAAATTAACATAAATTTGAGTTGGTGAAACTTAGAGGTGGATTAAAATTCAACACGATAGTAAAGGTAAAGTACTCAGCGGATTTATGTTTCGCATTTTACTTACTTTTAGCATCTTCCACTCAAGGGCGGATTTGAGTGAAAGGAACCATAAAGTGATTTCAAGACCATTTCGTATGTATAGGTTAAACGACTTCGTCAGTAGCCAGCGCGGCGAGGAAAAGTTAATTTTCAGTGCAAAACGTAAATAAACGAGCATAAATTTCATACACAATTTCAAGCGGACATTGGCAAGTCAGATCACCCCCAATAAAGGCATCATGAATTGAGTTGATTTGGGGTTCCATGTACATTAGCTATCGGAGCTTGACATATCATCATAGGGAAATGTTTCCGGTTGTGGGCTACCCTTAGCTATTTTTGACATTTGATAGATACGACAAATCTGATCAGTGTTAAATTTGTAGGTTGACAGCATACAGTATAGCGGACACGGTTGAACTTTAAGCCAACTGACCGGACAATGCCTGCATCGGAATTCGCGTGGTACGAGTAAAAAATATTAAACTGCATAACTCCATTATTGCTCTTCAAAGTGCGTGCACTTATGTAGTTTCGCAAACAAAAGAAAAAATCCATATCTGAACAATTTTTTTTTTCGTATTTTTTAACAAAATACGTATTTTTAGACGATGATTTTTTATTATTACATTCAAAAAAGTAATCATAACATAGTTGTCATTTTCGTCATACCAGGGGGCTGACGTACCATGTTCGGACATTATGTGCCACAGCTCATTCCTTTTCACTGAATCGTACGCTGCTTTGAAATCCATGAACAGATGGTGAGTCTACAAGTTGTACTCAAGGAATTTATCAAGGATCATCCGCAGGCTAAGCATCTGATCCGTCGCTGATCGGCCCTCACGAAAACCTGCCTGGTATTCGTCGACGAAGGACTCCTCAAGCGGTCTCAGTCTATTAAAAAGAATACGCGACAGGATTTTGTACGCCGAGTTCAGAAGGGTGATCCCTCTGTAATTGTCACACTCTAGTCTGAGCCCTTTCTTATTCTTCTTATTATTTTATCCTCTCATATTTTCTGGATAATGTGGTGGATTGATTGTTTCAGCTGCTCACTTCCGTGTTTGAGAAGCTCGACCGGGATCTCGTCCGTCCCAGCTGCTTTATTGTTTTTCAACTCATTTAGAGCCTTTTTAACCTCGTTCAGCGTTGGTGGTTCAACAGCTTGACGGTCGCCGACAATGTCCATTCTGCTCCTTAATACACCTTCATTTTCACCGTTCAACAAATCTTCGAAGTGCTCCTTCACCTGGCTGCCGCTGTCTTGTGTGTCAGCAAATTCCCCTCGCGGTCATTGCACATGGTGGGCACTGGCGCAGTTTTATGCCGCGCCATTGACAGTTGCGTAAAACCTCCGCATATCGTTTCTATCCATGTTCTCCTGCGTTTCAGCTATCACACTCTCTTCGTGTTGCTTTTTTTTCTGCGGTGGATTATTATCTCTTCTGCCCTTGCTACACTGTCGCTAGCACTCTTCATCAAACCAACTATTTTGTTGGCGTCACTGTGCAGTGCCTAACACTTCCTTCGTTGATATTTTCCCTATATTATTATATTTTTCCCTATCCGCTGGGAGCTTCAACTTCTTCAACTGACAAGCGTTGGATATTGAAACGCATCGTTCTGTTGTTTCGTGAATTCATGACGCTGGAGAGTCGCGCCCGAATTTTTGCAACTACAAGGTAGTGATCCGAGTCGATGTTTGGACCTCTGACGGACCTTTCATCTATAACATCCGAGAAATGTCGTCCGCCGACCAGCACGTGGTCTATCTGTGAGCAAGAGTCTCCACTCGGACGTTGCCAAGTTTGTTTGCGGATATTCTATGTATTATCTATAAATAATACGTGCGAAGTAGGTAATGCTTATTACAATCCCTCTAGCAGCAGCAAAGATTACAAGTCGCAGACCATTATCGTTGGTAGCGGAATGAAGGCTTTCCGTACCAATGACAGGGCGAAAGAAACTTTCTTCCGATCTGCGCATTTGCATCCCCGATGACAATCTTTACATCGTGTGTTGGGCACTCACCGTAGGCCTTACCAAGGCTCTCATAGAACTCATCCTTCACGTCATCAGGCTTATCGTTCGTTGGGGCATAGATGCTGATCAGGCTATAGTTGAAGAATTTGCCCTTCATTCTCAACACGCAAATGCGATCGCTTATCGGCTTCCACCGGATAACACGCTTCATCTACTTCCCGAAGCCAACTCTTCGTTCTGCTCTGTCACTGCCGCTATAGTAGATGTGGTACTTGAATGAAGTGTTTGTAACGTTTTACGTTTTGTTGTTGTTAATTTATTATTCGTAAACTGAAAATATTATAAGAATAAAATAATAACTTTAAATAAAAGCTAGTGTTGATAAAATCGAGCTATCTCTGTGCTCAACTCGCGTACATGGAACATGTTATAAAAGCTCTGCTTTTATAGCATGGCGCTAAATTTAAAATAAGCGGTTTAAATTGCCATGCTTCTCGGCGCCATGCAAATCATTTGGCGCGATTTTCATATAATACATTCTCCTGAAGAATAGTTACAGAGTAGTCTTTTAAAATACTTGAATAGGGCTCAAATTTGAAAAGAGGCACAGTTTCTTGGCGTAATTATTTCATCCGCTCGATCATTTCGCTAGAAGATCGGCTAGAAAGCAGAAGTACGGGATTAGAGATACTTACGTTTTGAGAATATCTTGTGTGAGTGAAGTACAATTTAAAGGTAACATTAGTGAGTGAGTTTATAAAAATGATAAGTGTTAAGTGTGATAAGTGTTAAAAGTTTTGTGTTTCTTTTTTTGTTTAGTGGTCCGTTGTATCGCGAATTCTGCTTGAATTTTTTCATTAAATCCACTACTACGAAAAAAAGATAATTATACTCAATTATGTGAGCGATTTAACTAAATACTAAAATAAATCCGTGTTGGACACAGCGCGCTGCGCTTTTTTCGTACGGCTGGAAATATCCGTCGTCTTGTGACGACCGTCCACGGTTCCGTCGTGGTGCAAGCCACGAATTCCGTTCAAGATCTTTGAGACCCGTGTGTACCGTGAAGGCCCGCCTCAAGTAGGTAGTTAAACGGAGTGTGTGAAGTCGTTCAAACCATCGTAGCGAAGAATCTCCCATCGGTCGTCCATTGCCGAAGGTAAGGTCCCTCTCCGTCAATTTATGTGGGCCGGAGCCATCCGAGAGCGCGTGTTGTCCATTGCGCGCAGTGAACCCGATCCGAACAGAAAGATAGAGGTTTCGCCGATCCCCGCTCGGTGGAACGGAAAGGTACGCGAAGCCGGGTCGCTTTGGGTACGTGTGCCTCTATCCGTAAGTGAGGATCGCCCCGGGGACATTATCGGCATTTTTACGCCGCCATTGCTCTCGCGGAACAAAACGGAAGCTTCCGTTCCAGCCGCCACTACCTCCGCATCTCTAGTTCGGCCATAACACACACGCGGGTCATCTTTACGTTGCGCGCCAAATCGCAGCGTGGACATTCCGGTGGCAGCCATCGCATCACCGCCATCGTCGAGGTTTTCTCGAGCCAGAAGCTGCCAGATTCGTCGAAGTTCGTCGGGCCCCATCGATCATCAAAAACCTGCGCAGGTACGTGTTAGAGCTTAGTTACATGGCCATGTTTGCTCTTATGTTTCCATTTCCGTTGTAAAACGTCCAGCACGAATAAAATATTCTAGAAGTAAAGTGATGGTGATTTAGTTTAATTACATTTAACGTCAGTTTCTAAACTCACTAATTTCGGGAGCCAAAACACGTTATTTCTTGGTTGTATGGAAACTTTTGCGGTCCCTAAGGTCTTACGGTGAATGAATGGACGGAGATTTAGCTTGCGCTTGAGAGATTTTGCCAATTTCGCTTAATAACCGTTCTAGAGTTTTCCCTGAGCCAAACAGTCTCAAAAGGTCGGGCAATTAAAACGTGACCGGTGGTCTCTCGTTGAGAGTGGCGCTAAAGCCGCCGATTAATTAAACTCGGTAAACGTGAACGGTTATAAGTTCGCTGTGGAATCCACCGACCGGAATTCACGTTCTCCAGTTCTGGACCACCGTATTTCGTATTTTCACCGTATTTGACCCATTGTCACCCCCGACGATGGTAACTGTAAAAACAATAGTTGTTCTTAAGTATGGCGACAATTAAAACACGAACCCTATATCATGAGTAAAACCTTCTGAAAAGATAAATGCAATCCATAAAAAGGCGCACAACTTCGAGTAAATGTACCCATAAATTCATACAATTCAAAATGCATTTGAACATTTATGGATCGTTGTTCCAATCTATGGACAAAAAACGTCTTGCCGACACTGGTCGACAGTAAATTTGTGTTCGCGATGCTCATGTGTTGCATTTGTAATTCTCGACCTCTGGCTACTGGTTGCTGGCGTTTGTTGTTTGATCTGGAAAATTCCGAGATTATTTGGTCACAAAATAGGAAGGGCATCATCGCTTTAACGTCGTTGAAGTCATTTGCATGTTTTCATGTTTACATGTTCAGATAAGTTAAATTACTAAGTTTTACGATAGTCTAAGATTTTACGATATCTGAATGTCCCCATGAATGTTTTTCAGGCAAAACGGGGTAACGATTTTGAAAACTGTTCAGCAGCATAAAAGCATATGGAAACGCATGGTACATTTGTGTGATGATTCATTTTGTGACTGAACTTTTAACGCAAATTTTATCTCATCCGTTTTATGAAATAAATGAACAAGTGTACTGGCTTTTGTAAAGACATGTATTATGGGATACCTGAACCCAATTGATGCATGTTGGGAAGAACATGTTCTTGGTGTGCATTTCGAAATACTACGATCAAAGTATCCTTAGCATCATTAACTACATATAGCAGGTTGCCAGGCATCTTCTAGGCCGATTTTTACGAATTCTTTCTGCGGATGTCTTATCCACCTCATCTGGTATTCTGTAGTTTGCTAGTTTGTTTTGTTGCATGGGATACTAATTTTTTACAAGATGGCTGAATTACGAATGCTGTCATTTAAAAAGCTGAAAACTCGATTTATCAAATTCAATGTGAGTAAAATTTACTGCCATACGAAGGCTCCTGGCGGAAATCGAAACCAGCTTGTCCCTGTAAGCCCCTAAGGCCCTTGCGTATTATATTAGTTTGATGCAGATGTTCTAGGCTCTCCAAATCGTTGTGGAGATCCAAGATCCAATTAGTCTGCCAGGTCAACTTCATATTGTATCGAACCAGAATCAACTCAGCTTGTCCACACAAGTCCACCAGAGCCACTTACCAATTATCTTCTTCTTAATATTATTATTATTAGCGTTACATCCCCACAATGGGACAGAGCTGCCTCGCAGCTTAGTGTTCGATAAGCACTTCCACAGTTGTTAACTGCGAGGTTTCTAAGCCAGGTTACCATTTTTGCATTCGTGTATCATGAGGCTAACACGATGATACTGTTATGCCCAGAGAAGTCGAGATAATTTCCAATACGCAAATTGCCTAGACCGGCATGAACCAAGCCACCCTCAACGTGGTCTAACATTGTAGCCGCGCGTCTTACGTCACGGCTAAGGAGACACTTACGGAATTATATGCAGTCCAAATTAGTTTGATTCAGATGTTCTAGGTTCTCCAAATTGTACTGGAATTCAGCTCAATTGGTCTACAAGGCCCACTACTCCTAATATCAAACAAGGGCAGCTACGCCTGATATCCAAACGAAATCAACGTCCACGCATAAGTCTATAGAGCCGCCCGTATTATATTGCAGTCCGAATAAGATTTGATGCAGATGACCATAAAGACTCCTATGGACTTATGTGGACATACTGGGTTGATCCCGATATGATATCAGGCGTAGTTGACCTGCTAGACCAAATGATCTGAACTCCAGAATAATTTAGAGAACCTCATTTATCTACGTCGCTCCAAAATAATACGCAAAGGGCTTTAGAAAGTTTGCAGGGGACAAGCTGAGTTAATTTCCGTTTTAAAGTTCTTCTTAATCGGTGAATTTTACTCATATTGAATTTGGTAAATCGATATTTTCTACATTTTAAATGATACAGCAAAAAAAATGGGATCTCTAGAAACATAACAAACTAGCAAACTACAGGAAACTAGATGAGGTAGATTAGACAATCTTAAGAAAAGATTGTGAAAATCACTTAGAAGACCTGGAACGTGCTATTTGAAATCAGCCAGGTCTAATGATTTCTGGATCATGATATTCGACATGTTTACCAAGAACATGTACTACCCAATATGTAATTAGGTTCAGGTTTCCCATAATACAAGTTTCATAAAAAAGGGATGAGTTGAAATTTGCCTGAAAAGTTTAGTCTCAAGATGAATCATCTCACAAATATCTTCTGTAGATTAAAAAAAACACATAAGGCCGTTACAAATATTTAATTAACTTTTTGTCCTACTTGTGTCTCGAATGGTCGAGGAGGGGGGATAATAAAAAATAAATATTGAAGTGAAAAAATCAAAAAACTCCTCAGATTCGTTAAAGACTTGTTTTGGAAATCCTCAAAATTATCCAAAATTTTATTTTGATGCCCCTCAAAATGTTATTTTTGGCAAAATAAATCCGAGGGGAGGGACAAAATAGATTTCAAATATTTGTATCGGCCTAAATAAAGTTAAAAAAAAATCTCACATATAGGGGTAATGACGGCTTTGGCAGGTTTTTGTTCTATTATTGGCAGGGGTTTTGACTGTTGATTATGCTCAAATTTGGTTCAACATTCTTCGCATGTCAAAAGATATTGTGGCCAAATTTCATAAAACCAGTCGGCAAAACCCCTGCCAATATCGGACCGCCTAGCTATCTATATTTATGCATTCGGTTTATGCTCATAGATGCTGCCGAGCAGCTTTTAAAATCTGTACCTATCGTTTCTCTTATGGGAAGAGACTATATTCCTCACGAATATTTACAAAAAAAAACTACATTGGCCGAAAACGCTAAAACCAATTAAAACTAAAGGGTCAAACCGCTATGTTTTAACTTTGGGTTTAATCGCAACTAATAACACTGTCATAATAGAATGCACGTGCGTCGATCATAAGAAGTAATTTACGCCCTGTTTTAAATAGGGTTAAGGCAGGCATTTTCGTCTTTTCATCAAAATCTCAAAAGAAACCAATAAAAGGGGCTCTTTTTCGACAAACGACACACTACGACGATGGACTGTGGAAATTCCTGCAAATATTCCTACTTTCGGAAACTTTCTATGGACTATTTTTTTTGTGGTAGAGCAGTTCTTCAAATTTATTTGATACCATAAAAAAATAAGTTCAATGTATTCATAATTCAGGATATTTATAATAATCTAGAAAGTTGTAAATTTGTATTGAAATCATTCAAACATTTGATTTAATATAACATCAGATTTACCCAATAGTCGCAAAACAAAATCTCGCAAACAGTCTACTCATGAATATGCCATTGCCTTCTCCGAACCGTTCCCATCAGTAACCGTATCTTGACTTTTACGTTGCATCCGTTTAAATTTCCCAGAATCTAAATCTCATTTAAAATGGAAATAATCCTCTCTCAATCCTTGGCTTCCCAAGTGCTGCTGAATTGCAATCGCGTCTTTCGGTCCGGCCGGGGTGTGATATAATTTTGCAGATGGTGCAAAAACCCAACCGAAAACGAACTGCCCGAGAAGTGTCTGCATCGTCGTCGAGTGGTGTTGCATGCCCAGTCCAGCCCAGCACTCACGCATACCACGTTTTTTTTATTCGAATAAGAGAATAAATTCAGATCCATCTGCACGTTTGGCCACCACCACGCTGCTGCCGGCGGCCGGGTTTCAGTTACACGGGCCCAGCCAAATTTTCGAACGGTTGAACTGGAAGAGCAATCAAGTTGTTGCCGGGCGCGGTAGAACTTCTCGATCGAAGAAGAAGCCCGCAAAACCGAAAAAGTAGCACCATGAGCCGTCAACTTCGATTGCGAGCCGAGGGATTCCTTCCCTGACTTCATCCAAACCGGCAACGATTAGTCTTTTTGTCACTTTCCACTTCACCTCGTACGTCTCCATCATTGACCGCCGGATGAAGCTTGCCGGCATTTCAGGCCTTATGCTCGCATACTGAAAGGCTTTAGGGTCAATATTATGGCACATATGAGTGCTCCCAGTTCTCGCTTCATTTCCAAATCGTCGATGACGCTGAAGTCAAAAATAATTCCTCGGATCTTAGTGTTGAGTTAGTACCTACCTGTACTATCTACAATTACGACAAAAATAATTGGAACATGTAATATAACATAGCTATGAATAAAAACCATGACCAATAAAAATGCACTATCGCCATAGTTATGTGGATTAATCAAACTTTTCATGTGTTTCGTTGCCTTTTTCCAACGCTGTGTTGTTGTTGGCACCAGGAGGAAACTCCAACACATTTAAATGATCGAGATTGTACGGCCGCCGTTTGCAGCGCAGCATGCTTCACGTGTTCGAGTTGCCTACTGTTCGTGCCGCGATCACTATGCTGCAGAGTTAGGAAACTGTTCTTTTTTGAACTTGCTTTTCCGTTTATGCTGTGACCGTATAGGTACGTGATCGAGAGCTATGTAGGAAAGATCGGAGAGAGAACCGCGAGAAGATGTGTACGTGCTGAGCGAAGAAATCCCACACCGGCTGAGCCAAATTCGGTATGAAAGTATCGATCATAGACAAAGAAACTTGTAAATTAGAGTTAGAATAGTTTACGACTTGATTCGACTCGACGAATAAATTGACATCTTCAGTAGATCGAATAACCGTTCGACATGAAATACATGTACATATATTATAATTGCTATTAGTTTCAAGTGCAAAGGCCGCTTGCCTGTGGCTCAACGATCATCGGAGAACAGAACTCTAAGTTAGCTGGACTGGCGGACGGAGTTTGTCCATTGCCTACGTTATGCCTACGCCTGAGGAGCGCTACGTTGAAACCAGGATGGAGGAAGCGAAAACCGATTACCGCAGAAAAGGTGTGATGTTGTGTCTCACTCTCGCCGGAAGCCCCACCGACCGCACGGAGATAAGATAAAGTGAGATGGAAGGCCGCACCGCACTGCACGCAAATCCGGTCATGATCGCGGGAATGATGGAGTGTTCTTGTGGCGAGCCGAAAAATTACAGCTTCGTGTCGCGTCGATTATGCTGAGCGGTGGAGGAAATTTATTGGGGAGAAAACATAGTCGGGGAGTTATTGCTGTGGTAGGTATACCGAATAAAATTTTATTTGATGATGTTTCAGCTTTATAGTCTTCTTACTTACCATTGACTTAGCCCAGCTTATCCTTATGTTGTTTAATTATAATAAAAACGCTTATTATATATGGTGCTTTTGAATAGATAAAAATACTACTACCTATGTCTACTGGTTGAATAATTAGCCGCTTGGCAAAAAACATTGGCGTTGGTGAAGTTCTTATAGTAAACTGTCACTGTGAATTGAAATGTTAATAATTTATTATCGTACACTAATGAATCAAATCCTTTAGCTTAGCTCAGACTGCTCCAAAGTATATTTTCATGGGTAATTTTACCCCATGCATTATAATTAAAAACAGCTAAAGTGGATGTCATCTTAAAATAAGAATCCAGATCAGGAAGTACGAGACACTGAAGACACCAACCTTACTGTTGAGGTCAGAAATACTTATCTGTCAAGATACCACAATTAAATTAGGAATTGTAGATTCAATGGGATTATACAAACTTCGTCTTACTTGACAAGTGAAGACATTGTTCACTAAAAAGCTCAAAATAATTTTTCTTAACAAATCTTAAAATTGTAGAAAATCTCATTTTTTACTTTTCTTACTTTTGGGTCCAATACACTCCGAGTGGTACATTTTGGGGGGGCCGACTTGAAAGATCTCCATCCTGGGCAGTGTACAGCTATAGCCTTAACCTGTTGCCAAGTTAGATATTGATCAATCTTCTTTTATTTCTATTGTTGGAGGATCGACTGTAATTTTTATATTTTATTTTACGGCTACGCAGTCTTTATTGGTAGAAACGAGTTTATTCGTTGCCCAACTTTTATTTCTTTATTGAAATTGCGCCGCCAGGAGCCTCTGACCCTCTGCTGCGATGTCCAACTGGGTTCCAGTCTAGTGCTTGTTTACAGATTTTGTCTCTGCCCCTACGTAAGATGTGTAACTCAGCTCAACTCACCTTTTGTTCCCGAGGAAATTCAACTGCGACGAAACATTGATAAGAAGATGTTCACCTTGTTTGGGAACCTTCACTAAGATACCTTGCATCCTACCTACCTGGATACATGTTTGACTACAGCATCGATACACCTATGCCTATCGTATTGTAGAGCTCCATAATCGTCGGTCTTGGGCGATGTTTCTCCAGTTTCCTCGAACGTTTTAGAGTCCCCAGGTCCGATTCCACCGCGTGCAGCCGTAGCGTGTTTGTGGCCTTTCACCGAAAGTCGCCTCTATGCTCAAGCACAATATTGTTTTCGCTATTTCTTTTTTTTCCGAGCATGCGCACTAAGTGATCAGCCCACTGAAGTCTGCCCGTATTTTATACCGATTTACAATATTTTTCTTCTTTATATATTGCTTGATACAGCTCATGATTCGATGCGTCTGCGCCACACACATCATTTTCTGGTTTCCCTCCGAGTATTGTACGCAGCATTTTCAAGCTCACGAAAACCCCGAAAGCTCTCCAGGTCCGCCTCTCTTTTAACGTCCATGCTTCCATGTTTATAAAGGGCCACTCCACACTCCAGTTTTTTAATTCTGCGGCTCGGCGCAAAAATTCCGCACAGCCGTCTGCCCAGCAAAGGTAAAAACGGATAGCCGCATTTCCGTTTATCTTACACCGATAGAAAAGCGCGCAATGTCGGCTTGAAATTGCTGCACAGCAATCTAAAGAAGCTGACTTCCGCTCGCTAAAAAAAGCAGCTTGCACGAGTGTAACTGTGATCGCAAACGTCGTTTGATAAATAGCGCAAAAATTAAAGGATTCCTGGGTGACTCCCCTTGTGCCCAGAATGCCAGACGGAATCTTGAATTCATCGGAGAGTGGCGTCACTGAAACTTGCCTTGACGAAAGAGAGCTTTTTTCTTTGAAGTCAAGATACGGAATATGAATCCAGTTGACGATCCCACGACGGTGAACCAAGACGGTTTCAGTTTCAAAATAGCAAGATCATACGGAACTTTATCAAATGCTTTCTAGAAAAGTCAATATACACAGCATCTTGACTTGTTGCCCGCTTCTCGATGCATCCAATAACACTATTGGTGAAGCTCATCAAATTAGAGATCGATCCGAACGTTTTTACATGAATCCATGCTGGAATTCGTGATATAACGGATTTAACTTTGCGCTGGATGAAGCTTGTCATCGAAACAGTCTTTCGAGGTACTTTGGTCCAAACAGTTCCAGGAGTTGAAATGGGTCCGAAAATTGACAGGGGCTGGGACAGCCAGCGAGGGCTACAGTTTTTTTTATGAACGACGGTGGTATCTTAACTGGACCAGGTAACTTCCAAACATCTACTGAATTCAGAGCGTTAAAAACAATGTCGAAACTGAGGTTTAGCTGCGGTTGATGGATGTTGAAGCATCGCTTGTAACTCATCTAAATATTGTTGTGAGTGGTGGAATGGTAATCTAACTCAAACACACTGGCAGAAAAGAACATCAAGAGATTTGCAGAGAGTGTTGTCGAGCGGAAGAATTATGATTACCATAAGGAGACGTTATTCAGGAATGCCAGCTGACCTTTTTGCAGTATTTTAAAACAAAAGACCAGAACGATGAAGGGTTCTTTTGAGCTTCCGTTGCATTTGTTCAATGTACTCATGAAACGAACTTCATGCACGCTGTTATACTCCAGCTTCCTGCAAGGTTAGACAGCATACTTATTTCTCAGTTGTCCTGGAACCAAAAAGAAATAACGTTTTCGGGCCTTGCGTAGACGGTTCAACTTAGTCACTGCGCAGCTGCGGAGAGTTCCACCATGATTGTGGTTATTTGGCATTTTGCTTGGAGCACATTCTTAGCGGGTTTTCAGCGGGAAACGGGTATAGAGCAAGCAAATTTAGTTTCTGTCCTGCATGTTGCGGGTTATAAGCTAAAGCTGGTTACGTTAATCCGTAAAAAGGCCCTATTCACAGCAGCACTTTTTCACTTCACGAGGAAACGTCATTATTCATGTCTGAAAGACGTTCCAAAGGTAAACAAGTTCTTCAAGCAACTTCAAACACATCCCAATCCAGCATTACCTCAGCACCAACACCACTAGGTCTTCCTCTATTTCTACTTGCCACCATGTTCTTCGTCTTGGTAGAGTTAATGGTTAACGTATCAGTTGCGGAGATATCAGTTGCAGACATTATCTGCCACAACTAATTCTTTTTCAAGTTTGCACGTTGTACTCCCGGAATTTGTCAAGGATCATCCGCAGCCCTAAACCTGGCTTATTTGATCACCGTCGTTGATCAGGCCCTTACGAAAAACCACTGCCTGGTATACGCCGACGAAGGACTCCTAAAGCGGTCTCAGTCTGTTGAACAGGATACCGCGACGCGCTGATTTTGTAGCCGCCGAGTTCAGGAAGGTGACGTCCCTCTGTGATTGGCACACTCCTAGTCTGTGCCCTTTCTTTATAGATTGAGTATGTGATTGGGCAGCCCTGCATCCAGTCAGGGCAGGAAAAAATTCGGACCCCGGGCGGGCAGTTTTCCATGCTCTCTTATATTTACGGCACAACTTTGACTACTAGCCAACACAAAAGTCATTATACTTGATTTTTACGCCACATACGATGCTAAAGTGGAGGCGATATACGTACAAGTTGTATGATGCAGTACGTATATCGCCTCCACATTAGCATCTTATATGACAGCATATTCGATCTTGTGTATTGACTGGAGTATCCAGTTCTTCTACGGAGCACCTTTTCATCGTGGCATCTTCCAATCAGCATGTGTTGAACCATCTTCCAACTCTCTCCTCCAGCCGACGAATCCGCGCAATGCGCAGACGTATTTCCCCGATGAGGAGGTGATGATCACACGCGATATCGGCACTACCTTTATTCCGTACATCAAGAAGGCTCCGCTTCCATTTTCGGTTGACGCAGGTGTGATCGATTTGATTTTTTGTTAAGCCGTCACGAGAAAGTCACGCGACCTAGTGAACCGGTCGTTGAGGGAAAAACGATTCCCCGATCACCATAGAGTTGTTATCACTGCGTTCGGCAAACAGCTCTCGTCCATGATGCGCTCATAATTTGAATTGGCGGATTCGATTTTTGCATTGAAGTAGCCCATACAGACCTTGGAATTCTATCTACGACGGCATTTAGTTGGCTGTCGAAGTTCTCTTTGTCTTGCAGATCGGCAGCATCGGTTGGCGCATAACATTGGCTTATATGTAATAATAAGGTTTCAGACCTGTATTCTGAATCTGCCAACAGTTGTTTGTGCATTAATAATAGAGTTTCCTTCTACTTCTAAAGCACAGAATGGCCAGGGGGCTTAGCAGGAAGCCAACTCCCGGGGAACGAGTTCACCTTGTAAACTAGAGTCCAGAAGAATTTGTTCCGACGACATTCTGTGTTCTCCAAGACTTCACTTCGTCCCTGGATCTCCATGCGGCGTACCTCATTGGCAAGTTGCGCCAATTTACCCTGCTGAGCTAGGGTCAGAAACGTTCCATGATTTCGTGTACGTTGTTTCGCAATAAGAAACGTTGCGGTTGCTAAGAGTCGTAAATTTCGTCACATTTTAAAAAGTTGTGATATTTGATTTTCTGTTGTCGAAAAAACTTAGAGAGCAAATCGTCATACGCGATACTACGTGGTACATTGAAGGTTAGTCATACTAGATCAACTTTTCCTCACCAAAATGTTAGATATTCCTTTCATATGTGGAAAGTTTCGGTTTTTCCTACTTTGCCATCTTTTACTTTGATATATTTTTGGAATAACTTAAGGGGTGCTTAGCAGGTGGAGCCTATCTCCAAAAAAGGACACAGACAATACCGCCTACAAGGTATTTATTTATTTATTATCAGACCTGTGTGGCCCTATGCAGTACGGTACAAATTTTTGTAAAGTCTTTTCCATTCAGCTTGGTCTCATCGCTGCACGTCGCCAACCACTGCAATCCGCAAATGGTCGTCCACTTTATCGATCCACTTTGCTCGTTTATTTGCACCTCGTCTTCTTGTTCCCGTCGGATCGTTGTCGAGAACCATTTTTCACCAGATTATTGTCTGACATTATGGCTACGTGCCCGGCCCATCGCCAGTCGTCCGATTTTTCACTTGGTGTGAACGATTGATGGTTCTTCCAACGGCTGATGCAACTCCTGGGTTCATTCGCCTCCTCCACGTACCGTCCGCCATATGTACAGCCCACCATAACAGATGGTACGCAGCACTTTCCTTTCGAAAACTCCCAGTGGGTGTTGATCCTCCACGAGCATCATCCTGGTGTCGTGTAGGTAGAGAACTACCGGTCTAATAAGCTCTCTTTTTTCGAACGGACCGATTTTACGAGAAATCAAAAGAACGTACGAATTTCCCTGCACTTGATGCGTCTCGAATTTCTCTCCACTGAGGTATCGTTTATCCGGAAGTCACCAGTATGAGAGCCCAAGTACGTGTATTCTTCCAACCACCTCGAATTTCGTCACCACCAATACAAAGCTCGTAGTGGGTGGCTTGTTGTCCATCCTCTCTTGAGCTTCTTCCTATCATGTACTTTATCTTCGACGTGTTGATGACTAGTCCAATCTGTTTAGCTTCGCTTTTTCAGTCCTGATATGGGCATTACTCCATCTTCTCAAAAGTTACGTGCCACCAATATCTATGTCGTCAAGCGAAACCAAATAACTGAACGAACTTCGTGAAAATCGCACCCACTCTTGTCGATCCCTGCCCTTCATATTGCCCTTTCCAAAGCGATGATGTTGAATAGCAGAACTACGAAGACCATCACCTTGCCGTAACCCTCTGTGCGCTTCGAAGGGGTCTCGAGGAATACCCCTGAAACTCGAACTACGCACATCACCGCGATCCATCGTCATCTTGATCAACCGTATCGGATTGTTGATCCGGAAATCCGTTTTTCGTGCATTAGCTGCACCATGGCTGGTACTCGATCGATTGTATCATATGCGGCTTTAGAAGTCGATAAATAGATTATGTGTGCACGTTGTATTCGCGGACATTTCTGCAATACTTGATGTACGGCGAGAAACCTGGTCTGTGGTAGAGCGTTCACCCCAAAAAATCCGCCTGATACTGCCCACGAACTTTTCTTGCAATTGGTGTTACTCGAAGGCAGCACCAGTCAGAGAAAAAATGGTTGCAGCAGCTGTCATTGTAGCAAAATTTGGTCACATATCGGTTGCAGTAATCTATACCCGAAACAAATGGTGCTACTACTAGGGTAGTCGGCGGCATAACATTTGGGAGAGTACTTTGTACGCAGCGTTCAGCAATGTGATTGCGCTGTAGTTGCTACAATCCAGCTTATCCCCCTTTTTGTAGATGGGACAGCTTCCATCCACTCCTGCGGCAGAACTTCTCCATTTTTTCTAAACCTATGGTATTTACCCAGTACAGTGCTTCAGCCAGTGCCTCCCCACCACCGTGTTTAAACAGGTTTCCACAGGTACCCGAGCAACACACATGTTTACCATATGAATTGATCACAACAACTGTCTATGTGACCAGATTCAGTCACAATAAAGCTGCAGCAACCAAATTTGCTTCGATTGTACTGCTTGGGTAGTTGGTCAAATCCAGTGGCTTTGTTGTTTTTCAGCCGGCCTCAGATCTCCTCCTGAATTTACTGGAGATTCGGAGCCGGAAGTCGCATGTTCTACGCGCGCGCGTTCTCCCCAGGTCCATCACTATACCGCCATCTTCACGCCTGCCACATCGCCATTCAGGTGCTCTTCGTAGTGCTGCCGCCACCTTTGGATCACCTCTCGGCGCTCGTTCGTAAGAAGGTTCCCCGTTTATGTCACTTACACGCTTATCAGGCTGTGGCACGTGGCCCTTACCCTTGTGAACGGTTCAACTTCTCGCCAGAACTTTCGTGTGTTATGAGCCGCGGTACAGGTTGCTCCGTCTCTTCATTGGTCTCGACTCCGATCTTCCTGTACCGTGACGCTTTTCCTCCGGAAAATCGAGGTTTTGTCTTTTCCGCGCCCGTTTTGTATCGATGCCTCATTCGCCCTCGTGCCGGTGTTGCAGCAATCTCGCCCATGCTGCATTCTTCTCTTCTACTAACTGCTCACATTCATAACCGTCATACCAGTCGTTTCTCTGATCCCGGGTCCACTGCGTGCCTATGGTGCAGTTAGGTTGCGGTGCTTCAATAACGGATCAAATATCCTCTCAAACCATCTTCAAGAAGACGCGCTGCGCATAGTTGCTCTTCTTCGTTGGGAATCCCACTTCCAGCTGCTGCGCGTAGCCATTATCAGGCTAATCTACCCGTCTTGTAGCCGCCAATGTTTGTATGCACGGCCGGACGACTCTGACACATGTTGAACACCGTCAAGAGTTTTTGAGCGCAGGAACATACTTTCACAACAGCTTGAGGGGTAGTGAGTCGGATTCAATATTCGCACTGTAATGGTAAGTGCGTACGTTCGTGATGTCTGGAGAAGAATTCACCGTCGATTAGAAACGTGGTCGATTTAGTATTCCATTACTTGATTGGGTGATTTCCATATAGCGCTTGTGGATGTTCTTGCGGGGAAGAAGAGTGCTTCGGACTGCCATTCCGCGGTAAGGCTGCAAAGTTTATGCATCGTTGGCCGTCTATACATTTTCCCTTCCTTCCTACCTGAGCGATCATGTCGCCATTGACGATTTTGACGTCCCGCAGTGGGCATCCATCGTATGTCTGCTTATCAGCTATTACTATAACGCTTCTTTCTTGTCGTCGAGTCTCCCTTCGTGTGGGCGGTGCACTTTGATGATCCTATTATTTGAGAGAATCGGCCTTTTATCCTCAGCTTGCACATCACTTTGCGTTGATTGGCTGTCACCCAATCACGCGTTGGCGCATCTTACTTAAAATTATGAAGCCGGTTCCCAGCTCGTTGGTGGTGCCACAGCTTGCAATGTGCTTTGAGCGGCACACACGGTCGCTTTAGCGAACCTGCAACGCAGTACATGCGGCAGCTTTTATAGAAGAGTTTAACAGGGCCCACTGTCAAACCCCACAACATCCTAGACAGACGCCAATGGCGGCGCTCGCAGATGGCGCTGGGGTGGGATAGTCAAGCTTCTGGACCCCTTAGTCCCTGTTTAACTCCCCGCCTTACGAAAGGTAATCTCCCGAATTCTGTTATCAAGACTGCGTCGGTTTGCAGCAATTAACAATAAAGTCTTAAAAATGCGTTGGTGTAATGCAGAGACTTTTGTCGGTGAGAATATCAAAAGCAGTTTTGGGAAAGAACGATCAACAACTGACCAGATGTTTACTTTGCGACAATCTTTCTATATAATAAAAATAGGAAATGGTCTGTGTTCATATCCGCATAACTCGAAAACGGCGTGGATGGATTTTCTTCCATTCCATCATAGCAGTTACATTCGTTATAGTTTCCGATGGAGTTTATCATGTGATATTCCCTCATGCGAAAGTTATTAAGTAAAGGTTAAGAGTAAATCGTTGAAAAACTAAAATAAAAGATTCGCATCGGAATTTCGCATGGGCAGTTCACAACGTGCTTTTCACCTACTATGCAGGACAACGTCAGCCAGCTGAACTTAAAGTCATGATAAATTTCCGGAAATACATCTTGCGGGCTAATCATTTGTTTGTGGCTTTTAAGACAGCGTACGACTCAGTAAAACGGAACAAACTGTGGCATGTAATACATGTCTCCCCGGCAAAGCCTATTAGGCTAATTCGTACAACGCTAGATGGATCCAAACAGAGCGTCAGAAATTCTGGTGATACATTCTATTTGTTTGTGTCCTTAGATGGAACTGTTAACCGTTTTTTCGTTCTTAAGTTTGCCATTCATCCTTGAAAAGGCTAAATAAAAGGCTGAAACGTCAGGCAAAACAAAAACTCATCGTTTTGAATACATAGGACTAGAGAAAGTCCAGAACATGTTACATTTATACAGGTGGACTCTCGTAGTCCACCCAGGTTCACTCAGAATATGCAACGATAATTTTCTATAACTCAGAGTACGTTTATGAAAAGCTTTGAAAAGAAGTTGCGTTCTTCTATGGTGAGTTTAACAAATTGAACACTTTAACGTATGTTACGGATTTGAATGGGTCACGACAATAATTTGTTATTCAGAGTACAATAATAAAAAGCATTATAAAAACCGCACTCTTCTGATGATTTTTATTAATTGACAATTTTCACGGACGTTTCGAATCTTCTGGAAGTACACCAGGCCGTGGAATTACCAGGAATTTGGTTGATTCATGGGAATAGACAACAGCTACATTTTATTGGGATTATTGCTGGCATTTGCAATTGCCCTTCGAAAGGCGAAAATCACACAAAAATTGGAATAAGAATCTATGTTCATTCAAAACCGATTTCTTAGAACCAGAATGGCCAAATTGTCAAAATCAGTCCAAATCCATACCATTAATTTGGTTCCAAAAGATTGAGAATCGGTTTGAAAATAAACTTTTTGAGCGAATTCAAGTTAGGGTCATTTTTGACCCGCTAATCCTAATGTGTCACTTTTGGTGTAGAATTTCAACCGGTCGCTGAAAGCTGGTTTACCACCCAAAACTTTTGTTTCCAAAAGTTAGGAAAAGTCTGAAATTTTCAAAGTCCTATCTCAATTCGTTACAAAACTGCAACGTTTTAAAACATCTCTGCCCAAAATAGACCCCAATGCACTAGGAAGGTTAACACCATCCTAAATTTCTACAAAGTGATGTCTCAGATCATCCGTCTAGTAGTGAAAAAGTTTGTGGGAAGTTATCAAGCCGGCTTTGTTGATGGCCTCTCTACCAGATCTTTACTGTACGGCAAATCCTTCAAAAATGCCGATTTTCAACAGATTTAGTCAAATTGTTTTGTTAGAACTGTACTCCTGCATGAAACGTGAGGCAACAAAAGTTGAACTGATTGGCGCAACCGAAGAGCCCATCTGGGAAGCAGTGTTACGATAGACGGATATACCTTAAAGGTGGTCTATCTTGGATTCTTGATAACGGCCGATAATAATGTTAGCTGTGAATTACGAAGACACATCATCTGTGAAAGTGTGGCCTACTATACGAGCTCCAGAAAAAAGATTTACACCCGCTCCAAATGTATCATGTAGGTACATAACGTTCACAAGACCGACAGTCCTCTACATACATGAAATTTGGACCATGCTCGAAGAGAACTTGCAAGACTCGGGTTATTAGAAAGATACGTGCTTAAGAACATCTTTGTGGATGTGCAAGAGTGTTCGCCTCCAACCCAGCAGTAACTAGAAGGTGAGGAGCGCAACTTGCTGAGTTGATGGACCAAGTTAAAATTTAGAAATTTTGAAAAATATGAAGTAAACAAGACGGAATCACCGTCTTCGACCAGAAGTAACACAGACTGAACCTTAACATCTAGCATTAGACAACATGCAGGACAAGGGTGGTAATCGAACCAACACACCGTAGCACATGCATTTAGACGAATGACGTCACTAACTGCACGACCACGAAGCCCACTTGAAGCAAGCAGATTATGGTTTACTGTAAATTGGACCAAGAAAAATGGTTTTCGCATATAACCTGGAAGAGATCATCAACTTTAAGGCACTGGGTGATTATGATACATGCTAAATGCTCAAAATTGTTTGCCCAATTTATTCTACCTACATTTTACAAAAGCTATAAGAAGACTAAATTTCCACCCTGGGCTCTTTCAAGACTTGCAGAACAAATGAACCAGATGAGATCCAGTCATTCATAAGCTTATGCAAAGTCAACTATGAATCTAAAGCAGACAGCTACTCCCGTCTCCATAGAAATCCATTTGAGTACAGACGACTTCACGTTCCTCGAACAAATACCATAATTCAACATTTCAATAATCATCTCGCTCAAGGGTATGGGGACACGGTCCACCCTCTAATGCTTGAAAACTATAGTCATTGAGCTAGCAGTGACTTTCCTTTTTCTTTAATTCATTCCCTTCTTATACAAAACATAGCATCACATTCAACCACCACCGCACCGCATCGTCGTGAAGTCGAGCGCTGTACGTAGGTACGTACGAATAAGCATAGGCGAAGCAATCGGATCTGCGCTCATGCACAGAATACTCCCACTCATGTCCTCAATGCTGTAAAGGGGGTTTACTCTCTATATCCAGAGATTTAGGGAATAACCCTCATCGTTATAGCTTTGTCATAGTCGAAGTAAATCAAATAAATTTGTGTGCCAGTGTTCGTGGTCGATCTGTTGTTGTTTTCTTTCGTTTCACATCTTCCTCCGCACTGTACGGTCGGTCGGTGTGTGGCTATGTTATGAAGCGTGGGGTGACTTCTTCTCTATATGCTTTACTGCTCTGGCGTGTTTTTAAATACATTTCCACGGACCGCTTTAAGGTTTCCTTCCCACACACCACCGCCGCACTCGATTAGAAGAAACGGTCGGTCCGGCCATAGGCAACTATATGCACACAGTCTGACAGTGCCAAGATGTCTACAGCGACTCTTCGCTCTGTCTGTCGCTGTGTCTCTACCCATCCGCTCGTTGCTCTGACTTACGGACTGCCTGCTGAGCCGTTGTTCAGAGTTGAGATTCTGAGATGCGGTACGTTGAGCAGAGGTATTCAATTTTGTTTTCACTTCAAGATTGTATTTTTGCGTACAATACTTAACAATGAGAGCAGCATCTGGCGACATCACAAATTATGCTTATTCTTTTACTTATATAAGGAGTTTTCTGTGATGGGCTAAATGTATGCGACATAAGAAGAAAGATAAGATTCATGAAAATATTACACCCAACCGGTGATTGTTAGATTTTCTAACAATTTATACACATATTTCATGAGACCTTACTTGCTTTTCTTACAATGTTTGTTTGTAAGCTTACAACTTTTGTATAATAATCTAACAATTTCGCATATGTCCAGTTTTCATACATGTTTAGAAAATCTAACAGTCGCTGGTTGTGTGTAGGTATTAACTAATACACCCAAACACAAATCTCACAATTCTGTATATAATATTGTCATACAGACATTTTGAGCTTTTCATACAAGGGCTATATAAAACAATGATTCTATTAAAATCATCCAAATTTGTGTATCCTAAAATCTTACACACATTTTGTATGGTTCTGGTACAGAACCGTATAACAATCTAGTATCCTCTGCACAGTGGTTATAATCGTATCCTGAAAAACTTTGTGGAGTACGCCAAGTTCGTAATTTTATTATTTTTGGAAATTTATTGTATTTTATGCCAATAAGTTTTGAACATGTTCGATGTATAAGCATACAACCTTATGGAGACGCATGGTGCATTGGGTCATCAATTCCTTGTGGTGGGTGAATGATTTCTATCTTACAAAGTAGGAAATGGTTTTTGATGAAACATTACTTATTACATTACTACCTGAATCGTAGAGTTGTATAAGCGAATGTAAGTACTTCTTCTTCTTCTTCAATGGCTCTACCTTCCAACTGGAACTTGGGCTGCTTTTCAACTTAGTATTCTATTAGCATTTCCCCAGTTATTAATTGAAAGCTTTTCTATGCCCGCCATTGCATGAGTATGTATCCTGTGTGGTAAGTACAATGGATTCACTATGCCCAGGGAGTCGAGAATGTTTCCAACCCGAAAACATCCTAGAACTCACCGAGAATCGAACTCGCCATCTCCGGATTGGCAATCCTACGCCTTTGCTCGCAAGGCTACTGGAGACCTCCATGTTGGTTAATAAACAAAAATCCAATTTTATTCGCTAAGTAGTGATATTGCCTTTCTCACAGTTAGCCGAGAAACTAACCTTTTTGGCATGATAAATCATTATGGGTCTACGAGCCTTCTATAAACATTTGTCATTGGAGTGAATGTTGCCTTTATTGTTGTACGGAAAGGAAAAGTGTTCTATGATGTACCATACGTCTCCTTCACATTTACACAGATTTTCTTTCGATCGTGGTTTTGATCCTGTTACTACAATTTACCACTAAAAATGCATAATTATTCAAAAATCCTAAATTAAACAAAGATCGATGTAGCTTATCAAGTTATTAATATTCTGTAAAAATTAAAGATAAGCGCCAAGTTCGAGAAATGTGAATCGCGTAAAACAGAAATCTGTTTACACAAACAGACAGAATAAGATTATTTTGTAATTGAAATGATTATGTTGAAGAATAATTTAAAATGAAATCCAAAGTTTAAACGCCATCTCAATGAAAAAAAAAAAACAAATAAAAAATCAAACAATATCCGACAATTTTTAGTTGCAGTTATTTGTCATGCTAAAAGTTTTCGAAATCGACAAGACAAATTTATTATCGGCTCCCAAATTTGTGTTATTGGTTGGTAGTCTACCATTCGGCTAGTTGATGTATTTCGTTGGACGTTGGACCCGTTTGCGGAAGTACCACAAGCGGTGGTAATCCTGCAAGGACACCGTTCTGGAAAAAAAAAAGCTCATAGAAGGTCACGTCTCCACGCTCAGCAGTTTCTAAATTCTCCATTTCCTTCTAAGAAACAAGATTTCAAGACCGTCTTGCCAAAGCGTGGAAAAATAGAGGAAAGCTGGAGACTTCCGACATTCCTTCTAACTCTAACATTGGAAATAATTCTTCTCCTTATCGGACTGAGCCATCAGTTCGAATTGATTCATGATGAATGTGAGCAAATCAAATATACCTCTAGCCCAGGTGATTCGATTTATGCGAAAAAGCAAAGGATTCCGTAAATTGTGGTATCTGTTGCCGAGTTTTCTGGCTTTAGGAATGAGATTTTGAGTAACCTTCAGGGGATCAAAGTTTCATTTCAGATTGCCAGGAAGGTGACTGCCGCATTTTGCCGGGATCCTTTGACGATCACAAATGTCTTCTTCACTATTTAACTGAGAAGCGGCATAAATTCTTCACGTACGACAACGAAACTGAGCGATTCTTCAAAGTTGTCTTGAAAGGTCTCCCCAGTGATGATAAATCACTGGATGAGATTAAAATTGAAATTTCTCAATTACTTGGACCTCCATCGTCCTCCGCAGCTTAGCGGGTAAAGTATCCCCCAGCTTATCCGAACCTCGCTAGTCCGACTACTCGTTAGTCCGGATCTCGAATCTCGGAATTTTCCGGATTAAAAAGTATCAACACCCATTTAAACACATTATGCCGTCAGTTTTCAAATTTGTGCTGTAATTTGGTTTGGTTCATTTGTATGGATTTGACAGTCGTATTAACGAGAGAAACCCCGATAGTCCGGCCATACATTTGTCGGATCAGCGGGGGTATACTGTACTTATGAAACCAAATTCCCAGCTCCGGGCCACCAGCCCCCAGACGGAGGTCCTTCGTAGCTTAGTAGGAAAAGCACATGTCTAGCGTACTAACTGTCTAGCGTAAACTAAATAATATGAAAAGTCTGGAAAAGGCCTGCATTATGTCCCATGTTCGTGTTACATGGGAACATTTCCGCAGGCCTGGAAATTACCAAAATCCCACTCAGTGCCAAAAGTGGGGCCTCGGGACTATTTTTTATTTCTAATTTTATATTATTTTTAAATTAAAAATAAAGTTCATCACTAGGTCACGGAACTAAACATTGCTACATGGATGCTAAATGTATTATTTTGTGGTGGATCCTCTCACGCCAAGGACTCCTGTCCTGTGAGGGAAGATTCTAATAAATTTAAATGTGCCAAATGTGGGGGCAATCATAAATCCAATTTCTGGGAATGCCCTTCACGCAAAAAAGTTTTGACTTCCCGAGCAAAATTGATGACGGGAAATTCCAATAGGATCCCAGATTTGCCGGGTAAACATATTTTAAACGCTCAAAATCCGCAATCATTTGCCGGTCGAGCAATTCATACCCACCACAATCAACGAACAAATTTTGCTCCCTCTAACCGGGTAACAAACAATTCGTCGAATTCTAATTTTTCAAACATGCCTACCTATGCATCGCTGCAGGCAGGCAAAATATCATTTCTGAAAATTTACCGACGACGAATGATTTTCATACCCATTCTTTGACGGAAATGACGGTCGTACAGAGGATTCAGGTAGCATGTCTGCTTCCGATTTCGGCTGAAAAATTGCATCGTATGATTGATGCAATGTTCAAAACAAATACCAAAACTGAAGCTGTCCAGGTTGGTATAAAATTTACTCAAAAAATTGTTATTGGACTTCGTCTTAATGGATCCAAACAATTAAAAAAAAAATGGAATGCCCGGTTTTTAAAGGGGCAAGGAAGGTGAATTACTCAACAACAGTTCATATTGTGCATATTGCCATTAAAACTGAAACTTATTTGAAACCTGGATTCTTCGTCAAAAGTGATCCAAATTATTTTATTTACAGTAATGATTTTCTTGACAGCGTCTGTGGTGGGGTCGCCATTGTTAACGTATCAAACATAAATTATATTCTTAATTTGAAACTAAGGTTTTCGAAACCTTGGGAGTTTCTGTTGAAACAAATTTTGGACAATTCTCGTTTATTGCTGCCTACTTGCCTTTCCAGTGCAATGGGCAGCAAAGGAATTTGTTGCTGAGCTGGTCTTCAAATTCTAACTCGCAACAGATTCAAATTTTTCATAATTGGTTACTTCAATTCCAAACACCGTTCATGGAATAATGCTCAAAGCAATTCCAATGGTAAAATTTTATTCGATATATTATTATATTATTGTTCTGCGGAATATTATACTATTTAATATCCCAATGGACTAACTTGTTATTCTTCCAGTCGAAATCCTACTAAAATTAATTTAGTTTTAACGGATTCAAGTCAGCTGTGTGGCCAATTGGTAACTCATGCTGACATTAAGCTGATTGGGAGATATATAAAACGTATATCGATAGGAATTTTGATTTTGATATTCCTCTCGATATCAAAAGTTATATTGATAATGCTCTCGTATCTTTGACAAATTTAATTGTCGAAGCTAGAGGCATTACAATTCCTAAATGTGAAATTAAATTTATCTCCACTATTATTGACGACGATCTTCAGCTACTGATCCGTCTTAAAAATGTCTTGCCGCACGGCTAAGGAGGGCCTTATTTCTCCACTTACTTGCAAGAATGAAAAATTTCCCCGAATGCTTACAAAACTAGCTCTTTATACCCTTGAATGCATGACGTGTAGATAATTAACAAAAAAATATATAAAAAAATAAAATTTCAAAAATCACCTTAATTAAAATCCGTCAACCGTGGACGAATATCGAATTATAGGATCAAAATCCATACGATTATTTTCTGTCTAAATATATTTAAATTTCATCAGATCAAGCGACTATACTACCACTGCAAATAGCTAGTTCAATACGCACCGTGAGAACCATTTCATCCCATTTACATTCCACTAATCCTACTGTATTCATTGCAATTTGCAATTTTAAACACCAACACATGAGAATAAATAGCACCTCCGCGATCGCGGGTTGGAAAATTGTATTTGATTTTTGTTGTTTAAACTTCGAAACCTATTTTCCATAACAATGGCCAAAAAGCTAACTATCAAGTTTGTGAATAAGATGAGATAAATAAATTATTTGTAAATTACCTTATTACCAGAAATCTCCTTTAATTTATTGATATCTTATAAGGTGGATGGATTTCGGTCCCCACGGTATTGCACAGCTCTCCCTCTTCACGGTTGTCACAGGAGTCTAATACATATATATTAGGGGATAAGTTTTGATAGTTATATGCATTAGCATGTAACCAGTCAATTAAAGATTCCACCAAACACATGCGACGCAACCATCGCTATCACTGAGCTTCTTCGTCGTTAAGCGACGACGACAGTCGATGATGAATCCGCCCAATTTATTTCATTTGAGTAGTCCAAATAGCCACATGAAAATAAATAATAAAGTTAGAAGGATGTTCAATTTAATAAATACATTAATTTGGACAACTATTCTGTAGACATTTTTGTTAACAAATTAGTTTTCTGATCCGATGAATTGGCTTATTCAATTGAAATAAATGAAACTATTTTAAATCGCATGCAAATAATACAAAAATAGGTAGAATTTCTTACCAATGACCATTGATAATAAAACGTAAGACAGTTTTTATATTATAAACATGCATCTTACATGTCGGGTAAAATAAAAAAGCATTATGTAGTCTTCATTTTGTGTTCAATTGTTGTCAAAGCCATTTGACTTATTCGGTCTGATGAAATAACGTAACAAAATATAATATTGGTTCATCAACGTTCATAGCTTTTTCAATCCATTGTGTATTGTGATCAGTTGATGATATGATTTGGCTAGTTGTATAAATGGATAGGTTTTGTAATACAAAATGAATATTATAAACGTCCTATCGATGAGTTATGTCTTAAATAGTTGCATTTTGCATTATTTGTGAAAATTTTATATTTATTTATTGCTCATACCCTGATTTCTTTATTGGCAATCTCCTATTTTTTTATGAAAAATTGCAAATTCTTCACGGAGGAACTTGTGGTGATCGGAAGATGAAAATAGCACGAGGAGATGACTACGTCAGTTCAGCGGACGATGGATCACATTGATGGAAGTCAAGGATAGATTCAAACCTGAGCTCATCAGGCCCGGAAAATCTGGCCACTTGCCTGAACAAACTGATAGTCAGAATCTGGGAAACTAGACAGCTATCGGAAAAGTGCAAGGAAGAGATAATATGTCCCATCTACAAGAAAAGCGACATGCTAAAGTGTGAGAAATTTCGAGCTTTTTTCATTAATAGTGAATGGGTTTGTGGGAAGTTATCAAGGTGGCTTTCGCTTTGTTGACGACCATCTGACAACCGACCACATATTTACTGTATGGCAAATCCTTCACAATTGCCGTGAATAGCAGGTCCCAACGGTTATTTAATTCAAAGCGGTATGTGACAGTATAGACTGCGTATGCAGATATGGAAAATTATGGACAAAACTGTGTGAAGACAAAGTACATGCTAGTGGGCGGAACCGAGCACGACAAACGGGGATACTTTCGAGATGGTCGATAAATTCGACTACATTGGATCCTTGCTAACGGTTGAAAACAATTTTTGTTAAATATCTTGGCTGTGCATATGCTGCGAAATGAACAAATTGATACGAGATTTGCGAAAAAGAATCCACGTGTCTTGGAGGGACTCGAACCCTCAACCTCCTACTCTCTAGATAGGCGTGATAACCCCTACACAACAAGACCACTTAAAGGTCACGTTTGCGGAAAAGGTTGGTACTCGGATTCTGATGGCTTTTCCGCAAACATGACCTTTAAGTGGTCTTGTTGTGTAGGGGTTATCACGCCTATCTAGAGAGTAGGAGGTTGAGGGTTCGAGTCCCTCCAAGACACGTGGATTCTTTTTCGCAAATTTAATATCAATTTGTCCATTTCGAAACATATGCTGTGCATATGCACAGCCAAGATATTTAACAAAAAAATGGTTTTCGTACGGCCGAGTTGCCGAATAATATGCAATTAATTGGCTTAAAACAAACTTAGTCGCGAAACACGAAGGCGCATCATATGTGGAGATTGGACTTATGGGCTCCTGAAGAAACTGCGGTCAAAAAATATTCACACACGCATCAAATGTGCCATGTACAAAGCGCTCATAATAGCAGCCACTTGGCGTATTTGAGAGACGGGTGGTGGGCAAAAGGACGGTGTGTAGCGGCGAAGAATGAACCATGAGCTCGCCCAACTCTATGGCGAACCTATCCAGAAGGAAGCTTAAACCGGAAGATGCGATGGGTAGGACATGTTGCAAGAATAGCGGACAGTAACCCTGTGAAGATGGGATTTGGTTAATGGATGGTGGTTAAAATCCCGAAAAACGTGATCGTCAGCTTTTTCGGTATGAA
Organism: Armigeres subalbatus; assembly: GCF_024139115.2. Lineage (NCBI taxonomy): Eukaryota > Metazoa > Arthropoda > Insecta > Diptera > Culicidae > Armigeres > Armigeres subalbatus. The sequence continues at coordinate 354,851,692 of NC_085140.1, read as the reverse complement.
ATCATGTTTAATCATGTTTTAAATGTTTAGTATGTTCAGCAAATATGTTGCATACATCAAGGGCTATCATGTGAGAAAATTTTATTTCTGATGAATTCACCTTAAAGTGAGATAGAAAGTTTTTTTTTAAATTTGTTGAAACAAAATGGCGTCTTAGGGAAAGTATTCGGAAATAATGTACAGAAAAACTTTGTCAAAGACATTACGGGTCTATCTATTGAACCGAACGAAATATGACTCAATTTTAGAAAATAGGTCATTTAACCCTATAAAAACTGGTATATAATGAATAACTTTGCATGGTTGAGCTTTTGAGGTGTGATGTTTTATTAATTTTTTATTTTCATTTTGATATTTATTTCAATCATCTCAGTCATTAACAAATATAAAAAGCGCTTTTGCACCGAATTGTTTATTCAAGTCGGAACTTTCGGCATGAAACCAGAAATGCTTTGCCAAATGCCTCTCTACTCTTTCAATTTTGTTCGGAACACACGCTCTTTATCCAAACCGTGCATGCGCGGCACTTGCTAGGCACCTAACCGTGCACTGACAACAAATAACGCTTGACTACCTATACATCTTCGATTGCGGTTATGGCGAATGCAGGGCTGGTAGCGAATGTCAACTATGATCTCTTGCTCCACGAGTGGAATTTGTTAAAATGCGAAAGGCTGACCTCGAGTATAAAGTACAAAATTTTGGAGTTTTGGAACCAATACCTCGTCTGTTGGTGATCGTACCCCAATGATAAAGATAGTGAACAGCTTCAGTTTCATCACATGACAATGATGTTTGTTGTTTCTCAATATCAAGAAGCAAGTTTATGTCAGTAGTAATTCTGGCACAAGCCAGGCTAGATGGCGTTTTGACCTCGGTTTCGACCGTGCGTAAAAACAGGATTTGCAAAAATGAGTTGCAGTTCATATGCAGGACGTTGTAAAGGAAGAAATGCTTGATTGATGGCTTCTTCACAAAGAAAATCAAAATGACACGACGCTATGCTCATATTTGCTTACGAGGGTGTTCATTTTGACTGTACTTAGCGCTCCTAACTCCGGTGAGATTTGTAAAAAAATGTGTATTAACAATTACTTACAAAACTACTGTGAAGGTAAATGAGTTGGTCAGATTTTTTAATATCTAAAATAAAACAAAAATGTAATTAGATTTAAAAGATTTTTTCAACTCTAGATTATTCGGCCACCCATTTTTTTAATAACTTAAAACCTTTAGTACTAAAATCTGCCATTTAGAATTACAGCTTATTAGAATTTCTGGATTTTTTAAGGGACCATGTTTTTAATAGATTTTCAGAATATTCCTCAGAATACCACGTCGAGATAAAAATCTCAAAACTTCATTTTAATTTGTTATTAAACCGTTGTAAGATAACAGAAAAAATCGTTTTTTAGTTTCTTCATTATTTATATTTATTTCTTTACATTTTCCAAACAAATGTTGCTACCGAGTCCGAATAGTTCTCCGCCTGGGAACCAATTAGATCATTTTATATCATCCTTTTACTGTTATACAGAAAACTTCTAGCTCATAATAAACAATAAACAATGTTGTAATTATCAACATGTATCACACTACCCGTTTCCCGCGACGCCGGATAGATACCTTCTCGTGGTGTGTTACCCAATATGAGGTACCATGGTTCATGGCTACATTGCTAGCTTCTGACTGATCCAACGAATACGATCCTCAATATCCAACAATCCGTGGTACTTATGAGAGTGTCGCAGTCGCTGGCCTCTTGCTTCCATCCGCTCCCTAGCAGTAATTTTCATGCATTTGTTATTTTTGCCTTTTTTTTATTTCTGATAGCATTCTAGGTAAGGATTTCAGAAATAAAACACTAGTTTGCAATCTACGAATTATACCGTAACAATGATAATGTAACTTGTAGCTCTATGCAAGGTTAAAAACTCCATTCCAAAGTCACTACTCGGTCACTTTTTCTGCAATTGAAAGTCACTATTTGGTCACTTTGTTGTCATCGTTGGTCACTAAAGTCATTATTTTGAACGAAACTCATCGCTACCAGCCCTGCGAATGACCTACACATACAAAATAATTTGTCTATGATGCATGACAAAGCGTTCTCGCCTGAAAGTTCCGTGTTGAAACAACATGTGGCGATGGGTCGGTTCGATACGTAGAGTAAAATATAATGCGCCCCCATCACAGCATTTTGGTTGCCTCACAATACATGCCACCTATCAAAAACAGTTACGTGCATATTTAGTCTTAGGTTGTTTTCGGGAGGGTATGGTTCTCGAATCGTTGAGTGTATCCATTGTGCTTGTCTTACCACATAATGTAAATAATCATGAAATGGCAGGCGAAGCAAAATTTTCAACCAAAAAATGCTTATAGAACACTAAGTTCAATGGGAATGTACAACAATTACAGAAGAAGAGATAATTTCTTAATCATCCGCTTCAAAATCAATTTTAAAAAGTCAAATGAAGTATGAAGCCTTGAAGAAAACTTTACTGTTGGTCAAAATACATATATTGTAAAGTTACAAAATGTTGAAATTAAGTATAGCCACATATTAAGTTATTTTCGGTGTTGAACTTAGTCTGTAGATTAAAAAAACACCTTAATAAAGACTAAAACAAAAAAAGTATGTTATTTTCTTACACTGGTGGGTTTTAGTCGATTAATACTTTTAGCGTTAAGAAAACTATGAGTTAACTCCATGAAAAAAATCACAAAAAATCAAAGAAAATTCAGGTGGTATTTGAAAAGCTGTGAAAGATCAGGTTAACCGGGACATTAAAGAATACCAACCGTGTAAAAAAAATACAAATTCTGTCCATGACAAATGTGTTGCTCATTGCTACCTTGCTATAAATAGACAAATGTGACTTATAAACGAAAACCGAAAATACCCATTGATGGAAAGTTTCGGGCCATTGAAACGCCCATCCTGTATACAATCTTGACTTCATTTGGTACCGATACTGAACCCCAGGTAAGCATCCATAATTTGAAAAGTGCAATTAAACTAGGATATGTGTGTTGAGAAAAGTAGAGTAAGTATAAAGTTGAAAACTTGACCTTCTTAATGCTCAGCGCCACCTGTTCTCCAACTTCGGATTAAAAAGTGCTACCCGGCACAGGCAGCTCCTGCTTTAATTAAAACGACATACTGCACAGAAGTACCTGGGCAATTGAAAGGACGGGGCAGTATGGATGTGTGCAGTTAAGTTGATCTAATTCTACTTGAGAGGCGTATACTACATCGAAATTGCCTTCTTGGACAACAGAGTGAGATGAATTAGGCACATTTTATTTTTTCTTCTGTTATTATGTTCGCTTAATGGCTTTCCGACGTTAGGTTTTCATATTCTTATTTGACAGTGCAATGATAAACTCTAGCAATATTTATATAATAATCTTCAGCTGTAATACTCACATAACTTAACGATTAAACTAAATCAAGACTTTTGACTTTCCACAAATTTGATTCATCCCACGCAAACTGGTCTGACGGCAGGTTGGGAACGCATGGTTCACGTGCAAGCTGTATCCAAATGCACCGCCACCAGAAGTTACTTGCCCACATATGATATCGCGTATATGCTCAGCGTTCAGCTTCAAGTTCGAATCTAGCGCGGAGGAAGCGAATGAGTATGCTATGGGAAAAGCCAGAAGAGCGCGAGAGTCGTCCCAAGTCTCGAGGGCCTGCCTGCTTGCTACGGACGGAGCTTAGTTGCGCTTGAACAGTTTGTTCTCGGACTTTTCGCTGGTCAGAGGCGGCTTTTTGTCGCTCCGCGCGCGTTCATCGGAGCAAACCCCGCACATATTGGAATATCAAGAGAGTGTAGAAGCGGAGAAGTGAACAGAAATCAAAAATAAAAATATTGGAAAAAAGTGTGATTTAGAAGTGGGATTCTAAGGATAGCAGTGAACGATTACGGTTGGCTGGGGTGTTAATCAAAAGTGAACAGAGGAAAATTTTCGTTTTCCGCAGAATCGAAGTGAAAATCCGACCGGAAGTGCCTGAAAAAAGTGATTCTTTGCGTACTATTTTGACACGGATTTCTACCGAGAGTAGTATAGTTCAATATCAGCAGACAAAACACTACCACTAAAGCGGCGAGCGACCGTAGGGACCAGAGTGTATGTTGTACGTACGGTTGCTGCCCCGCTGCTGCTGTTCAGTTCAGTGCCTGCCGATGTGACGGCGACGGTTAGCTGTATTTAGAAAAGCATCACCGTTGTGCGCTCCGTCGTCCGCGTCGTTGCTAGTAGTGTGCCGCTCGAGGCATGATCCCATATAGAACACTACTCGGGATATCGTGCTCGGTGAGTTGTGTAGCTGTAAATGCGCGACATATTAGTGCGCGCGGGCTGTATTATTATTGTATCCGCCACACCGCCGCACTATGGGCCCCTGATTGGAATTGGGGCGACCTAGGATGTAAACAGTTCGGAAGATTGTCATTTAAAGGAAATAAGTTTGATGCTCAGAGGAAGTATATTAACACAATGTGAGACTCATATGGTCATTAGGAGTTGTAGCCCTTCGACTGAGAAATGGTATATGCTCCAGAAAATTTGCGAGGAAGTGACATAAGTGTGAAAATCAGGAATGCTCCTGATGATATTTGAATAATCTTAATTTTAGTTATTGTTGCACAGATGTATTGAAGAGTTTTCTGTCGACACTAGGCAGACAGAAAATCTTTGTCTTTGCCTTTATGGGGCTTCTGCGGTACTACAATTAAACAAATGGGTTGAACTTTGAGAGACAATGAAACCCAGTCAGGAAACCCAGTAGTAATCTATCCAGAACTTTAGGAACCTTCCATTATTACGAAACTCCTTTCGATAATTTCTTCTTCCTTTTGTTGGCATTACATCCTGCACTAGGGTATTGTCGTCTCGCAGCTTAATGTTCATAAAGTTTTTCTACAGCATTGTAATGTTTCTAAGCCAATTTACTGTTTTTGCAATCAGTAATCAGCAAATAATTTAGTCAGCCTGCATTATTACCAGGGTATCCGTTTGGCTACCGTGTCGTTACACCTATGCATCGAGCTCCAATATCGTTGTCCTTGGGCAATGCTCCTCTAGTCTCCCCAATTGGGGTTAACCGCGTAAGCGTGTTCTGGTAGTCGACAGCCTATAGTCGGTTCTGTATTGAATAATGTTGTCACTAATTTCTTCATTCCGTATTTTGTATGATTCCCAATATTTTCTTCTTTGTACACTGGATAGAGCTCGTGATTCAATCGACTGCACCAGGTGTGCCAGGGAACATCGATCCAGGGAGGTATTGAGATAGGGAAAACATTTTTTTTTTCAAAAACTCAAAAACTTTTCTTAGTATGTAGAAATATGATTTAGAATCATTTGGTCGAATGCCATTTGACCGAAAAGATTATTTGGCCGAACGCCATTTGACGGAAAAGGCTATTTGGCCGAATATTTAACATTTATTTCCTCATTAAGTAAAGTGAAAAGTGAGATGTGCGGAGCAGGGTTGTATACTATTTCGCCGAAAAACATATGGCGGATTTTTTTTTTTGGCTTACGATACTCCACGGAATGTACCAAATTTCCGAAACACATTTCGCGGAATGCACCTTTTTTCCAAAAGACACTTCGCGGAATGTACCTTTTCTCCGAAAGTCATTCGGCGGAATGCCATTTGGCGGAATTCAGCTAGAATAATTATCACTGAAATATTGACTGAATTCTGCTTAATTACATGCAATCCGGTCTAAATTCTTTTGGATTGTTATTTAAAGCAATGAAAGAAGGTAATGCTTTCTTTGAATGACCGCATCCCGTCGATATAAGACAAAGTGAGAAAAGAATGCCTCCTTGAGATGGGCACGTGACACGTTTGCTCGGTAGAAGAAAAAAAGAAGGTAATCCCTTCTATGAATTAACACATCTGCCCGGTATAAATCAAAGGGGAAAGATGATGCCTTCTTTGAATTAAGGTGTCTGCCCGGTAGAAGGCGAAAGGATAATGCCTGTTGATAATGCCTTCTTTAAAAGAACGCCTCTGCCCGGTATAAGGCGAAGGGAGCGGTAACGTCTTCTTTAAATAAAAGCGTCTGCCCGGTATAAAGCGAAAGGAGTTGATAATGTCTTCTATAAAAGAACTTATCTTCCCAGTATAAGCCGAAGGGAAGAAACACACCCTCTTCAAATGGATGCGTCTGCCCGGTATGAGGCGAAATGAGTTGATAATGCATTCTTTAAAAGTACGCGTCTGCCCGGGACAAGCTGAAAAAAGGGATAATGCCATCTTTAAATGGATGCGTGTGCCCGGGACAAGGTGAAGGGAGGGAAAACATTTTCTTTAAATGGATGCGTCTGTCCGGTATGAGGCATTTGACAAAAAGGCGAAAGGAGTTGAAAAAAGGGATAATGCCTTCTTTAAATGGATGCGTCTGCCCGGTATGAGACGAAAGAAGTTGATAATGCTTTCTTTATAAGTGCGCGACTGCCCGGGGCAAGGGAAAAGAGGGATAATGCCAGCTTTAAATGGGGAAGATCAAAATGTACAACCGCGAAAATGAATTCCGCGATATGGTTTTCGACTAAATGTTATACAATCCGAGCAAATGTATCTATTTGAAGAAGACGTTAACCCCCTCTTCGCCTTATATCGGGCAGACGCATCTGTTTTAAGAAGGTATCATCGCTCCTATTGTCTTATACCGGGAAGATGCGTTCTTTCAAAGAAGGCATTATCAACTCTTTCGCCTTATACCGGGCAGACGCATTCATTCAAAGAAGGCATTATCTTTTCCCTTCGCTTTATACTGGGCGATAGTTGCGTTAATTCATAGAAGGAACTTCCTCCTTTCTTTTCTTTATACCGAGCAAACGTGTCAATTTTAATAAGGCATTGTTCCCTCACTTTGCGGTATAACGACCGGATGCGGTCATTCAAAGAAAGCATTGCCTTCTTTCATTGCTTTAAATCACAATCCAAAAGAATTGAGAAAAAATCGGTAAATATTTGAATGACAATTATGTTATGGCATTCCGCGGAATGATTTTCGGTTCAAATGTACATTCCGTGAAATATTTTTCGGAGAATTAGTATATTCCGCGAAATGTTACACCGCGAAAAAAATTCACGAAATAGTTTTCGGCGAAATACTATACTACCATAGGCACTGCTCAATTGAGACGGCATAGAAAACGACTGGAGTAAAAAATGGCTGACTAGATGTGCCTTTCAGTATTGAAGTTAATACGGCGAAATTTATCAACACTGGGGCTTAGTGGCGGGTCTCCAGTTAGTCTTGCGAGCAAAGGCGCCAATACAAAATCGCCAATCCGGAGTTGGCTAGTTTGTTTCTCGGTCTTGTTTTCGGATGTGAAACATTCTCGACTTCCCTGGGCATAGTATATCTATCGTAATTGCCACACAAGAAACATACTCATGCAATGGCGGGCATGGAAAGGCTTCCAAATAATAACTGAGGAAATGTCAATAGAATACTAAGTTGCAAGGCAGGCCAAGTTCCAGTTAGAAAAAGGGGCTCAGTAACAAGTGAGAAGTCAGGTCTCTTCTCACTATTAATTTTTCACATCTCATTTGTCATTTCTCACTTCTCACTACGCCGTCTCCCTTCTCACTTTTCACTTCTCTCTTCTCACTTTTCATTTCTTACTTTCCTTTTCTCACTTCGTACTTCGCACTTCTACTTTTCAATTTTCACTTTTATTACTTTCTTCTCACTGCACACTACTGACTTCATACTTTCCCTTCTCACGTCTCACTTTTCACTTTTTTAATTCTTACTTTTCACTTACAACTTCTCGCTTCTCATTTTTCTTTTCGCATTTCTCACTTCTTACTTCTAAATACTCACTTCTTACTTCTCACTTCGTACTTCTCCCTTCTCATTCTTCTCCCTTCTCACTCTTCTCACTTTTCTCGCTTCGCACTTTTCCCTTCTCATTCTTCTCGCTTCTTCTCACTCCTTCTCAATTCTTCAAACTACTCACTTCTCACTTACCATTCTCACTTTTCACCTCCTGCTTCTCACTTCACTTCTCATTTCTCACTTTTCATTATTTAATTCTCACTTGCTTACTTCTTATTTTTCACTTCCCCATTCTCATTTTTCATTTCGCACTTCTCACTGCTCACTCCTTACTTCTCACTACTCACTCCACACTTTTCACTTGTTCTCACTTCTCACTTCTCACCTCTTACCTGGGATGGAGAAACAGATTAGAAAAATGTGTGTGCCAAGCCAAGCCGAAATCTAGCCGTCAGTGTGGGCCGAAAATGAAACCCTCGGCGAGCAAATGTTTGAAGGCAATATAACAACAATAACAGAATTTAGTCTTTTCAGGCGACGTCTACGCTGATTGTTTTTTCTTGTTGAAAATTTGCTTGTTGCATGACGACAGTATATATTTATTTTAATCTGTAGTATCGATAGCTCCCTCCCAGCTTCTTACTTCTCATTTCTCATTCTCACTTTTCACTTCTCATTTTTCACTTCCCATCCCAAGTAACATTTATACAGCTCTTTGGAATTCGATGTTATTTATTGTGGTTTTATTATGGCAATAGGCTTGCTCTCCAGTTTTGATAAAGCATTTACTACGCATGAACTATGATCCATATTCAAACTGTTGCTAAAGCCTTTTGTGGCAGGTTATAAATTCCGAGTACCATGAAGTTTCGAATATGAATTTATTAGGGCAGTCCATGCCTTGATTCAACCTCTCTGGGAAATTAAAACTTCCTAATGTTTGTTTTCTTTGTCATGATAAAATACTTCTTAAAGTCGTTTTGTAACTATAAAAGTTACTATCATATCAATTGGCATTTGTCCTTGATACATAAAGAGTCTTATAAAATACAAACTCTGCAGCTCTGAAAAAAATAAAATAAAATAAAAGTGTGAAAGTGAAGACGAGTAGTAAGAGTTGAATCCTTCATTATTACAAAAGAAATAGCTTTGAAACATCACCACGCTGCTTGCTTACTCATAATATGCATGCTGACAAATTTTTAGTTTTATAAATCACCGTGATATCAAAATTTTCATCATCAAAATCGCGAGGTAACAATCTTTAAAAATGAAAAGATAGAGGAAAACACGGTGCGTAGTCACTATAGAAGTTTCACTTTTCTATTAACGGTGGCACGGAAACGTTTATTTATATGTTCGACTGATAAAGCGTCGCCACTACTAGTGGAGTACTTCATGTTTTACTTACGTGTATTAAATGATCAATTTGAATTCTTTATCCGTCACTTCCTAATACCTAACGTCCATTATGCCTAACGTACTTATGCCCAATGTCTTAATCCTAACGTACTTATGTCTAACAGGGTACACCCCATTTTTCTTACGAGCTTTCCTAGTTTTCTGCAGGTTTTTTAAATACCGTGGGTTATATTATTGTATCCAAGATTCTTTGTTAGACAAGTGTAGCATTGTATCCAAGGTTTGTTGTTTGGAAACATTCACTACTTTCCTTAGCTCAACTCTGTATACTCTTGGCTGGTGATTTTTTCGTCATGTGTTGTATAATAATGTTAATCATTATTTGTAGATATATCAGCTTCCACACTGATATTCTTCCCTCCCCCTTCATACGGAAGCTTGGCAGAAGGAAGGTCGTGTGATATGAGCCATCACAAATATTGCCCTCCGCACGCTTTCAAATCGACTTCTATAAAAACATTCTTCATGCCTACCGTATCCTAACGGAACTATCAATTCTATACTTTCGCCTCTAATTCTATCATGAACATGTACGTCCAAGTTTGGAAGATGATATTAGCCATATCATTGTAAATCGTTTAACTTCACGTAGAGGTAGCACACACGAAATCATTAATTTAGCATTCAAAGTTGTTGCACCATGCTGCTCCATCTCTTCGTATGTGTAGAACATTTCAAAGACTGTATCTACACTGCCCTTTAAAGCTCTTTTTTGGAAAATACCCATAGTGTTATAAATATATCAGATTGTTGACAACGTTTGAAGTTTTTTCCTCGTACGAAAATAATACAGTTAACTTACCATTGACTTATAGTTAAACCAATTCAAAATTGAGTCATTTGTAAAATTCAATTGATTAAACAAATGGCTTTAAATAGCTACGATATAGTCCCTCATATGATGATCATTCATCTTGATGTAAACTTACCTTGAGAATAATAATCAACCGATGATGCGTTACACCATATAAGGTTCAATAAAACATTGTATTTTTGTTTTTTTGGTAATCTTGTCTTAGCAGTGTATATGGGTTCATTTTTATACAAACAATAAAGATTTGCCGTTTAAATATTTTAAACTGAACAATCTCCAAAAAATGATAATTTCGTGATAATTTGAATCGTGAATTCAAACTGTAAGATCAAACATTCAAGGTTTCAAGTTAAAATTTAAATATCCCTTTAATGGAAACAAAATCTCAGCTATGATCACAAAATCATCTGTAAAACTAATATAGAGGAAGGGGGGCAATGCCCTAGCTAAGCAAACACTGCTTTATTGTTTTATTTGAAACGCTATTCGTTTGTCGTTTTGGGGCCTCTTACCCTAATAGATTTTTCCAAAATGGTCGTTGAATTCATAATAGCCATAAATAGTTGTTGCACCATGCTGCTCCATCTATTCGTATGGTGAGAACATATCTGAAACCTTATGGGTTAATATCCCTTAAATAACAAACCAGAACTAGTACCTACTTTGACCTTTGGAAGCTAATAAATATACCAGATTTCTAAAATCAATAGATGTTTTCCTCGAACGAAGTTAACTCTCCCTTATCCGCTGTTCTGTATTTCGATATTTTTTTCCTTGGTGCAAATCCTGGCTATTCTGATTGATTTCATCATACTAATTTCTAAACAAAAGCTCTCTGATTCGATATCCTCCCTTACTCGATAATCCCTTTAATATCAAGTAAGGGACTAAGGGAGAGCTCAAAGTAAATGGAAATGACTTCATCGTGTTTGAGGAAAATATAAAGGTCAGACAAATTTTGTGACCATGCTGGTTCGAAATATTCCCAATCATCCAACAAGTTATCAGTCGAACTCGGTGGTCGTGTAATGTCATTACTACTAATGAGCTTTTAAGTTTAAAATTTAGATATATTGTATATTATATTTTCCAACAGCTGTATTTCGTCTATTTAACTAATTTAGCAGTTCACTCGATTGAATCAACAAAATTGTGGAACAAAGCTGAAGCTATAACCCCAATAAAACCTTACCTCTTATAAGTAAGCAGATTTAAAAAAGTTAAATGCGCTTGCTATTGTAGACTCACTTAAACGAAGAAAGATCTCCCTACCTTTAAGATCAAATTAAATCCATTCCAAACTCATTTATGAAATCCATCTGATTAAACAAATGGTTGTAAATAGCTACGATATAGTCCATCATATGATGATCATTCATCGTGAAGCAAACTTACCTTGAGAATATTAAGGAACTGATGAGCTGAACCTTGCAGGCTTCCAATCCATAAGAAATCTGGGGTCCAGTATATTTTTATATCCTTTACTGGCAGTCCCTACGAACTTTGTTTCGCCTAAAATTGATTTATTGTCTGCTTAGTTCTCGGGTTATGCAGAAATTGCTGGTTCATTTGTATGGGAGCCCCCTTTCCAAAGAGGGGAGGGGTTTCGAATCATCTTAAGAACCTTCCCCGGCCCCAAAAACCTCTCCAAACAAATTTTTACGCCGATCCGTTCAGTCGTTTCTGAGTCTATAAAGGGTCAGACAGACAGAAATTCATTTTATGTATATAGAAGAAGAGAAGAAGATTTAAGTGATTTTTTAATTTTGAAATTAAATTCATCACTACGGGGTCCAGTAAAAATTTGTACCTTTGTTATCTTGGTCTTACCTGTCTATCTGGGTTCATATTTATACAAATAAATAAAGATTTCTAGATTACCGTTTAAATTATTTGTATTCAACAATCTTGCAAAAAGGTCAATCCCCTAGTGAATTGAATTAGTTGAGTCACCATCCAAAAATTTCATTTAATTCGGCATTGTGGATCTGGAAATTATCGTACGATACCTCATAACAGTAGCGAATTTCCCATCAGTGGCCCATAGTGCGTCCTCGTCAACCTCAATCGTCATCGCCGTTTGCTCTCTCTGGTACGCGCAGGGTAATGAGATGATGAGTTTATATAAGTACACAGAAGCATAAAAATAAATTCATTGAAAATGAAATTATTTCTCTACAGTGAGTGAGTGAGTGAGTGCGGCGACAGCTTGCCAGCATGAATTATCATCGGCGAATTCCTTCTGCGATTCGCAAAATGAGGCAAAATGCGACGACACTGCTGCCGCTGCCGGTGCTGCAACGAAAGTAAAACAAGCAATTAATTTGCGAGTGAAAATCAACCAAGGAAAAACTACTCCCCATCATCTGTGCTCCACACACTCGGGTGGTGAGCCAGAGGCAAGAAATTAGTGTAAATATCAGCGACGTGATTAAAAATAAAATGCCCAGATTAATTGCCGTCGTCGGCATTTGGATGCTGCTGCTGTCTGCGGTGGCGGTGGTGGTGGTGAATTCGTCGGCGATCGATGCCCAGTTCGGACTGGACTGGGACCAGGACGCTACCGGGATTATCGCGAGTGGCGACTGTCCCCGGCTGTGCTCGTGCCTTGGAAATGTCATCGACTGTTCGGAGAAAAGCTTGAAGTCGCTGTTCCACATTCCATTGTGGGTGGAAAATCTGTAAGTAGCACACGTACAATTTGAATTGTTGGAACATACAGAGGAGAGGGAGTGAAATCATCCGCACATATACGCACAAACAGCAAATTGTTCTCGGAGCTTTTCAGCTAGAAACTGACAAGTTCTGTGGTTAGTTTATCGCTTATCGATATGGCTTCCCCCATGGTTTGAAGAGAGCGCGTTTCCTACGGCTCTGCGTCTCAATTGGTAGGAGGTGGGATTTTGCTGTGAACTACTCTATCTAGTGGGTTTCGAGTATTTGTTTGGAGCACACGAGTCCATCAATTTCAGCGGTTGCATGATGTTTTGGTTAATTATGAATACAATAAATTTATGCATTGCATACAGGAAGGAAATCATGCTTTTTTTGTCAAGGCGGAGGATAAAATCTCCATAACCAAAATGTTAATATAATCAAAGATCTGGAAAACTCCCGGTTTCTAAGGCTGTTTGGTTCAAATATTGTATCTGCCACCTATTCTGCCGTTATATGCATAACTGTCCCATGTATATAGGGAATCCCAGCAAACATGGGACAATTATGCGTATGACGGCAGTATTCCTCTATTTAAAAAATAATTTTCAGTCTAATCGGCTTTGAAATTCATCATTTCCAATTGCTCAGGATATTCTCGAAAACTTTCAAGCTGTCAGTTAAATATTTCTCGGAAAACCACTTCATTTTACCTCAACAAACTATTTATCATTGTTCGGCTCGTCCGTCGTTATCATTGATTGCCCTTCTCTTATTTTTTTATTTCGGATCTTGTCCAACCCGCCCGTTTCTGCTCTTTCGAGGTTCCTAGTGTGGACCCATCAACTACAAACCGCAGAAGAAGATATGCGTTCAAGCAATACAGAGAGATATGATTTCCGCCTCATCGACATCTTTTACGACTATTTACCGGGTAAACACTTCAAAGCACGCCTTTACGCCCGTACAAAAGGTGATAAGCCGTTGCGTTTTATTGCCCTTTTGGTGTCGATATGCACTCGTCGTGGAGTCTACCAAATATTGCCAGCCTTTCTCGAGTGACACCAATTACAAAGTTAGTTTTTCCTTTTCCGAGAAATGTTTTCAAACGTACTGGATCTGATGTAATAAAAAAAAGCGTGTCCAGTAATCTTTAAATACTAAAAGTCGCAACACGATGGTAATAAGTGATCGGCGATAGGACGATGCGGATTCAATTCGATTCAATTTCTGTGGTAATCATCGATAAATCGAATGATAAGAGCTTCAACTTCTTGGCATTATTGTTAGCATTTAATTGATTTACCACTACTCAATACGAAAGCATTGTATTCTTATTGCCAGAAAATATTGCACAGTATCGTTTCAAAGGTTTACAATCATATTATCAGGCAGATTTCAAGGAACATAAACATTGCATATCGCCAATCCCCTCTTTCCAACACAAAATCCTGAAGAAACTCAGTTCCAGAAATCGCACTTTGCAATCTATTTTTTACCTTATCTTAAGTACCGTCGAGTAAACAAAGCTTATCGCAGTCATCATCGTTTGAACCGCGACTGAGGTGTTCAATTTAACAACAAACCGATCGATTAAAAAAAGTAATGTCGTGAGTTTATATACATCCATTTTAGTAAAATTCAGTGATGTAATATCGGCATTGGTGTTCAGTATCAATTAGCAAACAAAAAACAAATAGAATGGTTTTATTGATTCAAAACGACCATTAGAAAATGTTAAATTCATTAGAGGATTGACGAAAAGATTCTTCAAAATTAAAAGTCAACAACACAACGCGTGTCGAAAACGATCGAGAGAAACGCGTAACAAACTGAAATGCCTATATGAGTGTCAATTAACAAACAAACAGGAGTGAGAGGAGGAGGAAGACCTTGCGACGACACTGCACTGGGAACGTCAGAAATGCGTCCCCAAATGGCCGAAAGGTTTTTTTTGTTGTTGTTTTTCAAAGCAGAGGAAATAAGCATATCAAATATCATCGATAACGTTAATGCGTAGGCCATCCGGTTGAGTATGGTGACTTCAAACTTTTGAAAGTAATGCATAGTTCCAAATGATTTGTTTGTATTGTCTATTTATTATATTTTGTTCAATTTGTTCAATTAAGCTAATAAGACTAATCAAAATAATAAGATAATAAAAAAGTCATTTACACAAACAAAACAATTGCACAATAATGCTGCAGATTTCAAGCGTTAAGATATAGTAATAAAGGCAAATGTTACTAGATAGAGTTCTCTTCAGCGACTTCCTATCTTTTAAATAAAAATGACAAGCAGAGGATTCGATCGCACTTCACCCCAGAACGACAAAAGACCATGAAAACTTGCATTCTGAGGTGACAAATTGCAAAGAAATTTTCCTGTCCTGTCACCATTTTACCAGATGACAAATTTTTTATTTGAATTTTATTCTACACTTAGCACAAAAAAAAAAATATTTCAAGAAAAACCGAAAACTATTTTGAAAGCAAACCCCTAAATTCCAGGAAATCTAAGAATATGAGTGCCGCTTCTTGCTTGCCGCATTCCATCACCAGATACTCATTGGTACAGATGCCAGTAAAAGCATAGAATAAATGCGGGTAACATGTGCCATCTTTTTTCCTTTTCAAAAAGGATATTTATTCAAAACAATACGTTAAATTTAAATTCTACTTATTGTTTTTGATAGTGTAGGGATCCTACTACATAGTATAAGAGTCATTTGCAAAACAAAAATAATCGAACTGTACTATTTACATTTAAAAGAAAAAGTTAAATCCGGATAAAATACCACCATTTAGAGGAAGGCGCCGAAGGTTGGGAATGTTGAATAAATGAGATTATATTTTTTTGGCGTTGAACGATATTTTTTCAGAAAAGCATAAGCATTTATATTTGTATTTCAACTTCAACCTAAAAACAAACAAATCCATAGCGTGAAAAAATTTCAGTTTCAATACACAGTCAAGAGCATTAATAGTGCACTCGGTCAAAAATTCATTTTGCGTTTATTATACGGCCTGCTCAACGGGTAGAGACGAAGGGTCGAAAGGACAAAAGGTCAAATGACAAAACGTCGAAAGGGACAAAAGGTCAAAAGGACAAAACGTTGAACGCGACAAAAGGTCGATATAACGTCGAACGGGACAAAGGGTTGAAAAAAGGTGGAAAGGGACAAAACGTCGAAATAGACAACAAACTGAAACGGAGAGAATCAATCTAACACACTACAAGTTTTATTCATTTCTTAAGTCAACCATCTTTTTTATCGTTACTATTAACAGGAATATCTAGATATCCATAATATTGTTTCAAAGTAGACGAGCTCGGTGGTCTAGTGGCTACCGCTTCTGCCTTATAAGCAGGAGGTCGTGTGTTCAATTCCAGGCTCGTCCCTTTCCTACTTTGTATTTCTATCTTAGTTCTTTCTGTGTTTCACGTTTTACCAAAACGATTCCTACTGTTATAACCTTCCACGCAATTCCAAAACCTCCCGTGGCACCTATGAGAGGTCGTAGAGTTCTCTGCATCTTTCTTTAGTAGGTGTCCAACAAACCATCCTTCTCCTTCCTGAGCATTCGCAAGGACGTGGCCAGGACAGATCTCGACTATTGGAGAGTGCATTGCTTCCATCTAAGAGTTAGTGATTAGTCCCAAATCAATATCTGTGGTAACGGATGAAAGTGATGCTACTCTCATACAATAGTCTTGGCTTGTACCACCTACGAATTTGTGCGAACTGCTAAATGCTAATGCTAATGCTAATTCATAATATTGTTTCAAAGTAATTACTTCTTCTTTGAAAATTACGTATTCTTCAACTTTCACAAATTTTACGAGGTGAACCGACCCAGGGCCGAAAACCTCTTTAATAAAGATAATAATAATAATAAACTTTCACAAATTCCTTTGGAATACACACAACTTGTTATTAACTTGCTCTTCATCGACATCTTGTCTCTTTCGACCTTTTGTCCATTTCGACGTTTGGTCTTTTCGCCATTTTTTTGTTCGGTCATTTGTTCTTTCGACCTTTTTCCATAGATCCCAAGTAACATTTTAAGTTTTATAACGCTCTTGAAGAGCATAATTTACTTTTCAAGAGTATTAGAAAACCAATATAAAACCAAAAGTTACTAGGGATTCCTTTTCAACGCCGCGTGCACACATAGTTGAAAAAAAAAACAGTACATGGATATCGAGCCTTAAGGCATCATCGGCGGTAGCTGTTATCCAGTGAGAATTCTCGCTTAACTTTTCAAAAGGACCTAAGTAACATTTTTTTCATGAATTAGTTTGAATAGCGCCATCAACATAACAGCATGTTGAGACACGAATGTCACTTTAGTGGTAAAGTGTCACTAATAAAGTATAATAATAATAATAAT
The DNA here is from genome assembly GCF_024139115.2 of Armigeres subalbatus. NCBI lineage: Eukaryota > Metazoa > Arthropoda > Insecta > Diptera > Culicidae > Armigeres > Armigeres subalbatus. The sequence continues at coordinate 354,834,587 of NC_085140.1, read as the reverse complement.
AATAATAACAGCATGAATGTTATTGATTGCTGCGCAACAAAATTTATTGTGAATAATGCGTTTTAGAAACTTAAAATCAACGGGCTCCGAAATTATAGAATATTTACATTAAAATTTTAAATTTCATTATTCTCCAAACTGCTCAAAGTATTTCAATTTCAAACAGTAAGGAATAAAGTAGTCACGATTTCGTGAAAATACTCCAGAAATAACTAAATTTTTCCAATAAGTCATCTGTTTTATTGTAATTGATGTATTTTTTAATTTCAGCTTTTGAAGTTCATCGCTATACCGATATGGCGACAGTCATTTTTATGATAACAAAAAAAATTGGCAATGAATAACTAAATGGCTTTCGTGATACAATCAAACCCCCAAACCTCGATATCGACTCATGGAAGCAAATTATTCTATGTTAAAAAATATTTTCCGGGTTACTGTGAAGGTCCCTCCCAACAACTTTTCAAGGATTTTCTATTCCTCATCTCGATGTTTCCATGAGTCTATGGTCCCTTCGATATCGACTCATGGAGGTTTGACTGTAACCTCAATAATTCTATTGAGTTAATTCATAACCGTTTCAAACCTGTTATCACGCTGTTATAAAACCTTGTCATAATTACACTCTCTGCAACAGATGGCATCCTATTCCACAACATGCACCCAGTGGCTAAGCCAGGAAATACTTTTTTTTCCTACGGACAGCGATGCCAGATCGACGGAAATGAAAGTTCTCAGCGAATCTCAGTACGAATCAAAAGAAAAAATCTACTGCATTTTTTTACGGAATTTGTTTTTCCTACGATATACGGAATTTCCACAATTCATATGCTAATGCTGCTCATGAGAATCAGAACATAGATCCGAGACTTTTTTTGTGAAACATATGGAATCGAATTTCTTCTGCATACGAAATCTCTCGTTTGGGAGAATGAAAAAAAAAAAAAAGAAAAACTCTTATCTCCTTAACTTTCTCATAGAAACTCGCAAATAAATCATTAACACACAACCAGAACTTGTAACTTGTAACTTTATATGTTTATTTTGATTCACTTACCAGGAGCAAGAAAAAAAACGCCGGAATTAATTTAGAATTACACGATCATGTTAAAATAAAGCAGATTTGATAGAAATTTGAATGAGTGTAAATTTGAATTTACATAACGGCATTTGAATTTACACCACATAATACTTTAATCACAGACAAACAGACATAACACTCGTCAAATTTCTCTCGTTCACTGATTTACTGGTCAATATCAATTATTTGATAATAAATAGTTGGCCAATTGGTCACTTGTGGCGCGCATCGTTTTTGGTCGAGTTTGACGTTTGTTCACTACCGTCATCTGGTTCGTGATTTGCCCAACTAACTGAAACCTACAGATGTTGTTAGTTTTTGAACGACGATGAATTTGATGATTAAATGTTTAATGTGTTATGCCTGTTTGTCTGTACTTTAATTTTCATTGATTTTAGCTGTGCACCATCACTCAAAAAACACTTACAAATGTTGAACAAAGTTTGTTTTTACCTTTGAAAAGAAATAAATTCACCCATACAACAATCCAGTAAAATGCTAATATTTTTGGCTAATAAACTCTAATCTTCTCGCGGGTTTCAGCATGACATTCTGTATTAAATTCTTCATGATCTGAATAAGTATCATAGTTCTTCATCGTAAATTGTACCGTCTAACTGAAAATCACTGTTTACGATGTTTCATATAAACATTTTTCCATATAAGCACCGCCCAAACGTTGACCGATTTGGCAGAAATTTTGTCCAGAACATCAGAGCATCAAATAAAACCGAATAAGAGGGCCCATCTAGAAATTTGAAAAAAGTTTTTTCCATACTAGTTTGAGCCACCCAAAAATATATTATTTTGCAGGATCGCATTATTGAAACCATGACAAATAATAGAGTTATTTGGCAAAATAAGGAATGAATGGATGAACAACAAATGAAAAACTGAATAAATGAACAATAGAATGTGCAAATAAATTAATGCACGAATGGACGAGAGAATGAATGAATTATAGAGTAAAAGTATTAACAAGCTTATACATTTGCTCAACATCAAAGAGAAGGTAAACCAAAAACAAATATAATTCCCAGGCATGTGATAAGACTTTTGAGCTTTTCTTATTAGTGAACACCTGCACTTACGTACTTTATTTTTCAATTAATTTAAATCGATTGTACGATGAAATTTGTAAGAAGTTAAATTGTTAAACGAAGATGCAACATGCGTCTCCATCTATTCGTATGTCTACATGATAAAGCGACACATTTTCTAGGATCCCTGCCAGCTAGGATGCTCCTGCTTGCCTGAATGAAAAAACATTCTATCAATGACTATTGTAATCAATCAACGACAAAATGAATTTCCAGCGAATGTTCCTCATAATTTGTACGCTTAGTAAATCATCTGGAGAGTCACTAGAAAATCGTCGTTATTATCACAGAAAATAATCCAGTATTTCTACAAGGAATTATTTTGAATTAAAAAAAATCTTAAATTTCATGAAAAATTCTCCTGTATTTCGATAAGAAATTCTTCGAATTTTCCACGGAAATTGTCCTGGATTTCGTGTAAATTCAGAAGAATTACACGAACTTAAAATCGACTTAAATTAGGAGCACACATTGCTTACGAAAACAGCTACATGTTAGGTAAAGGGACGCAGATGGCTTCTACAAAGACCTGATTTACTAAATTGTAATCGCCATAGCTTTTACTATGGTTTGTTATATGCTATACAATTTTTGAATTAGTTTTAAAGATTGCTGCCTAAATATGTCATTGGGTATGCTAAGCAAACTGCGACTAGCGTTTGCGTGTTACCTACCCAAGTAACATTTTTAGTTTTATAACGCTCTTGAAGACCATTATTTACTCTACAAGAGTGTCTTAAAACCATTATAAAACCAAAATGTTACTGAGGTAGTGTCAACATGTTTTTTTTACCTTTAATACTCAATACTTTAAAAGCTTTCGAGGCGATTTATTCCTTGTTGATTGAATAGCAGATCTTCTTTTCGTGCCATTCTATACGCCAGGTCAAAATCGGCAGATTTTCCATTATCCACCTCTTTTAAAATTGATCCAGCATATATCGACACAAGTTCCATCCGTTTCGCAAGGGTATACTTTCTATAGTAGGCATTTTCTCCGGGTGCTTGACTCAATTCGAACTCAGTAGGACGAAGTGGTTTGGAGTCATAGTTTCCTAGTCAAAGGTCCCCAGCGATCCCGCGTTTACCATGGTGTCAATGCATTTACTCCGCATCACACAATACAGTCTGGCGCTTAGAGATGATTGATGGACTCCTACTCATTCGTACCGTCCATGTGCGATGAGGACGGCTAGCTGGAGAACCGACGCGTATTAGTATCATTGCGGTTCTTCGCCAGTACTTTTTTATCCTTATTAGCTATTTGACTGGCAGGTGCTGACTAGTACCAACAAAATTTATTCCTAGTTCAGCATAGATTTGTGTTGACGATCTCTGACGTGCTAATCCAAGTAAAAAAAATGCAGTTTTACAACGTTCTTCTTCTTATTATTATTATTGACTTTTTAATATAATTACATCCCCCACTGTGACCCCGCAGATTTATGTTCATTCAGCACTTAACCGTGGAAGTTTGGGTCGTATGAATAAAAAGTAGCAAAACTCAACGCTTGTAGTATCTACTCAAAAATAAAGTCCACAAAAAAATTATATGATTGATATGAATAATTTTTTTTTCGAACTTATGGCATATGCTACATTCGAACTTAGCCTTTACTACAGTTTACTACCATTTAATACATGCAGAAACGTCAAAACAAAATTGACCCCCTGTGATGTCGATAATGATTTCATAATTTTTTTTGCAGCTAATCAACAAAATACATGTCTGTTTTGTTTGTTTTCCTTAAATTGGACTTCTATCTGCATTTGAAACATGAGTAGCAACGTCTTGAGCACACTACAAGAAATCAGTAGTAAACTCTTCTTTTATTCATACCGAATCAGGTGTTTGTAGTATGTTCGAAATGTGTAGTGTAGTAAAGTCTCTTCTATTCATACGAACATGTTCCACAAGAGACGTTTACTACTCAAAATGAAGTAACTTACTATTTTTTATTCATACGACCCATTAACTGCGTTTCTAAGCCAAGTTGCCATTTTTGCATTCGAATATCATGAGGCTAACACGATTGGAGCAGCAGAGGCTATATCCAAGGGCTTTACGATTCCTCCTCATTACCTCTGCGAGTTAGGAGGCCTTACTAGGACGTGATGTGGTTTGACAGTGGGCCCTGTTAAATCCGACATAAAGCTGCATGTGTCCGAAAGCATGATCTACCAAAGCGACCGTTTGCCGCGCAAAGCGAACAGGAGCCCAAGGAGTGCCAACTAGCATGGAGAGTATCCCTGTTTCGGTAGAGTAGCGAGCGATCTGCTTGTGCTAAGGCAGGAGTGTCATAGTGCGTTACCACTATTGTCACCTCGAGGTATGGCAAAATATTGAGTATGGACTGTGCATGCCAAGGCAGGAGTGCCGTAGCTTATTATCTGTAGGTATAAGCAGTTTCCGCTATCGGCATGGCAATGGAGCGTCAGATAGATGGACCACCAGCGCTTCACATAACTACGCCCCATCTTCATCATATATGGACCAAAATAATCAAAACATCCCGCTAGAACGGACGGGCGAATGGAGTCACATGTGATTCTTGTAGAGGTGTCATCCTTGTTAGTACAGGGCAAGCTTGGTGTAATGCACTTCTGACATTTTCTAATACCTTACGCACTAGTGTTCGAAGAGCGGCAATATGATACCGCTGGCGAGTTTTCTTTTCCACAGTTTTGCTGTCGTAGTGAGAAAATCGTCTGTGTCCATCAATCGTTTTGTAACACGATGATTTCTAGGAAAGATTGCTGAAAACTTATCATCATTCTTATATAATGGAGATGCTGTCTCTTGCATTCGTACAAACTACTTCGAAACCATCCAGGAATGGAGATTGTTGTTCGCTAGTGCAAATCGCCATTACGCTTTTTCTGCTCGAACAAGTTCCATTTACTAATTAATGATTTGAGTGTATTACTTTACTAGTATGATATTCTTCCCTCCCCCTTCATACGGGAGTTTGGCAGAAGGAAGGTCGTGCGATATATGCCACCACAAATATTGCCCTCCGCCCAAATCGATTTCTATAAAAACATTCTTCATGCCTGCCGTATCCTAACGGAACTATCCATTCTATACTTTCGCCTCTAATTCTATCATGAACAAGTACGCACAATATGTACGTCTAAGTTTGGCAGATGATATTAGCATTTCCATATCATGTTCCATTTGTTGTATAGTATGACCAGCTGGCTTGACCTCTTGCCTGCCGTACTATGCGCAATGATCTACAAACGAGTTCACAAATGCTGTAGTGCGAAGAATTCGCATTCAACTTACCATACAACGGATGAGTAGATTTGATGTTGAACCAAGCGGAGCGAGCACGCTCATCACGAATCTGTCATAACGACTTTCGTTGACCCTGAATTTTCTAATACTTTCGGCAATTTCACGGAGTACACAAAGTTCACGTAGAACCCGGAATCCATGTCATTACCACGACTTGTTCAATATGCTTATCTTCATCGACGCTGAAATCCTTTCCACGGATCTGCTACACCTTCCTCCCAGAATCTCCAATACATTTCCGGAGTTCAATCGCCAGTATCGCAGTTCCGCACAGCCCAGGAAGATTGTTCAGGAAAACCTCCACTTTTTTGTTGGTTGCGTCCGTATATTCCTGGGATGTCCTTTAATACCTTGCCTGGATTTTAGCATCGAATATACTAATGAAGATTACCAAATTCCCTCTACAAGGTGTAGGATGATCGAGTTCGTGCTATCTACATACATCGCGTGCAGTTCATGCAGTCGTCCCTCGAGTGTAAGTGGGAACGAATGTTGCGGGCCACAGAACATTAAACTCGTTTGTAGATCGCTGCGGGAAGTCGGCAAGCAAGGAACAAGTGTACAAATGTTTTGAATATTCGAAGGCTACTTATACTGCATAGACGCAAACTGATAACTGTTCTTAGTTATTCAGAAAACGGAGAATTAGGTAAATCTCTGATGATTGATACATCGTTTTCATCATGCACGCAAAAAAGCGTTCCTGAATTTGTGAACCAGCAAAATACACCGTGATTTAATTCATGGATTCGGGAACACCAGCCACGTTTTCCAGAACGTTCCAGAAAACGTGATTGTATTCCCGATTCCGTGACTGTTGTTCACGAAAAAATACACCGTGAACTCGTTAGTTCACGAATTCATGAACGCTTTTTTTTGCGTGTGACTTCCAAATGTAACACTCTACCGTAATAAAATTGTAATAAAGTCCAACCGGAAAAGATTCAGCAATAAATTCAATTCATATTTTAAAGGAGATGATAGCAACGGCTATATTGGGATTCAAGCTCGTCACAATTTTCTGACAGCCCAACTTCTCCAATTAATCACCTCGACACGCTCGCATATGAAGATCCCTCAAACATGAAAACTTACACGTATCATTCATCGCATGAGCGGAAATCTCACTCAAAACTAGCAGCAACATTTGCGAATGTATCCTGCGTCAACCGACATGCCGACCGCGTGATCACCGCAACTCGCACGGTGCGAGTCGCACCACCTGACTAATGACCTATTCGCCAGAACTCGCTTTAATTAGCAACTGCGTTTGTGCAAAAACAAAACAGAATTCAACTAAGACGATTTCCTTCCAGTCCGTACCGAACTGCACCCCGCTTCATCAATTGGAGCTTATAATCATTTTAAGCAGTGCCGGGTTCGCTTGTGCGAAAATATATTCCAACTCATTTCAATAATTCTCACTTTCCGCATGCAGTCACACACGGCACAGTTTCATAATGCCAACGGAAAATGCCTCGATCGTGACAACTGCTGTAGAGATTACTAATTAGCAGTGAAACGTTCTTGTAGGAAGTAGGTGTTAAATTCCTCTGCGGTCATGCTTGTGTCATGTCAAGATGATTTGCCAATATTCAACAAATATTTTATTGCTCGATGGCAAACCGCAGTACAACACGGCATTCCATCGTCTTAATAACATCATCGATTTTGTCCACTGTCAACTTTCTTCTGTTTGGGCAGATTAGTGGCGAACGCGTGAGCGTTTCCATTTGAATGCCAATGTCTTCGTCGCCGACGACGACGACGGACACTTAATCCGGTAAGAATTATTTAATTCCATTGCGCTATAAGCTGCCTCCGAGTTGTCCACATGTGCGATAAGAAGTTAATCCCCACGCTGTCTGCCCCGATGTGCGAGCCTGCGCGTCGGCGATGTGTTCGGGTGAGGAAGTGCATCGGCACGGTATGGGGGCAAACCCGATGCGGCGGTTGGCAGGCAGGAATTTACAATAAACAAAACTTGCACTTTTGCAGCCGCACACACGCGGTGGCCTCGCTCGATCCGACTTGATGAGTAATACGCGGCTCACCTATTCCCAGTCAGTCAGTCAGTCAGCAGCCAGCCTGTCGCTGCTGGTGGTGCTCCCTCGCACAATATAATAATAACACTCATCGATAGACAGACACAGACACACACACGGCTCGTGCTCCAAGCAGCTTGTGCCAGCCAGTTTGGTGCCCGCCCAGCGGATTCTTTATTCAAGTCGCGCAGTTTTGCATCCCCGAATCGCCTCCGCTCCGCGCCCATATAGCCTAGCTAGACGGATGGACGGCACCCTCGTTGCACCGATTCTCGAAGCGATTTAATCGAGTGTTACGTGATTTTTATTTTCTTCGCCCAGCCAGCAGCAGCAGCAGCAGCAACGCTCGCTGTGGATTCGCCCTCTTAGATCATCTAAAAACGACAGCGCAGCAGAGGGGGGAAAGAACGCGCGCGCGTCATCGCTGAGGTATCAGCTCAGTGACTTCCTACCGACAAATCGCACCGTGTGATCGCGGGGTTTAAGCGGATGTGGCTGTTGCCGCGGAAAGTGGGGAACTCGTAAAACGGTGCTAAATTGGGATTTTTATGCGAGTGTGAGAATTGCAAATGGCAAGGTTTGGTACAATTTTGTGACATTTTTCGATCAAGTTGTTTCGGTCCGGTATGCACAGAGGTGCGTCCTCGTTACTTCGGATGATTGACAGCGTTGAGTAGTTAGTCATCAAGAAATGGTATTTTCTTTATTGAACGAAAATAATGGTGGGGTAACAGGGCATTGCATATGTCTGTATTTGAGGCAAAAATTAAAGACAAGAACTCGGAGGATATAATTGGCTTGATACCGTGGCTGGGAATATTATGGTAGGCTAGTCGTGGTTGATTCGGAAGACTATTGACCTAAAATCCAGGACATTTAGGACATATGACAGTATCTCATATGCATGAGTTTGAGACGCAAATGATAGACAAATGCTCGGAGGATATAATTAGGCTGATACTGCGGCTTGGAACATCATGGTAATCGTGGTTGATTCGGTACATCATTTGTTTCAAACTCCAGGATAATTAGGAGATCCTAGAACATCTTAGTGCATTAGTATACATGCTTCCTATTTAGATTACATTTGATTCGACAAGTTCACCGAAGACAACATGTTTTTAAATATTTTTCTGTAATTTCCTGCACACTGTAGTATATGGTTTTTGCATCATGCAGTCACTGCTACTGCATGCATAATAGGGATGCGCGAAATTCGTACCAATGTTCCAGGTGATGTATTGCTTATGTTATTCCAATATTTCCATCACCATCATGGATGGATATCATTTCCGGTGAGTGTATGACCAGAATCGCATTTTTCGAACCCCGTTGCTTTACTCTCACAGCTCTAGCAAAAAAATTTGAACACTTCTAGACACAATATTTTGTAATATGTAGAAACTAGAAACGATGGCGAAAAGGTTGGTGAAAAATCTGAGAAAATCGGTTGAGAATCCCTGAGATATAGCCATTTGAAAATTTACGTTAGATTTTAGCGAATTGTCAATAGCCGTAATAATAAAAATACATCAATTTCAATTAAAATATAGATTATTCAATAGTGAAAATCAATTATTTCTGGAGTATTTTCACAGAATAGCATTCCATACTATTTGGAATTTAAATATTTTAAGAAGACGAATTAATGCTTAGCGACTGTGGAACGGAACGTGTAGTTGTAACCGGAATACTATCCTAAAGATGTTTTGAAGGAGTTCTTAGTTGTATTAGCAACTGTTCAGGAAAACCTCTTTTAGAGAATAATAAATCCTAAAATAATACTTGGGATGGAAACAAATAGAGGCAAGGGCCATTTAATGTACATTACTTTAAGGTCAAAAGGTCGAAGGATGAAAGATCGAAAGGATCAAAGGTCGAAAAGACAAAAAGTCGGAGGAAAAGAATGTGGAAAAAAACTAGTACAAAAGGTCGATAGGTTAGAAGGTCAAAGAGACAAACAGTTTTGATCAAAATAAAATTTTTATATATTCTAAATCCCCGGCCAAAAATACGTATTCTGGCCATACGAGATGTATGATTATTTTCTTCGTTTATTTGAGAAACTACATATGTAGACGCACTTTGAAGAGTAATTATGGATTGTAGTTGTCGAACGCAAGACCATGCTGAGGGTGGATGGGTTCGATTACCGGCCCAGTCTAGGAAATTTTCTGATTGGAAATTGTCTCGCCTTCCCTGGCCATAAAAGTATCATCGTGTTAGCCTCATGATATACGAATGCAAAAATGGTAACTTGGCTTAGAAACCTCGCAGTTAATAACTGTGGAAGTGCTCAATGAACACTAAGCTGCGAAGCGGCTCTGTCCCAGTGTGGGGATGTAATGCCAATAAGAAGAAGAAGTTGTCGAACGACCCAGAGTGTTGAGTTAAGCCAAAACTATTGATCTGTATCGAAGCAATCTAAAGACTGTATGCTAATCGGTTTCACACGGGTTTTTGTTTTTTTTTAAGTTGTGTAAAATGGATATATGTAGTTTCTCAAACAAATGATTCAAATGGTCTAATGAACAGAGATTGGAGCCTATTAATCATAAGCTGTCCTTACGAGTTATGTCTTATATTTTGAACAGACGCTATTCTTTAGAGTTTATTTAACTAGTAGACTTCATAAAATGATACAATAATAAGGCTCCGTGCACAAATTACGTAACGCAATTTTGGGTAATTCCAGACCCCTTCCTACTTTACAGCATTACGAAGTTTGAGAACGGTTTCTGGTGATAGAACTGAATTTATTATATTCGTTCATATTTATTTAAAAAAATCAACTTCTGTTAAAATGTATTGCTTTTTGGTCACATAAAAATCAAATTATTAGGGTCAAAATTTGAGATGAGATAAAAGGTCAAAATTACAAAAAAAGAAGTTGCAAAACCATTTTCAACCATTTTTTTGGAACATTTATATTTATTTGTATTTCACCTGATAATATTTCATTCTAGAATTTTTATTTTGTTTAAACAAGTTGAAGAATATCCTTCAGAGCTATATTGTCAAGTAAATATTTTTATCAAAGTTTTGTTGAGCTTCATTTACTTAAATATTAATTCTTGAAACTAGTTCTTCACTCATTTTCATCAAAACGATCATTCGAAATATATCATTTTTGGCTTGACACCGTCTGGTGATGATAATTTTATTTTTATTTTTATGTGATCAAAAGGTGATACATTTTAACGGGGTATGAAATAGTTTTGAAATTAATATAAACGAATATAATAAATTTGGTTAAATAATTAGAAACCGTTCGCAAATTGCGTAACGCTGTAAAGCAGGAAGGAGTCTGAAATTGACCTAATTTGCATTACATTATTTGTGAATGACCCCTTATTATTGTTTCATTTAATGAAGTCAACTGGTAAAGTCAACAGTAAAGTTTAAAGAATAGCGTCTATTTAAAATATAAGGCATAACTAGTAAGAATTTTTGATAAATCGGGACCAATTTGCCATTTGGGCGTAACTTATTTTGTAAACAAACATTGGAAGGGGAAATCCTGTTAAAACAAGCATTTTATGAGGAAACCACGGTATGGATCCGACAGATTAATCTTAATCTCTTTGATCTTTTTTCTTTTGGACCTATTTTCCTTCCGACATTATTTTAAGGTGCTCGATCCTCTTGAAAGGAGGCTTCCGACTCTCTTGAAAGGAGGCTTCCGAGTCTCTTGAAAGGAGGCTCCCGAGCCTCTTGAAAGGAGGCTTCCGAGCCTGTTGAAAGGAGGCTTCCGAGCCTCTTGAAAGCAGGGGCGTCTCGTGAACTTTTGGTACACCGGTTCTACCAGCATGCTAAAAAATTATGCATCAAGCTGAGTGGTTTCGAATGAAAGCTTTTCTAGTGCAACGTAACCAAACATTAGAAAAAAATAAAAACAATTTAAATAGAAAGTATTTACAAAACAATACACAGCTTATTAATCTCTTTTGCTCCAAAAATGTTGCAATGTTGCACTTTAAATTTAAAACTCGCCTGAGTCGTCTGAAATCTAACTTGGTAACAGTTGACGATAACTGGATGTTGCTCAGAATGGAGATCTTTCAAATCGGCTCTTTCCACCATTCGGGTGCACAGGACTCATCGCCTCTAGCATTTAAAAACTTTCTCATATTTTGTTGTTATAAAAAAATGTAATTAACCATTATTAGTATCATCATTTGATGCGACCCCAGTCCACTGAAATGTTTTCGAGTTATTTAGTTTTTCAAATTTTGTGAAAATATGCCTTTTTCTCTAAGTTGATTGATTTTGATTATTTGGGAAAAAAAAACATTAAATAATTCAATTTTATATATAAAAATGAAATGGTCTGTGTTCGTATCCGCATAACTCGAAAACGGCTGGATGGATGTTTTTCATTTCTTCAGCAGAAACATTCGTTATAGTTTCCGACGGGTTTATATGATATTTCCTAATGCGAAAATTACGAGTAAAGTTGAGCAAACCGTGAGAAACTAAAATTGTGATTCCTATGCGAACTTTGCATGGGCAGTTCGGAATGCACATTCTCGCCTACTATGCAGGACAACGTCTGCCGGGTCAACTACTTTTATAATATTTTATAATAATCAAATTTTGATGTCTCTTTTGAAAACTCAAACATTAATTAATTATTGTTCTTGATGCTGAATTGTTTATGATGCATAATCATCAGGAGAAAAAAGAAAAACAAACCGTTCCCAATCATCAAAGTATGAACGAAAGCGTGCGCGGTGCGCCTTTCGGCAAAGCACATCCCGACACTCAGACCGAGTCTAACCGAAGGTACGCCGCGTCGTTGATTGTTCTCGCAGCGCGTCGAACGGGTTGGACTCCTGCGCAACATAGCAGAACTTGCATCCAAACGTGCCGTGCCTCCTTCGCATTCGAAAGAGGATGATGTGAGGAAACGAAGAAAGCTGGCAACGCTCACGCTGGTTCTCCGCGCGCGGTGAACGAGTGAGCATACCAAGGAGGAAATTATTTCAAAACTTTTGTCATGGCGCAAGGCTTTAAATTTGACTTCTGGCAGCGTTGCTGTTGGTTCTTTATCATGAATCGTACGACTGGCAAAAGCTTTCTATGTGATGTAGTGTGCTGTTATCCGTCGGAGAACACATATTTAGGTGCAATGCGACTGTTACTGTACGCCAAGCATGTGGCGATGAGTTGATCTGTCTACGCAATATTTTGTTTCGTTAGAAATGGGGGAGGTTCCTTCATCAGTGCTGCCACCTGGAAAAGTTTAGAGAAAAAGTAGAACCATGGAAATTTGACATGGCATGATATAGAAAATGAGAATTAAAATGTCTCTAGAACGTTATAGAATTTTTTTTGTCAAACAATTTTTAGTTTGTGGGGTTAGAAATTCAACAATCTTAAGCATTAACTGCTTTTTCGAAAAAAATATAAAAATCGAGATATCATGTCTATTTTGCGTGCTTTTAAAATTCTAACCTCGTAAACCATGATTTTTTTGAAAAACTTCCTTAATTTTTGCTTTATAACAAAAATATACTTCATTTCCTATACCACACCGTGTGAAATTTCAATGATTCTACTTTTTCTCTCGATGACAGCTGGTGGTCTTCTCCTCCCCTATTAAACCATAATTGGAAATATTACGTGAAACTTTGTTTAAATATTTTACTGGGGTTATTTGCCCTAAATTAATTGTAAGGACATTAGTTTCCTACTTCTGAACTAAAAATGGTTACCTGTTCCATGAACAGGTAGAACGTATGGACGAGTCGCCTCTGGAGCCTCTTGAAAGGAGGCTTCCGAGCCTCTTGAAAGGAGGCTTCCGAGCCTCTTGAAAGGAGGCTTCCGAGCCTCTTGAAAGGAGGCTTCCTAGCCTCTTGAAAGGAGGCTTCCTAGCCTCTTGAAAGGAGGCTTCCGAGCCTCTTGAAAGGAGGCTTCCTAGCCTCTTGAAAGGAGGCCTACGAGCCTCTTGAAAGGAGGCTTCCTGGCCTCTTGAAGGAGGCTTCCTGGCCTCTTGAAAGGAGGCTTCCTGGCCTCTTGAAAGGAGGCTTCCTGGCCTCTTGAAAAGAGGCTTCCTAGCCTCTTGTAAGGAGGCTTCCTGGCCTCTTGTAAGGAGGCTTTTGCCACTCTTGTAAGGAGGCTTCCTGGCCTTGTGTGGAGGCTTCCCGCCTCTTGTAAGGAGGCTTCCTGGCCTCTTGTAAGGAGGCTTCCTGGCCTCTTGTAAGGAGGCTTCCAGCCTCTTGTGGGAGGCTTCCTGGCCTCTTGTAAGGAGGCTTCCTGGCCTCTTGTAAGGAGGCTTCCTAGCCTCTTGTAAGGAGGCTTCCCTGGCCTCTTGTAAGGAGGCTTCCTGGCCTCTTGTAAGGAGGCTTCCCTGGCCTCTTGTAAGGAGGCTTCCCAGCCTCTTGCAAGGAGGCTTCCTGGCCTCTTGTAAGGAGGCTTCCTGGCCTCTGTGGGGAAGGCTTCCCTGGCTGCAGCCTCTTGTAAGGAGGCTTCCTGGCCTCTTGTAAGAAGGCTTCCTGGCCTCTTGTAAGGAGGCTTCCTAGCCTCTTGAAAGGAGGCTTCCTTGCCTCTTGTAAGGAGGCTTCCTAGCCTCTTGTAAGGAGGCTTCCTAGCCTCTTGTAAGGAGGCTTCCTAGCCTCTTGTAAGGAGGCTTCCTAGCCTCTTGTAAGGAGGCTTCCTAGCCTCTTGTAAGGAGGCTTCCTAGCCTCTTGTAAGGAGGCTTCCTAGCCTCTTGTAAGGAGGCTTCCTAGCCTCTTGTAAGGAGGCTTCCTAGCCTCTTGTAAGGAGGCTTCCTAGCCTCTTGTAAGGAGGCTTCCTAGCCTCTTGTAAGGAGGCTTCCTAGCCTCTTGTAAGGAGGCTTCCTAGCCTCTTGTAAGGAGGCTTCCTAGCCTCTTGTAAGGAGGCTTCCGAGCCTCTTGAAAGGAGGCTTCCGAGCCTCTTGAAAGGAGGCTTCCGAGCCTCTTGTAAGGAGGCTTCCGAGCCTCTTGAAAGGAGGCTCTGAGCCTCTTGAAAGGAGGCTTCCTGAGCCTCTTGAAGGAGGCTTGAGCCTCTTGAAGGAGGCTTCCTGAGCCTCTTGAAAGGAGGCCTGAGCCTCTTGAGGAGGCCTGGGCCCTCTTGAAGGAGGCTGAGCCTCTTGAAAGGAGGCTTCCGAGCCTCTTGAAAGGAGGCTTCCGAGCCTCTTGAAAGGAGGCTTCCGAGCCTCTTGAAAGGAGGCTTCCGAGCCTCTGGAAGGAGGCTTCCGAGCCTCTGGAAGGAGGCTTCCGAGCCTCTTGTAAGGAGGCTTCCTAGCCTTTTGTAAGGAGGCTTCCTAGCCTTTTGTAAGGAGGCTTCCTTGCCTTTTGTAAGGAGGCTTCCTAGCCTCTTGTAAGGAGGCTTCCTAGCCTCTTGTAGGGAGGCTTCCTAGCCTCTTGTAGGGAGGCTTCCTAGCCTCTTGTAGGGAGGCTTCCTAGCCTCTTGTAGGGAGGCTTCCTAGCCTCTTGTAGGGAGGCTTCCTAGCCTCTTGTAGGGAGGCTTCCTAGCCTCTTGTACGTAGGCTTCCTGGCCTCTTGTAAGGAGGCTTGAGCCTCTTGAAAGGAGGCTTCCGGGCCTCTTGAAAGGAGGCTTCTGAGCCTCTTGAAAGGAGGCTTGAGCCTCTTGAAAGGAGGCTCTGAGCCTCTTGAAAGGAGGCTTCTGAGCCTCTTGAAAGGAGGCTTCTGAGCCTCTTGAAAGGAGGCTTCTGAGCCTCTTGGAAAGGGAGGCTTGAGCCTCTTGAAAGGAGGCTTCCGAGCCTCTGGAAGGAGGCTTCCGAGCCTCTGGAAGGAGGCTTCCGAGCCTCTTAAAAGGAGGCTTCCGAGCCTCTTGAAAGAAGTCTTCCAAGCCTCTTGGAAGAAGGCTGCCGAGCCTCTTGAAAGGAGAATTCGGAGCCTCTCGATAGAAAGACTACGAGCTGCTTGGAAGGAGGCTTCCGAGACGCTTATAAGAATGCAACGAAGCTACTGAGATTTTTCGGAAAAAGCCTTTATGACTCTAATACGGAGGCTTCCGAACCTTTAGATTCTAGATTTTAGTCACTCGACGTTTTGTCCGTTTGATCTTTTGTCCTACAGCCCTTCATACACTGTACTGGTTGTGGTGGGTAAAGTCCAATAAGCTTTGATATACTGATCTCCATGCATATTACGAACAATTCACTGTTAAAGAATAAAATATAACACATTTTTTTTATTTTGTAATACATCCACCAGTACGCATTTTTTGTCTTAGGGGGTACCTGGGGCCAACAAAGGTTCCCCCTGGAGTACATGTACCCCAGGTTGAGAACCGCTGCTGTAGTCCTTTAGTCCTTTTGTCCTTCGGTCTTTTGACACAGATTCCACAAAAATGTTCCTGCTAATTGTTCGGTGATATCGGTATCTCGGAAAAAAAAATCCATTCAGATGAATCTAAACTACATTCCGCGGAATATGGTTTATTTGATTATTCCAGAAAAACGTCAGGAAAAACTTCTACCGAAATGAAACAAAATTGCGCGAAATTTTGTGAATAAATTAAACCATATTTCAAGTAAGGACTGTTCAGTTTATAAAGAGGACACTTTGTATTGTTGATGTTTTTTAAACCATCAATCTTTTTAGAAGTCTGTTTTTTCTTCGTTGAATATATTTCCATTTTTTTACAAACTGTGAATTTTGCTTAATAAATATTCTGTTGGGAAACTTATGTTTACTTGAAATTAGAGAAGCTTTGACAAAAGGCGCCATTTTGTTGGATTTTGACCGGTTTATATCTTATCAACAATTACAGTTGATTGCCAGTGTATTATAATATACGATAAAGCAAACTCATTTTAAATTGACCAATCTGTCTGTTTTATATCGTCATGTAAAAGTGTCCTCTCAATAAACTGAACAGTCCTTATGAAATGAAGTAATGATTTCCTGCTCCTGCTCCTCTGAAAAAAAAATCATAAAGACTGCAAGATTATGAGGTCAAAAAAGCATTTTTAGGGAGTTATATGTATTCAATGATTTGGTTTAAAAAATAATAGATTCAAAATGAAAAAAAATCCACGCATTCGGTTGGTTTTGTAAAATTTCGAATCAAGTGCGATCATAATCTCGAATCGTTTCAAAGTCTCGAAAGTATTTTTTTTTGTACCGCTTATTGACAAATACATATGTTTGTACTCATGAACACAAGATACATACCTATTCATGCAATGGCGGGCCTAGAAAAGCTTTCAATTGATAACTGTGGAAATGCTAATAGAGCACTGAATTAAAAAGCAGGGCAAATTCCAGTTGGAGTGTAGAGTGGAGAAGGAGAAGAAGAAGATATTTGGTCATTTACCAAATTTACCAATGGGAGAGGTGTTTCAGAAAAAGTCTACGAAAGTCTACTATCCAGAAAATAAGTAACGCTGGGAGGGAGGTGGGTTTCCCGAAGTTTGACAATTTGGTCTACGTGGTTTGTGGGTAGCCCTTTTGAATCAATCAAATGAAAATTACAAATCGTGCTTTGAATATTTATTTTTTCATTATTTTTTATATTTTTTTGCGACTACTATAAAAAGTAAAAGCATTTGAAACTTATAATGAAAGCCATTAAGGACAAGCATCTCGGAATCCAAAACAAAAATCACTCGCGTTTTCAAGGGCACACCACTCAATATGAAAGCATCGCACAACTGTCATTTTTATTATTCCATTGTCCGCTGCCTCCGTATTGAGTGGTGTGCCCTTGAAAACGTGAGTGAATTTAGTTTTGGATTCTGTGATGCTTGTCCTTAAGGAAGCTTTTTCCACAATTTGTAGTCATTATTTGGTGTCTATTTTCTTCATAATGATCAATGAGGTCACTATTTCTGACTGCAATGATCGCTATCAGTTCCGAATGACGTATTATTTATTTGTCATATAAAATCGTCATCATCATAATAAAATCGTCATCAGTAAATTAGCAAACATTATTTTCATCAAATGGCATAAACTTTTTATTTCTTTTTTGGAAAGTTAAACAATTTTGTTAAGAAAATTATTTTGAGCTTTTTAGTCGTCGAGTCGAGTCGAGTCAAGTACGAGACACTGAAGACGGCCTTACTGTTGAGGTCGAAATACGTATCCGTCAAGATACAATTAAGTGGTGGAATTCAATGGGATTGTACAAACTCGTCTTATGACAAGTGAAGTTAAACAAATCAATATATGAACCGAAGCAATGAAAAAGTTATTTGTAAGAGGCAAGTTCAGTCAAAAACGAAATACTTTGAGACGTTTTGGGTTGAGGACGAAATACGCGAATCTATTTCTTATTGCAGACCAAAAAGAAACAGTTCAACACCATCGCTTGTACCTAATATGTCGTCAACATTTGGCAAAGTCGAAATAAATGTTGTTCATATTTGTTGCAGATAAAATTGATGGACATACTTTTGTTTACTTGTCGTAATATGAAGTAAATGATGTAAGGAAAATGATAAAATTGCAAGCTAACTTTGTTTTTGGCACGTTTGGCTATTAATGCACTCTTGGTAGGAACTCATCAATTAACGATGTTCAAATTTGGACCGTTCCACCCTGAAAATCCATTTGGTCTGACGCGTTCATATCAAAGTTTCTATTCCATTCTATTTACAACCAGTTGCCAACATGATTTCCCTTATGGAGCATATTGACGTACTTGTAGTTCAATGAGCGGATGTGGTACCAACCAATTTGTACATTCTCAATACCTAATGCGCTCCATCCGCCCGTGTTCCATACCGTATTAGGCATTCCTACGGCTCGTTGATGAACACATCTCATTACATAAACGTTCTACCTGTTCTCAACCATAAACTGTTATTACTCACCGATTGCGTTCTATCATCATCACTCAGCACTGACTGCCCGCAGCAGCTGAGCAGCACTGGTTGGAAATTCCCTTCGCTTAGGCTCGCCTCGCGGAGGTAAATTATAATGAATGATGATGCATTTCAAACGATCGCCAAGCGCGGTTTGCAGCGCGCTATCGATTACCATCAATGTGGATGCCCCTCGCTAGGAAATGTAGGATGTATTTATTATCAAATTATGGTGATCCATTTCTTTTTAAAGGTGGTTGTTGATGATTTCATTCCAAAGTTCCAAAATCAGTCAGGGTGTGGTGACGATTAATCGTTTTCACGCGATCCATCCATTGATAAGACCGCTCACTTTTTGCTTTCGATTAATCTTCATTTGCAGAGAGTTATCGTCGAATCGGCTCGGCTACGACGCAGTTCAGGCGCAGGTGGTCAACCTCGGCAAATTACAGGTTCTGTAAGTATATGCATGCAATCAGTCATTCGGGTAATGGGCTTATCGTAATTGATTTGTCATTCTCCTTCTACGGTAGCAACGTCAATCACAACAACCTCGGCCGAATACCGCGGTTTTCGGGGCTAATAAGCTTGGTGCGGCTACAGTTGGCCAACAATGGAATCGAAGCGATCGAAGTCGAAGCCCTGCAAGCATTGACGAGCCTGAGGTTCCTGGATCTGTCCCGGAACAGCATCAAGGACGTCAACTATGGGTCGTTCCCGGCGAAAAATAGCTTACAGTATTTGAACTTGAACTTCAACAAGCTGACCACGCTGGGCAAGGGAACATTCCAGCGGTTGCAGTCGCTGAAACGATTGTAAGTTGTCAATCACACCTACATGGTTGATTCATAAATTAACCTCTTACTATTTTAACAGGGAAATCAACAGCAATATCCTGGAAGAAGTACTGAGCTTAACCTTCCAAAATTTGAATCAGCTTAAAAGTCTGAAGATGAACAACAACCGCATTTCCAGTCTCATGGATGGCGTTTTCCATGGCCTAACAACAATTCAAACACTGGAGTTGAATAATAACAGCATAACCAGTATACGCAAAGGAGGTCTTTTTAACTTAACGAGCCTTACCAACTTAGCCTTATCGCGGAACGCTATCGTCGAGATCGAACAGGACGGTTGGGAATTTTCTCCGCGTCTGTTAACCCTCGATCTCTCCTACAATCGGTTGGAGTCTCTGGACAAGTACACGTTCGAGGAACTGTCGCAGCTTAAAACGCTAAATCTGGAAGGTAACCAGATCTCGGCCGTCGGAGAGGGAACCTTCAACAATACGAAAAGTTTGGAGGTGTTGTACTTGGGAATGAACAAGATTTCCTGGACCATCGAGGACATGAAGGGACCGTTCTATGGTCTGTCCAAACTGGAGCGACTTTATCTCAATTCGAATGAAATCAAATCCGTCAGCAGGAATGCCTTCATTGGGCTCAAATCGTTAATGCTGCTGGAGCTGAGTCAGAACAACATTTCATCCATTCAGAACAATGCCTTCAAGGATACGGTGCGGTTGAATGTAAGCGCGATTGATGTTTTTTAAGAATCTTTTCTAACGAATTTAATATCTTGCAGAAACTTATTATGAACTCCACGAACCTACTTTGTGATTGCAATCTTGTTTGGTTCTACCATTGGATGGAGGAGCGAAAAGAAGTTTTCCAGTTGGACGCCGAGTGTAGCTATCCCATATGGTTGCGAGGACGACTGATTCGGGACTTGAGTGCTTCCAATTTCTCTTGTTGTAAGTATAAAATAGATAAACATTTTTCGCATATAAATGTAGAGCGTAAAGCGCGGTAAGCTTGCGCACAAGAGTTCTCTATTAACATGATCATAATAAATTGTCAACACTATATGTGTTGGACACATCATTAAGCCACCGGATCGTATATGGGAAAATAAACATTTCCGTTGTTATTGGTATATGAGGTAATTTGTATTTTTTGCAATTTTAATGTAGTTTTTGCATAAAATTTTATTACCATTTCATCACTTTAAAGATTTGGTATTTTAAAAACTATTCCTCATGCTGATTCTTTAAAAAATAGGTAGCTAGTAGCGATTTGTTTTTTCTAGACAAAATTCGTAGATTTTTGGAAAAAAAAAATTTTATTACAAAGACTACTGCTGGGCAGGGATTGTCTAAATACTCAGAGCGGTGACGTTCGTGCAGCACCCTCCTTCGGGAGCGCGTCTCTCAAATTTTGCAAGCTAAAGAGCCGAAGGTGCGCGGGCTCTCGCTGCTGCGTGTTTCTCACTGAAAAGTGAGAAGCGTGAGACGTCTCACTACTCACTTCGCGCTCCTCTTTTTTACAGCGAGAAGTGATAAATGAAAAGTGAGAAGTGGAACATCTCACTTCTCACTCTTCATTTTTCCCTTCTCACTGTAAAAAGTGAGAAGCGCGAAGTGAGTAGTCAAACGTCTCATTACTCACTTCGCGCGTCTCACGTGAGACGTCTCACTTCTTACTCCTTATTTATCACTTCTCACTGTGAAAAGTGAGTAGTGCGAAGTGGATAGTGAGACGTCTCACTACTCATTTCGCGCTTCTCACTTTTTACAGTGAGAAGAGAAAAATGAAGAGTGAGAAGTGAGACGTCTCTCTTCTCATTCCTAATTTCTCACTTTTCAAATGACCTATTCGGCCAAATGACCTTTTCGGCCAAATGACCCTTTCGGCCAAACGACCCTTTCGGCCAAACGAACTTTTCGGCCAAATGACTCTTTCGGCCTAATGACCCTTTCGGCCAAATGACCAGTTCAGCCAAATGACCAGTTCGGTCAAATAACCCTTTCGGCCAGATGGGTTAATAGTTTGTTCGGCCTAGTGGCATTCGGCCAAATGACTTTCGGCTGAATGGGTTTCGGCCAAACGACCCTTCCCCAATTTTCTTTCCGATGGTACAACGCAGAACAATCTTGAGATCGTTCTTTTATTCAAAAGGCGTTCGATCGTGCACTAATTAAATTCCTGTTCGATCTTACAAAGCAGTACAAAATAACGCGGATCTCAAGATTGTTGTACTTTCTAAAACACGTACAATCGCGTACTAATTAGTTTAATTCTCGTTCTCACAAAGCAGAACAAAATAACGCGGATTTCGAAATCGTTCCGCACTTGAAAAGAGGTTCGATTGCGCATGCATTAATTTTATTTTCGATCGCATAATACAGAATAAAATAACGCAGACTTGAGAACGTTTTGCACTTCAAACACGTTCGAAAAACTATATGACGCGGATCTCGAGATCGTTCTTCACTCGAATAGACGTTCAATCGCGCTCTAACTACACACTTAAAATAAATCACCGAATTTGGTAAAATTTTACCGAAATCTCAACAGCAGAACTGTTCGGTAAATAATTTAACTGATTTTCGGTGATTTTGACAGTTGAGCAATGGAAAACATTACAAAAAATCTGTAAAATGAATTACCGAACAGTTCTGCTGTTGAGATTTCGGTAAAATTTACCGAATACGGTGAAATGAGTTACCCTAGCAGCACAAGTCGGACCGATTTGGTTGCTGCAACTCAAATGTAACCAAATTCAGTTGCATATAGGTTGCATAAACCTCTATGCAACGTGCGTGCTGCTCGGGTAAGTGTGTAGTTTTTTTTTCGATCGCTCAACGCAGAACAAAATAACGCGAATCTTGAAATCGTTTTGCTTTTCAAAACACGTTTTATTGCGCACTTATTACATTTCTTTTTGATCTCACAAAGCAGAACAAAATAACGCGAATTTCAAGATCATTCTGCACTCGAAATAACGTTCAATCACGCACTAATTAGTTTTCTTTTCAATTGTTCAACGCGGAACAAAATAACGCTGATCTCGAGATCCTTATGTTCTACAAAACATGTTCAATCTCGCACTAATTGATTTTCTTTTCGATCGTACAACGCAGAACAAAGTAACGCGAATCTTTAGATCGTTCTGCTCTTCAAAACACGTTGGATCCCGCACTAAATAAATTCCAACAAAATAACGTGGATCGTGAGATCGTTCGGCACTCGAAAAAACGTTCGATTGCGCTCTAATTAGTTTTCTTTTAAAGCGCACTACGCAGAACAAAATAATGCATTTCTTGAAATCCTTCTGCTTTTCAGTATACGTTCGATCGCGCACAAATTTATTTTCTTTTTGATCCCACAATAAGCACAATTACCTAAGGCTGATTTCGAGATCGTTCTGCACTCGAAAACACGTTCAATCGTGCACTAATTATTTTTCATTTCGGTTGCAAAACGCAGAACAAAATAACGCGGATCTGGAGAACGTTCTGCACTCCAGAACATGATCGACCACGCACTAATTAATTTTCTTTTCGATCACACAACGCAAAACAAAAAAACGCGAATATCGAGATCGTACTGCGAAAAGTTGTTCGTTTTTTAATTAGTTTTCTTTCGATCGCTCAACGCAGAGAAAAATAATGCTGATCTTGAGATCCTTCTGTTCTAAAACATGTTCGATCTCAAACTAATTGATTTTCTGTTCGATAGTACAACGCAGAACGAAATAACACGAATCTTGAGATCGTTCTGATCCTGGGTCCGATCGCGCACTAATTATATTCTTTTTTGATCTCACAACCAGAACAAAATAACGAGGATCTTGAGGTCATTCTGCACTCGAATAGAATTGTTTTTTTTGTGACCCCATATTAAGCAAAATAAAAGAATAAAATTACGTGGATTTCGAAATTTTCTGCACTCGAAAACACGTCGGATCGCGCACTAATTAATTTCCTTTTTGATCGCACAACACGGAACAAAATGACGCGAATATTGAGATCGTTGTGCATTCGAAAAGACGTTCGATCGCACACATTTTTGGAGAAACTTCTACAAGAATTCTGATTCCAATACTCAAAAATGCCAACGTGGGTTTTTTTGTTTTCTCTCCAAGAGAAACTAGTTTACATATATCATGGGAAAATCTTCTAAGCATACGGGAACAATACTCATGCTATTGTTTAGCAATGTAAATACATCCATTAAACAGTACCTTATTCAGTTCCTTTTTCTGTATACTTTGTTTTTGCAGATGACTCGCCGAAACCACACCTCATTGACGAACCAAAAACGCAGTTCGGGATTCGTGGAACCAACGTCACTCTCGTATGCACCGCAACATCGACCGCCGCGGATGTTATGACTTTCAAGTGGAAACACGACAACCAAGAGCTGCCCGTGTCCGATTCTACTGTCACGCAGCTCAATAACGACAATGGTACGGTAGGCACCACAAAGCTCACCATACCCTATATCCAGAATGGAGCCGCCGGCAAGTATCAGTGCATCATCACCAATGCCTACGGAGTGGTTTATTCGCAGAAGGTTAAGGTTACTGTCGGTACATTCCCGTTCTTCAAGAAGACTCCCAGCGATATTAGCGTACCAGCTGGGAAAATGGTTCGGCTGGATTGTGCCGCTGCTGGAGATCCCAAACCGCAGATTTCGTGGGAAAAGGACGGGGGAAATGATTTCCCCGCGGCAAAAGATAGAAGGATGCACATCTCAGCCGACGAGGATGCATTCTTCATCATGGACGCTCAAATAGTGGACATGGGGGTGTATACTTGCTCGGCGGAGAATGCGGCTGGCGTGATTAAGGCTAGTGCTTCTGTGTTGGTCCTCGAATCACCGATGCTGTTGAAACCTTTGGAGACAAAAGTGGCCGAGTTGGGAACGTCTATTGTGCTGGATTGCTCTGCTTCGGGGTACCCAAAACCAACCATCCAATGGTTCAAAGACGGAGAACCCCTCGTGATAACCGAGAGGCACTTCATAATAGCGGAGGGACAACTGATGATCATCGTTAAAACGGATTTCGACGACGCAGGAGATTACGTATGTCAAGTGGAGAATGAATTTGGAAGGGAACAAGGCTTGATGAAGCTTTCAGTTATCGAGGGCGAAGAATTGGTCGAGGACGATATACCAAATAGCAACACAGAAACGGTCACGAATGGTCATGTGTTGAACGACAGAGATATCGTCGCAATTATCTTGATTACGATCGTATGTTGCTGTATTCTCACTTCACTAATCTGGCTAGTGGTGATGTTCCGGATGCGAAAACGCAATGACGGTTTCAATGGATACGCGGATAATCTTCAAGCCAATCAACAGAACTTGATCGTTCGCAGCGGCATCGGGTCTGCTCCTGCCGGATATTTTGAATTCCTTATTCCCATGGTTCGGAACGAAGCAACCACCAACGTAGATGACGAAGAGCAAAACCCTCCCACAAACCGCTGTTACTACACGGTTGTTCCTAAGGTGCCACTCAAATCCCGTCGAAACGGTGCCGAATCCGACGACATGGACGATGATCTTTCGTCGAAAGATTCCGGCACTGGTGGGGACTGTGGATCTGCCACGGGTTCCACCAACGCCCATCGTGGCAGCCACGACGATCTCAAATGCCTCTTCCAAACGCTCAATCGTAAAACGGCCGAACTGGGTAGCGCCTACACCTATGATGAACATGATCCGGACTCGGATCCACGGATAGAGCCACCCCCTCCGATTCCACCCATCAATGCCACCACAGCCGTCCTGGTCAACATGGATCCGAACAAGATTGTGTATAGC
Organism: Armigeres subalbatus; assembly: GCF_024139115.2. Taxonomy (NCBI): domain Eukaryota; kingdom Metazoa; phylum Arthropoda; class Insecta; order Diptera; family Culicidae; genus Armigeres; species Armigeres subalbatus. Next base: position 354,809,642 of record NC_085140.1, on the reverse strand, counting down.
GATGATCTGCCACCGCCGATCATCTCCCGGATGGCCAACTCACAGACATTTCCGGCTTTCGTGCATCCGTCTTCGGTGACATCCTCGTCATCGTTAGTGGCGGCAGCCTCGATGGAAGCGTCGGTTAGCGGGGGTCAGCAGCACGCCGAACCCCAGCAGCAGCCTAGTCAAATACAGGTCAACAAGCTGTACCAGCTGTTGATCGAGAAACCAGCACTGTTGGAGGATGCTCCACCCGTACAGCAGCAGCAGCCGGGAGGGCAGGCTGTGAATAGTGATGATGTTGGGGCGAGCTGTAGTAGTTCGGTGAATAGGGAAATGGTGGGTGGTGAGATGCAAAGTAGATGTGGTAGTGGATTTAGAAGTGGGTCTATCAATGAGACCGATTTGCGAGAAGCTGTGAGGTAAATTGCGCCTAGAAGCAATTTTGGAATTCGTATTTTGGTTGATTTTTAAAATGTCAACCCTGAAGTCCAGATAGAAATAGTTAAGTATAAAATCTTAGGGCTGCTGGTTAATTTGGTGTCATAAGTTTGTACTAAGGATCACTTCAATATTGGGTACATTACTCAAATGTTTTGCCATATACAACAACAATATCGTTGTTTTGGGTAGCAACTTCAGAAGGCGATATATCAGACGTATAGCATACTATTAGCCATTGAAATGTCTGATATTTTCCTTGGTGTTTACAGGGGGAGGGCTGATCTAATTAGTAATATTTTTAATCAAAATATAGCTCCAACTTGCTATGCCCCCCTTGACATAGATTTACCCATCATTCAAAACTCTAACCATTGAACGATAAAAGTATTAGTAATCACCCAGTCACAGTATCTCCAAATCACCAAACCAAGTTTAGCTAAATTAGAGCAAGTTTTATGTAGTATATGACCACCAAAATCCATCCCAGTTAGTAGGATATTTATAGTAGCATTAGTTTTAGTGAAAATAAAGACCAGTTCCTTCTTATCTGATAATCTAAAGTAAAAGCAGATTGATGGCAGGGAAATTTTCGCATGATGCACATTCGCAAACCTGGCGGCTGATTTGATTTTACAACAACTGAAAATGTGATGGACTCCAAAGTGGTCATCAATGTAAGAAAGTGTGAGTGAATTATATTTTTGCCAAGAGATTATTTGTATATTCATAAGTTTTATGAAATGCGTCATTATGTATACTGAATCATTTCATGTTTTGTTGCATGAGCTTGTTTGTGTTAACTTATCGAAAACAAGCTGCCCGCCTGCCGTTTCTATTCGGACCATTGATATCCGCCAAAGTTCGCAGAAAGATTGTTGATCATTATTTTTATTTCACAAATTATTATGAAACGCTTTGAAGAAATTTAACTAAAATTGGGTTTTGATCCACTCCTACTTCTGAATGTGTTCAATTGATTTGATGTAATAAATAGGAAAATGGTCCTTAATTGTAATTCATGCTCATTTTGTCTAAGACTCGTGGTGGAGTGATATGGAAATTGAAAATTAAAATCTTGCGCAAAACCACGGTAATTCAAAATATTATTTTCTGCAATTAATGCAGGATCAGAATTGATCTTTTCTGTCAAAAATTTCAATTAGTTCAAGAGCCTCTTTTTGGTGTCTTTTTTATTTTTTGATGGAATTGGAAATTGAAAATAACATAAATTGCTGCAATCTATTTTGGCTCTACATTTACCCTATTTTGGACCAACATCACACTGAACACAGTGGAAAATGCCGTTCATCTATGGAATATGACTTTGGCATTGTAATTCCAAGACCATCTCCTGGCATCAAGTAGTTTATTAGCGTTTGATCACGAGAATAATTTTAGCAGCGATTGTTTGCGTGTGTTAGTGTGAGCTAAAAAAGTTTTATATTCGATACATACTCTATAAAGTATTCTGTATTTTTGCTAATGTAGTGTGATTAGAAAAAGCAAACTATTTTCTTGTGGAAAAGATTCCGAAGCAAAATGACAATTTTTTATACTAGTAGAAATTGCTTTCCGTAGGCTAAGTTTGGAAGAACATTTTCACCGATATTATTGTGTAGTTAAAAAAACAACTGGTGATTCCTAATCGATAATCGATTGTCAAAAAAATTGATTGTGTCTTAACTCTTAATGTTTCTGAAAAACAAAAGAAACTGCGACTTACCTTATTACGATTTGGTGAGTTGCTAACTTTCTTGGTAAAATGAATTTGACTTGGTCACTGACAGCCTTATGGAAAAGGACTGAAAATATTGATGTCTATATTTTACAATGCAGATAAAGGTGATAAGTCCTTGAACGTTCGTGTGATTTTTTTACTATCCCTAAAACAACAAGCCATAGTTAAAGCAAACAAGTGCATCTTCCTATTGAAATTCTACAAAATATTAATCCACGCGCCACTAAAATTGTATATGCTCTTCACTAAAAAAGAAACCTTAGCTCGTAAGCGAATGCGAATTGACTCTGTGATTTTGTTTTCTTGTTTTTAGCGACAAAGCTTGTTTTTTTTTTTAATTTTGACCTATATAGTCGTTCGAAAGTCGGACGAAAAATTTATTGTTATTATCATTTGCATCGGGAAGAAGAAACGATGACGAGAGCACGATACAATTTCGGATTAAATCATTGTGGAGCCGCCACTCTCAATAATTGTTTCCGAGTGACCAAACAATGAGTAATAGCTTAACGATGTGAGAACCTAACCGATAAACTCGCATATTATCCCCCCAGAGGCTTGGCTCAAACCAAAGAGATTTCCCTGTGTAAAATAATCTATTTTAATTAAACTCTGAGTCATGAAATAAAGTTAGTTCCAATCACGAGGCTCACGCTCTTCAAAATGTCATCGTTAAACGTCATCGTTTCAACGTAAGTTTAAATAGTTCGTAACTATTGCAATTATTGAAAAAAAAAAAAACAGAAATGTTTCTGCGAAACTAAGACGATTAAAATTTTTCAGATAATACTACAAATAGATAGAAGCAAGTGCCGTAATAAGTTAAGCATTGGCAGACTGATTTAAAATCGTATTGTTATAAAAGCGTTGCCTTCTTTTCACACCGTTAAAAATCACACATTTGCCTTTTGGAATCGCAACATCACTTAAAATTTTGAAACAATCAGTATTTACCATTTACTTAAAAAAAAGTCCATAATTAAAATCTCTTACATAACCGTCATTATAACAAGAAAAGGAAAAAATAGATTTTTCAGAGGTTAAACAATCTCAACTACAAACCACTCAGTACAACAATTATAGCAGTTTTTTTTCTCCATGTCCAAAGCTTTCTACTATTTATTTAGTAATTTATTTCAGTTAGCAAATAGCAATCACTAGAACAACATAAAACAGTATGAGTAAAATACCACAGAACAATAATGTAACTAAAACGAATATGAATTGATCAAATATTAAGTTAATCAACAATTGTTCACTAGTGCACGACTTCCAAATCTATTACTATTTAAATGCGAAGTAATATTTTTTAAAATATGCCACGTACTACCCACTATATACAATATTGAATGATGTGAGTGTTGATATAGCATTATTTATTGAGAAAGAAAACTTTCAAACTTTACCGAATAGACCCGTATGGGATTTGTAAATAAACACTTTGTACAAACTACAATCAATACAAACTACTTATAAAGATAACAAGTTTTTATCGTGATGAAAATTTTAGGCCACAAAATGATAATGACATTAATAAAACAAAATACTAATTATTCAAAACGGGACCGCTGTTTTATTCTCTCATCATCCGAAATATTTACTTTCAGAATCGTGAGATTACTGAACAGATCTAAACACTGAGAAAGTTTAAGGCCTTAGCTGTTTCAATCCCGATCAAATCTTAGTTTGTCCATAAGAATCTTTTATATTGCATTCCAAAGTGTGGATTCGATTTACTGATTAACGAACTAAGAATGAATTGGTTTCTGTAAAAGACTTTTCCAAATACCCTCTGGATAGGTCCCATCATCTAAAAGAAGGGTTGGTCATCATCTAAAAGAAAGGAAGAACCCAGCTGAAATCTTTTGGAAAACATTTTAGATGAATAACATTTTTCACTTTTGTGTGGCGTTTCTTTTTAGATTTGCGCTTATGTACCACTGAAGTAAGTTTGGATTTAACATGGCTTCCCTTAATTGTCTATTGTTAATGATAAAAACTTCCATCTTATCTATAGATAAGAAGAGGCGGCCCTTTTTCTACATATTGGTAACATTACAAGGTGACAAATTTCCTATCAAAAATACTTCACAGTGTCATATACCTAAGGAATCGTTTAACAAGTTTTTGAGCTCAAATTCGAACTGCAGAACGAAACGCGGCTTGATATTCGACTTGGACTTCAACATCCTTAGGTGCTATAGCACTTCCTTGTCTTCTTATTGGCATTACATCCCCACACTGGGATAGAGCCGCCTCGCGCAGCTTAGTGTTCATTAAGCACTTCCACAGTTATTAACTGCGAGGTTTCTATGCCAAGTTACCATTTTTGCATTTGTATATTATGAGGCAAATGATACTTTTATGCCCAGGGAAGTCGAGACAATTTCCTATCCGAAAATTGCCTAGACCGGCACCGGGAATCGAACCCAGCCACCCTCAGCATGGTCTTGCTTTGTAGCTGCGCGTCTTACCGCACGGCTAAGGAGGGCCCTAGCACTTCCTTGTTTGCATCTTGAATCGTTGCTTTGCGAAATTCTTTGCGGTTGATCGGCGGCGTCACTTTGTCGGTGTTATTGCCAAGATTTTTCGTGCCGCGCAAAAAAGCCTGGGTGTATATGGCCCAAACTTTGGCCCAATATGCTACGGCTATTTTATCGTTATAAATCCTGATATATTGCAGTTCCAACCAGAATTATTCCACCAGCCGGCCTGCTTACTTTTGGTTTTGAAGCCAAACAGCAAAAAAAACGACAATGAATGTCCACAATATCTCATTTAAACCAGCGAAAGTCTCGAACTGTACAAAATGTTGACCCATTGGCTCCCAAAACGACTATCAGGTGGATGTGTTTTAACCCACTTGGGACGAGTGATTGTTGATTTTGTACATAAATTACACACATACATTTTGAATAAAGGCAGCATGCAAACAAATGGAGAAAATCAAAACATCTTATTGAGCGTGGATTTTAATTGGTTGCATGTACGACATTACCATTCTGACTGTAAGAGTGCGTTCTAGATTCCCCCAATAGCACGCTTACCAGGGACATGGTAACAAAAATCCTATTAAATAGGATTCAATTATTTTCCAAATGTTTTGCATATTTACATAAGTGAAGAAGTTTAGAAAAATGGAACTGTAATAAAAACTACAATTGCAAAAAGGTTACATGTTCCAGCCCTCATTTTGTGCCTTCAAACAAATTGCATATGTTAATTTTTAACTGCGGCGCAAATTTGAGATTTACTGCTAGTTGAAACCATAGCAGTTATATTATTCTCGCAGTGCGATACTCTCAACAATGCTTTGGGCGGGGATGACGCATAACGCACTACTGAAGAAAGAAAGCCAATTATAAATTTATTCTAGGCAATTACTTTCTTGGTATTTTGCATAAACAGTAAGAATTCTACCCACTACCTGATATTACGTCTCCATTTTTGATGCTTGTTTTTAACGCTGCCTGCATTGAAGAATCAATATTGGTACGTGCGTTTTACTCGATTCCTCTCTATCCTCTCAAAATCCTGAATCCTCTCAAAACTCTCACCTGTTTTTTTGTCTTTATTTGTCTATGTCTATGTTGGGCCCTCCTTAGCCGTGCGGTAAGACAAAACATATTTTAGTTACCAGATAAAGATTGTTGCTGTCCGGAACATCTTTTGCTGGCGAGGATAGGGGAGCTAAATGTCGAAGAAGGAAAATCCATACGATTTGACAGCTTGGTACCCAACATGTTCCGGGCAGCAGAACAAAGGGAACCGAAGCGACAATCTTTATCTAGTACCTAAAATATCTTTTGGTAAGACGTGCGGATACAAAGCAAGACCATGCTGAGGGTGGCTGGGTTCGATTCCCGGTGCCGGTCTAGGCAATTTTCGGGTTGGAAATTGTCTCGACTTCCCTGGGCATAAAAGTATCATCGTGTTAGCCTCATGATATACGAATGCAAAAATGGTAACTTGGCTTAGAAACCTCGCAGTTAATTACTGTGGAAGTGCTTAATGAACACTAAGCTGCGAGGCGGCTCTGTCACAGTGTGGGGATGTAATGCCAATAAGAAGAAGAAGATTTGTCTATATTTGAAACATTCTCGATGCTATATGGAAGTAAATACAATTTTGGGCCGTATGTAACTATAAAACAGTAGATTACTTGAAAAATTAGAATTATTCAATAAACAAAGTGTATTTATTATTATTGGAAACCGTCTTTAGCTGACATAGTGTGGTTGTTATCCAGTCATCTGATGTGCGAGAGGAGTTATGTCCATTGAGAAAACTCTTTTGTTGAGCAAAAGAAAAAACTCTTGCACAGCCTGCCCGCTTAAGTCAACGTAACATGGGGAAGGTTCGTTTGGCCAAAACTCATTCGGCTGAAGCCATATGGTCGAATGCCACTATGCCGAACAAACCATTAGGCCAAAACCCAGCTGGCCGAAACTCATTTGGCCGAACGGGTCATTTGTCCGAAAGGTTCATTAGGCCGAAAGGGTCATTTGGCCGAAAGGGTAATTTGCCTATTCCCCCCCGACCATCGTACGCCATCATCGACTTTGCGTCATCGAAGCATAATATCAGTAAGGACCTCAAGAGGAGCTTGCTGAAACTTCGAAAGTTGATGTTGGACGCCAAGCTGGAGAGGGCGGACGGGACGGACAAGTGTAAACCCGTGAAATCCGTGGAGTCGAGGTCTACCCAGACTGAGGCCCAAGGATTCGCGGACTCGGGCAAGGTCGAATCGACCGAGGGCGTGCCAGCGAAGACGGTGGTGCCAAAGTCTACCCAGACTGAGGCTCAAGTATTCGCGGGCACGTCGGGGGTGAGCAGACACAAAAACGGGAAGACAGTCTCCAGGGGATGAGCTCCCTGGGGGCCGCTCCAAAACGCGGAGGGTTACTACCCCGAACAAAGGTGGTGGGTCTGGGATGCTGAACCCCGGCCAGGTACCTCCAAAACCGGGGGAGGAAGGACCTGGAAAGGTCCGTCCACCCAAGAAAAACGGTGGTATGGGGTTACGGCAGGCTGAGAGCTCTCAGCCGCCCCAGACCAGGGAAATAGAGGGGGATGACGCTTCCTGGACCCTGGTCAAGAACAAGAGGAAACCGAAGACGTCAAGAGCCAAAACGAAGGCCCAGGCGGGGCATCTCGCAAAAGGGCGCCGCCTACAAGAAGTTGGCGAAGGAAGTCCTAGTCGAGACGGTCAAGGTGAGGGCACTCACGACGGAGGTGAATCTAAGGGTTAAAGACCTGGACGAGATCACCGAAGTCGAAGAGCTCGTCACGACAGTGTGAAGTGGAGACGCCCACCGCAGACGTTCGGCTACGGAAAGGTCCGGCAGGGACGCAGGTAGCATTGGTTCGGCTATCTGCAGCGGACGCCTCCAAGGTAGTCAAGTTAGGGAGCGTCAAGGTGGGATGGTCGGTATGCCCTGTATGCCCTATACGAGCAACCCGAAGTTTGCTTCAAGTGCCTGGAACCGGGGCACAAGCAATGGGACTGCAAAGGCCCTGACAGAAGCAATCTCTGCCGACGCTGCGGATTGGAGGGACATAAGGCACAATGCTGCACGAACCCTCCCAATTGTTCAATTTGTTCCAGCAAAGCTGCGAACAGCAAGCACCCCAGGGGTGCTGCAAAATCACAGTGCAGGTAACGCAGCTGGCTTGCTCGGCCTCGCCCGAGTGTTTGGTGTGCGCAGGTTTAGAGGAAACGGCGGAACACGTGTTGTTCGTGTGCCCACGTTTTCGCGCAATGCGTGACCACATGCTTGCCACATGTGGTCTGGACACTACCCCAGACAACCCAGTTCGGAGGATGTGTAAAGATGAAGTTGGCTGGAACGCCGTTTTATCGGCTATCGTCCAAATCGTCTCGGAGCTACACAGAAGGTGGCTAGTTCAGGCGCAAATAAGAGGTGGTCCAAGGGATCGGATCCTTAACGGGAAAAGGGATCCGATCCTTACCAAGAGAGCTGTCCAACTAAATCAACTAGTTCGAGTAGAGACGTTCCATGGTGGAATAAAACTCTTGAGAAGCTTAGGAAAACTGCGCGTAGGGAGTTCAATCGTGCTAAGCGAACCGGCGATTGGAGCCTATACAGAAAGGCCCTGACGAACTACAACAAAGAAATAAGGTCAGCCAAACGGAAATCGTGGATTCTAATGTGTGAAAGCATAGAGAATACACCCGTAGTGGCCAGACTCCAAAAAACTCTTTCAAAAGACCACTCCAATGGTGTGGGTAGCCTCCGAAAGACGGATGGTTCGCTCACTGTAGAGCCTAGCGATACACTGAGCGAATTGTTAAAGATCCACTTCCCTGATTCAATCTCTGAGTCGAGCATCGGCGACCAAGGCACTGGAATTGCTGTCTCAGATCCACAAGAGATCCAATCATGGGTTTCTGGGTCTAAAAAAGACGCAATAAAGGTTGCAAAGGAAGCTTTCACTCGGGCCAGGGTTGAGAGGGCTGTGAGATCTTTCGAGCCATTTAAGTCTCCTGGCATGGATGGAATATTTCCAGCGTTGATCCAAAAGAGGAGAAAACACTGGTTCCACCCTTGGTTGAGATTTTTAAGGCGAGTCTGATTTTGGGGCACATACCTAACGATTGGCGTCAAATCCGGGCTGTCTTCATTCCGAAGGCAGGCAAGAGAGATAAAACCAACCCCAAAGCATTCAGGCCGATAAGTTTATCCTCTGTAATGCTCAAAATTATGGAAAAGGTACTATGCGAGTACATAAATCACAAATTTATGAAAGCAATGCCTTTGTCAAAAACCAATTCGCTTATCAAAGTGGAAAATTTACGATCTCGGCACTACATACGGTAGTTCAAAAATCGAAAACACACTTAATGCAAAAGAAATTGCTCTTGTAGCATTTCTTGATATTGAGGGCGCATTCGATAACGCTTCTTATTCGTCTATAGGGTCAGCAATGTTGAGGAGAAAATTCGACCCATGCATTGTTACCTGGGTACATGCTATGCTAGCTAATCGGAAAATCTCCTCTGAGCTTAGCGGTTCATACATCACTGTTAAAGCAACAAGGAGGTGTCCGCAAGGCGGAGTGCTTTCTCCTTTGTTGTGGTCACTGGTGGTGGATGAGCTTCTAGACAGCTTAGAGAGAAGAGGCTTCGAAGTGGTTGGATATGCTGATGACGTTGTCATTATTGTACGAGGCAAATTCGAAAGTGTTATCGTGGAAAGAATGCAATCTGCCTAAATCACACTTTTTCCTGGTGTCAAAAGTATCAACTAGGCATAAATCCTACAAAACTTCCATTATCCCTTTCACCAAACGGAGAAAGGTACAACTGAAACCCTTTTCTTGAATCAAACACAATTAGTTTATTCAAGTGAAGTAAAATATCTAGGTGTCATACTCGACGCAAAGCTTAATTGGAACTCTCATCCCCAATCAGTTGTGCAGAAAGGTCTCAATACACTTTGGGTTTGTTCAAAACCCTTGGTAAAAGATGGGGCCTAAAACCAAGTATGATCATGTGGATATATAAAACCATTGTCCGTCCCAGGACAACTTACGCTTCCCTTGTCTGGTGGCCTAAAACTAATGAGGCTGCTGCAAGGGCTAAGCTCAACAAAATCCAACGCACCGCTTGCATAGCCATCACTGGTGCAGTTCGTAGTACACCCACTTTGGCCCTAGACGCAATGCTTCACCTGCCCCGGTTAGATCAATTCATAAAGCTGGAAGCGGAAAAAGTGCTCTAAGGTTAAAGAGAACAAAAACACTGCTGTCAGGAGACCTTACGGGTAACCTCAGCATATTAAATGAATTTGCCATAAGTCCCGCAATAGGCATTTGTAGTGACTGGATGGAAACGGTAGTCAATTATGACTTACCTTACGATGTGTTCGTTCCTTCCCGCCAGGAGTGGGAAGGAGGTGGACCAACGTTCCAACAGGCTCTATAAATTTCTTCACAGATTTCTGTCCACTTAGGACAGTGGCCCACAGTATTTCAGGCGGAAATATATGCAATATTAGAATGCGTGTTATTATGCCTGAGGAGAAAGTATAGATTTGCAAAAATATATATTTTCTCTGACAGCCAAGCGGCACTTAAGTCGCTTAATAACTACACTTGTAACTCAAAGCTAGTGTGGGAATGCATTCTGGCTTTGAAAAACTTATCCATACGCAATCGAGTCTACCTATATTGGATCCCAGGACATACGGGTCTAGAGGGAAACGAGATTGCTGATGAGCTAGCCAGGAATGGATCTAATGAAAGGTTCATTGGCGGGCTGCGGGATCTCAGACTGCTCTGTAAAAATGGAACTGAACAAATATATGGTCAGTCAAATCACATCAAACTGGAATGCACTTCCCCATACGAGCCAATCCAAAAGGCTCGTAACGATTAACCCCAAGAAAACCCAACAACTATTAGGTCTCAACAAAGGGATCTCAACATCTACACCGGTCTAATAACTGGACACTGCCCCTGCAGATACCATCTACAAAAGATCGGAGCAATCCAAACCTCAAATTGCCGCTTCTGTGACGAGGAGAGAGAAACATCAGAACACATCCTCTGCTATTGCAGTGCACTCACCCAACGTAGGTTCAAAGTTCTCAGCAAGCCCTTTTAGGGCCTGCTGACATATGGACGTCCCCAAGGACGTGGTTGGCTTCATAAAGCTAGTCTCGCCAGAATGGGGGAGTCACATACTGTAACTCAGGATCTCTATTCATCAATAATAGATGGTCTTGAGTTCAGTCGATACCAAGGTATCTCAGTGACAAACATGTTACTGAGATAACTTGCGTATTTCACAGTAAAAGGGTATATCACAATAGTCCTAAAATCTGGACGCAGTGATCTTCACCCGACAAACGAGGAGAAGGGATCGGAGTCGGCTTCATGGGTCATACCGGTGGTCATGCCCTGTGGTCGAACTCGATCCTTTTATCGAACAAGTGGCCGCGCGAAGAACAACATGGTATCGTCGCTTTCGCGGTGTCGGTCAACCGGGCGGGTTCCGAGCCCGAGGACGGAAAGGGGTCCTCGTCAAGGCTGGGGCAGGCGTAGGCACTGCGTCGGCAAGTCCCTCTGTGTGCTGGCGAATAGGCCCTATCGCAGAAAGGTCAATTTGGGGTGCACGCGGCATCATCATTCTTGATACCAGTCGTGCAGAGGGAAGCAGGTGCGAAGTCGACCCTGCCCATCTTCCGAGGACATAGGGCGTGGTAAGGCCACCTGGAAAGCCGACAACGCACTGGCACGATACCATGGTGTTCTTCTAAAAAAGCGAGTTACGATGTTCGGTGCTGCAAGGACACGCAGCTTACCTCGAGGGTGCGTTGTGCACTGGCCCCCCTTTGAAGCATTACTTTCTGGTTGTACCGAAGGGACTATGGGCTTGGCGGCAATGGAAACGGTTTAGCGGGTCGGGAATGTAGTCCTGCCTCCCTCGGTGATCCCTAACCCCGCACTTCCTGGTCAACCCAGGATGTCTGTTGAGCAGATTCCCCCTCCATTGTTTAGGAAGAAAAAAAAAAGGAAAAAAAAAGATACCCACATACACGCAGATATTACCTCAATTTATCGAGCTGAGTCGATAGTAACTAGAGTCTCGGTCTCGGGGGGAGCTCCTCTAATGTGGACGTGTACAATACACATGTGGAAGTATTGGCTTGAGAAAATGGATTGCGAGTGATTTGACTATGCGTCCAATTTGGGAATCTCTAGCTCGTTCAGTAGCCGCAAGGTTGCGAAGGCCGACGGAGGTCCTTCGTAGCTTAGTTGGTTAAAGCACCAGTCTAGCGTACTGTAGGGTCATTCATGGGTTCGAGTCCCATCGAAGGGAAAGTGGTTACCTTCAATACATTTTCCAAATCAATATCTTCCACATAACGTACATATTCACATATGAGTTTTCATAACATTGTAAATCTTTTTCGCATTATCTATAAATGAAATTCGATATGAGTATATTTCTGAAAGTTTTCAAGCATTTCCATGATTACTTAATGCATAAAGATCTCGATTTTTTCAAACTCTCTAGATGTGGAATAAATTTATCGAAATTTCGTCATAATTAATATAAGTATTCATGCAATTCTAAAATGTATGGAAATCCTGAGAATAACATTCAAAAATGTGCTGAAATAGTTAAGTGCCGATGACTGTTTTGCGCATACCTTGCGATTAACTCGAAGATTTTCGAAAGAATGGTCGTGCGAAATTTCATTGACTGGATTTGTGTACATGTGCTCATTTTGATGTAGTTGCTTCAGTTTTTTTTAAGCGGATGGTAGTCTAATATAACAGAAATATTTATATCCTTATACAATTATGTTTTTATGTTTCTGCGACCAGGATACTAGTCAAACAAATGTAGAACAAATTTATTATTTTAAGCTAGCAACGGAATTAGAAGCGACATTGATTTTAGCTAAATAATCGAGAAAATGTTTCCAGGGGTCCAACTTAAATATTTCGATGCTTTGCTGAACAAATGGTCATAGATGTGATATAGTTCAACGCGTAAAAAATATTTATATAGAATTCATGATAAAAATTAAGAAATATGTAGGAAATATGTGAATGAATTAAAAATTGACTAAGTTAGAAAAACTTTTTGAATTTTTTTGGAGGGAGGGGGGGGGGGGGACGAGTAGGTCTGGAGGGGGCCAGGCACACTTGGGTAGCCACCATCCTTACGCGAAACCCAGGGGAAAATGAGAATCTCCTTCCAGCAGAATGATCCAACAAAAAGAATAATGAAATTTGCAATACTTGTCAAGCTTTCCACGGGATGGTTTGTTTGAAGAAGGGCGCGTCAACTGGTTAACAACTGTTGGAGATAGAGGCAATAAACGCGAACGACTAATACTTTCCTTCCTTGACTCCGATTGGCTACCACTTCATTGTCCAGTTGTAACTTCATTGATGCCCTCATGTACCCTCCCAACCCCATATCATACATGTACAGTCAAATAAGCAATATTGGAAATTGAAAAGAATATATGAAATAGTGATCTGGCAGACGATCCTAAAAAGCAACTTTGTTCCAATACTCCACTCTGAAACATAAATTTCATCGTAAATTTAGGTTATTAATAAGTACTTCATGTAAGCACAACGCAATAAAGTGGTGTTTCGGTTAAAGAATACCGCTATCACTGGACCTCGGGCCTATATCGGAAAAATTATCCCTAGCAGTCGTTAGTACATTGACAAAATGATTATACAGGGAAACAAAATTTAACCTTTTGTGTGTCCTCAGAACGAAATGATGTGGCTCCAGTAGACTTCGGCTCGCCGAATCCGAATATGTCCTTAGATATGCTTTAACACGTCCAAATGTTGAGATAAAGCTAGATGAGTACCGGTAATTTGATGAAATCGGCATTTTTCGAAGGACTCTTATGTAGTCTATAAATAGAATTTTAGGTCGATCAATTCAGTAGGCCCAGCTTAGTATGGGGAGAAAAAAAATGTTATTCCACGGGCATTGTGAAATTGTTCTGTAGCATACCAACTGCCGTTTTTGCAATTCTGAGCTCAATCGACCAATCAGAACCAATTTTCAGATCCAATGAGTGACGAAGCTGTATTTTTCTATATATTTTGACTGAAATCCCCACACAAACTTCAAATCAAATGCGCCAGCTTATGCAACAAGCGATTGAGCTGAATTTTGAGAGATTGATTTTCTCACCCAAAGACACAATCCTGGGGCGTGCCCCGTGGAATTCGACAACTTTTTGTTTCCTGGGCCAGTCTACTGGTCATAAGACGAGTTCGTACAATTCCATTTTAATCCACCACCTGATTGTACCTTTGACGGAAATGTATTTAGAACTCAACGGTACGGCCGTCTTCAGTGTCTCGTACTTGTACTCGAGACACTGAAAACGGCATTACTGTTGAGGTCGAAATACGCTGCTGTCAAAGATACAATCAAGTGGTGGAATTAAATGGAATTGAACGAACTCGTCTTTTGACAAGTAGCACAAATTACAAAAGAGTTCGTGTTTCTTTTCGTTATGATGTATGCTCACTGATAAACACAGACGAATCATGAAAAAACAGATCAATTCATCTAGCGGTGCCTTTCACGTGCATCATAAAAGGTGACATAACGATGTTGTGCTGGATATGCTTCATATTGAAATTCTCTTGTTGTGCCCCATTTCATAATACTCAAAATTCTGTAATTACTAGTTCTCTGTACAAACAAAATACGCTGTTTATTATATAAGTGTCTATTTCAACCACAATGACAATGCGCTACTGCATCCGATAGCCATTTCCCTAAAGGTAGAAACAGTGATTCATGCTGCAATAAATCCCAGAGCCAGGTAAACAAGGGGCCTCTCCAAAACCAAGTATTTGTGGTGATCCAGGTTAAAACCTTTCAAGTTTGCATATAAATCTCGGATAATGAACTTTTAATTTATTAGTACCGGAATAATGCCCCTCCGCTAGAGACATGATGCGATGCATTCCTGAAAGTAGTTATAGTTTGATGGTTGGGCGAGATAAATGGTTATTGCCATTGATGGGAGGAAAGTTAATATTTATTTCGAAGCACTTGGAGTTCTTGCCAAGGAAATAAGAGCCATAATTTCCCATTAAACATCGATTGAACAGTTCTTTGTTGTAGAAATGTTCCATAGGTACTAGACAACTGATGAAGCTACAATGTGCTCTAATTACATCGATAAATCAGACGGTCATGTTGCGTTTTAATTAAGAGCCCAAAACAATTGAAAATGTCCGATTGCCGCTTCCACAGATGCTGGTAGCATAATCCTTGGTACTCGACCATAAAGCATTCTGAAACTGATACTTTTCATTCTGTAATTGGAAACACTCGAATGCCATGCTACCACCAACCTACATCTTATACCACATGTAAGAAAACCCAAACCAAACCATACACTCACTTTGAAGTTGTATCTCTTCACTCAAATTATTTGTCAAGTGCCTTCAAGTCCATGGAATTTCTAATTGAGCAGAATTTGCGGTTTGAATTGACAGATTTGCTTTTTGAATATTTAATTGATGACTCATTGTGGCAATTTCTCTCCTTTAACCATTGGTTGGCATTTTGTTTCCGAAAGATGTGATATGATCCAATGTTCGCATATAGCAATAATATGTCAAATGTTGCCCCTTATAAGGGTTATTATAATATATTCGAATATGTACTTATAATATTCTTGAAAAGTGCCTGCAATATGCACGCTCCCGCGATACGTCTAGATCATTTGGGAACGATTATTCACTAAATGAGTGCGAGATTCAATTAAAAGTTTAGCAATTTGAATTTCAACTCATTTTAGCAAACCATCAATAATAATGAAGGCTCATAGTTCCGGCGATGGACGCATCCGGTTGCTGAGAAGCATTGGGAACTCTCATTGGGTGATAGTGGACCGCTGCTGGGTTGTGCTTGTGATGGTGCATAAATCGCATGGATCAGGTCCGCGTATTAGCGTAGAGGGCCGAATTTGGGGCATGGGAATAATTTTGTATATGTTTATTATTTTCGAAAATTTCGATATTGCATAAAATCATACTACTGTATCATTAAATATCCAAGTATAGTTAGGATTTTCTTATTATTTATTTATCTGGAAGGCCATCTACGAGCTCCGCCAAAGGAACCATGTGCCGCTCAAAGCGCACAAGCCCAATTCCTGGTGTTAGGTGGGACTCTAAACAGATCTGGTACGACGGCCCTCCGACGAGACAAACAGTTGTGCAGGCCCAATAATCCGCCTTTAAAAACAACCATTACGAACGACATAGAAGGTAATACGACTCGATACAATCGGCCTAGGTCGTTAGGCGACGAATAAAGGATCACGATTGGAAGCTTGGGATATGGAACTGCAAGTTGCTAGGTTTCGCAGGTTGCGAAAGAATAATCTACGATGAATTACATCCCCGCAACTTCGACGTCGTAGCGCTGCAGGTAATCTGTTGAACATGACAGAAAGTGTTGAACAACGGGTATCGGGCGGATCTTCTACCAACGAGCTAGAAACCTGCTTCATAGTGTTGGGAAAGATGCGCTAACGCGTGATTGGGTGGCAGCTAATTAGCACAAGGATGTGTAAGCTGAGGATAAAAGGCCATTTATTCAACTATAGCATCATCAACGTGCACTCCCCACACGAAGGGAGACTCGACGACGAGAAAATTGCGTTCTATGCATAGCTGGAGCAGGCATAAAATTGATGACCACAGCGGGACGTCAAAATCACCATCGGCGACATGACTGAGCGTTCATAGGAGGTTCATACTAAGCGTAGGCTGGGAGGAAGTGTACCATCGGGCTAGAAAGTCTGCATGCCGTATCAATCGATGACGGTCAATGATGAATCAACTTTGCAGCCTCTCGCGGAATGGTAGTCCGAAGCACTTTCTTCCCCCGCATGAATATCCACGAGGACACATGGATATCACTTTACAAGAAACTGAAAACCAAATGAACCACATTTTAATCGATGGTAATTCTTCTCCGACATCACGAACGTCCGCATTTTCCGCAGTGTGAATGTTGAATCCAACCACTACCTCATTGCAGTATGTCTGTATGTCTCAAAACAAAACTACGAGCAGCAGCTGGAGGTGACTAGGCGCAGCTTGTCTTGAACATGGCTAGAGAGATATTCGATCCGTTATTTGAAGTAACGCAACCGCTGCACTAGGCACGGTGCCACCCGGATCAAAGAAACGACTGGTAGGAATGACGGCGAATGTGAGCAATTAGTGGAAGAAAAGAATGCAGCATCGGGCGAGATTGCTGCAACACCGCACGAGGGCGAACGAGGCATGATATAAACGAGCGCGGAACAGACAAAACTCGATTTTCCGGAGGAAAAAGCGCCTTCAGAAAGATCGAGACCGCTAAGAGACGGAACAACTGTACCGCACTAATAACGCACGACGCCATGTTTTTGCAGCCAACATCTAAAAGTAAAATTTATGTTAGTATTTGTGTTGCTTACCAACATCTGATTTGATTCCCATTGGGATCCAGAAATGTCAGTGGGGACCAGTCACGTAATGTTGGCTGCAAAACAAGTCCATTGTGCGAGATATGGATGACACCCACCTGCTAATAAAACGCGAAACCTTCTTAGGCATGAGCTTGAGGTGATCCAAAGGTGGCAGCAGCACTACGAAGAGCACCTTAATTGCGATGTGGCAGACCACTGTGGCGGTTTATAGTCACGGTGTGCCTGTGACAGTTATTAACGAAAAAAAATGTCCATCCATTCTGCACTCGCCTGTCGAAAGATATACTATTCAGGCGTCTGCTCTGAAAGTTTTAAAATATTTCATCTAGGGAATCAAAAGTTTTAGCAGTTTTAAATATAATAATTTTGGCGTTCGATATTCCACTGATAAATTATCCTAATAAATTATCATCAAACATTTTATCTGTATTCTTATTCAACTATAACCTACAACCTTTTCGTTGAAATAGAGAATATGATAGCAATGGATGTTAGAGATAACATTCTTCTAATATCAATGACAAAATGGCAATATAGACAATATAACAACAAAACAGTATTCAAATTACAGAATTTATGCACTTCAATCTCCTAATCACACTAAAGTGTGAATATTGCTTACGACAGTAACACAACTACACTTGATTCTCTGTATGATGATTCTGTATTTATTCAACATGAGTATCGACATTTGGTAACATACAATACCTTGCTGAATTCTGTCTTTCATGTGTAGGTAGCAAGACTAGTAACCAATATTTGAACAACAATGTGTATCATCTATTGTCAGTTATTTACACAACCATCATCCAGTCCGATTCAAGCAGTGGTACGAGTGCGTGTTACAATTGTAAAAAATGGTCTAAGCTAGATCACACGAGGAAAACCGCCACGTTGTGTGTGCCCTGTGTTTTACGAAAAATAGTTATATGAGAAAGATTACGGAGCTGCAAATGAATACTATTGAATCATATTTTTTAACGACTTTAAACAGTGTGCTCTCAACTATCCGGCTGTACTTTGTGGTACTTGTCGTATAGTTTGCAAGCAATACGCCTCTGGGAATTTTAATCGGTCAATAAATGTACATAAGTATTCATTCAAATGTTCAAATCCTTAACAAGAGCGAACAAAAAATGCTGTTGCGAAATTTGTGAGGTCGCTCGTGTAAAGCTAATAAAAGTTCAATCACGTGGTCGCCCAAAATTTATAGAAAATAAACTAAGGCAGTCCAAACAAATGTGTACAGAATGCTTTTCCGAGATCGGTAGAGGGAAAAAGCATATATGCACTACACCGGAACGTGTCAACAATTTAACTGACTTGCTGAACTCCGATTCAACTACTTCACGTGCTGGAGAAGCTGCAGTGTCGACCTACATTCAACATAAATTAATTGACACAGGAAATACTAGTATCCGACTTAGAAATAGAAGAGGGAAACCATCGTATTTCCATAAAGACAGATAATGAAAGATTATTTAAAAAACTAAAACTAATTTAAAAAAAAATACAGTCCCTTCCACTCCTGTATCAGCGCAGAATATTTTTCAAATGAAAGCAGAAAACAATTTAAGTGTCAGAAAAACATTGAGTTTAACCAAGATTCTTCGCAGCTTTGATGTGAAATTTGAGAACTGTTTGAAATAAAACTTTGTATAAATAATAGGAAATTACAGACCTTCTTCGAAATAAAAAGCCTACGAGATATAGGTGGACACGGTAATTTAAACGATGTGCCAGTAGTATACTGTAACGATGTTGAAGGATTAATATGTCAAGTTTATGAGACCCGTCAGAGCGATAGAGAGAACACTTTAATTAAATTTGGAATTGATGGAGGGGGAGGTTTTTTCAAAATCACTTTATCTGTTATGTCATTGACACATCAGTCGAAGGCGGATCGGTTTAAAGATGGTGGCGTTCGCAGGTTAGTATCTTCTTAGCTATATATTGTAAGATTTAAAACAAATTATTTTTTATTGATATAGATTGTTGATTCTCGCCTTGGTTCCTGGTCTTTCAGAAAAATATGAAAATGTTTCACCCGTGTGGAAAATTTTAAAACTGCAAGATATAGATGGCATAGTCGCAGGAGACCTGAAAAAAATAATAAACATTATAACAGGTATAATGGCTCACTCGTCATCACATCCATGTCCATACTGTGACATTGCTAAGCAGAATTTGATGTCATGTAGCGGAAATCTCAGAACCGTAAGAAGTACGAAAAAAATGTTGACATGTGGAAAGAGAGCAATTCTAAATCGGCTAAAAGTTTTGCTTTTTGTGTAAATAAGCCATTGATCTACGGTACAGATCAGCAGTTGATTTTGACTGCCTATCTTCCACCCTCACTACATAATACATTCGGAATTTTCAACGTCTTGTTCAAAGCAATTGAAACAGTTAAATAGCGGAGTTGTGGTCTACAAAAGCACATGTAAGGCCCGTGCATCGAACTTATGGATTCACAGGAAGAGCTTGCTACAGTCTTATGGAATCATCGGATGTTCTTGAAGAACACGTTGAACTACAAGATCATTTGAAAGTAATAGCATATATTTCAAAATTTTCTATTTTATGTATACTAAAATTTCAGGCCCTGAAGCTGTTTCAAGCTATATATGGAGCGTGCTTCCAGGAAGAATTGGATCCAGTATATTCATCCTTGATAGAAAATTTTTCATCAATATGGGTGGCGCTAAAACTACCTAATTCATCAAAATTTCATATATTACGGTTTCACGTGCAGCAATTTTGTGAAGATACTGGAAAGCCACTTGGAGTTTTTGGAGAACAAGCTTCGGAGAGCGTCCACAGCGATTTCACTGAAACTTGGGGAAGATATAAAGCTCCAAAAACATCAAAAACCTACTCAAAGCAACTCTTAAGGTCTGTTGTAGATTACAATAGTGGACATTTGTAGCCCATTTTTATTTCAAGCAATTAGTTTGGAAGGCTTAATTCTGAGATATACACTAAGGTAAATATTCAAAAATAATACATATGTTCAGTACATAATATCTCACAATCATGCTATATTTATTTTTTTATTTATTTACAATCAAGAACTATATTTATTATTGTTGGCATTATATTGGGTTTTCATTGCTCTTCGACATAGATTTCTGGATAATGGTAATTTGTTCTGGTGAACAAGTCAATTCAATGAAAACTCAGTATTGTACGACAGATATTATTAAGAAATCTATAATGAAATACTACTAATTTTCAAATTGGCATTACTTTTGATTCCCTAGATAAAAGATTTTAAAACTTTCAGAGCAGACGCCTGAATAGTATATCTTTCGATAGGCGAGTGCAGAATGGATGGACATTTTTTTTCGTTAATAACTGTCACAGGCACACCGTGAATGAACCTGGGAGCACGTACGCAGGAAATACGTCTTCCGGCTCGGGATCTCCAGAAAATCCAGGATGATATCGGCTGGATGAAACACAACAAAGCATCTGAGGTTTAAACATGGTGGTGAGGCACTGGCTAGCAGTGTTGTTGAATTATTCTCAGAAGATAATAATTGCAGTTTTCACGTGAAAACAATAGGCGAGTTTTTGCTGGCAATAACTTTTCAAATGATAGTAATCAAACGATAATAAACTCATAATTATCATTCACATATAAACCTTACCTAATTCTAGCTAAATGTCAAAAGTCTCGTTAAATCTTCTGTTTGGGATTGTGGTTTCGTGGTAGAAAGAAAAATGCGTTCAAAAAGTAACGGTGCCCGATCAGGAATGCATAACAAAATTATAACTCAATTCTATCTACTGTTGTTATTTAAAACAACGTGTGTTATAATTAGATAATTCGATAAAAATGTGTCTTCGGCCAGTTTTATTTCATATCAAAATTATTACAACATTAGTTATATATATATTTTCATAAAATAATTGCCTACATTTTTTGTAGACATTGGACAAAAATCGGATGTAATCACCTTCACTATAACTTGAACCCGCTCAATATTAATACATAGCTGGAACAAAGTTAATTGCCTACATTATGGATGGAAATCTGTTGTGGTAGCGTAGCAGATTTCTATCTTTGATGTAGGCAATTACCTTGGAAGTAGATTTTCGTACAAACAAATTATATCACGTTTGTTATAATGTTGATATGACGGTATCAACCTCTGTTTTAATTGTGTTACGGCTAGAAGAATTTTTGATATAATTTTTGTTATTTTAACAACTAACCAGCCAAATTTATAACACATTTTGTTACAATATTTTTCTGAAATAAATAACTCCCCTTGTAATAATTTTGTTATGCATTCTTGATCGGGTGTACTGATAATTAACAACAATTTACAGACTTTAACGCATAATTACCCACACTCACACGGTCCTGGATAGTTTATGCTAGTTTGTATATGGTGATTGGTGTGTATCGCTAGCACCGTTTTTCACCTTTGTTGTACAAAATATCGAGTGTGGGACAAACTTAAGTTTTATGTTTATCGAAGAATCTTCAAGAAATTTTTGTCAACCTTTTGCTGTGATATGATGACATAACCTTTCCAGACCCGGAATAAGTTCTATAGATCCTCCTGACACCAAATTCAGGCCATCAACCGCTACATGACATGCCAACGAATTTGATTACTGCTTGATCTCCACGTCAACCCGTTTGCGTTTAGTAGTATTTTTTAAGAGTTTGGACTTTTTATATTATAAGTAGGTACAAACTATTGTTATATTCTTGTATTTGGAGGATCTTCGTTTGTAATCAGGGGGTGCCCATTTGTCCACCTCCCTTTCCATTGCTTTTCGAAGCCTATCTGGGTAGTGTTTTTTGGGAATTCTCTCGAGAAATCCTCCAATCTCATCACAATAAACAAGTGAAGAACTGTAACAAACATCAAAATTCACGATGAAGAAGCTTATGTCATCCTGGTCTCCCATGACAGCATGACTTTAGAATCAGACAACTTTGGCATTTGGTATATCTTGATGTTCAACCAGGGCACTAATGGATTTAAGGAAAGGAACAACACTTCTATATAGTGTCCAAAAAACCAGAAACGCATCGCACGAAAAATGTCCACTATAATTGTGCAGTCCACTTCAAAAGACCACGTCAGCAGGGACACTTTTCCACGGTAACGTTCATCATTTTTCGGGATCTACTACAACACCTAGTCGATAGAATGTTTATATTGTTCATGCTACGAGTTGGAAGTAGAAATAATAACATTGTTGAAGCAGAGACAGCTTGCTTACAATGCACAATGCTCCGATTCAGCATTTTAGCAGGAAAAAACTATTTTTTTCCGTTCTCATACATTTTAGACATTTGATGTCTTCGAAGAAGTTGTTTGTAACGAAATGAATTTTTTTTTAGTGAAATGTTGATTAGGGTGGACTCTATTCGAGGAAAAAAATGGGAATCAAACTTTTTTATTGGAAATTTCATGTGGTTGAACGAGAAATTTTGCTGAAGACATCATTCATCTAGCGCAACGTTTTAGCTCAATAAATTAAATTTTACACTTAAATTAGGGTGGTCCTCAAAAAATCAGTTTTCTTATTCTACCTTTTTTGTTTTTGACTTGACGATATTGTGGTCTTCAGAAGAGTTTTAGAGTACGCAATGATAAATATTTTTGCTTGGTTCAATATTTTTTTCAGGGTGGCATATGAAAGAGCACATATGGGGTAGCATTCACTGCAAAAAATACGAAAACGTTAATTTTTAAAATTGAGTAAATTAAATTATATTATATTATTCAAAGATGTCATTAAATATAAATATTATGAACATTCTGTCTTCGGCAAAATTTCAGGTGTTTGCTAGAACTAAAAGACTCATGAAAACAGCTTTTTAAAAATTCATAAAACGATCGAATTTGTTTGAAAACAATGTTTATAGCTGATAACCCTATTTTGACCCTTTCAGGATAACTTTGTTTACGCATTTTTTTTTTAAATTTTTTATTGTGTTTTTTACGCATATCTAATGCACAGATTGGTGTTCCTTAATAATATTATGTCAAAACTTGCACAGAAGCGAAAAACCATGCATTGACATATTTTTTTAAGTATCCTAGGTCATCCAAACTGTTCTGATGGACGTATTCTGGAATGTATGTGTGTGTGTGTGTGTGTGTGTACAAACTAACCCCCACTGTCTGGCAGTGATGTTATGGAAGAAAGCTGTCTGTTTAAACAGTCAGATTTAATCCGGGAGTTAGAAAGTGCTAGCTCTATTGCAGCTCCAGTGACCCATTTCAGACTGCCTGGTATTTCATGACCAGTCCGAGGTCACTTTTGCTTACAATAAGCCCCGCCTGTTTATGCTACCATTATCAATTGGATAATGGACTTATAAGCAAACTTCCGGATTATCCAATCCAGCGCGTATTTAGTTTTTGATATGAATTACAAGGGCAAACAAATTGAAACAATCTCACCAAATCTGTAGCATCAGCAGCTAGCTGTAAATCGGCTTGACAGCGTTGCAAGAGATGTGCCAAGGCGTGGCATTTTTTTTCGATGTTAACGTTTCGATGTCGTCTCCAACTATGATTCAATCTTGTATGTACTCTTCACGCACAGTTTACACCGCGATCCTCAGTCAGCAACTCTTCACTCAACCCGTTCATGGTGAATTCACTCTCTTATCCTTGTCTTGCTGCTCATTCGTTTCAAGCTAGGAAGCACTGTTGTTTGATTGCGGATGATCAGTCGGGATGATGGCTGTTTCGTTTACGTCCGGTAGAATGTTAATCCGACCGAAGTCAGCCGATGAACACGTACACGTCCAATGAGATACGGTGTTCCAAGCGATGGCCACGTATCACTATTACAGTTTATTTTTATTAAATTAATCTTGACACACCCTAGCTTGAGGTTAATTATATTCAGTTCTTGTTAGATTTTTTTCTAGTTGCGCCATCCAAATTTAATTTAATTTAATTCGCGGAAGCTTTTGAAACGTCACAAAAAATGCAGCCATCCGCGCGCGTTGCTTGCTGCGATCCATGGACGTATTCTGGAATGTATCAGCAAAAAATATATCAGAAAAACAATGCGCCAAGATCAAAAACATAGTCAAGTAAGGCCAAGTATATGCATTTGAACAGAATACACACAACTATTGGCATCTGAATGCACGTAGAACTTTCCAGGTTCTCCAAAACGTTCTGGAGATTAAAATATTCTCAACAAAGTTTTGAATGCATTATCTATGCATTAAAAAATATCCTATGGTAATTCCGATGAGTTGATAAGATTTCATTTTTTACTTTTTCAAGACACTTCAATCATTTGAGGTTCTCCAAAACGCTCTAGTATTCACATCATTAGTTCTTAGAACTTTGAAACTTTTAAAATTGGTTGAATTAACTTTTAAATTTTTATGGAAAACATAAAATTTACTAAAATGTTGCACTATATCAATAATATGAGCATACAGTCTTCGGCAAAATTGCAATTCTTTAATGCAATTTTCTTGGAAGAAGTAAAACTAAAATATTAAAAAGGAAAAATTGTTTTACTGTTGGTCACCCATTTAAACCTCGATAAATGCTTTCCTATCCTTCTTCTGTATGTTGTCATCTATAATTAGATGTGATTAAGATAACAGCCGTAAGTGATCGAAGTAATTCTTTTCTGTCATATCAAAGGCTACCACTATCAGGATTAGTTAATAATCAAGAGCTGGTGGTTAACGCTTTTGTATGGGTGAATCATAAATGCGCATTATTTTAGATTGACTGTAAAATCATTGAATAGAGCTAGGTCCACATCTTCATCAGCAAAATTGTTTTGCTTCATCACATGCATTAGATTTATAAGCACAATAATTAATTTTTTTATGGCTTTATTAAAGTGATTTTTCTTAGGCCAAGAGCTCATCACTAAAAATAATCAACATTCAAAATTTGGTTGAGTTCATATAAATGATAATCTGAGCACCAGAGTGTTTGGAGCAACTCAAAGGTTTTAAGTCGGACTTATCGGACTAACTAGGATATTTTTTCATGCATAGATAATGCATTCAAGATTTGGATGAAAATATTTTAATCCTTAGAATGTTTAGATGATCCTGGAAAGCTCTACGTACATTCAAATGCCAACAGTTGTGTGTAGGGGCAGATCCCCCAGCGCCGGACACCTCCAAATACCACTTCTCAAAACAACACTTGCAGAGGTCCCTCCACCATTTTATGTAGTACAAAAAAAGCTATTTAAAAATCCTTTTCCTGCAGGGAATATCGAATCTTATCGGATCCATGTTGTAAATCTGTGTGTGTGTGTGTGTGTGTGTGTGTGTGTGTGTGTGTGTGTGTGTGTGTGTGTGTGTGTGTGTGTGTGTGTGTGTGTGTGTGTGTGTTTTTTCTTCCTAAACAATGGAGGGGGAATCTGCTCAACAGACATCCTGGGTTGACCAGGAAGTGCTGGGTTAGGGGCCACCTCCAATGAGGGAGGCAGACCTTTCTGCGATAGGGCCTATTCGCCAGCACACAGAGGGACTTGCTGACGCGGTGCCTACGCCTGCCCCAGCCTTGACGAGGACCCCTTTCCGTCCTCGGGCTCGGAACCCGCCCGGTTGACCGACGTCGCGAAAGCGACGATACCATGTTGTTCTTCACGCGGCCACTTGTTCGATAAAAGGATCGAGTTCGACCACAGGGCACCGGTATGACCCATGAAGCCGGTATGACTCGAGTCCACGCGCCACCTTCTGTGTAGCTCCGAGACGATTTGGACGATAGCCGATAAAACGGCGTTCCAGCCAACTTCATCTTTACACATCCTCCGGACTAGGTTGTCCGGGGTAGTGTCCAGACCACATATGGCAAGCATGTGGTCACGCATTGTGCGAAAACGCGGGCACACGAACAACACAACACGTGCCGTTTCCTCTAAACCTGCGCACACCGGAAACTCGGGCGAGGCTGAGTGTCCGAACCGGTGTAAATACTGTCTGAAGCAACCATGGCCTGTAAGGACCTGGGTCAGGTGGAAAGTGATTTCCTCATGGCGCCTCTTGACCCACGTACCTATCTCCGGTATCAACCTATGTGTCCATCTACCCTTAGTGGAACTGTCCCACGCACGCTGCCATTTGACCATTGAGGCCAACCTGACAGTCCTACGGATGCCTCTCGTGCCGCGCATTTCGAAGCACTCTATGTCTTCACCGATAACTATGTCGATAGGCATCATACCGGTGATGACGCAAAGTGCATCGTGCGACACGGTACGGTACGCGCTCGCAACTCTTAGGCACATGAGCCTATACGTACTTTCTAACTTCGTTCTGTAGCAGTTAATACGCAGGGCCGTGCCCCATACCTCAGTATGGACAGAGCAACGCTAGCCAGAAGCTTGCGCTTGCTGGCATAAACCGCAGAGCTATTGGACATCATCCGGGACAATGCCGCTATAGCTGTGGAGGCACGCTTGCAGGCGTAATTGACGTGGCTACCAAAGGTGAGCTTATCGTCGATCATTACCCCCAAGAGTTTGATGGAGCGTTCAGAGGTGACCGTGCAGTTGCCTGCCCTTATCACCGCTTGTTGCTTCGACTTTCGGTTGTTAACAACAACCACCTCAGTCTTGTGGTGAGCCAGTTCTAACTTCCTGGAACTCATCCACTCCTCCACAATTGCGATCGAGTGGGCTGCAGTCAATTCCACCTCTTCGATCGATTCGCCGTAGACCTCCAGCGTAATATCGTCAGCAAAGCCGACGATTGCCACGCCCACCGGGAACTTCAACCTCAAGACACCGTCGTACATGACGTTCCATAACACCGGACCCAGTATGGAACCTTGCGGAACCCCTGAGGTTATGTCAACGCACTTCCGTCCTGCCTCCGTGTCGTATACCAGTACTCGATTCTGGAAGTAGCTTCCAACAATCTTGTACAGGTACTCGGGAATTCCAAGACGCAGGAGCGCATCTGCAATAGCTGCCCAACTGGCACTATTGAAAGCATTCCTCACGTCGAGAGTCACTACTGCACAATAGCGAACTCCCTCCTCTTACGCTGGATAGCTATCTCCGCGGATTTGGTAACCGACAAGATAGCGTCTACGGTCGACTTACCCTTTCGGAAGCCAAACTGGTTACTCGATAGACCATCCGCACCCTCCGTGCGTATCAACAACCTGTTGAGGATGATCTTCTCGAGCACCTTCCTGCCGTGTCAAGCAAGCATATTGGTCTATATGCCGACGGATCCCCCGGTGGTTTTCCCGCTTTTGGCAATAGGACCAAGCTCTGCCTTTTCCATGCTTCAGGAAAGACTCCCTCGTCCAGGCATATCTGCATAACAGATCTGAACATCTCGGAAATGGCCGCTTTGATGGCCAGGTTCGGAATACCATCCGGTCCTGGCGCCTTACCTACACTAAGGGACTGTGCAATCCCCGCAAGTTCCGCCACCGTTACTCTTCCCTCGTCGGCCACCCTGGCCCGTGGCAGCTCCACAAAGGGAGGCCAGGGACTTGGGTCGTGACGTGGGAAGAGCCCCGCGATGATCCTCTCCAGCATCTCTGGAGACCGCTCTGTAGGGGCCATCGCCCCACGTGTCTTGGCCATTACGACCCTATAGGCGTCACCCCATGGATTCGCGTTGGCACTTTGACACAGGCCCTCGAAGCAGGCTTTTTGCTTGATCTAATCTCAGTCTTCAGAGCGGCTCTAGCAGCCACGAACGCCACCCGTCGTTCAACACGCTCCTCTTCTGTGCGTGCTCGCTGCATCCGCCTCCTTGCCCGTAGGCAGGCGCGGCGCAGGTTCGCAATTGCTTGAGTCCACCAGTAAGCCGGTGGTCTCCCATTCCTAGGGTGGACTTTCCTAGGCATGGTGGCATCGCATGCACGCGAGAGTACTGTTACCAGCTGCTCGCCGCTCAGACCGAGAGTATTGTGCTCGCGGCGGAGCGCTTCCTTAAACACCTCGTCGTCGAAGTATGATGTCTTCCACATACGAGGACTAGGCCTCGCCCTTCTTCCGTCCGCTGAATGCTGGTCGTATAGTCGATACTGTAGCGAACCGCCAGGTGGTCGCTGTGAGTGTAGCCATCATCTACCCTCCAGTTCGAACTACTCGTTTAAACAGGGCTCCAGAACGTAACGTCGATAATCGACTGGGCACCGTTCCAGCTGTAGGTACTTTTGGTACCGACATTAGCCAAGTCCACATCCAACATGGCCAGTGATTCCAGCAGGATCTGCCCCCGTTGATTCGTGGATCGGCTTCCCCATTCCACGGCCCAAGCGTTGAAGTCCCCTGCTATCACCACCGGCCTACGCCCCATCAAGTTAGCCGTCAAACAATCTAGCATTCGACCGAACTGCTCGATCGACCATCGAGGAGGCGCATAGCAGCTGCAGAAGAAGACCCCGTTGATTTTGGCAATGACGAAGCCCTCGTGTGTGGAAGACACCAACTCTTGGACTGGGTATTTCCCCGTTGTCCATATCGCCGCCATTTTAGAACCATCGGTGGCCCAATTACCGTTCCTGGCGGGTACCCGATAAGGATCTGCTATGATGGCGATATCCGTCCCCATTCAGCAACTGTCTGACACAGCAGTTGCTGGGCTGTATCACAGTGGTTCAGGTTTAGCTGCGTTACCTGCACTGTGATTTTGCAGCACGCTTAAACGCTGGGCACTTCGAACCCCCCATGGGGTGCTTGCTGTTCGCAGCTTTGCTGGAACAGATCAAACAGTTGGGAGGGTTCGTGCAACATTGTGCCTTATGTCCCTCCAATCCGCAGCGTCGACAGAGCTTGCTTCTGTCAGGGCCTTTGCAGTCCCATTGCTTGTGCCCCGGAGTGTGTGTGTGTGTGTGTGTGTGTGTGTGTGTGTGTGTGTGTGTGTGTGTGTGTGTGTGTGTGTGTGTGTGTGTGTGTGTGTGTGTGTGTGTGTGTGTGTGCGTTTATTTTTTTACAAGGGTTAAATGCCATCACAAATCTGCTCGACAGACACCTTGAGCATCCACACTATGCTCGAAGGCGAACAGGGATGGGCTCCTCCCGACCTGCTAAAATGTGCCTCCTGGTAAACCGGGTCCCTTATCCTCCTTGCCTCGATCCCCCGGGACCACGGAATGCTGCGACTACTTCAGGGGGCTGTGCTCATGCACTTCTTCTAAAATTCCGGCCCCTAGCTTAGGCTAGTTCGCCGACTGGCTTGCTGAGATCCACTTCTACGTTGTCTCGATCCCTCGGCGGTCGTACCGCAAATTTCCTCACTGAATCCTCCTGACTTCCCCCGGCGTCGAGGGTGGTCCACCAGTTCCGGAGAAGGTAACTTCCGCACTGATGGTGCTCCGACTACCGCCGGCTATCGCAGGGGACACTTTCGCGCATTACGCCGGCTTCGTCTTCGGGTTGCAGAGGTTGTTCAACAGTTCCAGTGATGGATGACGTCCGCACTGGCGGTGCCCTACATACCCGAAGCACTTCCTTCTTCTTTCTTCTTTCTTCAGCAGGTTGGCAATTCAAGTGCCGAAGTCGGTCCAACGATTCCGGTTGGCAGAAGACTTCCGGTTCGCTGGCGCCCTGGTGACCCGAAACCAAACACTGCTCACTGTGCTGGATTTCGCTCCAAACCGACGCTTATTTGCTGGTCCCTTCTCCATTGACGCTGCAGCTCTGACAGTATTTGCGTCACGACTCTGCTTACTGCATTCCACGTACCCTCATCGCGACACATTCGCTCTGCGATGTTGTCCGCCCGTAGGGCAGGCATTCCTCTACGTACTTCCGCAAACCTTGGGCAATCGAATACCACGTGTTCTGGAGTCTCCTCTATGTTGATACACGCCGGGCAGGATGGCGATGACGCATGGCCACACCGATGCAGATAGTGACGGAAACAGCCATGTCCGGAAAGGAACTGTGTGAGGTAAAAGTTCACCTCTCCATGCTCCCTATACACCCACGTCGACACATTGGGGATGAGCCGGTGGGTCCACCTTCCATTATCCGCATTGTCCCACTCCTGCTGCCACTTCACCATAGAGTCCAGTCTTACCGTCTTCCTCACATTTCTGGTATCTCTCCGTTGGTAACACTCGATATCCTCTGCTAGGGTTATGCAGATTGGAATCATCCCTGCGATAACGCAAACTGCCTCCGAGGAAATGGTTCGGTACGCACTCGCGACTCGAACGGCCATTAGGCGAAACACGCTGTTCAACTTTCTGCGGTTACGTTTCGTCTTGAGCGCAGCTCCCCAGGCTGGAGTAGGGATGTCGTAAAATATGAATTAATCGATTAGTCACTAATCGATTATAGTTGAAC
This sequence comes from Armigeres subalbatus, assembly GCF_024139115.2. Taxonomy (NCBI): domain Eukaryota; kingdom Metazoa; phylum Arthropoda; class Insecta; order Diptera; family Culicidae; genus Armigeres; species Armigeres subalbatus. The sequence goes on along the minus strand of NC_085140.1, from coordinate 354,779,165 downwards.
ACTGCCGATTATTATAATCGATTAATGGAATGCTACTAATCGATTAATCGCAATAATCGATTATTTGGATTTTGGTTTGACGTTTCCGATTCTAATGCAAACTCAAAACAGCCCTCACTGCGTCGCTCTCGATGAATCAAGCGCAGGCGTTTTGCTTTTTTGTTTTGTTTTTTCGTTTTCCACTCCGTCGATTCCAGAATTTCGCTAGAAGTTTTGGAGCACTTCCTCCGGTTATACTTTCGGGGATTCTTTCAAAAATTCCCTCGTCTCGCGAATGCAGACCAAGCGATTTCTGCCAATAATAATTTCCAAGGCAAAACAGCGTTCCGCTAGGGAGAAAAAAGTTTTGTTTTGCGGTGGTATCTTCAGAGAATTTGCCATTCATATTGTATATGTTTATGTAAGTATCAAAATTTGATCTATACCATAAACCAACACGAAAAACGTCACATCGGTTAAAACTAATTAATAGAGAATTATTTTAAATCTAAGGTACTTCCAAAACTGCTCCATGGCCGGATTTTTTTGCTGGAAACCGCGGAGGGTAGAATCCTTAAAACGCCAAAGTCAGTGCTCTTTGAACAGGTGTCGATACTCTCAGGTCGATCGATACTACTTTAGTCCCGCTGCGACTGGCCCCGCTGACCACTGGCACTGTTCCAATGCCGAAGAAGACTTTGGAAGGCCTGCTACATAAGGTGTGAGGGAGCGTCAGATCGAAAATCGCTGCTGTCGATTACGAACGAGAAGCTTATCGTCAACGCTGTTTTGATACACTATTCACATAGTACTTATGTCAATATTTATATGAAGCTCTGCTTCTATATCACTGGAATTCCCACATGGCGGGGGAGTGGCCTGCTCACCACAGTATCGTCCACTGCTTGTCGGATAACTATTAATGTTCGACGTCGGCGTGAGCAATTCGGATTCATTTGAATTACAATTTCGAACAGTAAGTACCTAACGTTCTTTTAAAGGCAATAATTTCAATTTCATGTTTGATTTTTATAGGACGCTGTTTCTGGTTCAATGAATTATCCCTGTCTCAAGGCATGTGTATTATCGCATGTCTCATTGCTGAATTTCGCACATACCACCAAAGAGTCCCCGAAGGTAACCGCGTAGGAATCTCCGAGGGAATACGTGAAGGAATCTCCGGAAGAATCCACGAAGGAATCCATGAAAGAATCTCACAAGGAATCCGCGATAAAATGGCCGGAGGAATCCGCTAAGGAATGCACGAAGAAATTCCCGAAAGAATCCGCCAAGGAATGACCGAAGGAATCCTCGAAAGGACCGCGAAGGAATGCCCGAAGGAATTCTCAAAGGAATACGCGAAGGAATCCACGAAGGTATTCGCGAAGGCATCCACGAAGGAATCTGCGAAGAAATCCACGAACGAATCCCCGAAGGTATCCATGAAGAAATCTCCGAATTAATATGCGCAGGAATCTCAGAAGGCATCTCCGAAGGAATAAGCGAAGGAATCCACGAAAAAATCCCCGAATGAATCCACGAACAAATCCTCGAAGGTATCCGCGAAGAAAATCACGAAGGAATCCCCAGAAGAATCCGCGATGGAATCTCCGTAGGAATCCACGAACAAATCCGCGAAGGAATCCCCGAATTGATACGCGCAGGCATCCCCGAAGGAATACGCGAAGGAACCGGCGAAAGAAACCCCGAATGAATCCACGCAGAATCTTGAAAGAAATCCGCGAAGTATTCACAGAAGGGATCCACGAAGGCATCTCCGAAGGAATACGCGAAAGAATCCCAGAAGGAACCCGCGAAAGGATCCCCGAAGGCATTTGCGAAGGAATCTGTCAAGAAATCCGCGATAGAATGCCTGAAAAAATCCGCGACGAGTTCCGCCATGGAATCCCCGAGGGAATGCCCGAAGGAATTTTTGGAGGAAGTCCGGGAGTTATTTCAGCAGTAATTATCGGAGGATTTTCCAAATAAATTCCTGAATAAATTTCCGAAGGAATTCCAGAAGGATTTGCCGGAGGAATTCTCAAAGGAAAGCTTAGAGGAAGTCCCGGAGAACCCCAGATGAAATAAAAATATTCCAGAGAAATTCTTTGAGGAGGGGATTCGCAGTTCAATTTCTTGAGGAAGTATTATATAAAATTCTTGATGAAGTTATTCCCATATGAATTTATTGTGCAACGATGTAACAGAAAACTGGAGAAGAAGAAAAGATCACCTGGAACCCAAAAATCTCAAAATTCCTCTTGAAACATAAATTCCCAGAATAATTCGTACGAAGAATAGCTTCAGAAGAAGTTTCTAGGTGTAGGAAATCTCTGAATCATTCCTCGATTAAGAAATTCTTAGGAAAGAATTCTGAAGTGCAAAAGTTGTTTTTTGGTCCTCCTTGTGTACGCGGTTCATATTTCATTGCAGCGCTGGAAGTGTTCGGATCAGCTGAAAAATGAATGCCGAACTTGAACGGCGCAATTCAACGAGCAACAGTTGATGGAGTGGATTTAATTTCAGTCCCAGGGCTATCCGAATGGCAGTGACGTAAACGACCGATACCGCATTCAGTCATAAGTGTCGTATTCAGGATGTTGCCAGTAAGAAACATCCGTTCCAGCAAATAATAGGTTATCAGCTTTGGAAGTAATCGTCTGGTGGTGAAGCCAGCGATGACCATAACATCGTTGGTCTTTCAAAACGACGGAATCGGGCACCCAGGAGAGAAATAAAAGTCCGTCGCTTCGTTGGCTGTTGGAGTTTGGCACGTGATACTGCGAGTACATCTAATCCGGAATCTGAAGCATGATAAAATCTTGTCGATCTCAAGAACTGATTCAGGTTTGTTTGACTATTATATTACTTCTGTTCCACTTACAATTTAATTTCTCGTATACACAGGATACCACTATCCCCGAAAATTCGATCCTGTTCTACCGGAAGATGTGCTGTTCTACGCCTTCGATAAGGACACCCACAAGTCCGAGAACCGTAACATGATTTCCGACGTGTTCGTCGAATGTTCAAATTACAGATTCAAGATACATATCGCCGCTACGATATCTGGAGCTGTAGTATGTTTCCTCCATTTGCATTCCTACACTTCAATTCAATTCACTCCTGTTGCAATCATTAACACTATATTTAAATTGTGTATTTTTAATGCGAGAAGAAGGTAGGGTTTCTTACCCCATTCCCGGCCTAACATGCGTACGACTGCATTATTTAATTGATATTTATGACAGGAAGCAACTTTTTCTGAAACTTGTAGGCTGTATAATACTGCATTGGGGTTCACTTCTGCTTAAAAAATAGCTATTCGTGCTAAATACCGTTCAAAGAAGCTTTTATTTGATTTAAATTAACGAGGTGCAGCACTCATTTCAGTCATAGCGATTCCCAATCCGGCATACAAAAAACCAGTTCCCGGCCTAAGCAAAATTTCACTCAATCTCTCAACATTTTACTCTCATTCTCTCTCGGGGCGGTAGAAAATGCGATGTAAACAAAAATATGCACGTTCCACGACAACAAGATGCCAGATGGTATTATTCATAATCATTTTTATTTGGTTGAGAAGATATATAAACTCATCCAAATTTCTTCCAAATACTTTAAAACAATATTTATTTCACCTTTTAAAATCGAGAGAACTATAAATAACATGATAACGTCAACATATTAGACAATTTTCCTATTAACGATGAAGGATCATTTTATAATCCTGGTCTTTTGGCAGCACTGTGCGGCAAGAAGTTGTTGGGCCGAGGTGATTTTTTGTTCGGTTTGTGAATACATTTTAAAATGTATTCTAGTATGTTTAAATAAGTTCTAGTGAACCGAACAAATAAGAATAATTGAAGTGCGGGTGTTTAGAATTATGGTGTGGTGATTAACAGCTTCATGCAATGGTTGTATCGAGCACTGTGACGATTTTCAGGTAGGTGTTTATTCGATAATACCGTTTTGTAAAAGCGGAAAGAATCACTTCGGCTCAGTGGTGTGGCATCGGAGAGTGAAATTTGAATTCTACATTTTATTTTCTACAATTGAATCAATTAGGAGTAAAACAAGTGATAGAAAAATATTGAGTATTGTGAAAATAAATGGGAGACTTTTTAAAATGATCAACCATAAACCTACGACTTCCAAACAGTTTAAATCATTAGTTTTCTGTGCAGTGAGCCGGGAACCGGGTCCATAGGCCCAAGTAGTGATTTACCCTATTTTATAAAATATTGAGAATTTTAATCAAAAACAATCTCACTTTGACAAGCAACAGAGCTTCTGATTAGTTATAAATAATCGACACGTGATGCCTAGTAACTTTCAATTAAAATTTCTAATTTTTTATCTTACAGATTTTTCAAATTCATTGCCATTATCTCCACCATTAGCGAACATTTCTGATAGGACGATCATCGTGCCAACGAATTCCTCCATAAATATGTACCAGCAAAATCCAGAACCTAAATGACGATGGATGCTACGACGCCAACGAATCGAGTCGTGATCTAAGACGTGCATGTAAAACAGCGCTGCAGCGTGTGGTTGACCCTCTCAAAGACCAGAAAGTGCCGAAACTAAGAATTTTGGTATGGGGAATCAATTGGTTGTATTAGTATATTAGTATATTGCATTAGTATAGGAACAATTGACAAGCTTTATACTACCGGTGGACGCATATTTGTCACATGTTTGTAGGGATTCCCTATATACATGGGGCAATTGATTGTATGTCATTCCCCAGAAAGAGATTCCCCAAAAATCATTTCCCCAGAAAACCATTCCCCAGAATATCATAATCCCAAGAAAGGCATTTCCCAGAATACTCCCTGGAAATTCTGGAAAATTCCGTTCTGGGGATTGGCTTTCTGGGGTATGACATACAACCGTAACAATTATGCGTCCACCGGCACACATTAGTGATTAAAATTATGACTTTTTTGCTCTCTGAGGGTTAAACGATTGCATTTGCCATGTTAATATACGTCCTAAATTTTTAGTTAAATTGGATGCAATTTGATTATTCACACACCATTTGAATTTTATATAGAAATTACAAAGGAAATTGCCACTTATGTGAAAGGTCGTTTCGTGAGATGTCCCATGAAATATTTTAATACAATCAATGCGTCGCCTTCATAGAATACTTCCTAAACTGACTGAAAGACAGTTGTTGTTGCGAAGTGATTCGACTTTGTAAGCACAGTATAAAGAAAACGAAAATGCTTATTATTTATATTGATGTTATTCTTTTACGTGTTAAATTGAATTTCGCTCTATCAAGTATTTCCTTAATAACTTTGTTTGTAAGCATCAAATCGTTTTGCCTTAAAGACGATCTGTTTCCTTGATAAATTTTCTATATTTTCAATGTGGTCATATATTTTTAGAGCTTAATGGGAAGCATGACGGAACGGTTTTATACAAAAATTACTGTTATCATAGCAATTTTTATACAAACTTCAAACTGTGCGTGCTCACTCAAATTACAACCAAATAATGTAGCTGAAAATTTAGGATGAAAATTAAAATAGCAAATGTCATCGTTTAAGCATAAGGGAGTGAAAAAGTCAAAATTTGAATCACTCTAACGTACATACATGTTTTCCGAATATTTATCATATAAAGTTGAAGTAAAGGTTTCACGAAGCCCACATTTAATACCTAATAGCAGTGAATGTGGTGGTACTTTTCAGCTTTTGATCGAAAGCGCGTTCGTACGTAAACAACAATATGGGTGATTACACCATGCAATAGATGAATCATTTAGGTGTTCGAGATTATGCAAAGACGATCAGAAGAGAATAGAATACAATACGAAAAAAGTAGAATACATACCTATAAAAATCTAACGAGAAGGAATACTACTATTGTAAACTAAAAATGTTATGAATAACTTTCTTGGTCTTTGTTAGTATAATGTTAGTTGAGACAGGTTAACCCTTTCCTTCCCATGGTAGCTGTAGAGCTCCATCAAATTTTGCACCTTCCAACATTCATCGAATTATTTCAACAACAAAAAGCAGTATTTGGCACAACTTTTTGGTTCCATTAGACTGCAAATATAATCAATTTTGAGTAAAAATAGTAAAACTATTGAAAACAATCAAGTAACTATTGATTTACAATCAAAAACTTTTTTTTTCGTTTTCCACTAATTTGAGCCATACCAAATAACTTTTGTTCTAGCATTTTTTCCATAGATGATTCCTTCCTATTGAAATCTTTGAAAAAAGTCGTGGGAAAGAGAGGGTTAAGACCCGTACTAGGCCATGCTGGAACCCCAGAACCCTTAAGAGTTCGACACAATGGATTCGTTTGCGTAAGTTTTGACAGTTGTTCTATGGGTTCTTTACATATAGTCACTTGTAAGCGCAATTGAACTATACGCATTAGGGTGGTTCAAAAAATCGATTTTGCTCCATAACGCTTATCCGATTCTGTCCCATATTCTGTATGTCCTCCGAAGTTTGAGCTGATTTGTATAAAAACTGACTTAGCACAAGTCGTTTCAAGTTTGCATGGAAATTAGTATGGAAAAATTGTACTTCCACATTGAGCGCAGGCGAAAAGAAAACCCACACAGCTAAAAGGAATACTTAAGAGTATAGATAGTAGAATCTATAGATAAGCGAAAGCATGGTTGGGTTCGTTTTCTTGACCGTGTACCAGGCGCATATGACATCACACCCCTTAATGTTTTCATTGAAATCGTGACGTCATGCTCGTTTGGAGACACGTTTGACAGTTCGTTTGGAGACAGAGGATTTATCTTCGCTCATCTATATATTCCACTATCTATACTTAAGAGCTTTCGCTGAACGAAAATCGCATATTGATTAATCGCTCCAATAATTAGTAATCGATTTTACTACAGATTGCGAATCTTTGGGCATGATCATTCAATTTCTCTGAGGGCATAATTTTGATAGAATGAATTGTATAATTTATTTATATGGGTTATGATTAGAATGTATATGAAATAATAAATGCACAGACCATCTTCTTATGTAATCAACATTACCTTTGTACCATGACACTTGTTCTTTATTTGAAATATAACATGAAAGAATACAACCAGTTATTTGATACGACACTCTATTCGCTGTTGCTGAAGTACATTGCATTTATAATACAATATACCACGTCCAAATATAACTTGGTATGGACAATGATAAGATTGGTAACTTGGTATGGACAATCTTAATAAGAAACTGTAATGTATTCTGAATTTCAATTTAGTTTTATTTTAAGTGTCAAAGATTCCTATCCCTATCACTCTACAATGATAACATATGTTTTGCATGCCCTGATAAAGTAAATTTGACTCTCAAAGTTGCTGAGCGTATAATGAAAGCGAAAGAGGTTACAGCAAGCAGTTCTCAGGCTATCAATAGGACTGGAGGAGGAGAGGTACACTCTGTTAAACAAAATTTCAAAGGACGAGCCGAGAGATTATAAAGGAAGGGATGGTAATGAAAGAGGTAGAGAAAGAGAAAGGCAAGAAAGGGGGTACGATAATAAGCGTTTTCAGCAATCCTATAGGGATTATAGATCCAGATCTAGATCGCAGACTAAAGGTCGTTATGCCAATTTTATTTGCCATTACTGTAACATGAGGGGACATATTCAGAAGAACTGTTATAAGTTTATTAACAAGCAGAGGAACCCAGCGATGAATACGATAAAATGCTCACCCCCCAGACCCATTGTCACCCCCGATGGTGGTAGCGCGGTTTTTTTTACGTAGTTTTTTTTAAATAACGCGTTTTTTTTCTACACGGTGCGACGTAAAGAAACCTTAGTGTACATCCAAACAAACTTCCAATATATAGAAGTTCAATAACTTCCAGGAGATGTAACGACCTGTAATAGTGCATATGCCAATGAACTCAGTTCGACGAAATGAGATTATGTCTGTAAACGTGTAAAAAGCCCATTTTTTAGGTACTTTAGATACTCGCCCATTTTTTAGGTACTTACCCTTAACCAATTTAATCGTAATATGTTGCAATCCACGGTGAATCCTGCCCTGTAATCGCGGTTCGCTCATTTTTAGCATTTTACCTTCAACCGATTTGCAACCGACATAGCGAAAAATAGTTTCGCTTTGTTTTCAGGTAATCCAGCCCGTAGTCCACTCTTAGTCATTTATTTAGCTGCCGGATCGGAAGCGAACACCATCTTTGCAAGATTGCTGTCCGGCATTCTTGCAACATGCCCTGCTCATCGTACCCTTCCGACATTAGCTACCTTCTGGATACTCTGTTTGCCGTAGAGCACGGAGGCGAATTATCTGTAGAAGTCAGGGCCTCCAGAAGAAACTGTGGCTAAAAAAAATCACACCCGCACCAAATGTATAATGTACAGAACGCCAAAATGACCGCTGGTCAGTGATGGGAAATGTCAAAAAAATGTCATGGCATTGCTATTACTAATTTCCTAATAACTTTTTTCAAAAGTCATTTACAGTTCGGATTTTTTTATTAACATGTAGTACTTAAAGGGTCCAAGAACTTGTTGACTTGCGAGAAAAGTTATCAGCAAGTTAGTCCCATGACATCGATATGACATTTCCCGTCACTGCCGCTGGTTCATACATGAGACTAGGATTAAGCTAGAGATGGATTTGTAAGCACTCGGGATATTCGTGAGAGGCGGCAAACAGGAGAATGATATGTGGCGACGAAGAATAAAAAGAAGGTAACTGAAGGTGAAATGAAACGATCGGCAGGGCATGTTGCAAGAATACAACCAGAACCAGATAACAATTCTGAAAGATGGTGCTCGCTTCCGACCCGGCAAGTACACGACGGCGTAGAGCGCAACGGGTTAGATGGGCTTAGCAATGGTAGGCTTGTGACTAAGTTCCAGTTGGAATGTAGAGCCATTGAAGAAGAAGTGAAGTCGACTAGCAAAGTTGGATTTCTGTCTCTAACTTAGAATCTGGTGCGTCAAATGAATATCTTTCATTGTTTCATAAAATATTTTTAATTGGATTAGAATGCTTCTTTATTGAAGCACATATTTATTTATTTGTGTCAATGTTTGATACAAAAAAAATGTATACCATTAAATATAATATATAACATTCGCCAAGCCCGAATGATAAACCTAAGTTTAGGAAAACCAAACCTTTTCATCAATCGATTGAAGGAACAGCATCATGTTTACGTGAGGGCCACTTAATCTGTTTCTTTGGCGGGTAATTAATTGTCCTGTCTTGGAAAACAGACGCTCCGATGGAACCGAGGTAGCCAGGAGTGGAAGGAATACCTTTGCAACTTCATAAAGATGTGGATAGAGCGGACGCATTTTTTCCCATATTTGAATAGGATTGCATTTCCTTGCAGCCAGTGGAGCGTTCAAATACTGCTTTAATTCAATGGGAATACCTCCCGATGTTTCAACGGTGTACGTTTTACTGGATCGTGATGCTAACTTGTCATCTTCTTCTTCTTCTTCGTTGGCATTACATCCCCCAATGGGACATTGCCGCCTCGCAGCTTAGTGTTCATTAAGCACTTCCACAGTTATTAACTGCGAGGTTTCTAAGCCAAGTTACCATTTCTGCATTCGTATATCATGAGGCTAACACGATGATACTTTTATGCCCAGGGAAGTCGAGACAATTTCCAATCCGAAAATTGCCTAGACCGGCACCGTTTCTTCGAACCCAGCCACCCTCAGCATGGTCTTGCTTTGTAGCCGCGCATCTTACCGCACGGCTAAGGAGGGCCCCTAACTTGTCATGTATCGACCAAATATCGTCGCAATCTGATTCCTCTCCGATAGCTTCAGTTTGTGACTCCGGTTCTTCGACATTTCTCGTTGTTTTCTGAATTTCGGTAGCCAGCAATTTTCCTGTAATAAGAATGTTACAGTGGTTTATTAAAGAAATCAAGTTGACTACTGAAAATAAAGCTCATTTTTTTTATCCAAGAAGAGAAATACACAGAATTCGATTTTTTTTCCGGTCGTATTTTTGATCGTGTGGCATCAATTTACCACCAAAATCTATGCAACACGTTCTGAGATATGCGTAAAACTGAAAAAATGTAAATCGTGTAAAAACAGAATCCTGTGTAGCATTTTTATTGCAAACTAGACGAACATATTTTCGATCTGTCAATTCAATATCAAATTCACGGGAGTGTTCATTTCTAAAGCTTTCAAATTCGATAACCAGGCTACCTACAGAGTGCAAACAAGTCAGTTTCTTGTTGCTACTTTATTAAGGAGTGTATTGAAGTGTCTTACGCTGTTTCTAAAACAAATCTAATATATTTTAAGTTACCGTCATCCAGTCATTGACATGAAAAGCAACCACGTGCTCGCACCACTGTTACCAAGTTCAGAGGTTTGCTTGGGCAGAGATGCTCTACACAGTTCGCAAAAAATCTGCTCTTTTATTTTTCACAATTTTTAACAAATAAACAAGGAGTGTAATTGTCGCTGAAAAGTGCAGAAAACAAGCAACAAAAGAGAATTGCGATAAGTCTTTGTCCTCATCTGCAGAGGATAAAGACAATGTTGCGTTCCATTTTATCTGCAACAAATATGGTGAGGTAATTGTTGTGAACTTTTCAAATTGCGATAGTTTGTATATTTCAGAAGTAAAACACAAATCATGTCAACAGATGGCTATGTTTATGTCTAAACATTGATAATTGATACATTTTTAACCGAAAACATCATCGAAAACCGACTAATTTCCTAAATGCGCGACAGGCGATCATTGTCCTATTCTGTTGCAGTTTGGGACAAACGCTTGTTGCGAGTTGAGTTTGTCCTAACATTTACAAGAGAGGACAATGTTGTTGTCATTGGCAAAGTGGTAGTTTTACATTCCCTGCAAATAAATAAAATTTATTCAGTGAATGCAAATAATAGATGGATGTTTGAGTTTTCTAAATGTCACCTTGATCTGTCAAAATGGTGCCCGTCAGAGCCACACGGGCGCGCGCCCGCGTGGTTGCGGCGTGCACTATTTCGACAGATCGAAATGACATTTAGAAATCTCAAACATAAATTTATAAGTACTCACTGAATGAATTTTATTTAATTGTTAAAAATTGTGAAAAATAAAAGAGCAGATTTTTTGCCAACTGTGTAGAACATCTCTGTGCTTGGGGAAAAACATAAAATATAAATTCAAAATTCGCCACTATCACCCTTATTTATATTTCACGGACTAACGATACTTTCGAACGAATGCGATTCGTTCGAACCGTTTCGCCATTTGATTTTGCTGGCGTAAATGAGAATGCGCTTAAACTTTCGTTCGAAAGTATATGGGTGTAAACAAGAATATGGGTGTATATGAAAATAGCCGAAAAAAAGAAATTAAAATAAGTGAATATATACCAGTAGCTCCAATTGCATTAGCTGCTGCGGTTGCACTTCCGAAGTGAATAGATTTATATCTCGGGTCGACTAATGTAGCAACAGCCAGCATTTCTACGCGCTCAGCATGTTTGAAATAACGATCAATCAGTACCAGGATCTTGTCCCTAACTGATACTGCTTCCTCGCACTCAAGTGACATCGATGCGTAACTCTGGTGAATAATAAAATATATAAATTAATAATAAGCTTTTTAGTTCGGTTTATGCAGAATTTTCTATGTAACACATATATATTACCAGGCAAAACACTTAACATGCATGAATTTGCTCAATCTGAAACTATTTGGCAAATCAATTTACTCGACTAAATATGAACAACATTTAGCTATTTTCACCTTGGATAATAATAGGGTTTCGGATGGTATTCCCGGCAAGGTCCAATTCCCGGCACAGGCTGAAAAACCAAGTATAGAAACATAACTGAGATGAATCGGTCAAGGGCCGAAAATCTCATTAATAAAGATAATAATAATAATAAGTATAGAAACATTATTTTGCAAAAAACTCCTTCGTAATCGTGTGTGCTCACTCGAGAATTTACGATGCTGCTAGTTGAAATTGAACTTAATTATGGAATTGCGGCTTTAAAGGGGTGTGCCGAAGCGCAATAGCCTGCCGGGAATACCTGCCGATACCGATACAATCACAAAAAAAATGAAGTTTCTTATAAAATATAAAGGTTATATTAGTATAAATGAGCATAGATACTAAGGTGCGGAAGAAGACCAACTGCAAGCGTATTTGGGGATGATGGGAAATGCTAACAAAAATGATGTCGTACATAATAGACCTGTGCAGGGGTTCATCGAATTCACTCACCTAATGGATTTTTACATTTGAGCGGGGTATTCACTAGAACAAACGTTCATTTTGCGTTTATTGTACGACCCGCTTAAAATGTCATAATTTCTTCGAAGAGTAGTAGTAGTGAAAGTTTCTTCGTTACGCACACAAAATATAAATTTTCTACACCTTAGTATCTATGCTGAATGTATTAGAAGAAATTACGTACTAATTTTAGTAAACGGACAAGCGGGATTACTTTACTTAACGAACAGTATGATTCAGCTGACATTTCAACTGTAACCTTCTCTAGTGGTCTCAGTACCTTCATTATTTCCCTAAGCAGGGCTAAGTCATTACCAGTTAACATGACCGGACTTTTTGGAATGCTCAATAGCACGTTGGAAACGTAGTTTGCCAAGACAATGAATCGTTCGATCATTTTAAGCAGTGAATTCCATCTGGTTCTTACGTCGAGAATAAGAGCCAAACATTGGCTTTCTTGTCTGCCATCCGCCATTTGCATTTCTCTTAGCCGTCGTGCTGCGGTTTCGCTGGATTTAAAAAATTTGACAATCAATTTCAGTTTTTTGATTATAGTTATGAGCGTGTATTCATGGCTGTTCGCTGTTTCGAATTCTTCGGCTGTTATTTCTTCTTCCTCGTCTATTACTGGCTCCATTCTTGCACAATAGGAATCTTTGTACAAGGGGATCGCCTTGCTGGCCACTAGGTTGACCGTGTGTGCAAAGCAAGGCAGATGTTTTTTTTCTCCAAACAGTCGTTTGACACCGTTCATAATATTAGAACCGTGGTCCGTTATAACAACGGTAATCATATCCTCGCTGATTCCCCACTGCTCCGTAACGATATCGTTCAACAGTCCAGCGATGTTTGCACCCGTTTTTGCTTCTTCGAAAGGTACCACACCCAGCATACATGAGTTGATGTTGTTGCCTGTGATTCCAATTATATTTAAACAAGTAGATGTGTTATTATTCGAAACAGACTATAATTTCCAGATATTTGCCATCAGAGAAATGTAATATGGGGGGAATAACGGCTTTGGCTTTGATATTCAATTGTCGCCAACGGTCGCCAGTTTGCCTTGTGGGTTAGTTTCTGATGTTACGTTTGTGGAGGTCAACTGCACCTACTGGACTGTGTCGAGCATTCTAAATGTAGTGCATAAGAAGGTAGAGATCCATTTCATTAACACCGATTGGAAATGGAAAGAATGCTCAGAACAGTAGATGCAAATGATCTCCACAAACGTAAAATCTAAATTTAACACACGGCCATAACCGCTCGACAAAACTGGGTTAGCTTCTGAGCCTTCTATAAGTGTCCGTTTTTTTAAATGAAATGCTATCAACTTAGTTGTACGAGAAAGTCAAACATAAACATAATAAATATCAAAAATATTGTTTCCCAAAGCCATGCTAAATTATAAATATACTTTTTCTTCGATGATCGTGTTTATTCGTTCGTTAGTGTTTTATATATCTCACCTTCCAAAAAGTGACATGTTATCCCGAGGTAGCTACGCAAGTTCATCATCTCCGTCCAAATGTCGGTCGTCAAGCAAACGTATCGTTGGATTCCCAGTTTGGTTTTCAGTAAGTGCTTCATCGCTTCATGTTTATCGCGTATCATAGCTGTGAACTTGGTTTCACAAGGAACTTTATAGAGCGGGCAGACGGTCTTCATGAGTCGACGAAATCCTTGTTTTTCGACTGTGTTGAATGGCAGGCCATCTCGACACAACATAAACATCACGGCATTGGATATTGCCGTGAATCTATCGCCACCCGCTGCAATGGTAAATAGATCTCAGGTAAATAGAATCTATCTGATGTTTTCTCTTTGAATTTACACAATAAACAGCAAATCTTAAAGTACCTTTGAATGACCCTGGTCGATGAAATGCTTCCTGTACAGTTTGTTGGCGTAACCCTGTACCATTAACGAACATCACTTCTGTTGGATTGACTGGATCATCAATTTCATCCTCAAAGCATTCCTGAAATGCATGGTAATTTTAGCACAGACAAACATACGGAACACTTATGCTAAGTTTAGACAAGGCAAGTGAATTGAGCAAGTCGCTTGAATTGAACGCGAACTGAACGTGTAAACACCTTCATTCAATTCACTTGAACGAGAAGAAAGTTGAACAAGTTCAACAAAATTCAACAATTTGGCTAGCTAGCGTCAACTATTCTAGTATTTAAAGCTCGATAAACCAATCAGCTAAACCTTTGACAGGGCAAGTGAATTGAACAACTCAGTTGAATTCAATTGACTTGCTAAAAGTTGAACATGTTCAACTTTCTTTTCGTTCAAGTGAATTGAATGAAGGTGTTTACACGTTCAGTTCGCATTCAATTCAAGCGACTTGCTCAATTCACTTGCCTTGTCTAAACTTAGCATCAGAGTTTGAGTGAAACATGGCCGCCATTTCCTCCTCTCTATTGCTGTACTGTAAAAACCCGGCCAGCGACGACAGCGACAGTCTTTATCTAGTAACTAAAATATCTTTTTTCCCAATCATCGGCTTGATCATTGTTTTACAACCCAAATGGTGTTTTCTTGGCGTTTCCGAATATCATAAGTCAATACCAAATTTTCAAAACGACTTATCTGCTTTGGTAAACAAAGATTCATTCGTCGATTTGACGAATCTGATCGCACTCCCACGCAAACCAAAACCATCAACAGGTAGCAGAACACCTCACCTATGTTTTCGTGGTGTTGGTTTGCGTGGGAGTGCGATCAGATTCGTCAAATCGACGATTGAATCCTTGTTTACAAAAGCAGATAAGCCGTTTTGAAAATTTGGTATTGAAGTATAAAATATTAAAGATTCAATTCGAATTAATCAAACTTACCCTTTGATTGAAATCTCATAACAGCAAAAACATTTAAGAAGCTATGCTAAATAGTTGATATTTGAAGAACTGAACTTGTTATTTTTAGTATATGTATATGTATAAGTAAGATTTATTATATAGTAATAACAATCTCATTTTTTCGATTTCAAATAGAAGATTTTAAAATAAATGTACTTACCTCAGCATCTGCTCTCGGTTTTCTGCCGACGGTTGGCACTTGTACATCGACATGTTTCCGTGCCAAATGATTTTGCAAATTTGTCGTGTTGCCACAGAATTTCAGCATTTGGTGGCAAAGTTTGCAACGTGCTCTACTTTTTGACTCCTTTGTAAAGTGCATCCAAACTGCACTGATCTTCCGCTTCTGAGTAGCCATTTGTTTTTTAGTTGCCCACTCGTGGTTTTGATTTTCACTGGTTTTCGCGGTTTTCGGATCAAATTTAGTAGTGTTTACTCCACCACCATCCGGTCGAAGCACCAACGATGCAGAAGTCGAGGAAGTGGCAAACAATCGACGAAGTGGCGAATTAGGTGACGGCTGCATAATCACCGACCTTGGCGATTCAAAATTGTCGGATGTTGGCTGCGAAGACGAAGACGCTGGCGCTGGTATTTTTGCAGGGTTCTTAGCCTAGAAAATAATTGGTTTCAATAGATTTAGTATGTTTTCTCACTCATCGATTCGTCGTAGGATCCAGTGTTTATATATTATAGGTCTCCAGTTAGCCTTGCGAGCAAAAGCGTAGGATTGCCAATCCGGAGGTGGCGAGTTCGATTCTCGGTCCGGTCTGGAATGTTTTCGGGTGGGGAACATTTGTGCTTATTCTGCGTCTCGTATGACTCGATAATTGTCGTTTCCGACACGCCTCACGTGAGACGACCGTGTAATTCAAATGGGAGGAATCGACAATTGTCGCTTCATTCTAAACGTCTCACCTCACACGAGAATAGTAGTAGGAATAGTAGAAGGATGTATTGTCGGCGTAGCACTAAATTAGAATTCGGAAGTCAGGACTTCCGAACCGAACTTTCTTCCGTAGTTTTATCTGTCAAACTAATTGATGCGTTGTTTAGCGCATCTTCAGGTGAATCTAGTGCACTACTTCCAAAGTTGGGTAAGTTGCCTGTAAATATCTCGAGAAAAATCTAACTTCGGTATAAAAAGCGTTCTAACTTTGTTCCGGATAGACAATATCAAAGACACTATCGCAAATAAAACGTACGCTAATAAAAATCCACACATTTTTATTGGCAAAAATCTAAAGAAATTTACAAATAAATGTTATGTCTGCCACCCGCTATGGAAGAATCCACATAAAGGTTATTAGTCAATAACGGTTATTGTGTTTCTAAATATATGCCATGTGAAATCATATAGCCATTATATGGGAAATGCTATAGTCAAAATTTATGTGTGCTACAACATAACGAATATGATTGGATTTTGACGTAGAACTACGTCTGTCTTTTCTATATTGGGGTACACTTTACGATTTCAGAAAATTGAAAAACGTCACGAAAATATGATAGACTTTGAACGTTAATATCTCAGCCGTTTCTCGATGTATTTTCAATTTTCTTGGACCATTCGATCAAGGAAGAGTCAACGCTTCATACCCGATGTACACTGAAGTCGTTTTTTACGCGGGTTATTCTCACGCGGATCGTTTTTTACACGATTTTATTTACCCGGAATTCAAGATTAACACGGTTTTTGGGCATGTATTCACGCAATATTTATGCTGTTTTTATATACGGGGCACGTATCCTCCGCGTGAAAACTGACTCCAGTGTATTACAATATTTATATGTATATAATAATCTACTATTGAAAACTAATAACTAAAAATTCATTCGCAACGATGGCGACCGACGGATCAAGAGAGGTTTAATACTGAGATTTTGAAGTAAAATACCAATGTGCTAAAGACACACAAAGTAAAATTACAAATCTAGACCAACATTTGAAAATGGCGTAAAAGCCAAAATTTATTCTTTTCGGTTCCTTGTCTACATACATAGCTATATGCATAGATATAGAACTGGAAGGAATAAATTTTGGCCATTACGTCCTTTTTAAATGTTGGTGTGGAAATAACATACATTACATACAGCTACGTAGTTCAACGTCACCTTTACGTACAACCCGAATGGGCTGCACCTTTGAGTTTTTGTCAGTGTAGAATTGCATATTAGTGCGATAGTGGATACAAAATTCGATCATCAACATTTTTGTGGATGTTCATAGCCGATTGCCTACATTCGGCTAATAACCGAAACGTAGGCAATTTACTGAAAAGGGAAATTTTAACACTGCTTGTCAAAATTAAATTTTTCAATAGTTAAATGTATCGAATTAATTGTTTTCAATAACTATTGAAAACAATTCTTACAAAAGAAGTACAAAATCTTAAAGAATTTACTGATCGATTCATACAAAAATCTCCAGAATCCGTTGAAAAACGGCTGAGTTATTGCCTCATACTTCCTGACCTCTTTTCGTGACGGTCCCAAATTTGAAACTTTGGAATGACCCCCCTATATTACCGAAGGACGTAACTCTACGTAAAAAAAAACATGGCTTGCCAGTGAAGTATGCAGCTATTAGACAGTTTGCACCGAATGCATATTTTATGCATTTAAAAATCATAAAAGCATGAGGTTTACTACTCCTGTCCACGCCCTTCTTCACCGTAACTTGGGAGGGGAAGGAAGTGTTGATGTGACCATGGTAGAACTTACCCCGTAACACACCACGCAAAGGTGTCTACCCAGTGTTACACCCCCAACTTGCCAAATGGCCGAAGTAAAACCAATACCAAAAACCTCGACAATGACATTTCCCTGAAAATATTATTTCCTCGAATAAGACATTTTCCTGAAAATAGCATTTGCCGTAAATAAAATTTTCGAAAAACGGAGATACAACGTGAAGTATCATTAACAAACCACAATTGTCTCAGTTGATTTGTAATTCAACATAGTAGAAAATTAAAACTATCGTGGAATGAACATATCTTGAAACAATATAGTTGACAAAATGTCTATTCTTTCTTAATCCACAACATAATTTAAATCTCTTCTACGACCTAAGGATACAGGAGCCGAATTTGATTGAATCTGGATAATTAGTCTTCTGAGCTTGTAATGATTGATTAATTGTCTCTATTGACGAGAATTTTATTCTATGTAAGGATGGTTCATTTCATAGCTTGTAAGGACACCCCACTGATAATCTTAACATGAATTTGTGAATTTTTTATACTTAAAATATCTCATCGACTCAAATTTATAACATCTAATGTAGGAAGTTTTTCAAAAAAAATATCATTTGGACTTTCATCAGCCGGATTTACGTGCATAAGATTATGACAACATTCAAAATCAGAATGCAGAAATATGTAAATGGTAAATAAAAATTGACTATATTGGAATTTCGTTTTCAATTTTCCTGGAGGGGGCCACAAGTGGGTGTGGGGTTAGGCCAGAACCCCCACTGACGCCCACCCCCTTATTTAGGCCAATGTATATAAAGTGTCTAATGATTATATATTTTATACCTGAAGTTTAATGAGGTCGAAAGTTTTTTCCCAATTGTCTTGCATTTTTAATTCACATTCTCCGACATCTGCAATTAAAAAGTAAAAAAAAATATCAAAAATGTCACTGTGTACAATGTATAAAATAAAAGTGGGTGGTAATCCAGTTGCAGCAAAAATATCACAAACACTACAGCGGAATACAGAGGAATCACGCACACTTCTATTCATTTGGAGAACTCAATAGCCTATTCAGATTATAGCCTATTTAGATTACGCCATTTATTATTATAATTATCGTGTCAAATATAAGTATGAAAATTTAATGAATTTAGATTGATATCAAGTTACTCTTTATCATGATATTTATTATCATAAATGGCGTAATCTGAATAGGCTATAACAACAAATAATAACAACTATAATAACAAATTATTTGGCGTCTAAAAAGCGTTGCAGTTAGTTATCAAACGAACGGCCACAGACAAACAGACGTAACAGCTAGAACAATTTTCTGAAAAATCCAAGGTTCAACTCAAAAGATATTTTAGTTACAAGATAAAGATTGTCGCCTCAGTTCCCTTTGTTCTGCTGTCCGAAACATGTTGGGCACATAACTGTCAAATCGTATGGATTTTTCCTTCATTGACATATAGCGCCCTATCCTAGCCAGCAAAAGATGTTCCGGACAACGACGACAGCGACAATCTTTATCTTGTAACTAAAATATCTTTTTTCAACTCCTTCACCACCACCTTGCGAGCATGTTACACGAAACAATGTTTCGTATGACATTTTCACCAGAACGTGCTGGAGTGAAATGTCATACTCAAAGGATTACGACGCTAGCGCCTCTAGTTGTGAAACGCGCTATCAATCAAATGCAAATTGATCGTTGAAGTCATGATCGATGACTATTTCTCTAGCGTTACGTTTGTTTGTCCGTGGCTGAAACATCAACATGCTATAATCGAAAGTCTAGTATAACACTACGATTAAAGATCATGAATAACATGCTCTGCACTTACCCAACATATTCCTCATTAATTTGTTTGTTAGTTTTCGAAGCTTTTCATGTTTTTTTACATGGTTCTCAAATTCTGCTGCATACATCATTGACACATAAACTGAAATAAATCCCATCCAAGCATATGTTCAGATTACAGATCCTATGCACTTGATAAATAGTGTCTTCGTATCTTGTTATGGAATGTCATGACCATTATTATCAGAATATAATTAACTTTATTATGGAATGTCATTAATATTATTATTATCAGATTGCAGAACCTATGCACTTGATGAATAGTATAGATAGTGGAATCCTGTGGTATCTATAAATGAGCGAGAATAAATCCTCTGTCTCCAAACGTCACGATTTCAATGAAAATATTAAGAGATGTGACGTCATATTCTCTCAAAATTTCACGACTTTTTGATATCTTCAAAATATAATGTTTCCGACCGACCGAAAAAATGTTTCCGACCCGAAAACAATGTGAGCCGAACCAAGAATCGACCTATGCCTTAGCTCATAATGCTAACTGGAGACCCTGAGTAATATATATTAGTGAGCATAAAAAAGATCAATCAGAACTGTAACACGAGGCAACGAGCAGATGGCAAACTCTGGCTCGATCAGCAGGCATACATAAATGAAATTATCCAGCGTTTTGGCATGGTTGATTCAAACCCCGTTGCAACTCCCGCTGACCCAAGTATAAGACTGAGTAAATCAATGGCACCGAAGAGCCAGAAAGAAATTGAAGAGATGAAGAGAATACCGTTCAAAGAAGCCGTTGGATGTTTGTCTTTTGTAGCCCAGATCACCCGTCCGGATATTGCGTATGCATTGAATGCTGTGAGCCAGTTCAGTTCCAACCCAGGACGACAACATTGGGAGGCCGTCAAAAAGATAATGCGCTATCTTAAAAGGACATCATTGAAGAAGCTGGAGTATACCAATCACGGACCTCGTGATCTTGTGGGATTTAGCGATGCCGATTGGGGAGGAGATCCTGACAATCGGAAATCGACGACAGGCTACGTGTTCACCTTACAAGGAGGAGCCATATCATGGAATGTAAAAAAGCAGCCTACCGTCGCTCTATCATCATGTAAGGCAGAGTACATGGCGTTGTCCTGCACAATACAAGAACCTATGCGGTGGAACAACTCACGTTCTCAGATGTCTGAAGATCGCCCGATTTTCGTCAAGTGTGACAACCAGGCTGCAATCAGCATCGCAAATAATGGCTCATACAACCCTCGCACAAAACATGTTAGTATTCGCTACCATTTTGTGCATGATAGTCTCGAACAAGGTGTTGTACAACTGGATTATCTACCAACGAAGGAGCAACCAGCCGACGGATTCACGAAACCATTAGCTGTTCAGAAACAAAGACAATTTTGTGAATTACTTGGCGTCTCGGATTAAGGAGGAGTATTATAGATCATAGCAATCATTGTAATCCTTGTCGCTATACTACCATGTTAAATAAATAGAAATAATTATTCCACTGTTAAACGTCAATGAAACCACACGTGTTTCAATTAGTTCCAACAATTTTTAACACGCACTAAAAAAACTACGATTTTTGATACGCACTAACTACGATTTTTGTAATGGCGGACGGCCGAAAACTGATTTTTTTTTTTCAAATACCGCACTGGGCCTGGGCACGTCTGCACACGGACACGCTTCGAATAACTGAATCGATTCGATTCACGAGCGCTTTCGTTCGGCGGTTTGGTTTATTAAATAAAAGAGTTGTCGCGGGTCTAATCGATGAATAATCGAAGCTAATAATCGATTATCGCGATTATCGACTATTCCATTAATCGATTCAAATTTAATCGATTACTGGAACGATTAATCGATTAGTCAGAATAATCGATTATTTTACGACATCTCTAGGCTGGAGCTCCGTACCTCAGTATCGAGGATGCTACTGCTGCCAGAAGACGCCTACTGCTGCTTTTAGGACCACCCACGTTCGGCATGATCCTTGCAAACGCACTGACCATTTTAGATGCCTTTTCGCAGGAATAGTCTACATGGGTGTTGAAATTCAACCGGTCGTCGATCATCACTCCTAGATGCCTCAAAGCCCGCACGGACGGTATGTTATGCCCTCCTATGGTAAGCTGGATCCGCTGGATCTCGCGGCAGTTGCTAACCAGCATCACTTCTGTTTTGTGGTGAGCAAGCTGCAGTTTGACTCCATTCATCCAGTTTTCAACTGCGTCGGTCGTCTCCGCCACCAGCATTTCTACCTCTTCCAGCGACTCTCCGGTTATCGTTAGAACGACATCATCCGCGAATCCGAAAATCTTCACGCCTTTGGGCAACTTCAGTTTTAGAACTCCGTTATACATAATGTTCCACAGCGTCGGGCCTAGAATGGAACCTTGCGGAACACCTGCGGTAACCCTAATTGACTTCTGCCCCGAATTCGTTTCGTAAACCAGGATCCGGTTCTGGAAGTAACTTTCAATGATTCTACGCAAGTAGTCCGAGACCCGAATACCGTGCAGCACTGCGGCGATGGCCTACCAGCTGGCACTGTTAAAAGCGTTTTTGACGTCAATCGTTACTACAGCGCAGAATCTACTGCCGTGCCTCTTGTTCTTGGCCGCTCTCTCTGAAACATCAATGACCGTCCTGATTGCATCCACCGTCGATCTGCATTTTCGGAATACAAAATGCTTTTCCGATAAGCCGGTCTCGCATTCCGTGAGCTGCGTCAGCCTATTAGGGATAATCCTTTCCAAAAAGCTTTCCCAGAATATCCTGCAGACATATGGGCCTATACGATGGTGGATTCCCCGGAGGTTTCCCTGGTTTCGGCAGCAGCACTAGTTTCTGGATCTTCCACCTATCCGGAAAGTTACCATCTGCTAGGCATTTCTGCAGCACCATCCTAAACAAATCTGGAAACGCCAGTATCGCAGTTTTTAGAGCCACGTTTGGAATTCCATCCGGACCCGGAGCTTTCTTCATCTTCAGACCTTTCGCCACTGATGACAGCTCGTCGTTGGAGACTTGCATACCTGCAATGGTTACTCCGTCTTCATCTACGTACGGTGTAGGTGGCCACATCGTAGAATCATGCTGCGGGAAGAGACCGGGAACGATGATCTACAGCTTGTCCGGGCACATTTCCGCTGGCGTCGCTGGACCCCTGATCATCGCTGTTACGACCCGATAAGCGTTGCCCCAAGAATCGGCGTCAGCTTCCCGGCACAACTCCTTGAAGCAGTTGGATTGGCTGACTTTTATCCCCCGTTTGAAAGCCGATCTAGCTCCACGGAAGATTATCTTACGCTCCTCTCTGACTGTTTCAGACCTTGCTTTCTGGAAGCGTCTTCTGGCTCTGAGACACGCAGCACGAAAACTAGCAAGAGTTTCGTTCCACCAGTAATTTAGCCGCCGTCTTTTCCTTGACATCGTCGCATCGCATGCCCTCGCAAGAGTTTCTGGCAGCTCGTCTGCATCGAGATTTGTAGCGCCGCTGTCTGCTCGAAGTGCATCGATGAAAAAAAATCCTTGTCGAAGTCCTTCGCCCGCTATTCCTAATCTCTCGCCGTGCCGTCGGCATTCGTGTTCCAACACAATACCGGATCGCCTGATGATCACTATGTGTATAGTCCTCACTAACTCTCCAGTTCATGTTCCTCACCAGCGACGGACTGCAGAACGTGACGTCGATGATGGACTCCCTGCCATCTCTGCGAAATGTACTAACGGTACCTTCGTTGCACAGCCTGACGTCCAGCTTTGCCAATGACTCCAGCAAACTGTAACCTCTGGGGTTAGTCAGCCTGCTTCCCCACTCCACTGCCCAAGCGTTGAAGTCGCCTCCTATGATTACCGGTTTTCGGCCGATCAGCTTCTCCGTGAGTGAGTTCAGCATCCGGTTATACTGCTCCAAAGTCCATCTTGGGGTGCGTAGCAGCTACACACGAAGATCCCGTTGATTTTGGAGCTAACGAAGCCTTCGCCTGCGCTGTCTACCACTTCTCGACTACGGAACTTGCCCTTCACTTGGATACCTCCAATCCCCGATCAATCCGCCACCCAGTTGCCGTTGTCAGGAGGGATCCGATACGGTTCAGCAATAATTGCCACGTCACACATTGCTTCTGTTGTCGACTGCCACAACAGTTGCTGTGCGGTGTCGCAATGATTGAGATTCAACTGGATGATCTCCATTAATCCCGGCCCGCCATCGCCTTCTTGTATGCAGGGCATTGGAAGCCACCCGTCGTATGGTCGTTTCCGTCCTCCGGTTTGCAGAGCAGGCATCTTGGTTGCTTCGTGCAGTCCCTAGCAACGTGTCCTTCTTCACCACATTTCCTACATAGACCGGATCTATCCGGGCCTTTGCAGTTTCGCGCCTGGTGGCTAAACGCCATGCATTTAAAGCATCGCTCCATCTGCTTGATGACTCGTGGGGCAAATCTTAACGGGCAAACCGACCATCCTACTTTAACCTTGCCCGCCTCCACCATTTGGTTGGCAGCCTCTGCTGGTAGTCGTATCGCTGCTACTTGTGTGCCACCGTACGCTCTCCTCAGTCGAACCGTCATTTGCACTTCCCCCAGCTTGCATTGTGAGACCAGTGCATCCCTCAGTTCGTCTTCCGTCGTGATCTCGTCCAGGTCTCTGCACTCGACCACTGCTTCCTGCGTTAGAGCTCTTACGTTACCGTCACTGCCCAATGAATTGGCAATGAGCTCCCGGAAGGCCGAGCTCTTGATCGTGGGATCCTTCTTCAGCTCGAACAGCAACTCCCCTTCTGGGTACGCCTAGTTCTCACCACTTTCTCACCCAAGTCTTTTAGCTCCGGGTCCTCTCTCACTTTCTTCAGGATCGCTGCGTACGACGTTTTATCGCTCGCTTCTACGATCAGGGCATCACCTTTAACTCTCTCCCGAGGAGAACGACGTTTTTCTTGTTTCTTCTGTTCCTTCCTCTTTTCCACATTCTCCTTCTGCTGCTTCCTCTTCTCCCGCTGGTTTTCCACGGTCTGCCACTCACCATCCTTGACACGTTCCTTCAGAACGCTGGCAAAGTCTTGCACGTTCCGACGCCTTCTCGTGCCTTCCGGCTCCCCAGGCGAATCCCTTCCTCGTTTTTCCGTGCGAGTGGTTCGGGGACTTTTGGGTGCCTGCTGTGTCTCACCTGCTGTATGCTCCGCCGCATCTTTCAGCACCTTTTCAGCTGGTTCGGCTTTCTTTTTCAGCGCGATCTGTTCGTGTTCGGCTGCTTTTACTGCGGACTTAATGCTTGTCACTAGCAGCTTGCTCTTCGTGTGAACATTGTGCTTGTCCTTCACGAAGTCATAAAGCTCGTTGACTCGCTTCCGCACCTCCATCAGGTTGGACCTCCTGAATTGTAGCTCCTCCTGAGTAGCACTACTTTCCGATTTTTGGGTGGACACCCTATTCCCGGATCCTAGCTCCTGTTGGCCTGCCTGGTACTCAGCAGTCTTGGCCATACTTCTGGTACTCGCTACTGCTGCCTGCAACATCACTGGAGATCGCTACAGCTTCCTAGTCTTTGCGAAAATATTCGCCCCACCTACTCCTTCGTTATTTGTACAATTTGTTTTCATGTTAAAAGGGTCCGCCCTCCGGGCCGTTATCTCTACCTGTTGTAGATAGTCGCCTCTTATGATCCCATGGGTGCCTTTGTAAACAGTGAGGTCCATGCAAGGGTTGACTCCGGTGCCTTATAACACCGTGTTCAGAGCCGGATCGGTGTAAATCAGGAATGGTGCATCTGAACCTACTACCCACCGGTATAGGTGACAGGTTTTGAGCGTTACCGGAGGCCTGCCAGGTTGTTTATCGGGACGGAGGCAGACGAACCATTAGCCTGCTTGCCATTTCAAGAAGATGTCACTCTTTTTTACTCAGGAAACAGAATAGCTCGACTGTCAGCCCATATACGCCTAGTCCTATCCATAAACCGAGAATCGTCCAATGTCGTTTGCCGTGACCAGTATACCATAATCAGGATCTTACTGGTATGAATCCTGATGTGCCGGTTGGCACTCCTCTTGGGCTTGTGTGCTTTGAGCGGCGCACGGTCGCTGTGATAGGGCCTGCTTGCAGACACATGCAGCTTTTGTAGAGGATCAACAGAGCCCACTGTCAAACCCCACCACATCCTAGACAGGCCCCCTAACTCGCAGTGGCCATCAGGAGGGTCGTCAAGCCCTTGGACAACATCCCTGCTGCCCTGTGTGTGTGTGTGTGTATGTGTGTGTGTGTGTGTGTGTGTGTGTGTGTGTGTGTGTGTGTGTGTGTGTGTGTGTGTGTGTGTGTGTGTGTGTGTGTGTGTGTGTGTGTGTGTGTGTGTGTGTGTGTGTGTGTGTGTGTGTGTGTGTGTGTGTGTGTGTGTGTGTGTGTGTGTGTGTGTGTGTGTGTGTGTGTGTGTGTGTGTGTACAAACTAACCCCCACTGTCTGGCAGTGATGTTATGGAAGAAAGCTGTCTGTTAAAACAGTCAGATTCAATCCGGGAGTTAGAAAGTGCTAGCTCTACTGCAGCTCCAGTGACCCATTTCAGGGTGCCTGGTATTTCATGTCCACTCCGAGGTCACTATCACTAACAGTAAGCCCCGCCTGGTTATGCTACCGTTTATCAAATGGATAAGGGTACCATAATCAAACTTCCGGATTCAAAATGTATATAGGGTAACTGTACCAGTTTTGGCCATGTTCCTAATTTGGCCAGTTTTTCGCATAATTTCGAAAATAAAGCAATTTCCTAGAGTTTTATTAGCTGTAACATGATATACATTCCTTGCGCTTCTTCGCTGTGAAAAATGATCGATAGTTTTTGGAAAATATGCTTTTTTCAGGGTTGGCCAAATTAGGCACTAAGGTGGCCAAAACCGGTACACTTCCCCTAATATATTTTGAATTCAGCGCGCATTTAGTTTAATTCATTATACACATATTTTTAACTAGTTGTTGTATCTTACCATTTCTATGTTTCTCACTTTTATTTAATGGTGATCTTCCTCGTTACACCCTGTCCACTTGTCCTATTAGCAATTACTATGAACCAAGTTAACGATAAAATTATCGAAAAGAGTGTAAATAAGTTAAAAAGGTTGGGATAAATAAAATAATACGATCTCACAATTTATCCAAAATATAAAGCAGTGAATATAATGAAAGTGTATCCTCGAAATCGTCATCGAAGCTCTGCAAGACATCACAATTGTCGCACGATTTGAAAAAAGAAAAAACACCAGAGCTTCGTCGCAATAGAAAAACATTGGATTCACAATGTTACGAAACATAAATTGATACAAATAATTTAATATAAGGTTTTCCCTCTTTGATTAAATCAGGCTATAAATTGATGAACTGAAATTTATTTGTAAGATGGCATAAAAATAATCCAACCCTCTATCCGTAGAAACTTTAACGGTTGAATAATCGTGTACGATTCTCATGAACGTTCTCATTTACCTTTCCACCGTTGATTTATTTTTCAAGTATAACGATAAATATTGATATTATAGCAAATTAGTGGTGTTTGGAATAACAGGAGCAAAACAACAGTTTTGTTTTATTAGACTGAATAATCGAGTGATGCAAATATTTTTTTCTGGAATTTTTATGCGTCGTAAATCTACAATGCAAGAATCTCGACGAGCTGATGATAGAAATTGCTATGCCAATAACTGAAGGTTTGACCTGTTACATTAATATTAAAATTTTTGAGTTTTTGTAAATAGTTGTTATATTTAGTGAGCACCAATCATCAAAGGAAGAGCATACAAATGTATACCAGTTGAGCTCCACCTGTGTTTTAATGTAACTATTCATTATTCCCATCCTTCAATTTGGCGAATGTCTTAGACTGCCATGAATACATATAGGTATTTTCTCCTACATACAATAGTTTGACACCCACAAAATACACAAATGTTTGATGTTGTAAAGGTTATGCGAAATAGCTTAGAAGAAGTAGGCTATTTCGTTAGATCGTCTTCCTCTATGACAGTGATTCCCAGCATCTCAATCGTCTCCCTCCCAAAAGATCTCCCCACAAAACAAAAACAAGCTTCCATCCTTAGCTAGCACTTGTACGAAAGCTAAGAAAAAATAACATCCTTGGCTGGCAATCTGACTAAAATTCACACCGATTCCAAAACCTTTCCTCACGACACGATCAAAGCAAAAAACCCAGATTAATCCACCTAGCGGTGATGATGCCTTTCTCGTGCGGTAAAAAAATAGTATTTCGGGCATTACTTCTAAGCCCATCGTCCGATCGGGCCAATTTTCAATAGGAAATAATTAGACAAGATTCTGCGTCTAATGCAACCTGTTGCGAGGAAATCGGTTCAGGGTAAGTGCATTAAAAGTGAGCTAGATTTTTTTACGCGCTTTTTTCTGAGAAAAAGTATTTTGGCCATAACTACCAAGCCCATTGTCCGATCCGTCCAATTTTCAATAGGAAACAATGGGGCAGTATACTGCGTCGAATGCAGCCTGTTGTGAGGGAATCCGTTCAGGGTAAGTGCATTAAAAATGAGCTAGACTTTTTTACGCGCTTTTTTATGAGAAAAAGTATTTTGGCCATAACTTCCAAGCCCATAGTCCGATCGGGCAAATTTTCAATAGGAAACAATGGGTCAGTATATTGCGTTGAATGCAACCTGTTGCGAGTAAATCTGTTGAGCGTAAGTGTAAAAAAGCGAGCTAACCTTTGTGCTTTTTTGGTGCACACACACACACACACACACACACACACACACACACACACACACAGACATCACCTCAATTCGTCGAGCTGAGTCGATTGGTATATAACACTATGGGTCTCCGAGCCTTCTATAAAAAGTTTGTTTTTGAGTGAACATATAGCCTTTACGTATACTTAGTATACGAGAAAGGCAAAAGAGAGTCGGGCGGCAGATTGCAATAAAATTCTGCCCTGATCCAAACGCACGCAGTGACTCTGAGTCCCAATACCCCAGATCGGTAGATACATTTCAAAGCTTTAGCCCAATATACTGCGAGACAAACACTGAGACTGAGAATCACTACTCTAGGATGCAATTTAAAGTTTCCTCACAAGTATCCATACATTATTGGAAACCGAGGAACAGAAGCACACATATAATTTAATTTAGAAAACAAGAAAAATCCAACACGAAGAATCAGCTCCATTCGAATAATTTGAAAGGTTCTTGAGCACGTAATCGCCACGTCCGCCTTATAAGTTTCATAGCATCAGGAAGCTATAGGCAAGTAGGATCAGACCCCAGAATCAGATGTACACAAAAGAATCCAAAAATCCAGAAAAAATGGGCCTGAAATTAAAGAAAAATATGACAGCAGAGAAACAAAACCATCTAACCTGGTCAAGGCCTCCTTCGGTCTTTCCAATCGGATCCATGTTGTAAATTTTGTACAAAATTTGAAAATGAACAAAAATGCCAAAAAATGCATTTTGATTATGCAGAAATGGTCAATATAAGCCATATTTTAAATAACGATCATAGTTCGTTAGATAATCATGCAAAATCAATTTCTGTATCCGGTAGCTGTCCACCGGGTGCGCACAGTGAGATTTTTCATGTGATTAAATAGCCATTCGTAGCACCTGTTTTGTGAAAGTTAATTCAATCCAATTGTTCCTTCTTATTGAGGTATCGGAAAGCCACAGAAATGAGCAGAATCAAAAATTAAAGATGTCATCGAAAAAGGTGGGAGTTAAATTCAGAAAAATGGACCCCTCGTTAGTTATAGAAGTAATCCCTTTTATGGACCCCTTGATTTTTGTCAATTCTTGACTCATCAAAACTGTCATAGCTCTAACATTTCTCAACCGATGCACAATGGGATATAATTGCTAAAAAATAAATTCAACATCTCGGTACAGGTTCTGGCGGAATGCATTGAAATTTTGACACTTAGCTAAGTCGTGCCGTGGGCAAAAATAACTCCACTCGATTCCCTAGAAAGTTCTAGATCAGACTAGTAATATGTGGGGTAAAATCAGCAAGATCTCAATTCCCAACATCGTGCAGTAAATGGTGCTCACAAAACACGATTTTTGGCAAAGGAGGTCGCAGCAAGCTTTGCCCGTAGAAGGTTGCAGAATAATCCTGTTGTCAAGTTTTTCATCCAATTTTCTGCTCATTTTTCGGCCGATTATCGGTTACAGTGAATTACAGTGTCTGCCACATAAGCAAAGTGCCGCAAACCATCTTTTCTGGACTCAGTGCAAGAAATCAATAGCGACGGCAACGCGTCATTTGAAGAAATGTTTCTCGATTTCAATTGAATTGGATGACAGGGCTTCACTATGGTGGTTGCTTTGAAGCTGCCAATTATCATCAAAAATTAAGCCTTTCTGGCAGCCTTTCAGATCATAAATGGACAATTGGCATCGGTGAGCAAGTTCCAATTCTTTTCTTTTACTTGATTGTTGATACCGTGACGTGCTTGCATTCCATTCAATTAAGGTAATGCGCTGTGTTAATATCCGAACTAGAGCAATTCTTTGGCTCCAATTCCAATCATAGTACAAACTATTAGTTCTAATTCCGTTTATTCGCGTTCCTTGTTCTGATAACATCAAGCTGACTGATCAGCAGCATTGTCACGGAAAAGAAAAGATTTCCGATCGAAGCTTTTCACCTTAAAATTAATGTAGTTATGATTAGAGCCTCTAATTTTGACCAAAAGCTAAAACTGTTAAAACTGCTATAATGTCTAGTTTTAATAAACTCCGGATAACCCTACTTTTACAAAGAATCCACGGTTTTTGGAAAATCATGATCTATGGCCCAGAGACGGGAGAGTTTCGATAACGTTTACGAGACTCGCCATTTAAGTTGTTGCGCGGTTTGTAATTTTTGTGTTCATCAGAAATCCTTTGTACAGCGCAGATGAACATAGTTATTTTTGCAGGTTGGAAGCTATTGCGACTTTTTAGTCTAGTTATATAATGCATAAATTCATTGTATTGTGAGGAAGTGACAACTCAGTTCGTATCTAATCGTGTTTTCTTTAGTAAGCAGAACGATCGGCCGATCATCGAAAATCTTGTTCTTCTTCCTATGTGGTCGGCAATTAAAATAACAAGTGTTCATTCGATAGTGTTTTTGTTTTAAATAGATCAACCTACACGCTATACACGGCACCGTTTACCAAAACGAACCCTGCCACACTCCCTACCCCATATATCCAACATCCTAGTGATTTCTTGTGGAAGTGCAGATGACTCGTCGGCTTCTATCAAAGCAAGTATCATGTCAACATTTTCCTACCTATTCCTTAATTGACCTGCATTCGGACACGGCCGGCGCTGGTATTGCTTATTTTTGGGTCACCAGTTCTTACACATTGAGGATGATGTTAGTCCCAAACTTCATCTGTTGGTTCTCTGAGTAATCAAAGCTGGTCTGGCAATAACGGAGTAGCAACCGTGGGCGGAAAAATGTGTTATGTTTTGTCGATTATTTGTTTTTGTTATTATATGGGACATTGGGGTAAAACGAGGTCTTGCAGCTTCGTGCAGTGAACTTAAGGACAAGCATCTCGGAATCCAAAACAAAAATCACTCGCGTTTTCAAGGGCACACCACTCAATATGAAAGCATCGCACAACTGTCATCTTTATTATTCCACGTAT
Organism: Armigeres subalbatus; assembly: GCF_024139115.2. Taxonomy (NCBI): domain Eukaryota; kingdom Metazoa; phylum Arthropoda; class Insecta; order Diptera; family Culicidae; genus Armigeres; species Armigeres subalbatus. The sequence goes on along the minus strand of NC_085140.1, from coordinate 354,747,874 downwards.
GCTGCGACGCAGCAAAGCTGAAATAATAAAAACGTATTGAAAGGTGTGCCCTTGAAAACGTGAGTGAATTTTGTTTAGGACTCTGTGATGCTTGTCCTTAGCAATTTGATCGATTCCCCAGAAAGTTCTACGATTTGTGTCAAAATGTCAGCGTAATCCGTCAGTACAGAACCGAGATATTGAATTTATTCGCGTTATGTACATTTTTTCCCATTGTGCGATGTGTGTGCTCAATTTGCAGTAAAAAATGGATGATTAATTAATATAGAGCGTCTTAGGAGAAAATGAAAAAAGACTTAACTATTCCATTTATTTCCACATATAGTGAACGACCATCGGCGACATGAACGCACAGGTAAGAAGGGAGTAAATGTATAGACCGGTCTTCGGACCGGATAGTCAGTACACCGTATCGAATGATAACGGCAAGGATGCATAAACTTCGCAGCCTCACGCGGAATGGTAGTCCGAAATACCTTCTTTCCCCGCAAAAATATGAATAAGGCCACATGGAGATCATCTAACAAAGAAATGGAAAATCAAATCGAGCACGTTCTAATCGATGGTAAATTCTTCTCCGACATCACGAACGTACGCACTTACCGCATTGCGAATAAAGAATCCGACCACTACCTCGTTGCAGTACGTCTGCGCTCAAAACTCTCGACGGTGTACAACACACGTTGGAATCGTCCGCAACATTGGGCGGCTACAAGACGGTAGACTAGCCCAAGACTACGCGCAGCAGCTGGAAGTGGCACTCCCAACGGAAGAGCAGCTAGGCGCAGCGTCTCTTGAAGATGGCTGGAGAGATATTCGATCCGCCATTGGTAGCACCGCAACCGCTGCACTAGGCACGGGGCTTCCGGACCAGTGAAACGACTGGTATGACGGCGAATGGGAGTTGTTAGTGGAAGAGAAGAATGCAGCATGGGAGAGATTGCTGCAACACCGCACGAGGGCGAACGAGGCACGATATAAACGGGCGCGGAGGAAAAAGCGCCAGCAGGAAGATCGAGACCGTAAAGAGACGGAGCAACTGTACTGCGCTGATACCACACACAAGTTCTATGAGAAGTTGAACCGTTCACGCAGGGGCCACGTGCCACAGCCTGATATGTGCAAGGACATAAACGGGAACCTCCTTACGAACGAGCGTGAGATGATCCAAAGGTGGCGACAGTACTACGAAGAACACCGTAATGGCGATGTGGCAGAGAACGCAAGCAGGACATAATTTTACCAGCTCCGGATCTCCAGGAAATCCAGCATGAGTTTGGCCGGCTGAAGAACAACAAAGCCCTTGGTGTTGACCAACTACCAGGAGAACTATGTAAACACGGTTTACATAGTTTTGCCGCAGGAGTGGATGGAAGGTGTCGTGTGTTGTAGATCTACATCTATTGTATGCCGTCGACTAGCACCAATTGCAAGAGAGTTCGTGGGGCAGTACCAGGCGGGTGTTATGGGCAAACGCTCCACCACGGACCAGGTGTTCGCCATTCGCCAAGTACTGCAGAAATACCGCGAATGCAACGTGTTCACGAATCATCTATTCATCGACTTCAAAGCCGCATATGATACAATCGATCGGAACCGCTATGGCAGCAAATGCACGAACACGGTTTCCGGATAAACTGACACAGTTGATCAAGGCGACGATGGATCGGGTGATGTGAGTAGTTCGAGTTTCAGGGGCATTCTCGAGTCCCTTCGAAACGCGCAGAGGGCTACGACAAGGTGATGGTCTTTCGTGTCTGCTTTCGCTTTGAAAAGGGTAATACATAGAGCAGGGATTAACACTAGTGGTACAATTTTCAATAAGTTCGTCCAGCTATTTGGCTTCGCCGACGACATAGATATTATGGGACGTAACTTTGAGAAGATGGAGGAAGCCTACATCAGACTGAAGAGGGAAGCTAAGCGGATCGGACTAGTCATCAACGCGACGAAGACGAAGTACATGATAGGAAGAGGTTCAAGAGAGAAGACAATGTGAGCCACCCACCGTTTGCATCGGTGGTTACGAAATCGAGGTGTTAGAAGAATTTGTGTACTTGGGCTCACGGGCAGGCTTGTAAAATGTCATATGCATGTCATTTGACTAATTTGCTCATAACTTTCATCACAAGCCAAATTTATTCCATAGTTTTAGATGTACTCATAACGCTTGAGTAGGGCTATATTTTTGTCCAAGGGTACATTGCTCTAAATATTACATATGAGGCTGGAAAGTGAAAACTCTCCAAAATGTCACGTGTCATTTGACATAATGTCATTTGAATGACATTTTGCCTGCCACGCCCCAGATGACATTTACAGCAATGACTTGTTAGACAAAGGTGTAGGCACATTTAAGCGCTATAAATTCGTCGTACCTCAGGAATGATGGCTACCTTCAGAAAAAAAGTTCTGGGAAAATTATACAACCGAATGCAAATGACATTTTACAACACTGCTCACGGGTGACTGCCGAAAATGATACCAGCAGAGAAATTCACGACGACGAGAGAGAAATTCACGAGACGCATAGTGGCTGGAAATCGTACGTACGCAGATGGCGGACGGTACGTGGAAGAGGCGAATGAACCACGAGTTGCATGAGTTGCTGGAAGAACAATCCATCGTTCACACCGCGAAAATCGGACGACTGCTGTGAGCTGGGTGCGTAACCAGAATGTTGGACAGTAACCCGGTGAAAATGGTTCTCGACAACGATCCGACGGGCACGACAAGGTGAGGTGCGCAGCGGGCAAGGTGGATCGATCAGGTGGAAGATGACTTGCGGACCCTCGTAGACTGCGTGGTTGGCGACGTGTAGCCATGGATCGAGCCGAATGGAGAAGATTTTTATATACCGCACAGGCCACTTCGGCCATAGCCTGAATAAATAATAAATAAATAGTGGAAGTAAATGGAATAGTGAAGTTTTTTAACTTTGCAATAAAAATGGAGGCAGCCATATTGAATTTAGCCGCCATTTAAGATTTATTTTCGGAAACTATTTTTAAATTTCAGGTGTACGTTTTTTCCATCAAAAGTTATGTACGATTTACCAAATTATTTGCTTAAGGCCCATCTGACCAACGAACATTATTTTTATGGCTAATATAATACTACGACGGCAGTTCCTTGATTACATACACTACTACGCCAAATATGTTTTGAAAATGAAGAGCATATCTTCAACAGTATTTTATTTGAAGGACTTAAAAAATTCAGGCATAACGGAGCCGTATTCAAATTATTGTATTAAGTAATTCAAGAATGTTTGTATTGATGCATTTCTATTAAACAGTAACATTCGATGATACAGATTCTAACTCGAAAACAACGATATTTCAGATGGGACTGATATGCGATCATTTGCAGCATAGTGCAAGATCATCGCTGTTGTATTAAAATGCTTTAGATGATTCGCTTCATATAATCTTTTTCTATTGTGGATTATGTGTGATTTTTTTTCAATTTTATAAATATATTGAATTTAGGGCCCTCCTTAGCCGTGCGGTAAGACGCGCGGCTACAAAGCAAGACTATGCTGAGGGTTGCTGGGCTCGATTTCCGGTGCCGGTCTATGCAATTTTTGGATTGGAAATTGTCTCGACTTCCCTGGGCATAAAAGTATCATCGTGTTAGCCTCATGGTATACAAATGCAAAAATGGTAACTTGGCTTAGAAACCTCGCAGTTAATAACTGTGGAAGTGCTTAATGAACACTAAGCTGCGAGGCGGCTCTGTCCCAGTGTGAGGATGTAATGCCAATAAGAAGAAGAAGAAGAATATATTGAATTTATTTGTTTGAAAAATGACAATTGTTAATTTTTGAAATGTTTTCCAGGAAATCAGGGAAAACTGTTTCAAATTGAGCGTGCAGCGTTCTTTCAATTAAAATTAGCTTAAACGTTGTAAAAAGTACATCAAAGTACAAGTACAAAACACGTTTGTTGTGCACAATATGGACCAGCATGAGATACTCAGCGAGGGGAAATATGTATCTGTAAAGTTAAAATCAAATGGTGGAATTAAATGGGATAGTAGCAACTCGTCTTATGACAAGTGAAAATAAATGTCTTTAGATATTTTTTTTCGCAATTCAAATATACAAGAATTTATTTGAAAATTTCATGATTAAAAATAATGCTTTCTATGTTTGTTTTCCAATCCCAAATCTGTCACACATTCGGACCTGTTTGTTATTAAGTGCTTGACGGTTGATTTGTCTGTACATTGGAATTGCTTAAACATTCATTCATGAATTCTAAAAATTGTTGATAATTCTATGAAAGTCCGCCTCTGACCTCTCACAGAGTCCATTAGAATGCTGATTAAAAACTCTCCCTAATCCAGGTGCAAGGTAAATTTACATTTTAGATCAGAGCGCAATCTGTGGGACAGCGTTTGATTCTACGTTGCCGTGTCTGCCTTTCGTGTTGGATAAACACATTTTGCATCCTGAACTGGATTAAAACTGCCACTTTTGGCATAGATGGTAGGTACCTACATTTTATGTCCGGATTGGTGCCAGGCGCTATAGGAAGAGCGGGTGGCGGCTGAAAAATTGAAATTGATGACGGTAATGGAGCCCCCCGGTAGTGCATGCGAGCGTTCGCGTTTTTGCATATTACAAACAACCAAAGTTCATAAATTTTCGTTTCCTTCTCGCACCTCTGCTGTTTGCTTAGGGTTAGAGTGCATATGTGAAATGCGTAATTCATTGCTTTCAAAATCGAAATCCACCCCGGTGGAGTCATATTTATATCTGTTTATCTGGCTGGTTCGCGCTCGTTTATTTTCACATACAGGCGAAATTTACGATCGATTTCCGGGCTGCTATAGAATAAAGCTGCCGGGATATTGTTTTGAAGCTAATAAAATCCAATATCTGACCATCCGTCATGTCCCATTTTGCGAATAAAGATAAAAGAAGTGAAAAGTAATCATTTCTCGTTGTTAAATTTTACCAACTTTCCGACAAGATTCTCCGTTTCGAATCAAAATACAATTTGTATTTGATCGAAAGCATTATAAAGGGTATCACAGAATGAGAGGTCTAACCCAGAAGTTCGTGGCAATTTGAACTTGTATCAATATTTATGATACCAGTCAACATGAAACTTCAATAATCGTAAAATCGAAGCGCTGGAAGCTCAAACAGCGACAAGTTGTAAAATTGGAAACCCTTCGCCACCCTTTTCAACTTTAGATTACGCACCAGCCATGCGATATTAGCTTGGTAAAATGGTATTCGATATATAATGTTTAAAGAAAATCCTCGAAAGTTATAACAGCAAAATTTAAGTGTTGAAAATATAAATTGTCAAAATTTATACGAAATGGCTCCAATTACCGCACACCATATTGCATAAGCACCACTGTGCTTATTTTATCAGTTCTTGCATCAGCACCAAAATCAATAAAAACAGAATTATCCACATAGCAGTATTTGTGCCTTTCTCGAGCATTATAAAAAAAATATTTTAATTATAACTCATAAACCCATAATCCATCCTGGCCCATTTTTAATAGAAAGCTCGAGAGTCGTACATTAATTACGTAATTTTGTTTCTGGGTTTTTGAACCCCCCTTATTTTTGTTTATATAGAGAGTAAGAAAATGACAGACTCCCCTTCCCCATAACTGGTTACGTTTTAGTGTACTTGGGTTTCTTGTTGCAAGCAAATCGTTAAAGGGTACCAAAAATCAATTTGTCGAGCTGAGTCAATTCGTTTTTAAAAATCTATCAATCACCGATAGGGTGTAGCCTTTGCGTAAACATAGTTTATACAAGAAAGTCAAAAAGGATATTGAATCGCCTTCGCTGGGAGAGTTCAGTAATCCCCTTAGGTGAGCCATTTTCCACTTTCAGCGGATTCGAATCTCATAATGTTTCGGTTGGAGAGATGCGATAAAATTTTAATTATCGCTCGAAAATGAATCACGTTAGGCGCGCGCGCTTATTTTGTTTTAATTTGGCGAATCCTTTCTTCGCCTTCGCAATGGCAACGGAAGTGAAAACCGATTCAAGGAACCCTCCTATGAGTGTCACTCAGAAGAAATAAAATAAAACAATCGTGCGCAGGGATACTTAGTTTGCATTTTAATTGTATCGTAAAAGTCAACGTCGTCGCGGCTTCTATTCCAAGTTCGAGCCGATTTCATCGCTTCGGTAATTACCCTCCTGTGGCAATTGGAAAACATCACGCTTCGGGTCCCCATAACTTTGGTGTCAGGATTGTATTTGTGTTTGGAATTTATGCAAGATTTGTATATGCTCTGTTGTTTGTTATTTTTTCTGTGCAGTTTAGGTGGGTTGATTAAGACCGTAGGGAGTAAACAGCTCTGGGAAAAACGAGATATCAACAGCATAATTAAAGTAAACATTTTAATGCTGCCTTGGGGAGTGATATTAAAATAATTTCATTAGTTAGAATGCTGCTGTTTTCATTTTGTTTTATGATATGTTAAACATTTAAAAACAATAGCCAAGAAGTATATTCGGAAAGTCAAAAGAAGTCAAGTAGAAAGTAAAAACAAATTTAATAATTAATTATTAAAAACATATTGCTATTATTCTCAATACATTCTTATTGCAATTATTCTCAATACATTACATTTGTAATATACATTTCCTGATAAAACAAGATTTTGTGTTTTGACCAACAGACGAGGCTATTAGAGCTTCCAGGCATTGAATATTGTATAACTATCATGGCCTATAAGAAAAGAAATTCCATTTTGAGTGATAGGGGGAATGACTGTTTTGGCAGGTTTTGTTCTATTATTGTCAGGGGGATTTTCTATAATTAATTATGCTCAAATTTGTCCATTAGCTTATCAAAGAATATTGTGGCCAAATTTCATGAAATTTGGTTAACAAAAACCCCCCTGACAATAATAGAACAAAACCTGCCAAAGCCGGCATTTCCTCTTTTTGATTTATTTTAGTTTCCGATATCTTAATTTCGAAATATGATGTCATTGATGCCTCATATTTTCCTTTTCCCAGGATGAAAATTAGGGAAACTGGGGTAATATGCACCTCCGGGGCAAAACGACTTTTTGACGTTTTTGAGGACATTTTCAGCAATTTTTCGAGCATATTTGCTACAGCGCATGTAGTTCGGATTGCGAACTACCAGTCCAGCAGTAAACATTCCTGAAAATATGTCTGAAACACCGCCAAAAATGTTAAAAGGTCGTTTTGCCCCGGGGGTGCGTTTTACCCCAGTTTACCTAATTATTTTCCAGATGCTTACGGAACAATACCCAATTCCAAAACGTTTTGATTGCTACACAAAATGACCATTGACATCTGTTGTTAATGATTTATTCCGCTTCATGCAACACTTCAAATTGGAAATTTCCCCTTAAACAGCATTTAGTCACGGGTGCGATGAGGAACTATGCCAATCGTTGGTATCGTCAGCTAGTCCTTTCGAATCAAATCAACCAGCCTTACAATTGAGGTCAAAAGCTAAAAATCATCATGCGCGCTGCTGCCCAAAAGTATTGAAATTATTTTCGAACAAAATACGACAGCATAAAATTCGCATAATCGTAAACCCAATGGTGAAAGCGAAAACAACATCAAAACGTCATAAAATCGAATTATCCTGCTTGGGGAAACTTTTTCCCAAGGGTCGTCCGGCGCACAGTTCCTTCGAGCATAACTCGAAAACAACTACTAGGAGAGAGTCAGCAACGGTTTTCTAATAGATAGCGTTGGTAGTCCAATCGAAAGGGAAATCCTTGATTTGGCTTGTTCGCTGTTGAATATTGTTTTCTTTCTTCTTACATTTGCACTAAGTAACCAGCTCACTGAAGTCTACCGAATTTTAAACAATTTACTGTGGATATACAACAGTAAAGCACATATGACAATTGGACAAATAAAAAAAAACTAATAGCGAGGGAGGTTTGTACCCGGATTCTGATGGCTTTTCCGCAAATGTGACCTTGAAGTGTAGTTTATCGCAAATTCCATATCAATTTGTCCATTTCGAAACATGTGCTGTGCATATGTACAGCCAAGATATTCAACAAATAAAAATGCCGAGTTGCCCCAAAGCCGAGTTGCCGAATAATATACAATTAATTGGAAACAATTTACATTATTTCCTTCTTTGTAAGTTGTATATAGCACTAGTCGACCCGGCAGACGTTGTCCTGCATAGTAGGCGAAAATGCGCGTTATGAACTGCCCATGCGAGATTTCCATTCGAATCTTAATTTTACTGTTTCGCGATTTATTCAACCCTACTCGTGATTTTCGCATGAAAAAATATCATATAAACCCGTCGGAAACTATAACGAACATAACTGCTGAAGAAATGAAGAAAATCCATCCAGCCGTTTTCGAGTTATGCGGATACGAACACAGACCATTTCATTTTTATTATATAGAAGATATACAAGCTGGGTGGCTTTGTATAGAGTGTGAATCAATCTTTTTTTCTTCAAATTTTCACCTGAGTTACTCAATAATGCCGCTTTAATTGAATTTTAGGGGGAGGGTTATGTCAGACCGCATCGTGCTATCGTGCTGTGCGGTTTGGTTTCATGACCGCCCTCCCATTCATTTCATTCATTTATTTAGTATACATATATACAGATAACACTGAATCAACAATTTGACGCCACAATACACGGTTCGAGGCCGCATCTCTCCATCCTCGAATACGCCCCACGCTCGCCAAGCAGTGGTGGAAATCTGCGAACCTTACTCACAAAACGAGAAGTAGGCACTGCAAAAAACTCGCGAATATTTGTTTTTCTTTTTTCTTGCCTACCTACTACTCGCAGAGAAAACAAAAAAACGAACCTTGAAAAATGTTCGTGAAGCTTCGCGAGTCATTCGGGTTAATTTGCCATTTGCCATTACAGTCATAAAACAACATCGGAGCATGTTTCTCACTGATGTTCGAGCAAGAACACAATTGTTTATTGTTATAGTGTTTATGTCAAGTCAAATTTATCCATTGTATTCGAAGTAATCACAAATACTCGCGACCGTGATTTTGACTCCCGAACAAAACACTGCCCTGCTTTTTGTATTTGCTCTGTCCGTACTCGCGAACAAAGCAAGCGCCAGAAAAATGCAGGCAGTAGGTTCGCGCGAGTGTGGCATTTTTGGTAGGCCCAATTACACTCTTTTCTTACTCGTGAAGCGAGTATTTCCACCACTGTCGCCAAGTCGTTCTGCACCTGGTCTGCCCATCTCGCTCGCTGCGCTCCACGTCGTCTCGTACCTGCCGGACCGGAAGCGAACACCATCTTTGCAGGGTTGCTGTCCGGCATTCTTGCAACATGCCCTGCCCATCGTACCCTTCCGGCTTTAGCTACCTTCTGGATACTGGGTTCGCCGTAGAGCTGGGCGAGCTCATGGTTCATTCTTCGCCGCCACACACCGTCTTCTTGTACACCGCCAAAGATGGTCCTAAGCACCCGTCTCTCGAATACTCCGAGTGCTTGCAAGTCCTCCTCGAGCATTGTCCATGTTTCATGTCCGTAGAGGACTACCGGTCTTATTAACGTCTTGTACATGACACATTTGGTGCGGTGGCGAATCTTTCTCGACTGCAGTTTCTTCTGGAGCCCGTAGTAGGCCCGACTTCCACAGATGATGCGCCTTCGTATTTCACGATTAACGTTGTTGTCAGCCGTTAGCAAGGATCCGAGGTAGACGAATTCCTCCCAAAGCGCGGAAAAAATAGAAGGAAGCTGGAGACTTCAGATGTTCCTTCTAACTCTAACATTGGAAATAATTCTTCTCCTATCGAACTGAGCAATCAGTTCGATTTGATTAATGACTGTAACCGTTGGTCCCAATGTGTAGCTTGGTGGCTCCTCCACAAGCATCCTTCTCAATAATCCACGTCGCCGGTGAGCCTCGAATTCCTTTACCCCACCCTAATAAAAAAATAAATATTCTACGTTACAACCTTACTGGCGACGTACATCCAGTTGTAACGAACCATGCATGAGCCGCAATACTTCTTCAATACTACCCGTTACAGAAACCCAAATGCGCGATCTCTTTGCAGCGGTTTGAGCGGGCACTCATTCAGTTCCCTTGTGGTAAATTTATATACCGGTGCAGAATGGTTGCCAACATTAACGAACTGTTGTAGAAGTTTGACAACTTCTGGTTCTCAAAATTTAATACCCAAAGGTAAAATACAAAACCTTCCAAAGAAAAGAGCTTCCAGGACAGTTGGAACGTGACTACCAAAGTAAGAAGACGGTTGCATGCAGTAAATTCACAGTAAAATCATGTGGCGATGTTAAAGTTCCTAAAAGTGTTGTTCGGGCTATGTTAATCAAGCTTTTCTAAAAGTAAACTGTTTCTCAGTGGAAAAATAACTGTAATCAATCTTTCGAGAGAAAACAAAAAAAAGGAAAAGGTAATTATAGAGCAAGAATAGTTAATACGAGCTGTGTATTTAGAGAGAGACGTAAAGTGGTGTATTAACCGTTCGGAATAGGTTTAGAATAGGGACTTTTCTTTTGTGCCCCTTTTCCGAGGAACTTCTTTTATCCGTAGCAGTCTCCAGGACCCGCGTCGAGGCGCAGAACCCGTTATCGACAAGCTGCCTCAGCGGCCATCTTGGGATCCGCCGCACGCCGCCCTAATCGGCCTGCCGAGCATCGGCCAAGCTCCCCGGCAAGTCCATCAGCCGCACCATCCGGCAGTACGCCGCCCTAATCGGCCTGCTGAGCATCGACCACGTTCTTCGACAAGTCCATCAGCCTTAATCGGTCGGCCGACCCTCGACCAAGATCCCCGGCAAGTCCATCAGCCGCATCCGGCAGCACGACGTCCTAATCGGCCTGCTGACCATCGTCCCCGAGCCCCGCCAAGCCCATCAGTCGCAGCACGCCGTCCTAAGCGGCCTGCCAACCAGCGACCACCTTCGCCGGCACACCACCGTACGAAATCGGCCCTACAACGATCCCCGGCAAGTTCGAATCGGCGCCACCGCGATCTCCGGCAAGTCCATTCACCGAACCATCCGGCACTCCGCCATCTAATTCAGCTGGCCAAGATCAGCGATCGCCATCTCCGGCACCTTGCCGAAGGAACCGTCTACAGAAAAGGCCTTATCGAACCTCGCCGCGAATCAGCAATGCTAGCCAACGAGACAGCAAGTCAGCAACAAAAGCGTATGTACACCATTATGATATCTGTTGATATCTGTTGCTGAGTTTTCTGGCTATAGAAATGAGATTTTGAGTAACCTTCAGGGAATCAAGGTTTTATTTCAGATTGCCAGGAAGGGTGACTGCCGCGTTTTGCCGGGACCCTTTGACGATCGTAAACGTCTTCTTCAGTATTTAACTGAGAAGCGCCGTAAATTCACATATGACGACAAAACTGAGCGATTGTTCAAAGTCGTCTTGAAAGGTCTCCCCAGTGATGATAAATCACTGGATGAGATTAAAATTGAAATTTCTAGTTACTTGGATTTTCACCAATTAAGATGAAAAAAAAATCTCACTCTGGTACTTCCCAGAGGGCATTTCTCAAGAATTTTATTTAGTTCATTTCAACAAAAGTGAACTAAATAATATGAAAAGTTTGGAAAAGGTATGTATTATGTCTCATGTCCGTGTTACATGGGAACCTTCCGCAGGCCTGGGGGAAATTTCCAAAACCCTACCCAGTGCCGTATGTGCCAAAAGTGGGGTCATGGAACCAAACATTGTCACATGGATGCTAAATGCATGATTTGTGGTATGAGGTGAACCGGTCAAGGGCCGAAAACCTCTTTAATAAAGATAATAAAAAAAAAAAAAAATGATTTGTGGTGGAACCTCTCACGCCAAGGATGCATGTCCTGTGAGAGAAGATTCCAATAAATTTAAGTGCGCAAACTGTGGGAGGAATCATAAATCTAATTTCTGCACACTTAGTTTTTATTTCTGCAGCAACAATGTTTATCAATATGATTGATATTTTTGACAACTTTTGAATGGCATCAACTAGCTATCTTGTTTAACTGATGCATAATGTAGAAATACCCATGAATAGCGTTACAAATTGGACAATAATGCAGTGTTTGCTTAGCTAGGGCATATTGCCCCATCTTCCCCTAATATTCACATTTCAAAAAAGTGGTGATATTCTGTTGCCGGAAAACTCATGAGGCAAAACGCCTTTTAGCTGGCAGCTCCTAGGGAACAAAGCACCATGCGTCGGCGAATCAGCATTCTGGTATGGATAGTGCGTGGAGACGCAAGTACATTGTAGGTTGCCACTTACATTGTGCATTGCCACTAGGGCGTTTTGCCTCGCCAAAATGTTAGATGTTTCTTCAAAATGTAGAAATTTTCGGTTTTTCCGACCTTCCCACACACTATTTTGAATTTTTTTTTTCGCCTAACCTACATAATTTGAGATCTAGTTTTGTTACGGACATTTTAAGACGGTAAATATGAGGGAAACCACAAAATGCATTTTGCCTCGGTGGGAAGGGGGGGGGGGTTACGGGGAGTTTCGGGGCTTCTTCCCCTACCCCTAAACATCATTGAACGAATTCTGAATTATCCTTCGCCACGCTTCACCGCATACGTTCACTTGTAGAAAAGAGGATTCTAAGCAAATACACAACACCTCCGCAGAAAGGTCAAAATGTTCAAGCAAAAAGGGAAAGACGACCCATTTTATTAATAGCATCACGCTCCCGACGTGACTGTTTGAATTTGTAAAAGTCACGCATCCGGAATGTTGAATTTAGCAAAATGTGAGTGCCACTTTTGCCGCGTGTTTGATTGATCCGCATCACGGGACTACAAAATAGAGCAGGTCCAGAATCGTACAACTTCTAGGGAAGGATAAGAGTTGAGATTGGACGGGATCATCTTTCAAATTAAGGTGCCATGTTTTGATTGTGCACCCTCCGTATGAAACTGGTGTCGATGAGGTGATTTCGCTGATGAGGTCGACCGTATAAATTTGCCGGTCGAGACATATCCATGATGTTGGCTCCGGATTGTAACCGTAGGAAGGCTTATTTACTGCAAATCCTCGCCCGTTAATGGATGGCGTCGTAAAACGGAACGAATGATCCTGGTGATTTAGGCGTCTTTACAGGCACTAAATTTGTTGCATTATACAACCAATCCAGGTGGCACCACAACAGGCTGCAGAAAGCCAAAAGAGTGACCCAGAAACAAACCGAGATTGATATTTATTCGAATGTCTTTTGCTTTTTTGAAGCGTAGCTGACTGGTAGTTTGCCGTTGATTTAGTTCTGCAGTGCTTCTATCGACAAGAAATAACTATTTTGTTCCGATTATTACCTGGCCATAAACCAATCAACTCACTTAAATTTAATGTATGTTCGGCTCGATTTCGAGCTTGAAGGCTCGATTGCTCCTTTGTTTTGTGATTGTGTATGAATGAGACAGAAGCTAGTAGATGTAATATGTATTTTAATTAAAACCCATTTTTTATTATTGAATTAGTTGCCTCAGTTGCTGACAAAATCATCTTTCTTATTATTCATTGAATGATGCTCCGATCAATTAGAGCTAGCTGCTGTACTAAACATCGTCGCAGGCGTTCACCTGGGCAGTATCCTCGGGCCCCTGCTGTTTAACCTGTTTACTTCCGACATGCCAGAACCACCAGAAGGCGGTATTCTGTCAACCAAAAGATATTTTAGTTACAAGATAAACATTGTCGCTGTCGTCGCTGTCCGGAACATCTTTTTTTATAATGGCCCTCCACTATTCACCACACCAAAAAAGCTCACATGGAGCCCCCTGGTAATGGACGCATCTAATCTAAGCATACTCTGAACAGCACGAAACAATAAAAAATTTGAATTAACAATGAACTTGTATGCTTAGAACAATAACAAAAAAACTAAGAAATAATACAGGATAGGAATACTTTAAAACTACTGTAAATCCCAGTGGAACGTGTTCCTTTAAAGGGATTTATGAACAAGAAACGTAAATAAAATAAAATGTAATGATAAAAACAAAGTATAACAATTTAAATTGGTTTAACAGATGATCTTATGATTATAGTAGGTATTCATTGAGCTTTCCCTTCATGTGAAATTTTAATTTAAAATTGAGAAAGGTCGGAGTACAACATGAGAGTTGGATATAAATAAGGACGTTTAAATATAATTTTAAGCATCGATTTTGAAGCACCTGCAGCTTTTTAATGTACGATATACATGCTCTACCCCAGACTGATATCAAATAGTTTAGCCGAGAATGGACGTATGAATAATAAAACGTTAACAAAGCTTTGCTATTTACAAACGTGGAAATACGTCGCATAATGCCGCACAAAGAAGCTACCTTTTTCTCAACATGGCTGATATGAAATTTCCAAGAAAATGTACCGTCTAAAAATATTCCCAAATATTTGAAAGACTCGACTCGTTCTATTACAGTTGCACCAATACTAACAAAACTATTGTATACAACTTTTCTTCTTGGAGAATGAAAAAATATTAATTTAGTTTTCGATAAGTTAAGTGACAAAAAGTTAGTATTAAAATATTCTGACAGAGCGTTCAAATCTTCTTCCATTTGACGCATGACTGTTTTACTGCAAACACCTGGATAAAATAATGCAGTATCGTCTGCGAATAGCCTGGGTAGTCCATGTAATCGTAGGTTCCCCAGGTCATTTATATATGCTAGAAATAAAAGTGGACCGATATTACTACCTTGAGGGACACCTATCCGAATGTGTTTAGATGAGCTACAAGTACCATTGACAAAGACAAATTGTTTGCGATTTTCCAAATAACTACGAATAATGTTATTAGCGATTCCTCGTATACCGTAAGCATTCAGCTTATCCAAAAGAATTTCATGATTTAGTGTGTCAAATGCCTTTTTTAAATCCAGAAATAAAGCACCAACAAGTTTTTTATTATCTATTTCTTCAACAATATGGTCAACGAGCTCTGTAATGGCTGTGAGAGTATTACAGCCCTGCCTGAATCCATATTGTAGGTTATACAGAACATTATGCCCATTGAAAAAATCTAAAAATCTGTTCACGATTAGCTTTTCAAAAATTTTATTAAAAACAGAAAGGGTTGATATCGGTCGGAAATTCTCGACATTTTCAGGATCGTTAGATTTGAAAACAGGTATTACTTTGGCTATTTTAAGGCAGTCTGGGTATATACCAGTAGCAACAATTTTATTGAACATATCTCTTAATATCCGCGAAAAAACACCTGCATTACTTTTCAATACTTTTGGTGGGACGTTGTCTGATCCACTAGATTTACTATTATCCAGACTGTTAATTAGTAAGAGGACTTCATTGTAGGATGCAGGACGCAGGAATATTGAATTTGACACTCTACGAATGCACGAAGTAGCAGAGCTATGATTAGGTACGATATTCGCTGCTAAGTTATGACCAACTGTGGAAAAGTAATCATTGAAAACGTTAGAAATCTCGTAACTATCCGGTATTTTCCTACCATTACATGATAAAATCACATCATTTTGCTTGGAAGTGTTCCCCAAAATTGTTTTGAGATTTTTCCAAAATTTACTATGCGGCGTGTTGTTCAACAGTGATTCATAGTACCGTTTTTTATTTTGTCTTTTCGTGACCTCCACCTTTTTTGAAATATGCAATAGCATTTCTTTCAAATGGTTATCGTTTGGATTCCTTTTAACACGTTTCAAATGAGAGTCCACAAATCAAATGATAACCATGGACAATATGTTCCTTTCATATTTGCGGTTTTAGTAACAGTTTTTGTACATTGGACAAGAAGCGAATTGTATTTGGAAATAATATCTTCAAGACAATCATTAGCGTCTTCAAAATGGCCAACTCCATTTATAAAGTTTTGAAACTCTTGTTCAAGCAAACGGTGATTTACAATGGTTTTAGTGAGCAAAACATTGAGTTTTTTCGTCGGCAGACTCAGCGACGAAATAACGATTGAGTGGTCACTGATGTCATTTAAAATGGTGTCATTTTTTAAAGTACTAATATCATCCAACTTGCAGATAAAGTGATCTAAAATATTATCACTTACGGGTCTTGTGGCATAAGAGTTTGAGCATACAAAGCCATAGGATTCCAAAAGTGTTTTATACTTTATTACTATATTGTTGTTACCATTATTAATTGGAACATTAATATCACCAACAATGAAACAAGAACGATTACAGCTAGTAGAGAATAAAATATTCTCAAGTTCATAAAATCATACGAAGGGGGGCGATATAAACCATGTACATCGTAGTACACACCATTGATGTTTATTTCCAGGTGTATGTGGTGGAAACCATCACAATGAATATTACTGACAAATTTATGTGATAAACTATTCTTCACAAACACAGCAAGACCACCACTAGACTGATTTCTGCAAGAGAACAAACTGTTATATCCAGGAATTTTATACAAAGAACAATTATTATAATTTAACCAAGTTTCTCCAATAACAATTATATCAATAGAGCATTTACACATATCCAGCAATTGTAAAATAGAATCAAACTTATCCATGCTATTGAGGCCCCTCACATTCCATTGTAATATTCTGAGCTGTTTATCGTCATTAGCAATGAGACATTCGTTGAAATCATTTATATTATAGTGGTAATAATTAGTTGCAGTAGCCATTTATTTTAAATTATACAAACAACAAAAAACTATATGTACAAAATTCGTGCTTCGATAGTTATCACGATGCATCTGGTGCGACAATGTTCGCTGTCCGATAGCGTCGTACTAAGTTTTTCAAATCGTATTGATTCTTAATAACCTCGACTTTACAACTCTCCACCTTTCTAACCAGCACGGAGCCACCGTGACCTGTCCAAACAAATTTCAAACTAAGTTGATGTTGTAGAGCTCGAACGTCCCGAAGTAGTTGCAATGAAAAGGGGGTCAGATCCTCCCTGATCGAGATTTTTGTAGGTTTACAATTAATTGTTAGCTTCTCATTAACTTTTGTAGACGACAGCACACCGTATTGTTTTTTCTTCTCTAATAAAACCTTTTTTACAGAGTTACATCTGAATTTCACTCTAACCGGAGGTATTGCATTAACGGACTTAGTTGAACCAATTCTTACTGCTGAGACTATTGACTCAGATGATAATTTAACACCAATTGCTTTGCTAGTCCTAGTAATCAGTTCTCGAGCGTCTTCATTTGGCATCGAAGGTAGACCCAAGAATACTAAATTGTTTAGACTCTCTTCTTTGTGAGCACTATCCACATGCATATCAAGTTTGTTTATGTTATTTATCAAACATATTTGAGATTGTTTTAACATTTCTATTTCTCGTTTCAATAGTTCGTTTTCTTTTTTCAGTTTATGGAATTCAGAAATAATATCATCGAATTTTGAGGACAAGAATGTTTGCGACGATTCTATTGCAGTAGTCAAAGTCTTTATTTCCACTCTCATGTTGTTCATTTCGGCCGAAACCGTAGATTTCAATTCGGAAGTCACAGATGCTATGGTTGGTAACCTAAGATCCTTACAATCACTTTCAGAAGTTTCTGAGCAACTTGGAAAACAAAAATAAAAACCGTCTTTCATACGTTTCAACACTTTGCTAGATATATTGCAACACGACAAGTGTACACTTATGTGACAATTTTTTCACGTAATCAATTTTGTGTTATCTGATTTCAGCAGCTTACAAAAAGTACAAACCGTTCCACTGTTCATTATGCTTAAAAATGTAGTTACTAATGAATGGAAAACCTCAATGAAACAAAAACATATACATAGACATACAAGAAGTACACAGAAATACAATGAAAGTATCAGTAATTTACATCTAATGATCGAGCAATATAAACAACAAGCGATGTTAGGTTTGAAACTTAAGTATTGTAGCCAAACTTATTCACACGCAATGTTGTTTTATCTGACACTACTAACTACAATTTGGGCGACATCGGCGAGGGCTCCGTTCTATCTCAAAGTAAACCAAATCCGCAACCGACGGAACCATACAGTATTCCACATCAAGTGTACTGATAAGTTGAATTTGTCGTTAAATCGACCACAGCCTCATTAGCATGCCTAAGAACTACTTGGGGATAGACTTACACAGCAATATGAGCCGTTGCCAGTAGACAAAACCACAAGACTGGATATCAGTATGTGTACTGAGAAATGTACTAAAAACCTTTCACACTATCAAGCACAGCAGCGTTCGCATCACAGCAACAGCAACAACAGCAGCAACAATAAAGCAGTTTGGACCACGTTCACAGATTAATTTATCTGCAGATGAAGATGAGGATTACTTTCGACAAAGCAATCTACGATGGAACAAATTCGATCCTTAGACAGTAAAAATCACTGAACTTCAATTGACTAGGACAACTATTCCACTAAAGTATCAATTGCACATAGAACTTTTTATAATAATCTAATAGTAACATTGAAATTTGGAAATTAAATACGGAACAATAAAAATAACCACATTCAACTGTTAAACCAGTGCTGTCAGCTTTTGCTGGCGAGGATACGGGATTTAAATGTCAATGAAGGAAAAATACATACGATTTGACAGTTAGGTACCACACATGTTTCGGACAGCAGAACAAAGGGAACCGAAGCGACAATCTTTATCTGGTTACAGATTTGCAGATGACACCTCCACCGTCAGCAGTGGTGCTAGTGACACCACTCCAACGAGGCCTGAATGTCCTGACAGAGTACCTCACCAGCTGGTAAATTTGTAGGGTAAGACGGTATAATGCGCCCTAGCTGGCTTTCATTTCTAGGAAGCTAGGGTAAACTGCCCAATAGTGGACCCCCAACCAATAGTGGACCCTCCAGACATTTTTTAATTATTACAGCACAATGGAAATTTTTTGCTATGAAATTCCATCGGGAGAACCTACCTTACAGTCCTATGATTTGATTACATGCATTGAAAATGCTCTGGAAAGTAAAATTAGTTGATTTTTTACAATTCTATAAAAAATGAACACGATAGTGTCCATTAGAGTGATTCAAATTTTGACTTTTTTGCTCCCCTATGCTTAAACGATGGCATTTGCTATTTTAATAATCGTCCTAAATTTTTAGCTAATTTGGATGTAATTTGACTGAGCACAAGCAGTTTGAAGCTTATATGAAAATTACTATGAAAACAGTAACTTTTGTGAAAAACCGTTCCCCATCATTGCCCATTAAGCTGTAAAAATGTATGATTACGTTAGCAACATGGGAAATTTAACAAGGGAAAATATCGTCGTTGTTGCTAAACGATTTGATGCTGGCAACAAAAGTTATTAGGGAAATACTGAATTGTGGGAAATTCAATTTAACACGTAAAAGAATAACATCAATATCAATAATGAGCATTTCTGTTTTCTTTATAATTTTGCTCACAAAAGTCAGATTGCTTCGCAACAACAACTGACTTTCAGCTTAGGATCTATTCTATGATAGCGATGTGTTAAATATATTCAAATAGATTATGGGCTACCTCACGAAACGATCCTTTACATAAGTGGCATTTCTCATAGTAATTTTCATATAACCTTCAAATGGCACGTGCACAATCAAATTACATCCAAATCAGCTAAAAATTTGGGAGGACTCTTAAAACAGCAAAAACAATCGTTTAAGCACAGGGGAGCGAAAAAGTCAAAATTTGAATCACTCTAGTGTCCATTACAGGAATATTTTGGGGGGTCCATAATAGGGAAGAAGAACGTCCCGAAACGAAACATGAAAATCAAATGAAGTGTCGACTATAGGAAAGCAATTTCCTATTATGGACCCCCAGGGGGTCTACTATAGGGCAAATTTAGTCCAACTTTAGAATGCTAATTTCAAAGAATAACGTCGAGTATTTGAGTGTTTTATGTATGTATCGTGAAGAGGAGATGCAGAGCTTGATGTTAGACATCACGCAAAATTAATATTTTGACAATTTCCACTCCTTATGCCAGGAAGAGCAAAATTTCGCTACTAGGGGGTCCACTATTGGGCATTTTACCCTATAACTAACCAAGGGAAAAAATCAGTTGGTACCTTTAAATATTTGTAAAACCGTCATACTATGTGAATGTGGAAGTATTTTTGTATTACATAATTAAAATAATAGCAAAATACAAAAAGTTACAGTTTTGATGTAATTTTCAATGTTTGTTTGCTCAACATTCTGGAGCGACGCTAGCATACTGTCCGCAAAACTTGCACTAAAACACTCAGTTGAACAACAAAATAACTTTTCTCAGTGTATAATATGATATAAAATTGTTTCCATCTTCAAAAACGTAACGTTTTTCGAAAATATGTTTCAATGGTCAAAACGCCCCAGTGTAGGCAGGACGATATGCCTTTACCAACTAGACACAAGCGCGGCAAGCCTGCAGCAGTGGCTTTAAAACGATATTGAAACAATTGAAATGTAAATCCAACCTACTTAAATGGACTTATGTTGGTTTTTTAATGTCAAGTACATAAGGGTTTGTAACCTTTTTATTATGGGATAGATAAAATACTAATGAAGGGGTAAGAAATCCATATTTAACGACCTTTCAAAAAAGCTGTATTACGTGTTCTCTGCAATATTTTAATATGGCTACTCACAAGCAATGCATTTGCAACCTATTTGGACTACCAAATGACACAAAGTTAGCATAGATTGCGTTGAAATGTAAAAAGTTATCAAAGTGTTGCCTTAGGGGGGCATATTATACCGTCTTACCCTATCAACGCGGCGAGGACCCAGGTCTTCATTTCCCCTCATTCAAAATCAACGTAACGTCTTGTTGAAACTACTGTACCTTTTGATTAACTGTCGGTCGTCATTGTCCCTGAAAAATAAGCTTGCTGTCTACAAGCAAATCATCCTTCCCGTGATATAATACGGCATGCCGGTCTGGGAGAGCTGCGGTAAAACTCATCATCTGAAACTCCAACCAAAATGGGATATCAGAAAATGTAGAGGAGTGTTCCTGATACGAAAAATCTGAAATTGTAGTTTGACAGCGCACATAATCAGAGACAATACAGAAACGAGCACACGCAAATGGTTTCTTGCTGCGAGCAAACTAAAAAGTCATGTAAAGTTTTTTTTTGTGTTTCTAATTTTTATCATTTTTCTTGTGCGATTAACCGAATCAAAACGTGCAAAACCCTGATTGATCCACCTAGCGGTGTTTGTGCCTTTCTCGTACATTAGTTATACTAAAAAAAATTGAGTGAGATTTTCTTAGCGTGTTTTTTTTGTATATAAATCGTATTTTGGCCATAACTTTTGATCTCATAGTCCAATATGGCCAATTTTCAATAGGAAACAATGGGACAGGATTCCCCGTCGAATGCAACAATGCAAACAATTCGGATCAAGATAAATGCCTAAAATATGAGTGAGTTTTATTTTGCGCACATACATACACACACGCACACACATACACACAGACAGTGCAGAATGTTAGTGTGCGACACTAACGAAGGACGTAAGTCGATGCGGGTTACAGCGGGCGTTCCTCAAGGCTCCATTCTCGGTCCAACTCTTTGGAACGGGATATACGATGGAGTCCTGAGTCTGCGGTTGCCTAGAAAAGTTAAAATCGTGGGTTTTGCGGACGACGTGTCACTAACGGTGATGGGCGAGACACTTGAAGAAGTAGAGGTGTTGGCGACGGAGGCGATAGCAATGATCGAAAGCTGGATGAACGGAGTGAAGCTGCAAATAGCTTACCATAAGACGGAGGTACTATTAGTCAGCAACTGTAAGGCGATTCAGCGGATGGAGATCGTCGTTGGTGATCATACGATTGCATCGAAGCGATCACTGAAACATCTGAGAGTGATGATCGATGACCGGCTAAATTTCAATAGCCACGTCGATTACGTCTGCAAAAAGTCGGCGAAGACTATGAGCGCAATAGCAAGGATCATGCCAAACGTTGGCGGTCCAAGAAGTAGCACCAGGCGTCTACTAGCTAGTGTCTCGTCATCGATACTGCGGTATGGAGTCCCCACTTGGGGTAATACGCTAGAAACCAAGCGGAACCGCAGAAGGCTACAATGTGCGTTCCGGCTGATGGCCATACGAGTTGCAAGCGCCTACAGAACGATATCGTTGGAGGCAGTATGCGTTATCGCCGGGATGGTCCCTATCTGCATCAGCCTAGCGGAAGATATTGAGTGCTATCATCGGAAAAAACACGAGAAACGTGAGAAAGATGGAGAGAATCCGTTCAATGGAGAGGTGGCAGCATAAGGGCCGATGCCCACGTAGCGTGTTTTCAACGCTGCGTCACGTAGCGTGTTTTCAACGCTGCGTGCACGTGGCGTTGAAAAAACGCAGGTGTGCATCGGTGCGGCGACGCTGCGTTACCGCTTTTTCCCGATGCACACATGCGTCCTTTTAACGCCGTGTGCACGCAGCGTTGAAAAGACGCTACGTGGGCATCGGCCCTAAATGGGACAGTACGGACGGACAATGGGAGGTAGACCCACCGACTCATTCCAAACCTGTCAACGTGGATGAACAGGAAGCATGGCGAAGTAAACTTTCACCAGTGTGAGAACATCGAGGAGACGGTGGAGCACGTGATCTTTGAATGCCTCAGGTTTGAGGCAGTTCGAAGGGAAATACACGATTTAAACCAAGAAAACGTGATAGAAAAAATATACCGAGAGGAAAGCACGTGGAATGTAGTCGACAGGGTAGCTACACGGATTTTATCTTTGTTGCAGAAGAAATGGCGTAACGACCAAAGAGCATCGGTATCGGGAGAACTTCCTTCGTCGGGGAACTCTCCGTCGGCGTAGGCTAGATCCGCCGCCGGGGACTAGACCGAGTAGTTCGCGATGAAATACAACCAGTTACGGGTCGTCAGAGCACCAGTGAACCGGACGCCCTGCTCCCCCGGAATCGCTGGACTGACTTTGGCACTCGGCTGGTTGGCGTCGGTATCGAAAGAACCACCTTCGCCGGGGCTCTGTTAGATTCCCCGTTGGCACGAGACCGAG
The DNA here is from genome assembly GCF_024139115.2 of Armigeres subalbatus. Taxonomy (NCBI): domain Eukaryota; kingdom Metazoa; phylum Arthropoda; class Insecta; order Diptera; family Culicidae; genus Armigeres; species Armigeres subalbatus. Next base: position 354,724,892 of record NC_085140.1, on the reverse strand, counting down.
TAGATTGTGAAGAATGAGCTGCTAAAGTCGCCGAGAGACCAGTCACTTCAAGGTGAAGGCTGGGTACACCGGTCGACTTTTCCGAAGTAAAGCATATTGGTAGTACCGGAGAAGTTTAGGCAAAGACACGAATAGGATGGAAAGATGGAAAGTTCGAATGGTAGAATCCATGAAGTAGACAGTTTATCTTGCGGTCCGAGGGGAAGCAAGGTAACAAAACAAGTAAAGGAGGTTTTTTTCCTCAGTCGAGGGTTTTTCCTCCCACCACGATGGAAGCAAGCTTCCATAGAAGCAAGATTACCTAATTGCGGAAGGTAACTTAGCAGGCGTGATCCCCAGAGCACAATCCCCCTAGCAGGCCGCAAGGGGAGATGGTGAATGTTTCCAAGCAGTTTTGCGAGGAAGTGCAGACGAAAGTGTCATAACCCAATAATAAAAAAAACCAGGTTAATCCACCTAGCGTTGGTGGTGCCTTTCTCGCGCATTAAAGAATAAGAAAAACACATCAGAGAGGCCCAAATAGCACTTTAGGGGGATAGATTTTACTTTTTCCAACAATTCATATGCATTTGTGGTCATTTGAATGTATTGCTGCAATATTTGAAAAAAAAAAATCGTTTTTGAATTTTTTTCCCAAGGGGGGACCCTTGGCAGCAAAACAATGTTTTTTCAATAACTTTGGAAAGCAATGACCGATCGGGCCAATTTTCAATAGGACCAACAACTAGACCGCAATCCGCGTCGATTGAAACTTGTTGCGAGCAAATCTAATATTGCTAAGTACTGAAAAGTGTGTCTCACATTTTTGTACACACATACACACATACATACACACATACAGACATCGCACCTCAATTCGTCGAGCTGAGTCGATTGGTATATAACACTATGGGTCTCCAAGCCTTCTATCAAAAGTTCGGTTTTGGAGTGATCCTATAGCCTTTACGTATACTTTGTATACGAGAAAGGCAAAAATACACACAGACAGACAATTTGTCGAGCTGAGTCGATTGGTATATAACACTATGGGTCTCCGGAACTTCTATCACAAAATCGTCTTGGAAGTGAATATATAGCCTTTTCGTTACACCTTGGTTTGCGAGAAGAGTGTTATACTTTGTGATTTAGTAAATTTGAAATGTGATATCAAATTTCAGTGAAATGTTTAGAAATGGAAACATTTTTAATGCGTTGAGCGATGCCATCAACCGATGTTTAAGCGACGAGCTGTCCATCGATTCCGCCGCTAAGGTATACAAACTTCCTCGAAGCAGTTCGATTTTTGGATTGGCTATCAGTCATGAATAATATCGTTGACAATTTTATTTCATCGCCAACGTTTCGATCCAGGGATGGGATTTTCTTCAGTGCTCGAAGATCCCATCCCTGAATCGAAACGTCGGCGACGAAATAAAATTGTCAACGCTATCATTCATGACTGATAGCCAATCCGAAAATCAAACCACAAAATTCACAGTCGTAATCTGACCACATTCCTCGAAGTAGTTTGCAACGCTATGCTAAGAGCGTCAAAGGAGAATTTGACGATAGTTCGGACGTTGAGGATGGACCTCTCAGAGACCCATCATGTTTTGTACCAATTGACTCATCTCAACGAACTAAGCATATTTCTGTCTGTCCGTGTGTATGTGTGTGAGAAGTGAGAAGTAAGAAGTGAGAACTACGAAGTAAGTAGCGAGAAGTGTGAAGTTAGAAGCGAAAAGAGAAAATCGAAAAGTTTAAAGTAAGAAATAAGGAATGAAATGTTAGAAGTGAGCGAGAAGAAAGTGAGAAATGAGAAGAGAAGAGTGAGAAGTGAGAAGTGAGAACTAAGAAGCAAGTAGCGAGAAATGTGAAGTGATAAGAAGAAGCGGAAAGTGGTAAGTGGGACATGAGAAATGAAGTGCGAGAAGCTAGCGAGGCGGAAGTGATTAAGGAAAAATAAGAAGTTAGAAACGAGAAATAAGAAGTGAGAAGTATGAAGTGAGAAATAAGAAGTAAGTAACAAGAAGTGTGAAGCAAAAAGTAGTCAAAAAGAGAGAAGTGAAATATGAGCAGTGAGCAGGGAGGAAGTGAGAAGTGAGAAATAAGAAGTGAAAAATGAGAAAAAAACAGTGAGAAGCTAGGAATGCGATGTGAGAGGTAAGAAATGAGTACTAAGAAGTAAGTAGCGGAAGTGTGAAATAAAAAGTGAGAATCGAAAAATGAAAAGTGAGAAATGAGAAGTGAAATGTGAGAAATGAGCGAATAGGAAGTGAGAAGTGAGTAGTGAGAAAAGAATGAGAAGTGAGAAATGTGAAATAAGAAGTGAGAACTAAGAAGTAAGTAGCGAGAAGTGTGGAGTGCAAAGTGAGAACCGAAAAGTGAGAAGTGAAAAATGGGAAGTTAAATGTGAGAAGTGACTAAGGAGGAAGTGAGAAGTGAGAAACGTAAAGTAAAATGTGAAAAGTGAGAAGCGAGAAGTGAGAATGGGATGTTAGAAGAAAAAATCAAGAAGGAAAAGAAGAAAAAGTTGAAAAGGAGGAAGAAGAACGAGAGATGAACAAGAAAGAAAGAGAAAGGAAGATGGATGAATAAAAAAGTAAGAAGAAAGAGGAGAAGAAGAAAAGGGAAGAATGAAGAAGTTTGAAGGAATAAGGAAACATGCAGAAGAAAAAAATGGGAAGAGGGAAGAAGCAAGAAGAAAGAGAGAAACTAGAGAGAAGATTGAAGAAGGACGAAGGAAGAACGCAGAAAGAAAAGGGACGAAAGCGAAAAGAAGAAGAAAGAAGGAAAAAGAAGAAGAACTAACTTTCCACTTCTAATTTCTTACTCCTCGCTACTCACTCGGTCTAATGATCATGTGTCCTCATGACCATTCGGACTAGTAACTTTCAACCTAATGGCCTGATATCATTAAAAACATTCGCCAATTTTTCACATTGTAATTCTTATCCGATTCTTGATTGTGACTGAATCTGGTCACAAATGAATAGCAGTTACCTATGTGAAACGTGTGTGCTGCTTGGGACAATGAAGATTGTAAAATTGGGTAACGGGCCTAGTACAAAGTAAGATAAATCTTAAATAATGTTTCTTCTATATTCATCTAGGCGTGTATAACATTTTACGGTGTAGTTTTGTAAGATATTTAAATTGATATCATCTTATAGTTAGTTGGATGGGTAAATTTGGTTGGAAATCATTAATTACTTAGTTGACCTGAACTTTCACAGCTTTTCAAATACCTTCAAACTGAATTTTCTTTGATGGCTTGTGATTTTTGTTTGTGGGGTTAACTCATTGCCGCTTACGGTCTTAATCGACTAAAACCCAAACGTTTTAAAGAAGCCAGGGTGCATTTTCACAAAAAGGATAAAAAAAGTGATAAAAATTTTCAGCAATTTTCAAAAATCCTTTTTAAAAATAATAAATGTCACTTGTCATAAGACGAGTTTGTACAATCCCATTGAATTCCTCCACTTAATTGTATCTTGACAGATACAATTAAGTCTTATGACAAGTGAAGAGATTTCACTAAAGGCTCAAAATAATTTTCTTAATAATAAATGTTTTATTCATCATTTCTTCATCATGTTTCATAATACAAACTAATACATTGTAACCGTTTTCAAAACGTAGAACAGTAGACATATTTTCCATCACTTTACAAAAGTCAGCTTCCTCACCTTTTTTTTGCTTTCTGATCTTTCCTCCATACGGCAACCCATTGACAAAAACTATTCCATTATCGTTGATTATAGTTGGAAATGGTCGTCTCTTCAAACTTTCGTCTGACTAGTTCTCAGCTTCCCTTGAATTGCTTGACTACAGCTGCTTTCATCACAATGTAATTGAATCAAATTAGTTTCAACCATTAATACAAAACCACACGTCCGTGTGCGAATTTCCTCCGAATTCCTTCATTCCGGAAACCGTTAAAACAAACTATTATTGCCTCACTTCATTGGAACGAACGCTTAAAATGAATTGCCTCAAATTAAGGTGGCCTCCCTACTAACGGATTTTAATTACCGATGGAAACAATTTGCAAAATTGATCGTCAATGATATCGTTTACCGCTTTGTTCCATTTCGAATGATACCTATTACAATTTTGTAGAACGTAAAAACAATTATATACACTTGAAATATTTGATGCCTCTGCTATATGGCTGATAAATTACGGAAAAAAATGATAAAGTTTTGTGACACAGGACAGGAACTGTAGAATAATAGTATCAAACGAAAGACAACTCGAAAAGTTGTACATCCAATTAGGCCGGACCAAGCGCAGAAACAGGGCAACAGAAAATAATCTTAGCTTGACATTTGCATTTTCAGCAGGGCATATCGCTCAACGAACCAATTAAAAGTTTAATTATAGCTTCGTTATGCTGGCTTTTTTTCCTTGCATCTGACCTACCAGCTGGCGTAACGGAAATATGTATTTGATTTGCCAAATTTCCGTTTGAGCTTGAAGAAAAGCGACATTTTTTAAATGCTGCCAGATAACGGTAGGAAGCTTTTGCCTTTCTTATTCAACATAATAGTACTGATTAGTTAAACTTTATTTTGAAGTCGACTCAAGTATGAGACGGCTTTACTGTTGAGGTTGAAATATTCTATAGTTATCTGTATCTGTATCGAAATCTGTATAGTTACAATACAATCAAGTGGTGGAATAGTATTGTTTGCATGGTTGGAAAAGGGCAACAATTTCAAATAGCAAATGTTAAATTTTTGAAAGGACTGACCATATCATACCATTATATCCCTTATGCTACCAAATGCCCCAGCTGGATGAGATAAATCTGGTGCTTGGGCTTCACGATCCGGCGCTTTCATCATCATTTTAGATGGATTACATAAAATAACCACCACTCAGAAATATGCATTCTACCAAGGAAAATCTTTTCGCTAGCGCATTCCGTGTCTCTATGGAATGGGCAGTTACAAATGGATGGATGGTCCAAAAATTGTTCTGGGGATTAATTTTATCTCTCAGCCAGAAAGAATGCAGCAAATATTTGATATCGTACCATCAGGAAAACCCTTCCAAGCACTTGCTTATGAGCCAGAATGATACGCCTGAGAGCCTGGATGCTAAATGAGATTTTTCCTACCGTACATACGAAATTCAAATTTCTTCATTTTTCCTTATTTCGGGTAAAAAAGATAAACTGTTCTGGTCGGGTCATATATTAATTTGACTTGGCAAATGTTGGCATTTACCAGCCATTCACTCGTGTTGCAATAACATTATAAGGCATTAGATTTGCCTCAGCAGTTTCACTATTGTTAACCACAATCAATACCTTGTTTATTTGCTGGCTTAATTTAAATTTTAAAATAAACCTTGGCTTTCTTAGTCTAAATTAATTAAGGCAACTAGTTTCGCGTAACCCGACGTTTCGGTCCCATGTATTGAAACTTTTACAAGGGATAAGCTACCGACCGACTCTTGTTACAGAATGAATGCTTTATTTTGGGTAGTTGAAGCTTTTTGAAGTTGCATGGAACATTTTATTTTAAAATTTAATATTCACAGCACATAGATACAACGTATACACAACTTGTCGGTACTTAATGGTTAAAAAAAGGTTTCTCAAAGTGTCGCCATGGGACTACCACTATGCCTGTCTTTGGACTTCCTAGAAGGCATTTAAATCAATTCTAGCTGCTTATGGCTGCAAATCTGTGATCACATTTACTTTTTCGAAACAAAAATCAAAAATCACATTGAATATGGAGATTATTAGAGCACGCGGCACACTGTGATAGGTTGGGCACCAATAAGGGTGGTATGGACTTCTAAAGTACTGTGCAAATAGATAGGACAAGTAGCGGTCAAGGAATGATTCTGCTGCTTAAATTCCTTGCACAGTACGGAGCTGACAAGGAAAACGAATAATTCTGCAATAGCAGGCGCGTGGCAATCGAGAAAACACAGACTGACATCTTCTCTTGCGGAATAATGCACTGATGCATTATTCCGCAAGTAAAGTGACGTTTTGTGAAGTTTTCTTTACATAGCTTTTGTTTTTTTGTGATTTATTTTAGGTGCACTGTTTTTTCGGCTCTGGTATACCGATGCGGAAGGCCATGTTAGATCTAGGGGCTGCCACTGGCCAGGTACTTGAAATCGGCGTAATCAGTTGGGCTGTTCTTGTTCGTCAACTAAAAGCCGCTGAACTTTCCAATAGATGTTTTGAAGCCCTCCTCCTGGCCAACCTGAGCGTTCCTATAAACCCCATGAAGATTCGGATGGCATAGTTTGGGCAGCTGTTACTCGCGTTTGAGCTTTATGTACAGTGTCTTATCGTCATTAGTGCTTTTTTTTTTCCTTGTCGGGTATATTTTATTACTGCGACCATTTTTTTGATCTATTGTAATATATTCCCCTTTTTTCTTGCTATGTCATTATGGCGTATCGCTATTGGAAGTGATCGTCATTGTTTGACTAACAGCTTCTCCCCAACACGGCTCAACTTTTCGAATGAATTGCACCACCAAATTTGGATTTGTTCTACCAAGCTCAAGTGGTTCTATAAGCCCCTTGGTGAAGAACTTTTGTCTTGTTCGAAAAATTGCCGGACAACGGCATAACAGATGCTCCGAATCTTTTTTTTCTATGTCGCAGAAGCGACATAGATCATTCTGAAGTTTCCCTATAAGCTTCAAATGATATCGACTCGGACAATGACCTGTAATGAGACCCGTATAAGTGCTTAGGTCTCTTTTAGATAATTCTAAGATGTTGCGAGTCATGGAAACATTCGGAGTGATAAAACGTTTCGATTGCCTGGCATTAGTTGCGTTCCTAAAATTGGTTTCTATTTTCATAGATTCCCATACCTTCAGCTCCATACGAAGAGAAGAAGTTGGTAAGCTGCAAAAAGGTTCCGATCCTGTAAACCGACTTGATGATCCGAGTCTCTACAGCATATCGGCTTTTTCGTTACCATCCTGGAACCCAATATAGATTGACTTGGTTGCGACAAGACAATTTTTGGAGAGACTGAATGCATTCCCAAACTTGTTTTGAAGTGCATATTGCCGACTTAAGAGCATTCAAAGCTGCTTGGTTGTCGGACATTATGCATATATTTGAGTGTCTCTAATTTCTACGCAAACATATTTCAGAACACTCTAGAATTGCGTGAACTTCCGCTTGGAATACGGATGGCCAACTTCCCATGGGAATCGATATGTCTATCCCAGGGCCAGTAACTCCTGCTCCCACTTGGTTGTTCAGTTTCGAACCGTCAGTATAAAACGTAATTGATCCTGAACGAAGTTTCAGTTCTCCATTCAACTATGTATTGCGCCCAGGATCAATTACTTTTAACAGTCGATTGAAATTGTACTTTTTCTCCATCCAGTCTTCATTGTTTAGTACTAGGGAGTTTATACTGAAGTTTTTTTTAGAATGCTAAGATGACCCTTAAGGTCACCTCCTAAGAGGTTTTCGGATCTTCTGATCCTCAAGGCAATCTTTTCAGCTTCTAATTGTACAATTTGATGTACATGTACAGTAAAGCATTTAGTGCACTCGATGGTGTACTGCTCATTGCACCTGTAATTGAGATAGTCGCTAATCGTTGAAGTCATTAGTGCTTTCACCTTTTCCTTCATCTCTGTTTATCGCTGCCCGTGTGTGTCGTCACAGCACTGGTAAACGTTTGCTAAATTGATCGCTTTCAACATACTTCACGCAGCGCTACAATGTTAGTGTTAGTTTTGCTAACAATCCCTCGCAGAACCATGCGAGTCCCGGAAGGTTAACAAGGGGAACAGAGGCTTGATCACACCATCTTAGTGAACAGACGTCCGATCAGGTTTTCAACTCCGGAGAGAAATAAACCCCTTCCCCTGTCAGCAAATGACAAAAGCTCCCACCACGACCGGCGATGAAGGGATAAAAGTTGCTTGGCATGAGGTCAAAAACCACTTAAAAGTATGCCCTAGCCTAAAACATGTTGAACATGAATGTTATATCAAATAAAATCTATAAACTCATCGAACAACTTTTTGAAAATTCTTGGAGTTTTTCTTCAAAGAAAGAGTACGAAATTGAACCGTAGGGATTTGATAACTAGAAGCTTATTTTGTTCGTTAGAAAACTTAGTACGTGATATTGCCCAAACTTAGTGTACGAGATAGCTATGTTTCACTATATTATCTTTCTTCTTCTTATTGGCATTACATTCCCACTATATTATCTACTGTACATAAAAATACTGAAAAATATGAATAAATTGGAAATAAGATCATGTGAGTGCAATAAATGCTTGTGAGTGTCAATGAGTGTTCGTAGGATTAAAACTAATCGTCAAGAGAATAGTAGTCAAGTAGATTTTGTAGTTCTTTATCAAGTTCTCTACCGTAAACTCTACCGTAAAAATACGTTTAATAATTTATCCCTTCAAGGCCAAAAGGATCAAATATAGCCTCGAAAGCAAATTGAGGAAAAAAATCACAAGGCAAGTGAACATTGTCTTCCGCGAAAATTCCCGAAGAACTTCCAGGAGCCATTTCTCAAAAAAAATCCTGAAGGAATTCTCGAAAGAATTCCCGATTAAGTTTCCGGAAAAATTCCAGGAGGAACTCTAAAAAAATCCTAGATTAATTCCTGGAGAGTTTACGGAGAAATTCCTGAAATAATTCCACGAGGAGCTCCTGTAGATATTCCCGGAGATATTACTGCAGGAATTCCCAGATGAATTTTTGCAGGCCGAACCAAAGAAATTCCCGGAGAATTTCCAAATAAATTCATGAAAGAGTTCCCTAAGGAATTCCTGGAAGAATTCCTGCAGAAATTCCCGGAGGAATTACAGGAGAAATTCCTTGAGGAATTTCTGAAGAAATTCCAAGCAGAATTTCCATTAGAAATGCTGAAGATATCCCTGAAGAAAATCTTAGAAGAATTCCTGGAAAAATATCCGAAATAAATCCAGGAGGACTTTTTAGTAAATTCTCAAATGAATTCCAAAAGGAATTCCCGAATAAGGAATTTCGAAGGAAACCCCGGAGGAGTTTTTGGAAAAAAAATCTTTGAGGAATTCCTGGAGGATTTCTTGGAGAGATTTCAGGAGCAATTCCTGGAGAAATTTCCGAAGAAATTGGGAGGAATTCTCCAGGAATTGTGGAAGGAATTCCCGAAGGAGTTCCTTGAGGAATTCCAGGAATAAATCCTTAAGAAATTTCCAGAGGAATCCCCTGAAGAATTCTTGCAGGCATTTCTGGAAGAAATCTCATAGGAACTCCCACAGGCACTTTGGAACGAAATAGCGGAGCTCTTCCTAGAGTTTTTCCCGGAGGAACTCCTGAAGACATTCTTGAAAGATTTTCTGGAGTAATTTCCGTAGGATTTATTTAAGGAAGTCCTGGAGGAAATTCTGAAAAAACTCCTGGTGGAATTCTTGTAGTAATTTCTGGAGAAATTTTTAGGATATTCGCGAAGGAATTTCAAGAAGAAGAATATCCCCGAAGAATATTTAGGAAATTCCCGAAGGAACGTTTTTAGTAAATTCCCGGAAAAACTCCTGGAAGAATTAAGAAAATTATTTTGAGCTTTTTAGTGGAATGTCTTCACTTGTCATAAGACGAGTTTGTACAATCCCATCTAATTCCACCACTTAATTGTACCTTGACAGATACGTATTTCGACCTCAACAACGACCTTACTGTTGAGGTTGAAATACGTATCTGTCAAGGTACAATTAAGTGGTGGAATTAAATGGGATTGTACAAACTCGTCTTATGACAAGTCCTGGAGGAATTCCTGAAACAATTTCCGGAGAAATTTTTAGGAAATTCTCGAAGGAATTCCTGGAGGAAATCCCGGAAGAATTCCTGAAAGAATTCCCGAAGAAATTCCCGCAGGAATTCCCAAAGAAATTCTCGAAGGAATTCCCGGAGGAATTATCGAAGGAATGGATTGAGGTTTCGTGCAGCAATTCCTCTGGGAATTACCCTGGAGTTCCTCAGGGAATTTATCCGGGAATTCCTCCAGAAATTCCTTCGAGAGCTCCTCCAAGAATTCTTTCAGGAATTCTCCCAAGAATTCCTCCAGGAATCCCTCCAAGAATTCCTCCAAGAATTCTTCCAGGAATTCCTCCGGATCTACCTCCAAGAATTTCTCCAAGAATATACTCTTCTGGGTCTTCCTCCAGAAATTCTTGGGAAATTCCTGGAGGATTTTTTAGAGGACTAATTGATTGGAGGAATTCTTGGAGGGGTTCCGTTAGAAATTTTCGGAGGAATTTTTGGAGAATTCCTTCGAGAATTTCCTAGAAATTCCTCCGGAAATTGTTTCAGGCATTCCTCCAGAAGTTTTCGCGGGATTTTCACCTGGAATTCCTCCGGAACTTCTTTAATCAAATCCTCTGGAAATTACTCCATGAATTCTTTCAAGAATGTAGTCAGATATGAGGAATTCTCGGAGGAATTCCAGGAGGAATTCCCGAAGAAATACCCGATAGAATTCTTGGAGGAATTCCCGAAGACAAATTCGGAGGTATTCCCGGAGGAATTTTCGGAGGAATTCCCGGAGCAATTTCTGGAGGTATTCCCGGAGCAATTCCCAGAGAAATTTTCCTCAGGGAAATCCTCAATTAACTCCTCTGGAAATGTTTTCTCCTTCAGGAATTCCTTCGAGAATTCCTTTGAGAATTCCTCCAGGAAATCCTTCGGGAATACCTCCGGGAATTCTTCCGGGAATACCTCCAAAAAATCCTCCGGGAATACCTCCGGGAAATCCTCCGGAAACTTCTCCGGAAATTCCCACAGGCATTCTCATAGGAATTCCCGGAGGAATTCCCGGAAGAATTCCCGGTAGAATTCCCGGAAGAATTCCCGGAAGAATTCCCAGAGGAATTCCAGGAGGAATTCCCAGAGGAATTCCCGGAGGAATTCCCAGAGGAATTCCCGGAGGAATTCCCGGAAGAATTCCCAGAGGAATTCCCGGAGGAATTCCCAGAGGAATTCCCGGAGCAATTCCTTGAGTAATTCCCGGAATAATTTCTGGAGGATTTGCCGGAGGAATTTTTCTCAGAGAATTCCTCCAAGAATTTCTTCAGATTTCCTCCAAGAATTCCTCCAATAATTCCTCTTGGAATTCCTGAAGGAATTCTTGGGAAATTCCTGGAGAAATTTTCAGAGGAGTAATTGGAGGAATTCTTGAAAGGATTCCTGTAGAAATTCTTGGAGGAATTCTTCGAGGAATTCTCGGAGAAATTCCTGGAGAATTTCTAAGAGGAATTCCCTGGGAAATTCCTGTTGGAATTCTCGGAGGAATTCCTGAAGGAATTACCGGAGAAATTCCTGGAGGAAGTCCCGGAGTAATTTCTGGAATCCTGAAGGAATTCCTCCGGGATTGTCTTCGGGAACTCCTCCAGGAATTCCTCCAGGAAATTATGAAGAAATTCTTGGAGAAAATTGCTGAAGAAATTCCCGGAGGTATTCCAGGAGGAGTTCCTGCAGGAATTCTTATAGGAATTCTTGAGGAATTCCCTGGTGAATTCCAAGAGGAATTCCCAGAAGAATTTCCGAAGGAATTCCTGGAGCAGTTTTTGTGGGAAAAGCTGAAAAAATTCTTAAAGAAAATTTCTTATAAGCTTCCGCAGTAACTTCGGGACGAATTTTAGAAAAATTACTACAGTATTCCCAGGAAGATTTCCTGAAGACATTATTGAAAGAATTCTTTGAGTTTCTTTTCGGACGATTTGATTATGGGAGTGCTGGGGAACTCCAGCAGGAAATCTCGGAAAAACTCCTAGAGGTATTCCTGGAGGAATTTCCGGAAGTATTCGGAGGAATTCTGATCGTATACCCGGAAGAATTCCGTAGGTATTTCCGGAGAAATTCCCAGAAAAATTCCCGGAGGTATTCCCGAAGGTTTTTCCGGAGGGATTCCCGGAGGAATTCGCGGAGAAATTCCCGGAGCAATTGACGGAGGATTTTTTCTCAGAAAATTCCTCCAAGAATTTCTCCAGAATTCCTCCAAGCAATTCTCCAATAATTCCTCTGGAAATTCCTCCAGGAATTCTTGGGAAATTCCTGGAGGAATTCTCAGAGCAGTAATTGGAGAAATTTTCGGAGGGTTCCTGTAGAAATTTTCGGAGGAATTCCTTGAGGAATTCTTGGAGAAATGCTAAGAGGAATTCCTTGGGAAATTGCTGAGGAATTCTCGGAGGAATTATTGAAGGAATTCTTGGAGGAATTCTAGGGAAATTCTTGGAAGAATTTCCTGAGGAAAATTCCTCCTCGCTCCTGGAATACCGTCGAAAATTCCTCCGGGAATACCTCCGGGAATTCCTCCGAGAATACCTTAGGGTATTCCTCCGGGAATTCCTCCGGGCGTTCTTCCGCAAACTCCTTCGGGAATTCCTCCAGTAATTCCTCTCGGGAAATACTCCGGAAAAAATCCGGGAATTACTCCAGAAGGAATTCAAGGAGTAATTCCCTGAGGAATTCCCGAAAAAAATCCTGAAGAAATTTCCGAAGGAGAAAAAAATTCCAGAGGAGTTATTGAAGGAATTTTTAAAGGAGTTCTGTAGAAATTCCTCCAGGAATTCATCCGTGAATTACTCCAGGAACTCCTCCTGGAATTCCTCTGGGAATTCCTTTGGGAATTCCTGCTGGAATTCCTCTGGGAATTCCTCTGGGAGTTCCTCTGGGAATTGCTCTGGGAATTCCTTCGGGAATTCCTCTGGGAATTCCTCCAAGAGTTTTTTCCGGGATTTCCTCCTGGAATTCCTCCAGGACCTTCTTAATCAAATCCTCCAAAAATAACTCCAAGAATTCTTTCAAGAGTGTCTTAAGGAAGTCTTCCTTTCGTAAATTCGTCCCGAATTCTTTCGGAAATTCGAAATTTCTCAAAAAAAAGGGATTCTCGAAGGAATTCTTGAAGGAATTCCCGAAGAAATTTCCAGAGGAATTCCCAAAGGAATTCCCGGAGGAGTTTCCGGAAAATTCAAGGAAGAATTTTCGGACGAATTCGCGGAGCAATTCCCGGAAGTATTCCCGTAGGTATTCCCGGAGGAATACGCGAAGGAATACCCAGAGGAATTCGCGGAGGAAATCCCGGAGGAATTCTCGAAGCAATTCCCGGAGAAATTTTCCTCAGGGAATTCATCCAAATATTTCTCCGAAATTCCTCTAAGAATTCCTGGAATTTCCGGAGAAATTCCAGAAGGTATTTCTGAAGGAATTCCCGAAGGAATTCACGGAGGAATTCCCGAAGGAATTCCCGGAGGAATTCCCGAAGGATTTTCGGAGGAATTCTCGAAGGATTTTCCTGACGAATTCCCGAAACCTTAATCCATTCCTTCGAGAATTCCTCCGGGAATTCCTTCGAGAATTTCTTCGGAAATTCCTGCGGGCATTTTTTTCGGTAATTTCGCCGGGAATTCTTCCAGACTTCCTCCTGGAATTCCTTCGAGATTTCTTCCAAGAATTCCTTCGAGAATTTCCTGAAAAATCCTCCGGAAATTTGTTCCAGAAATTCCTCTAGGAGTTTTTCCGGGATTTCTTCTTGTGGTTCCTCCAGCACTTCCTTAATCAAATCCTCCGAAAATAACTCTAGGAATTCTTTCAATAATGCCTTCTGGAAGTCTTCCTGGAAATACGGAAGAATTCATTTTTCCAGGATCTCCTCCGGAAATTCCTCCAGGAATTTCTCTAGGAACTCCTCCGGGAACTCCTCTAGGATTTTTTTTTCGGGAATTCCTCCTGGAATACCTCCAGGAATTCCTCCAAGAATTCTTTCAGGCATTCCTCCGGGAAATCCTCCGGGATTTCCTTCAGGAATTCCTTCTGGAATTCCTCCAGGAATTTTCCAGAAAAATTCTCTTAAAATTTCTCCAGGAAAACCTTCAAGAATTCCTCCAATAATTTCTACAGAAATTCCTCCAAGAATTCCTCCGTGAATTCCTCCACGAATTCCTCCAGAAATTCCTCCTATATTTTTCCCAGGAATTCTTCCAATACTCTCCCCAAGAATTCTTCCAAGTATTCCTCCGGGAATTCCTCCAGGAATGTCTCCAGGAATTCCTCCGGGAATACCTCGAGGAGATCCTCCGAGTATACCTCGAAGAATTCCTCCAGGATTACCTCCGGGAATTCCTTCAGCAATTTCTCCAGCAATATCTCCAGGAATTCCTTCAGCAATTTCTCCAGCAATATCTCCAGGAATTCCTTCAGGAATTTCTCCAGAAATATCCCCAAGGAATTCCTTCGGGAATTCTTCCTGGGGGTATTCCTGGAGGAATTTTCAGGGGGATTTCCGAAAGAATTCCTGGGGAAGTTACTGGATGAATTTGATGAGGAACTCCTGGTGGAATTCCCAGAGGAATTTTTAAGGGAATTTCCAGAGAAAATTTTCGGAGGAAGAATTTCTCCACTAATTGCCCCTGGGATTCTTCTATTATTTGCTCCAGGAGTTCTCACAGAAATGGTTCTACTAATAACCCCAGGAATTCCTCCATCAATTGCTTCAGGAATTTCTCCATGAACTCCTTTAGGGTTTGTTCCAATAATTGCTCCAGAAATTCCTTCAAAAATAATCCGGGAATTACTCAAGGCATTTCTGCGGGTTCCTTCTGGAATTTCTTCAGAAATTCCGTCACTAATTGCTTCGAGATCTCCTCCAGCATTACATAGTACTTCGTTCGAGGACTCATCCACTAATTCCTCCATAAATTCCACTTATTGCTTCAGGAATTTCTCCAGCACTGCTATCTGGACTTCCTTCATGATTTTCTCCAGGAATTTCTCCAGGGTTTCTTAAAGGAACTCCACCAGGAATAGGTCTACTAATTGCTTCAGGAAATTCTCCTCTAATTGCCACAAGAAATCCTCCAGCACTTCTCTAGGAGTTCCTCCAGGAACTCCTCAGGAATTAATCCAGGCATTCTTTCCGAAATTCCTCCAGGAACACTTGCAGGAATTTCTCCAGGTATGCCACCAGGAAGTTTCGCGATCATGTCGCCAGAAATTATTTCCGAATTGTCTTCGGGAATATTTCCAAAAATTCCAGGAATTCCCTCTAAAATTAACCCAATCTAAAATTTCTCCTAGAAGTTTATCCGGAAGCTCAACGACTACATTGGCATATGGGACAAACTGAAAGTTTTTTTTTAATTTTCTATTTAAATAAATTTTCGTATTGAACAGTCACAATAAGAATGAGAAATATGACAATAACAGGTTCAAATATGAAAATGACTAAAATCCGTGTTGAACTGATATGCGATCGTAGGCGATGTTCATCAATAGATGATTGCGGTAGCCGTAGCGTGGACTCAATTTTTCCATTTGGGTCTGAGAAGTTGGAGGCATAATTGAGTAAAAAAAACCGGAGTGAGTTTGTCAATTCTATAGGTATGGTAAGAAAGCATTGCTCGAAATAGAGAAGTCAGTAAAATCCAACTTTGGAGTGGGCTGGTCGATGGTCGTCTTTGGGTCCAGGCTCGTCAAGAAATAAAACTAAACTGTTTAGTGGATCAATCCACTAAATTTGTTTATTATGTTTATTTGAGTTTAAGTTGCCATCGCTGCTGTAAAACAGTGTAGTACCAGGAGTCACTCTATGAACTGCCGATAGCCGATAAGGGAACGGAAATGAAGCCGGGACGAACGGCCTTACCTCAAATAGAGCTGGATACAAAATCTGCAAAAAGAATCAGATTAAAACGCAGCAGAATATCGCAGTAATTGCAGCCCCAGAAGCTGACGACCGGCGGCACTGCCTTTACAAAGATGATTTCCACAATGCCTATCAATCTATCGAATCTATTCCATTCACCGATGGGCAAAACGGAAATTATTCACAAAGTCGATTGCGAATAAAGCAGTTTTCAGGCATCATGAGGCTTGGTACTGTATTTGCTCCGCTTGACTCGCAACACCACCAAATCGACTAACAAATGAAAATATTTTGTTTTTCGCCTACTGTTTTCAATTGTTAAAATTCCTTTGGTAATAACGCGAAATTTTCCTTGACCGTTTTCCTTGAGAACTGCATAGTAGGCTTATGATAAAAGAGCGTCAAGTGAAAATAATAGAAAGAAAGTTGAGAACCCGTAAGAAAAGATTCGTGGTAGGCTGTGTACATGATGGCTTCTGTCTGCAGCTAACAAATTATACAAATTCAGAAGAAAATGCTCAGATTTTGGGGACGAACGTTCTGCTGTAGCAGAACTACAGAGAAAAAGGCCCTAGAGGAAAAAATGATCGATCTTGAAGAAATAAATAACGATGTTGTTGAGGATGTATAACGCACATAAAAAATAAATATGCAAACCTGCGCAAACAAATAAATACTTTTTCGAACCTTTACAGGCTTTTCGTAGATTCACAGATTTTGCAAACTTTTATAGATCTACGTGGACCATCATAGACCTACCACCGGTCATTTGACAAAAATTCGTTTGGCATAACGCCGTTTGGCATAAAGGTTGTTTATCATAATGTCGTTTGGCATACCGGCATAACAGTTGTGTAATCATCAAATTCTGAACTAATGCCAAATATGTTTAATTCTGTAAAATTAAATTCTGTATAACCGGTGTCAGGCCATTTGGCCAAATGTCGTTTGGCCGAAAAGTTAAAAAAAATTGACCTCAGATTACGAGTAGTGAATAGTGAGAAATGAGAAGTGAGAAGTGACAAATGAAAAAAAAAGAAAAGTGAACTGAGAACTAAACTCTTCCTTCTTCCTTCTTGATTTTTCCTTCTTTCTACTTTCTTCTTTCTGAATTCTTCTTTCTTCTTTCTTCAACCTTCTTTCTTTTTCCTTCTTGCTGCTTCCTCCTTCCTTCTTCTTTCGTCCTTCTTCCTTATTCTTTCTTCCTTCTTCCTCCTTTCTTCTTCCTTCTTTCTTCTTCCTTCTTCCTTCATCCTTCTTCCTTCTTCTTTCTCCCTTCTTTCTTATTCCTTCTCCATTCTTCTCTTTTTTCCCCTCTCCTTTTTGATTCTTTCCTACCTTCTTCTATGTTTATTCTTCATTCAGAGATAATCTTGTTTCGTATTGCTGCTACTCGCTTTATCACTTATCACTTCTTGCTTCCCACTACAAATCCTTCTTACTTTTTACTACTCACATCACACACTTAATAAGGAAACGTATTTCAACTATTCGGACAAATGACCCAAATGACATTCGGCCAAACGACATTCTGTCAAATGATCCTAAACAGTATAATCTCACGTCTTCCCACTCCCAGTAGAATAAGCCCAATTGTACAAGTCTTCCTCGAAGGATCCTGTGATTCTGAGCAAATATTTAAACCACAATTGTCATAGACTACCGTCATACGCATATTTCTAGACCAACATTTGAAAAGGGCGTAACAGCCAAAATTTATTCCTTCTGATTCTTCGTCCACATATATAGCTTTATATGTAGACGAGGAATCAGAAGGAATAAATTTTGGCTGTTACGCCCTTTTCAAATGTTGGTCTAGATTATTCCCATGTTTAATAAGATTTCCTATGTACATGGGACAATTATGCGTTGAACGGCAGTAGAGGTGTGTGCCGGTCCGAAAATCGTTGGTGGCGACGGCGCACAATGGTCGAATTCGTCAAATTTCACGACATAATTCGATAATCCGAAAACCATCAGTGCTAGAGTTTTTACGTCTTCAGACGAAATTATCTACAAGAAAAGATCTATTTTTGGTGTAAGTTGTCATTGGGGTGGCCCTTTTGTGACAAATTTTGTAATGTAATGTATTTTTTTAATCTTTCAAATTAGGGGTTCCTACTGTTCTACAAAGTTGTAGAAAATTTAATTCTAAGCATTTTTGGCAAAATAATATTAATTTTATCTCATACAGGTAATGTTTATGACAAAATTACTAAATTTAGATAGGGTGATCCCGAAAAAAAATATTTTTTTGCTTCTAATTATTTAAATTCAAAATAATTTCAAAAACTGTCAAAGCATCGCTTCACGGTCTTTGGATTGCGCATCTTTTGGTTATATAATATGGTTGCTAGCTTCATTTTCAAACATGTTTTGAAAAAATAACAACATTTTACAAAATTTGTCACAAAAGAGCCACCCTAATGGCAACTTTCACCAAAATTGATCTTTTCTTGTAGATAATTTCGTCTGAAAACGTAAAAACTTTTGTTTTGGTTTGATGGTTTTCGAGTTATCGAATTATGTCGGGAAATTTGACGAATCCGACCATTGTGCGCCGTCGCCACCGACGATTTTTGGATCGGCGCTCACCACTATCCTAGCAGCACAAATATTCCACATAGGTTACTGTAACTCATATGTGACCAGATTTGGTCGCAATCAAGTTGCTGCAACCAGATTTGCTTGACTTGTGCTGCTCGGGTACTACCCTTCTTCGCATAATTGTCCCATGTACATAAGAAATCTCAGCAAACATGGGACAAATATGCGTATGACGGCAGTCTAGGGCAATTGTGATTTAAATATTTGCTTATAAACACAGGATACCACTTGGTGCAAGAACGCTGCTTACTAGAACAATAGCGTGCATGCAACAACCGGTTTCACGGATTTCGCGGAAACGGCCATATCTCAGGTTTTTGTTGCCCGATCTGTCACATCAATATATCAATCAACTCAGGAAGAGCTCTAGTTTATGCGAATCTTAAAAAAAGAGTCAACATTTCACCAAAGCAAAAAAAACAAGCGCTCAAAAAATAGCATTTTTGACATGCCCTCAAATAATCCGAATTATCTCCGGTATCCAGCGATCTGAACATGGATTTGAACCAGTTTCCAAAACTTGATTAATTTTCCCGTCGAATACTGTAAGAACCAAAGAAATCGGTTGATTTTTCACAGAGTTATGGTCATTTGAATTTCCCGATCATTCTGTCCAACCCCTGTACTTTGTCTTCGATGCATTCATCACCATTCGAACTTTTGTTGCTTCACGTTTCAGGCGGGTGTACAGTTCTGCCACCTTCGCAAATGTTCGGCCATTGATGTCTATGTCATCCGCGAAACGAATAAATTGACTGGATCAGTTGAAAATCGTTCCCTGGCTGTCCGGCTATCCACATGACACTTTCTAGCACAATGTTGATCAACTGGTACGAAAGTCCATCTGGAGTGTTCACCCGAAATCTTCACACAGTTTTGCACACCATCCACCGTTGCTTTGGTCATTCTGGTAAACTTCCCAGGGAAGCTGTTCTCGTCCATAATTTTCCATAGCTCTACGCGGTCTATACAGTCGTATGCCGCCTTGAAATCAATGAACAGATAGTGCGTTGGGAATTGGTATTCACGGCATTTTTGGAGGATTTGCCGTACAGTAAGGATCTGGTCCGCTGTCGAGCGTCCGTCAACGAAACCGGCTTGATAAATTCCCACGAACTCATTCACTAATGGTGACAGACGAAGGAAGATGATCTGGGATATAACTTTGTAGGCGACATTAAGGATGGTGATCGCTTGAAAGTTCTCACACTCCAGCTCAACTCGAGGCGGTTGTCCCTTGCACACCACAAGACGGAAGTCGTGGTGGTGCATAACCGCCATGGGTTGCAGCAAGCGATGATAGGAGTAGGGACCTGTACAGTTAGCTCCGTGAGATCTCTTAAGCATCTGGGCGTGATGATCGACGATAAGCTCAATTTTACGAGCCACGTTGATTATGCATGTCAGCGGACTTCATTGGCGATAAAATCGGCGGTGCATAGTCAAGTGCGTAGGCTGATAGCTGGCGTAGCATTGTCTATCATCCGTTATGGCGTACCGGCATGGGCCGTAGCACTAAAGGCTGAGTACAATGTAAAGAAATTGATCAAAGTACACCGGCTGATGTGCCTACGTGTCGCGAGCGCATATCGCACCATATCATATGAGGCGGTGTGCGTTATAGCTGGGATGATGTCGATTGACATACTCCTAGAGGAAGATGTGGAGTGCTGCAACGAAAGGGACGGTGCAAGGGCGACGTGTCAAGAGAGCAGCCTCGTTGCTCAAATGTCAAAGAGCATGGGACACCGCAGTCAAAGGTCGTTGGACCCACAGACTAATTCCGGATGTGTCCAACTGGGTTGATAGGAAGCATGGTCAAGTCAACTTCCACCTAACACAGGTGTTGTCTGAACATGGTTGCTTTAAAAAATTCCTACACAGGTTTGGCTTCGCAGATTCTGCGGAGTGTCCTGAATGTGTAGGTGAGGTAGAGTCGGCAGAGCATGTGATGTTCGCATACCCGCGATTCGAGGTAGAACGCAATGCCATGCTGCTTGTTAGCAGTATGGATACAACCCCTGACAACCTCGTCGAGAGGATGTGCCGGGTGGAAGCTACATATATGGAATGCGGTGAACACAGCATCTCAACAGATTATGTCGAAACAGCAGCGGTGGTGGCGTCTTGAACAAAACCAACGAGTGCAGTAAGGGCACCTGCGATGCAGTGAACACTTTGCTCACCCCGACACCCAACATGTCGCGGGTGGGCTGCGGGGACCTCAGTATGTAGATATAGAGGTCATTGCGGTTCACGCGCGGTGGTTGTTGTCGAGGTGTTCATCTCCAACGTGAGATTATGATACGGACCGCTAGGTTACTATCATAGCTTGCGATTGACGGGTGGTGAGGTTACCACCTTCGAAGTCGATGTTGTGTGTATTAGCGTCAAGTGCGTTAGCATAGGCGTGAGCGTTCTCAATAGTCCCCCCCTGATTCGCCCCCCCTTAATTTCGGGCCGGGGGTAAGGACTGGCGAAGGGGTTTTGGTTTTAGTGGGTCGGGTAAGAGTTACATGACATACCCATCCCCACACTACCTGAGTTACCTCCTCAGGTGTCTGGTTGCAGATTTACGTTTACCCTTGCTCAAGAAAAAAAAACACTCCAGCTTGATCTTTCTTGTAAATGGGGCATATGATGCCTTCCTTCCACTCCTCCGTTAACTGTTCGGTTTCCCAGATTCGGACAATCAGTTTGTGCAGGCAAGTGGCCTGCTTTTCCGGGCCCATCTTTATGAGTTCAGCTCCGATAACATCCTTTCCAGCTGCTACAATGATCTTTGGCTGATTGCATCCTAAACTTCCCTCAAAGTTCACTGAACTGTCGTAGTCATCTCCTCCGCTGCTCTGACTTTCACTGCATGTACTCTCAGAGCCATTTAAATGTTCCTCGTAGTACTGCTTCAACCTTTCGATTACCACACTTTCATCCATCTAGATGCTCCCATCCTTATCCCTGCACAGCTCGGCTCGCGTAAAGAAGCCCTGTCGGAACGCGTTGAGCTACTGGTAAAACTTGCGTGTTTCCTGAGAACGGCAACGCTGTTCCATCTCCTCGCACTCCACTAGTTTCAAGAAACGCTTCTTCTCCTGAAAAAGGCGGGTCTGCTGTCTCCGCTTCCGTCTATAGCGGTCCACGTTCTGCCGACCACTGCCCACACTGCGTCCTTCTCCTTCAGAATCTGTCTGCACTCTTCGTTGTACCAATTATTTAGTCGACTTCGTACCCGACGTTATTCTCCGCTGCGACGATTATGGCTGCTTTAACTGTATTGCAGCAATCCTCAAGAGGGGTCGCCGATACAGTTTTTTGGGCGCTTTTTCGAAAACTACGAATTTCTGTGGGACTAGGTATTGGAAGCTCGCCCTAGTAGCACCATCCAGAACAGATTTTATAGTGGTGGAAGATCTACAAAGGCGGTTGATTGGGTGGTGCCGATCAATGAGTGAATGTGCAGGTTGAGGATCTAAGGCCGGATCTTCAACTTTAGCATGATCAAACCCGAATAGCTCAATTCAGTCTGATTCGGTTGCAGCAACTCATATATGAATTGATTTAGTCATACGTCTATGTCAAGTGTGCTGCTTGGGAAGCCCATAGCCCACACTCCGGATGCACTGATGATAACGCGTTCTATCCGTAGCTGGACGTTAGTACGATAGCTTTGCCCAAGCCACGACGTCTAAATCATCATAGGAGATTTGAACGCTCAAGTTGGCCAAGAGGAGAAGTTTAGACCTACTATTGGGACGTTCAGCGCTCACCGGCTGACGAACGAAACCGGTCTACGACTAATTGATTTCGCCGCCTCCAAGAATATGGCCATTCGCAGCACATACTTCCAACACAGCGTTCCGTATCGGTACACCTGGAGATCACCACTGCAGACAGAATCACAAATCGACCAAGTTCTGATTGATGGTCGGCACTTCTCGGACATTATCGACGTCAGATCCTATCATGGCACTAAAATTAACTCTCCGGGAGGGCCGGGATACGATATTCAACAGTTAATTTATTTGTTAAGCGGATGATATGAACACTGTCGGCC
Source organism: Armigeres subalbatus (assembly GCF_024139115.2). Classification (NCBI taxonomy): domain Eukaryota; kingdom Metazoa; phylum Arthropoda; class Insecta; order Diptera; family Culicidae; genus Armigeres; species Armigeres subalbatus. The sequence goes on along the minus strand of NC_085140.1, from coordinate 354,702,601 downwards.
GAAAATTTGAAAAGGAGTCAGAACTGTACATCTGTCTGAAACGTGAGGTAACAAAAATTGAAAAATACAAAAGCGCATCATCTGTGCAAGTCAGCCTAATGTGAGCTCGGAAAGAAATTGCAATCAAAAAAGATTTACACCCGCACCAAATGCATCAGGTACAAAACGGTGATAAGACCGGTGGTCCTCTATGGACATGAAACTTGAACCATGCTGGAGGAGGACTTGCAAGTACTCGGAGTATTTAAGAAACGGGTTCTAAGAAACATCTTTGGCGGGAAGCAAGAAGACGGTGTGCGGCGGCGACGGATGATCCACGAGCTCGCCTAGTTCTATGGCGTACTCAGCATCCAGGAGCTAGCTAAAGCCGAAAGGGTACGATGGGCAGGGCATATTGCAAGATTGCCGGACAGCAACCCTGCAAAGATGATGTTCTCTTCCGATTCGGTAGATACAAAAGGGTGGGAAGCCTGGCAGCTAGGTGCGAACCAAGTTCAAAACTACTTGGTGGTGGAACGCAACCGAGGATGAAAAAATGTGGCCTTGAACCGTGTCTTGTGGCTTATGAAAAATAGTGATTTTTTTTGTACTGAGATTGGATTTTGCGATTATGGTGTTTATCAGGCTAGCCATATGTTTTTATTTGATTTATCTCGCGTTGCCTAACCAGATGTTTTTGGCAGTTTGTGACAAGAGAATTGATGCTTTTCTAACCACAGCCTTATGTCTTGTTTTCAAAATTTCCTCACTACAATGCACTATCACATTGATATAATTCGAAATCGCATTTGCGATTTACATTGTACCAATTGTCAAACATATTTGAATAATAGCACTGCAATACCAACAAAAAGTGCATAATGAATATGAAAACTAAGATGCATAGACGACAGAACATAGCTGCTAGCCATGTAATTTTTTAGCTAAAATAAAACAGGAAGGTAACAGTATGAACCGATATATATTTTTCGATCACAGGTGATGAATCCATATAATGTATTGTATATGTAATGTATTTTTGCTAGACAAACCTCCCATTTCCCTGTATAATTAATTAACATTTCTTATTGTGAATTTCATTACCTGCAACTATGAAGATCGGTGAATTGCCGGTGATGTGTAAATGTTGGATACCTACTGGTTGGAAACTCAAAAATTGTTCTTCTTCTTATACATATTGGCCCCAATGGGACCTTGCCACTTCGCAGCTTAGTATTTCACTGCAAGATCTGCGCAGTTTTTAACTGCAAGATTTCTAAGTCAAATTACCGTTTTTGCATTCGGACATCACGGCTAAAACTATAATATTGTTATGTCAAGTGAAAAAAATTTCTCATTCAAAAATGTTCTAAAGCGAACTGGAAATCGAACCCAGCCACATTTAGCATGGTATTTCTGTGTAGCCGCGCATCAAACCGCACGGCTAAGGATGCCTCAAGAGTTGCTCACTCCCTCCCAGTTGTACATTTTTATCAAAGTGATTTATGGGTCCGCGTTTGAATTATTCATGGTGAATAGATTATGCAACCTGTTTCCGGATGATTGCACGCCTCCTTGCTTCAGAATGCTAAGATAAACTTCGTCAAATCAGAATAGAGGGATTGTTCGTATATGCACGAGTGCGTAATGCGTATCGGATAGATACGAACTCCTGACTTCCACTTGGTGATTGTTCTGTGCTGATGATATCTCGAATAAACTTTGAAGCACCGAACTGGCATTGGAACAAAAACAGCAAGTGGCTTCATGATTTATACACATTGCTCACGAGACGGTCAACCAGAGCAAACAAAGATTATAAATGTGTGTGATTAACTTTCTACACGGATGCTTCCGTCGATGACAGATAGTTTAGTTGACCATTGGAGAACTTATTGTTGTCACCAAACATGTTATCAGCAAGAGTCACATTCCCTCATAGCTCAGAAATTGCCGTTTGCAGTTGGCATGTGTTCACACGAATCGTTCATGTAGAAAGATTTATATCCAGTTAGGAAACAATTTAATCCCCTTGGGCTATGAGGCTTTTCAATACAAGATCACATCACTTAATTAGTTATTAGCAGTATGATATTATATTCTTCAAAATAAGCGTATGATGTTAGGATCTTTTACTACTTTAAAATGGAGACTTTTGAATGCAAATGATGCTCAGCATCTTCAATTTATTATTAGAATTGTTATTTCCATTCAAATGCATAATCGCTAATATCATTTACCATTACACAGGGTTTGGGCAAATAATTTATCCGCGTTTCAATTCCCGTGAAAGAATCAAAACCAATGAATGTGATATTTTCTCGCCATAAGTTCTTGTTATAACTGCGTACTATTAAAGTGAACGTTATGATATGGTGGAGTTATATCAATTGAACGTAGCCTTCATTGGTCGTCAAACCTTGGTTGACCAGCGTTTCCCATCAAGATTGCATTTATAAGACAAAGCGGTCATGTTTGTTTAATGAATTCTAAGCTGCGAGCTGGCACTGCAATAACATTGTCCTTATGAGAAGTCAGTCAGTATCTTGTTTCAATATCTTTCGAGTTGTATATTTCAAGACATCTTCTTTCATCGTCATCATCAAAACACTTTCCCTAAAATTTTATTCAATTGCATCATAAATAGCGTGGAGTGGTGTAATTTTGATACCATGTGATCGGAAATATGTGAGTTTTATTCTGCATTGGTACGACATAAAATGAGAAGGGTTTATTTGCGAAATAAATATTGAAGTACTATGGAGGATATTGATCGAGTGATGGGTGACAAATATTTACAGCTTTGGCGCTTTTTCTGCCGCATGGAATAACAATTTCCTAACTTTTGCATGTAAGTAAGCTCTGACCTCGTTTGATATAAGGGCAGTTATGCAAATTTATAATCGAATTATTTGAAAAAACCACCGCATTATTTAAATTTATGACAATTTAATTATTATAAAGCAAACCTGTTTTTCAATGCAACAAAAATAAGTTCACTTCTTCATCTGTCACATTCAGAATATGTACATATTATTATAACCCGGAACCGTAAAATTCAGGAGTAAAATTATATTTAATGCATTACAAGAGTACAAAGGAGGAAACAATGCGTTTTTCAGTTAAATGTTTTTTCATTTTCATTCTGAATTATCATTTATCAAAGTTTTTAATAGTATTGAATTACTGCAGGTAGTATGATTTTTGTTAAACTTCATGAATCATGATACTTTAACAAGTAACTAACAAATTAATGCAATTCACACCGCATTTCATTTGCCATAGCTTTGAAGTGCGCTATTGATCAGGACTTTGCTACAATCAAATATACCGAAATAAATTGATTCTTCTGAGAATACCGTCACTATCCGCTTCTGCAGCAAATCTCTTAAGCATCATTCATTACAGCTGGTAGAAAATGAAGCCACTTTTTCTCAACCTTGCCCTGCGATGATGGCACCCTGCAGCAGCAGAAGCTTCTCCGCAGTACCGGTGTAAGCCAAAAAGAAATAAAATAATTAAGCTTCCTGGAGAAAAGATTTAGCTCCGGTGGGCCCTGGGGTTGCACGCCCAGCTGTGGCACTGACCCGGCCAAGAGGAAAGACTCAGAAAACCAACGCAGCTCCAGCACGCTTTCGAGTTCACACTCGAGCGGCAGCCTGGGCGTAGTTTACGTATATTATCCGACTCGTCTTAATTTGAAACTATATCTACCGGGTAGAGAACCTTATGAACTGACCTCCGCCACCCGGCAGCCCGCATGGCCCGACGGTCATATGCCATATTCAACCTGGAAGACCGGAGTGCAATAATCCTTTCCAAAGACGAAGAAAAGCTTCCTTGCGGCAGCCAACCGCATAGCCGGTCGGATGAGTTACTTTTCAGCTGGTGTTGCCTAAGGTACGTCTTAAAATTGGCGAAAATGACTGGAAGCAGGTGCATGTCTGCGGATCGAGACTATAACGTCAGAACGAGGTGGGATTCGGTAGGGATCTATTGCAAAAAGTTCAAGGTTTAATGAGAATATGACTTGGCGTGATTGGCATGTGGTGAAAAGAATGTCTTACTTCCCTTTAGGATTGTTTGAAAAAGCTCTGTGTATCATGCAAGAAAACTTTGGAGAGCATTCAAGATGATTAAGTTAATCAAACATCATCATAGGTAATTCTATAACAAGCTTAATTTTGGTGTGTTAGAACACACACACCACACAGAACTGCGATGCATGAGCCCCAATTATGTAACGTTCATTAGGTGCGATAAAATTTGGAATAATGAGTAGGATTCAAGATTAATTGAGGTAAGAGTTAGAATAATGGACAAGAATGTTTCAAAATTAAATGTAATCGCATTTTTATAAAACATTGTTGTGATTCAAGATTTTCTTACGTTGTGTTTCTGGGACAATGTTGTGTGTCCGGACGACGGACTTTGATTGGTAAAAAAGAACAACGATTTTCTCTATCCTCCGAGGAACATCTTGCCGTTTCGAGGGATCTTATTCTTCTATTCAACATACAGTAAAACAAATTACATTTACAATTCTTTATTCAAATATAACATTTCTTTCCATGCACATTGATATTTGACATATTTCATAATGTTTGAAAGCTGATCCTCTGTCTCCGATTAGACTGCATATTTTGGGATTTGGATGTTTGATGGCTGACGTGAACACAAAGTCTTTTAGACTTGGTTGAGCGGCTATGGGTGCGTTTCTCAACTTCTTTTAAACTTATTAATACATTTATTTATAAGTCCATTGCGGCCCATGATCGCATATTTGTTTCACTCGCATTTTTGTTAATTTTGTAAAAGTCTGTGAATCGTTCAGAAAGCTCAATTTACTGCATTTAACCCCACAACAGTAAAATAGGCTTTACTATCTTACTTATCTGTGGTAAGCTGGAAAAGATTTAGTTTGTGGGGAGGATTGACAAACGATCATCAAAATCAATCAAAATGCAAATGTTACAAATATGCGATCATGGGCAGATTAGCACACTACACAGTATCATTGGCTTTCCAAACAACACTTTATTTACATGGAACTACCTTTATTTGACTAAACACCATATATTATTGGTACATCATTCCTTGTATATTCTGATCTCGTCCGATCTTTCGGTGGAGAATTGGAAACTCAATTACCTACTCTTCATCGGATGGCGCCGTCGCTGCGCCAATACCTTTTTTTGTCGGTGGAGGGCTCATCATTGAAAATGGCTAACTGATGCTCCAACACATAGTAAGACATTTTTGCTGAAGGGTAAGTATTTGCTCTTGGCTGAATTATTGAAAAACGCAATTGAAAAGCAAATTATTGTTGAGTCACAAAAATCATATTATACCTACAATTTCCTAAGAAAAACGTCTACCTCGCACTAACCTTTGTAGAGTAAAATGGTATAATGTGCCCCCCTCAAAACTTGCACTGGAGCACTCAGTTGGGCATCAAACTTACTTTTCTCAGTGGTTAATATGACATAAAACTGCTTCCATCTTAAAAAATGTAACGATTTTCGAAAATATGTTTCACTGGTCAAAACACCCTAGTGTAGGCAGGACGATGATATGCCCTTACCAACTGGACACAAGAGCGGCGAGCCCAGCAGCATTTACTTCCAAATGATATGGAAATTATCGAAATGTAACTTGCTTTAATGGACTTATGTACTAGCGGTTTTTAACCTTTTTATTATGGGATAGATAAAATATTAATAAAGGGCTATGAAAAGTCTTCGATTAAGGTGGAGCGTTTGGAACTTGTTGAAATCCACTTTTTCACGACTTTCCAAAAAAGGTTTATCACCTACGTGTTCTCTGTAAAATTTCGACTGTAATGACTACTCACAGGTAATGCATTTGCGACATTGGCGACGGACTACCAAATAGCACAAAGTTTGCGTAAAGTGCGTTGAAAAGTAAAAAGTGATTACAGGTATTGCCTTAGGAGGGGCATCATATACCATCTTACCCTATGGTGCATCGCGCCCCGTCTAAACCTAAAAAACGCGGACGCGTGGTGCGTTGTTTCTTGAAAAATGCCAGCGACGCTTTTTGTTTATTCACAATCACAACAGAGGTTCCCCCAAATAGGTACACGCGACGCCATTCTATCGCTTGGGGACTGCGATTCCGTCGCTGTTGGTATGGAAGCGTAAATGGACATTGCCTTCAGCAACAACAACGATAGATCCGTGGCGACTAGTTGTCGCCGTCACGGTGATGAGATCGCTTAGGTCTTGCGGAGCCTTAAGGTACAAATGTTTCTGTTATTTTATGTCACCCCCGCCCCTTTCGACTTTTTAAAAATATTGAAGGGGCACAAAACATTTTATTTTGAAATATTTTTATTTTTAAGAGTTTTGAATATTTTTTATCAAAGCTTAACTATCGTAGAGGACACAGATCGTTGTGATTAAGACAACAAAAATCACTTCCGTAGTCAATGAATTACAAATAAGTGTGTTCTTTTCCCACTTGTTACCTTGCTCCAGGATGAAACGAAGCGGATAAATATACTGCAGTATAATTGTTACAATATTCGCACTGACAGCACAGGGGCAGTCCCGATCAGCTACGCCGACAGCCGATCGACCTTGGATGGCGCTTTGGATTTCACGCTTCGGATGGCAGCTTCTTGAACCAACATATCAGCTACCCAAGTCTGTGAGTGAATGGCTTGTCTCGTCACCACTGGCATCCACGGACCCGCTTTACCCAGGCGTCACCCTCCGCAACGGCTTTCAAATCTTGCATAGATAATCTGGGGGCTAGGAAATGGTGAGTTTACATCCAGGAAGGAGTACCTAACTTAGCTCTGGTCCTCACAAGTTCCAATACTCACGCTTCCTCGGGTCTTCCGATGACAATTGACCGCCAGCTAAGGGTTGCGTACTTAGCTGGTAGTGTAGCCTGGGCACTGTTGTCCTTCTGTCATCAGCTGGAGTGAGAGGATGCGTTCTGTGGGGTCTGCCTAGGATGTGGTGGGGTTCGACAGTGGGCTCTGTTGAACTTCTATAAAAAGCTGCATGTGTCCGCAAGCAGGCCCCATTGAAGCGACCGTGTGCCGCTCAAAGCGCACTAGCCTAGTCCTGGTGTTAAGTGGGACTTTAAACAACGGAGGCTTCTTGATGTACGGAATAAACGTTGTGCCGATATCGCGTCTGATCATCAAAAGGAGAATATGTCGGACGCCCTGAGACGCAAGGGGGTTCCTGAGAAAATCATCGGCCACATCGAGGCACAGTACGAGGCCTTTTCATGTAGAATACTGCACAATGGGGTCTTGTCCGACCCTGTCCGGGTAGTAGCTGATGTGAGGCAATGATGTATTCTATCACCGTTACTGTTCCTCATGATTGTACGACAATTCCCCGAAAACCAATTCCCCGAATGCAATTTCCCCGAATGTAACAATTCCCCGAATGCAATTTCCCCGAATGTAACATTTCCCCGAATGGACTATTCCCCGAAAATAAAGTATCTTAAAGTACTTCTTCATAACACACCTTCGCAATCACCTGTATGCGTCCGATAAAAGCAGCGTTCAAAGATACGTTCAAGAGTGTCTTATTTTAGATTATCAGCTAGATATCCTTTGGTAGTATTATATGTTTTTGATTCTCAAATATATGTATGTTAAATTATAAAGATATCAAAGTACAGTGTTTTCCAAGGTAGTTTTTTTTAAATAGTCGAACAAAGGCTGTATTTAAAAAAAAAGAAAATCTCAAACGGCAATTTCAATTGAAAGCGTTCTGGTAAATATTTTTTCCATCTTCGAAATTAAATTCCTGTCCTGTATATACCTTCTTAAGAAATGTAAGGTAATGGTGGATTTGAATCCTAAACAAAAATAATGCGTTTGCCCGAAATGAGGCAATGATGAATGTGATGCCTTCTTTAAAAAGAATGCAACTGCTTGGAATAATGCAATCGTAAATGTGTCCCTTCTTCAGTATGTGTTTCCCCAAATAATGAATGTTATTATTCTTTCTTTAGTAATGTGCATATGCCCGGAGTAATATATTGATCCATTCTTTAAAAGAAGGAATTTTCACGAAGCAAGGAAATGGTAGATGCGATCCATTCTTCAGAATCAGGCTTAGCTCAAAATAAGGCATTTTGCCGAATCCATTTTCTCAGAAAAGCATTACGCGGTATGACATTTAATGGATTATAACTTTTTCAGTATGACCTTTGGTGGAATACCATTTTTAGAATGTTCTATTAAACAAATTGACATTTTCTTAGATAAGTGTGGTGTAGTATAGCAGCAGTTTTGAAACATATAATTGCTCCATATCTATCCTTTATTATACCTGGCAAGTGTGCTTCATTAGTGAACGAATTATCTCCTCTTCTTGTCTTATTGCGGACAAACGTTGTCTCTCGAGACGCATAATACCGGATAGACAAGTTCATTTGAAGAAAACATTATCTCCTCCATTCGCATTACACCGACAGACGTCCCCATTTAAAGAAGGCATTGTCTCATTTTTTCACATTATTTCAGACAAACGAGCTCATTTGAAGAAGGGACTATCTATCCTCTTTGCCTTATACCGGGCAAATATATACATTTGAGGAATACATTATCACTTCCTTTCCACTACCCGAGCAGCACAAGTTAGACAAAAATGGTTACAGCAACTTGATTATGACTGAATCTGGTCACATACCAGTTGCAAAAACTAATGAGGAACATGTGTGCTGCTAGGGTAACACCGGGCGATGCTATCACCTAAAGAAGGCATTATCTCCTACAACCGTCGTCTTATACCGGGCAGACGTTTTATTTTATATTTCCTGATGGAATTGTTTCAGCATTGTTGCAAGGCACAACTGTCATTTTGTTTATTTAGTTTTGCTGCGTCGCAGCATGTGTGAAAAAATAAAAATGACAGTTGTGCGTTGCTTCCGTATCGAGTGGTGTGCCCCGAAAACGCGAGCACTTTGAAACTTGGATTCCATCAGGAGTGACCTTAAGAGGACATTATCTTTTCCCTTTGCTTAAAACCGGGCAAATGCGTTCATCATACCGAGCAAACTTATTCTTTAAAGAAAGGATTATCGTCTCACTTCGCCTTATACCGAACAAATGATTTCATTCTAAGAAAGCATTGCCTTCTTTCAGCGCATTGTCTTCATCATTAATGGCTCTACATTCTACATATCTGAAACCTGGGCTGTTTTTCAACTTTCTACGCCTTTGCTCGCCACCACCGCTGCTACCCATCGCTTTGTGCTGCACTCAAAATGAAAAGAGAAGCGTTCGGGGAAATGTTACATTCGGGGAATTGTTACTTTCGGGGAATTGTTACATTCGGGGAAATGTTGCATTCGGGGAATTGTTATTCGGGGAAATTGCATTCGGGGAAACTACATTCGGGGAATTGGTTTTCGGGGAATTGACGTACAATCGTTTCTCATCATAATCGACGACATTTTGGTAGGTGCGATTGACCGTGAACAAAACCGCGGGCTGTTATGGCAGCCTTTAACCATGGAGCACCTAAACGACTTCGAATTGGCTGATGACGTTGCACTCCTCGCGCAATGGCGCTCTGATATGCAGAGTAAGCTCAACGACCTTGCCGAGCGCTCCTCCTCGGCAGGTTTAGTCACCAACGTCAACAAAACCAAATCGTTGGTTGTAAACACGGTGGCTCCTTCCAGTTTCACAGTAGCCGGGCAACCAGAGGAGAATGTTGATAGCTTCCAATATCTTGGTAGTCAAATGGCGTCAGACGGTGGTACCAAGATCGATATAGGCAAGTGGATCAAGAAAGCAAGGGCTGCCTTTGCGAGTTTAAGAAATATCTGGAAAAACAGGCAGATAAGTGAACGCACCAAAATACGAATTTTCAACTCTAACGTGAAATCTGTGCTATTAGCGCTAGCGAAACATGGTGTGTATCAGTGGAGAACACTCAACGGCTGCAGGTGTTCATTAACAGATGCCTGCGGTATATAATTCGGGCCTGGTGGCTTCACAACTGGATCTCAAACAACGAGCTCCATGGTTGTTGACACCAAAGACCGATAGCAACAAAAATTCGGGATCGGAAGTGGGGCTGGGTCGGTCATACCTTACGTAGAGGCGGAAACGAAATCTGATAACAAGCATTTGACTGAAACCCAGCGGGACATCGCAGCAGAAGCAGACCCAGAGGCTCATGGTATGAAGGCTCAATAAAAAAAATAAAAGAAGTCGACCGAAATATAACCTGGCAACAGGTTAAAGCGATAGCCGGGCAACGCTCAGGATGGAGATCTTTCAAGTCGGCCCTTTGCACCACCGGAGGTGTACAGGATTCATAAGTAAGTAAGTATGGAAGAATGGCCAGGTACCCATATAAGGTGCAATGTTTGAAATTGAAAATTGAAAACAACCGGAAAATAATATAGTAGTTAAGTTAGTATTTGTGTCTATTATGTTACCGGAGGTAGTAATTTAAAAAGATTTGTATCTTACGCCACTGGACAATAAACAAACAAACAAACAAACAATGTATTAACTAAATTTAGTTCCTCTATTTGAGTTCGACATGCGATTACTAACTTTGACCTTGAGTTGGCCGAAGCGAGGGCTTTGATAGTCGCTTGGCTATCTGAACAGAAGTATATTACTTTGCCCATTATGTGTTTCTGCGGTGCGGATTGCACTCCACACATAATGGCAAATATTTCCGCTTGAAAGACAGTGCAGTGTCTACCCAGTGAGTGGGACTGTTCCAATCTTAGCTCACGTGAGTAGACACCTGCACCCGATCTACCTTCTAAAAGGGAGCCGTCAGTGTAACAAACAATGCTGTCCGACATACTTCTCTCCAAATAGCCCGATGTCCACTCATCCCGCGAGGGGAATTGTGTTGAAAATGTCCTATAAGGAAAACTACTAGCGAGTGTGAGATCACTTGGAGCGAGGTCTGTTCTTTCCCAATCAACCATGAGTTGTAACAACGAAAAGTGTGTAGAACTGCGGTTTACAGGATTCTCTTCCATGAAACCGAGAACCCATAATCGGGAAGTACAAGAAAGTGCTTCTTGTATGAGATGTATGTGTAGTGGGACAACGTCGAAGAGAACCTCGAGAGCAGCCGTGGGAGTCAAAGAGAACGCACCAGTCATTGCCATTAGGCACATCCTTTGAAGATGGCCTAATTTAGACTGAATTGTCCTCACTTCACCCTTTTGCCACCACACAAGACATCCATAAGCCAAAATTGGTCGTACAACTGTTGTGTAAATCCATTTGATATTTGGGGCTTAAGACCCCAAGTTTTACCAAAAGTTCGTCGGCGTTGGCCGAAAGCCATACACGCCTTTTTGACTCTGAACTCAATGTTAGGAGTCCAGGAGAGCTTGGAATCAAGAATTAGTCCCACATACTTTACCTGATCCGTTACATTGATTTCAGAGTCTAAAAGATGTAATGGGCGAATACCATTACGGTTACGTTTTTCCGTGAAAAGTACAATAGATGTTTTATTCGGACACCAACTTTCGACTGCCTGAAGAGCGTTTTGCATCAGGTTGAATAAAGTAGTAATACACAAACCGACTATCAATATTAGATAGTCGTCGGCAAATCCATAGGTAGAAAAACCGCCATTATTGAGTAATCTCAATAGCGTATCTGCAACGAGGTTCCACAAAAGTGGAGATAATACTCCCCCTTGGGGACAGCCACAGACACTTAATTTCCTAATCGCTGCTTGACGTAATGTCGAGTAGAGATGTCGGTTTTTAGGCATCTGGTGAATCCATTTGGTAATAATATTAGGTAGCCCATGACAACGTGCGGCTTCCAATATTGCATCGAAAGACACGTTGTCGAAAGCACCTTCAATATCTAAGAAAGCACCCAAGCACGATTGCTTTTGAGCAAATGCTTTTTCGATGTCGTAGACCATCTTGTGTAGAAGAGTCACGGTGGACTTTCCAGATTGGTAAGCATGTTGATTAACATGAAGAGGCATGTTTGCCAAACAGTCATCACGAATGTGATGATCGATAATGCGTTCTAAGCATTTCAGAAGAAATGAGGTCAGACTGATGGGTCTTAAACTCTTTGCTTCTTCATACGAAGCACGTCCTCCTTTTGGGATAAACTTTACAGTGACATCCCGCCAGGATATGGGAATATACCCAGTAGCAAAACTGCATACTAAAAGTTTTTTCAAAACATGTTTGATATGCTCAAATCCCATCTGAAGAAGAACGGGATATATCCCATCTTCCACTGGAGATTTGTGAGGAGCAAAACTATTAGGAGCTCATTGAATCGATTCAGTAGTTATGATTCTACGAGCCTGAGCCCAAGACCCATAACTGCATGAAAAGACATCAGGAACATCCGAAGATGCTATATCTACACATCCAGGGAAGTGTGTACCCAATAAGTGCTCTAACGCTACTTCGTCAGAAGAAGTGTAGTCACCATTTGGCTTGCGAATTTCGCCAACTTGGAAATCCTTGGATCTCGCAAGAATTTTATTCAATCGAGTGGCTTCACTCAAATTGGAAACATTAGCACAAAGTTTTTTCCAGCCGAATCGTTCAGCAGATCGTAGAGCCTTCTTACGTAAGCTTTGCGAGCCAACTTGAAAGAATCCGTCCCTGCTGAATGGATTCTGTTCCAACTCCTTCTACACTGCTTCTTGAGCTTAGCCAAATCGGAATTCCACCACGGGGTTCCTCTTGAGGTTTTCACAGAACGGAAGGGGGGAAGCTTCTTCAAAAGCTTCCACTATATGCAACGTTGTAGTATCAACGGCATCAAGGTCTGCGAAGAAACATTCAACTGATCAAAATAGATGAAGCGATGGTCAGATATGGATTGCGCATCTGACACATGCCAATTCGTCAACTCGTGACTGATTCTGTTGGAGCAGAGAGTTATGTCTAATACTTCTGCTCTATTAGATACCATAAAGGTTGGGCGATTGCCTATGTTAAGTAAACCAAGTTCGGTACTACTTAAGTATTCCATCAAGCTGGAGCCTCTCAGAATCACTACCAACAATTAGCGGAAGGCCTTTTGACGTGCAATAACTGACAACTTGTTTGAAAGCATCCGTAGGGGATGGTTCATCATGTGGTAAATAAACGGAACAATAGACTTATTTCCTGACGGGGATCCGCCAGTTGCATCAATTGTGACAGCACATACATCTCTGGTTGTTAGCTCAGAGATAAGTGTAGCAACGATAGCGTTGTTAACAAGTACACATGCACGCGGCATTGATCGAGAGTTTGTCATTTCATTACTGAAAGCAGAAAAACCCGGGTTCACTAGGTTACCTTTGAGACACGAATGTCACTTTAGTGGTAAAGTGTCACTAATAAAGTATAAAAAAACTAGGTTACCTAGGTAAAAGCTACCCTTGCGAAAATAGGGTTCCTGCGCCAAAGCCACTTGGGATTTGTCATTTTGCATAAGTCTACAAAGATTAATCGTTGCTGTTCTTTTGTGCTGAAGATTGATTTGAGTATCCTAACTGTAGCCATTGCGAACTATGATAATACGCTTCACAACTTCAACATTTATGTGAACAGCAACGATGAAACCAAGTCGGTATCGTATCAAGAACGTCAAAGACGAAACACAGAGTACACTGTGAAAAACGCATAAAGCGAATCCATATAAGTGACAATTAGATGAAAAACTAAATAAAAACATACTCATAATCCCACCCTTATTTAACTTCAAGTTGAGATTGAATAAGAGTAGCTGATTATTCCGGAGAAGCAAAAAGTCAACTACGCTATAGCTCCGGTTAGCGAAATAAGGGTTCAATACTGTGAAGGGTGCCCTGGTGATTCACAGGCTCCGTTAGCGGTTAGGTTCTTTTTAGACCCCCCTAACCATTCATTCATAGGCACGGTAAGCATAAAGCCGCATCACACCAAGAATTAGGGGTCACCTGTATGGTGGACTTTTACCACTGGAACAGGCAATCCGTAGCGTTATTCTTAGCCAGATAACTGGCTGCCGACACCACACAGCTATCTTGGCTGTTCGGGGAGAGAAGTTGACATTGACTTTATGTCAACTCTCAATGTGGCCGAACAGCCGCGGTGGTCTACTGGGTTCGATTCTAGGCTAGTCCCTCTCTTACTTTGTATTTCTATCTAAGTTTTTTTTTGTGTTTCACGTTCTACCAAAAGGATTCCTACCGTTATAGCCTTCCGCACTAACAATTCCAAAACTCTCCGTGACATCTATGACAGGTCGTTAATTTCTTAAATAAGTGTTTAGAGTCCAACTTACCATCCTTCCCCTTCCTCAGTATTCGCAAAGACGTGGCCAGGACTGATCGCGATTATTGGAGAGTGTATTGCTTCCATCTAAGAGATAGTGATTAGTCCCAAATCGATTCTATGGCAACGAATGAAAGTGATGTTGCTCTCATGTAATAGTCTAGGCTTGTACCCCTACGAATTTGTGCGAATTGCTTTATGCTAAGGACAAAAGTTTGCAAATATTTTTTAGTATTTATACCTTTGGAAAATAAGTCTTTGATATATTTTAGCAGGATAAGAGAAATACTCCTGATAGAATCTAAGTTTCAGTGCCAGTTTAGGCACACCACTGATACGGGCGGTGACACAACTGGCATTTTTGTTGATTCAGCTTTGCTGCGTCGCAGCATGGGTGAAAAAAATAAAAATGACAGTTGTGCGTTGCTTCCGTATCGAGTGGTGTGCCCCCGAAAACGCGAGCACTTTGAAACTTGGACTCTGTCAGGAGTGACCTTAACGATCATTCAGTAATTTGCGTTCGATCATTTAGTAGTTTATCAATAACACATTCCATGTATGGTTGACTTCTAGTGCGAAGGTTTTTCTACAACTTCGCCTAATGGTTCGTTATTAGAATTCAACTAATAACGGAGTTAGAGCGCTAGTTGCAGTAACTTAAACTAAATTATTGGAATTTTTGTTATCATTTAGTCTAAGTTACTGAAACTATAGCTATAATTCCTTTACTAGTGGAATTAAAACAACGAACCATTAGGAAGAGTTGTAGAAAAACCTTCGCACTAGAAGTCCACCGTACAACATAATTTGAAATTCAGCTTCTGGAAGGTGTTATTGATAAACTACTATAGGATCGAACGCAAATTACTGAATGATCGTTAACATCCTTGTTTTAGTGTATTCACAAATACATGTATCTAATTCAAACTGATTTATTTTACAACTCTATATTAAAAACAAAACTTTCAAGAGCTGGAGTACTACAAAACAGGCTTTTTTCAAATGCACTATCAGCCACTATGCGTATTCATTCTCCATTGGGCACATTTTGCGATCATGCATCAACTCATTTCGCGCAATCAATTCACATCAATCATACACACGCGGAAATTAGATCACGAAGAGCCATAGTTGTTCAGCAAATATCTAATCCAATTTACCCCTCGCAGAAACATAATCGAAGGTCACCGTGCCACCTAATGCCGATGTTGTCTAGCAATTTATATCGAAGGAAAAAAAACTGATTCAAATTTCCTTTTGCACTGTCAATGGATATCGTTGCAAAATAGAATTATGACGACGGTCACAATTGGGGATGGGGAGAAATAGTAAACAAGTCGCTCGCAGCTGTATCTCTGCAAATCAGTTTTCCCTCTACACTGTGATGCCCTGCTATAGTGCAACACTCGATGGTGTCTTGTCGATAATCCACTTGCATACATATGAATGTGTTTGGCTGATATTCCGTGATTCTTTGAGCTGATTGATACGTTATTTTGCACTTTGGAGAAGGAAATTAAATGACTGGGTTGCAGTGAGCCACGATGCAACGCCATCAATATCGGTTTCGTTTGTGAAAAAGATTTGCCTGCCCTCTTCGTTCGAGCTGATAGATTGGAACGGATACACAACACATGTATGCATGCAGTTCGTTCTATTTATTTTTGTACATTCCATTTGAAACGGAAACGTGGGAGTCCGACCATGGTTGGAAGAAAAGTGTGGCCTTTTCCGATCCTTTCTAGTTTTATGGATGCATGGCATTTGCTGCAGCATGATAAATAATTTTATATTGTTTTTTCGTTGATACCAACACGTATGACTTCATAGAAGTCCTGGGGGAAAAAATCAAAGTTCTCATAAATAAAAAAAAATAACCTGCGACTTTTATCTTTGCAAACCCGATAAGATTTTTTTCATTATAACCTTCATGTACCAACCTAGTGCGGACTTACGGGTTTGGCTTATTGCTTATTCTTAACTAAACCTTAACTTTATCGTATTCAACTTAGATCTGTCAATAATAGTTCGAGTGATAAAGCTCCGAACGATGTATTTTAGGCAGATATCCCCAACAAAAAGCCCAAATGCAACAAAAACACATTCGCCTCGATGTAGTGTGTGGAGACTCACGCCCGCCCGAATGAGTCGACTATTCGGCTGGTTGTTGCTGCGAGCCTGCAGTGCAATTTTATTGACAAAGCCTTCACAGTCGAGGGCCTTGTTTGGTATACTTTTTTTTGACTTGGCGAATGGCCGACGAATGCTCATGAAAGACCTACTGCAACGACCAACGACGATGGATGATGTCACGTGACGGTTGTTTCTGAATACGTACACGTAAAATTAAATCAATATTAACACTATCCCAGTAGTGAAGTTCGAGAACGATGGCATAAATAGTTTTGAGGCGGCTGTTTTTGCGCACGCTTCTGCTCTATTGCACTGCACTATGGTCCAGGATTCAGATTTACGCGGAAAGATGCATTTTACGCCAAAACTATATTTTTTAGAAAAAACTGTTGTTCTACAAAATTGTTCGAAATAGTAAGGCCATCATTATGGTTCTACCAAAAAATAGAGTGGCCCATAATATAAAAAAATAAGAAAATGTAATTTTATTTCTCGGAATACTGACATGTTATGTTCTACAAAGTTGTAGCGCAGCTTATTCCAAAAAAATGTGATTTGTTTTTCTGTTGCTTTTGAGTTGACTGATTTAGAGCAATTTTACCTACTTGGATTAGGGTGTCCCTTAAAAAACAGTATTTTTGATCTACTTTTTTTTGTTTTACATTTCTCGAAAAAGTCGTCTTCAGGTGACTTTTAGAGCTCAAAAAATGCAACTTTTGATGGGTAAATACGCTCAATATCTTTTTCCGATCAAAAGTTATAATCGTTTTTCTGTCAAAATTACATTTTTTCATAAGTTGATATCTCCGGTTAGGGCAGACCAAAAAAATATATTCTAACGGCATCTCAAAGAGAAATTAATATTCTTTATTATGTCAAAAAATTGGGAATATGTTATTTTTTATCTCAAGTTTCACCATTTTTACTAAAATCATGTTTTTTCAAATAAATTGATATAACTCGACAACGGAAGAAGATACAGACGATATTCTTATAGCAAAACACGCGTTTTGAAAAGCCTCAAAAGTTTTCAGAAGGTGACATCCGTGAGAAATGAAAAATGAAATGAGCCGATCATAAATATTCTTTTTTGGGGGACACCCTAATCCTGGTAAGTAAAATTACTCTAAACAAGTGAGCTTGAGAGCTACATAAAAAGTTTATATAGCAAAGTTGATGGGAAAAAGCTGCGCTACAACTTTGTAGAACATTTTATGTCAATTTTCCGTAAAATAAAAAAAAATAAAATTTCACATTTTTATAAAATGGCCCACCCTATTTTTCAGTAACTTTATAATAAAGGCCCAAGTATTCAGAACAACTTTGTAGAACATATTTTGTTTCTTAAAAGTATGCTTCAGACCGAAAATGCATCTTTTCTCGTAAATCTTGCAATACGATGATAATGATAAAATTTATAAAAAGTGTTTAAGCTGTAGATTTTTTATTTTCCATTTCTCACGAATGTCATCTTCTGAAGACTTTTGGGGCTTTTCAAAACGCGTGTTTTGCTATAAGAATATCGTCTGTATCTTCTTCCGTTGTCGAGTTATATTAATTTATTTGAAAAAACATGATTTTAGTAAAATTGATAAAACTTGAGATAAAAAAATAACATATCCCCAATTTTTTGACATAATAAAGAATATTAATTTCTCTTTCAAATGCTGTGTTAATATATTTTTTTGGTCTGCCCTAACCGGAGATATCAACTTATGAAAAAAATGTAATTTTGACAGAAAAACGATTATAACTTTTGATCGGAAAAAGATATTGAGCGTATTTACCCATCAAAAGTTGCATTTTTTTGAGCTCTAAAAGTCACCTGAAGACGAGAGAGGTAAGAGAAATGTAAAACAAAAAAAGTAGATCAAAAATACAGTTTTTTTGAGGTACACCCTAATCCAATTAGGTAAAATTGCTCTAAATCAGCCAACTTAAGAGCTACAGAAAAAGTTTTTTTTAGCAAAATTGATTGGAATAAGCTACGCTACAACATTGTAGAACCTAACATGTCAATATTCTGAGAAATAAAAAAAATATTTTCTAATTTTTTGTATATGATGAGCCACCCTATTTTTTGGTAGAACCATAATGATGGCCTTACTATTTCGAACAATTTTGTAGAACAACAGTTTTTTTCTAAAAAATATAGTTTTGGCGTAAAATGCATCTTTCCGCGTAAATCTGAATCCTGGACCATAGTGTATTGGTTCTATTTATTGGTAAATTTATACACCGGTATCCTGGGCTGACAGTCAATACCGACCTGCAGGTACGATGTCGTGACGCTGCGTGATGGGCGAAAATTGCACTTTTGCATGCAAAGGCACACTGTATTGAAGTAAAATAGCAATATTGGCGGATTCACTGTTTTTGCGAGTGTTACTTATGTAGTAGTTATGTTGCCTTTTTTTGGTGTAAACTATGATATCGTGAATTATGAAAATCAATTCAAATGTCACAAACCATTGGATATCAAGAAAGGAGCCAATGACAGACACTGTTTTGTTGGAACAATTGGTTTTGATATTTGCAAGCAAGCATGTCTACTAAACTTGTTTGTACAAAGATTTTAAACTTAGCTTCTATTTTCAGGCAATGCATGTTGCCACTTTTTTTGTAATTTACTACAAAAATGGGTTACAGATAGATCGAATCTTTTGATACACACTCCACCCTCTATTTTCGTTCTTTATAGGGAGGGGAGACATAAAAAGAATATGACGTAAAAAGAGTTTATGCTTAATTCATTTAGCTTCGGACACTTTTAAATACGACACATAATCAAGCAATGCTAAGACCCAAAAAGGGTTATGTTATTTCACAGGTTCTTGGTCTTCCATCAGTTCCCTGGAGTTCAAGCTTTCAGGCCACTACGCGTACACCAACATTTATAGACTTTTTTATATGGTACATGCTCCCAGCTCCTAGTGATTTTTGATTCAAATTGTAAATGCCTTCAACATGCGTTCCATTCCAGGTAATCCAAGAATTCCAAGAATTGGAGTACAACTGGGTTTAACGTCAATATTTACTTGATACTTGATGGGCTACAGCTCTTCGATGAACCTACGCCGAATGGAGTATCCTTCTCCACTGGACTCGATCCTGGGCCAGTCGCTTTCAGTCGCCCTGAACAGTGAGCGCCCTCAAGTCCTCTTCAACTGCAAAAAGCCATCGTGTACACGGCCTTCCACGAAGCCTGCGGCCTCTTCCGGGTTCTCTACTAAATATCATCTTTGCTTGACGTTCTTCCGGCATACGAACAACGTGACCAGCCCACCGTAGTCTACCATGTTTAATAAGCTTAATAACACAGACAAACAGACATAACACATTGAACATTCACTCATCAAAATCATCGTCGTTTGAACACTAACGACATCTATCGAATTCAGTTAGTTGGGCAAATTACGAACCAGATGGCGGTAGTGAGCAAACGTCAAACTAGAGCAAATCCAATGTGCGCGCCACGAGTAATGATTGGCCAACTAATAACTATTTGAATTCACCAGTAAATCAGTGAGCGATGGAAATTTGACGAGTGTTATGTCTGTTTGTCTGTGTTAATAATATCCAGCCCTTTATACACCTGGTACAATTCGTGATTCATGCGGCGCCGCCAGATACTGTTCTCCTGTTTCCCGCCGAGTATTGTCCGCAGCACCTTACGCTCAAACACTCCAAAAGCTCTCCGATCAGCCTCCTTTAACGTCCATGTTTCATGACCGTATAAAGCCACCGGAAGAATCAGAGTAGTATACAGCACGAGTTTTGTTTTCGTTTACAGCCTATGGGACTTATGGTTACGAAGTCCGTAATAAGTCCTATTTGCAGCTGCAATACGCCTTTTCACCTGGCGGGTAACATCATTATCGTATGTCACTAATGTTCCAAGATACACAAATTCTTCTACCACTTCAAATTTTTTGCCATCCAGCACCATTTCGCTACCACCACCACTAATGCACCCACGTTGCACATAGGGGTATTTCGTCATTCTAGCCGGAATAAAGTTAAATTTTCAAAATTGTCCTAGAGCAGTCTAAATATGTCTCAAACTTCTCTGAATAGTAGACGAGCCACTCCTAGTACTAGGTTTCCTATTTAGATTTAAAGTTTTACCACTACACTTCTAGAAAGTTAGAGGTTTTTCGTTGAGGAAATTAACGGTTTTCTCTGTTGAATTTGATTACGTTCGGTATGTTTTATTGTGGTCAAATATTTTTCACAGTAATCCACAGATCAGTACATACCATGAAAAAGTAGACAAAATAGTATTATGTTAACGTGTTTTTCACAAAAATAAATGATTCTGAACAGAAATACAAAAGAGTAATTCGAAGTCTATTTTCGAGCTAAAACTAGTTAATGTTCTTCATATTTTCAATAAGCATAAAACACTTATTCGATGATATTCGGTAATATTTCAGTATAGAGAGGACGCATTTATGTCTATATTTTAGAATCCCGAAGAAAAATCTTGCGCAAATTTGCGCCATTTTGAAAGCGGATGTTTTTAGTTTGGTACTGTATTTAAGGCATTTATGACCTACATCATACATTCAACATCCCTATGAAAAGAGGAAGAGTCATAGAGCAATTTCCATGACACCATCTTTTAGCTATATGTTTCCCCTTGCAAACACATAGAGTTGAACTGATTTGGGTAGAAGCGATGACGAGAACGAATTAATTGAAATTATCAATGTTTTTCAGGGTTTTAAAGGGTAAAGCACATGGGTCAAAAAGTGAAAATTAAGAAAACTGATATTTCAGCTAAATTATCATCACAGTATCATAAAATAAGGTGAAATATAGCAGTTTGAGAGATAAAATAATTTATTCCGGCTAGATTGCGAAAATACCCCTATGTGCGTTGATTGCCAGCGACCATATACTTTGTTTTGCTGGTATTGATCGTGAGTCCAATCCTAGCTGTCTCCCTCTTAAAAGGCACAAAAGCCTCTTCCACGGCACGGCGATCAATCCCAATAATATCGATATCGTCCGCACTGCCCTTCTACGCATAGTTGTCCCATGTTAGTTTTTGTGGATTTCGACTGTTTACCATAGAGCAATTCATTTTGATGTATACTTTTAGAAAACTCTAACAGATTTCGAATTTTGTTCGGAAAATCATTGAAAACAACATCAAGTCTATTTGTCCCATTGCTTAATTTCTACGCATATTAGTCTCGCGGTGATTAAATTCATCATTATGACGGATTCTGTTATTTTATGAAGCAACACAATTGAAATAGCATTTTCTGTTTAGATCTTGCAATCTTAGCCTGTTGCACTGGTTTAATGGGGGTAATTTGTAAATACTCATTCTAAGCGACATAATCACTTCAACCACGTGGCAGGTTCACTTCCATAGATAAAGCATGTGGAGATACAGTTACCTGCATAATAAAAAGCCCACTAGCCGTTTTTCATACAAAATGATCAACTTTGGAGATCTAGATCTCGATTGCGTGTGAACGAATTTCGCTGAAAATTTGACCAGAGCTCAGATATAACTTGAATTTTACCACACCTGAATTTCGACCATATTGATTCATAGGGTAAAAAATTATCGCGGTAATACCAAAACGATTTTTTTTGGCAAAAAATTGATTTTATAATATCTTGAAAACTACAACTCTTAGTGTACAAGTATATTCCGCAAACTTTTTTGTATTGCCAAAATACGCGTTTTTGCTGAATAAGTCATCAGTTTACAACCTATAGAATTCAAGATATTTAAAAAATAAATTTTTGCCAAAAAATTCATTTTGGTATTACCGCAATAATTTTTTACCCTATGAATCAATATGGTCGAAATTCAGGTGTGGTAAAATTCAAGTTATATCTGAGCTCTGGTCAAATTTTCAGCAAAATTGGTTCACACGCAATCGAGATCTAGATCTTCAAAGTTGACCATTTTGTATGAAAAACGGCTAGTGGGCTTTTTATTATGCCGGTCACTGTATATGTCAATCGCAGTAATCATTCACGAAATCATGGTATGAGCGTTGCTAATATGCGTAGAAACCATAAAACAAGTGCTCTATTTCTCGGCATAACTGTCCCGCCAAACAATTTTCATGATCGTTGTCGCAAATTCAATTTGTGAGTGAAAAATAAGAATGATTTCAATAAAATTAAGTCTTTTGAATGGCTCTGTGATGTAATAATCTTATATTGTATTATGGTTATACGCCAGCAATGAAAATTAGTGTTTAATTTGAAATGTAATTTTCTCATTTGTCGTTTTTTGAATTTGGTACAAGTATGCGTAGAACGGCAGCGCAAATCCCAGGAGCATATGCGATTTTGTGATAATGGTACCGCTTCTTTGCACACCAGCTTTCCTAATCGCTTCCTCGAGCGCTATATTGAACAGTAGATTCGAGAGTGCATCACCCTGCTTTAATCCATCTAAGGTAACACATGACGTCGATATTTCATCCGCAACTCTTACACTTGATTTCGATCCGTGCAACGTTATACGAATCAGCCGTATCAGTTTCACCGGAAAACCATGTTCAAGCATAATTTGCCATAATTCATTCTGTTTCAAAAAAATTGTACGCCGCCTTGAAATCAATAAACAGATGATGTGTCTGCAATTTGTACTCCCGGAATTTATCAAGGATTTGTCTCAGGGTAAACATTTGATCCGTCGTTGATAGGCCCTCACGAAAAGCTGCTTGGTATTCGCCGACGAAGGACTCTTCAAGCGGTCGCAATCTGTTGAACAGAATACGGGACATAATTTTGTACGCGGAATTGAGGAGGGTTATTCCTCGGTAATTGGCGCACTCCAGTCTGTGCCCTTTCTTAAAGAAAGGGCAAATGAGGCCATCCACCAGTTAGCAGGCATTTCCTCGTCTTCCCATATTTTCGACATAATATGGTGCAGAACTTCATAAAGCTGCTCACTGCCATGTTTGAGAAGTTCAGCCGGGAGCTGGTCCTTCCCCGCAGCCTTATTGTTTTTAAGCGCTTTAACAGCTTTTTTAACCTCATCTAGAGTAGGCGACTCCACAGCT
Organism: Armigeres subalbatus; assembly: GCF_024139115.2. NCBI lineage: Eukaryota > Metazoa > Arthropoda > Insecta > Diptera > Culicidae > Armigeres > Armigeres subalbatus. The sequence continues at coordinate 354,679,172 of NC_085140.1, read as the reverse complement.
TGTCCATCGTCGCTAATATTTATTCTGCTCACCGGTGCACCGTCACTTCCACTATTCAACAAAGTCTCGAAGTGTTGCTTCCACCTGGCAGCCACTTCGGTTTTGTCTGTCAGCAAATTCCCTTATTGGTCGTTGCACATGACGGGAGATGGCGCTGTCTTTCTCCGCACGCCATTGACAGACTCATAGAACCTCCACATGTCGTTTTTTCCTGCGCCTCGCTAATCACTTGTTCTTCATATTCTTTCTTCTTCCTGCGGTGGGCTCGGCTGCTCTTGCTTCCTTGTATCGATCTCTATTCGATCGGGTACCCAACACAAACATCCGGCTTCTGGCAACGTTCTTCAATCTGTCACTTTCTGACACTCCACATCGAATCAACCCGTCCTGGGTCACCTCTGTGCAATGCCTACCACTTCTCGTGCTGTTGTGCTCACCTCTCCATGGATCGACTCCCATAGATCGTTGATGTTGTCGCTAACGTTGATTGCACTTATCCGTTCGTCGAGCTTCTGGCGGTACTCAGCCGATACTCCTTCCGCCGACAATCGCTGGATATTGTAACGCATCGTTCGCTGTAATCTTTAGTTGACAACCGTGATCGAATTTTACTGACAACGAGGTAGTGACCAGAGTCAATGTTCGGACCTCTAAATGCCCGTACATCGATAACATCCGAGAAATGGCGCCCATCCACCAGATCATGGTCTATCTGGTTAACGTTAATACGCGTAACGAAAAATCTATTTGCTTATTTTCGAAATGAAATATGCTTTCAGTAATCCTTTGAATCAAATAGGTGTTCAATGACTATGCGTGTAGATCTTAAATCATGTGATCCAGAAAATTATTGTACGACTTGGAACGAAACATTTGCTGAAGGGGTTATGCAATTTGGCTCTTTGAATCAAAAAGGGCATAAACCATTCTTCAAAGAGACAAATAGCCCTTGATTACGCATGTCGATCTTAAGGCCTATACTCCAGAGAAGTCGTGGATGATCTGGAATGAAACAGTTGTTGATGGCGTATCCTATTTGTTTTTATGAATCAAAAGCTCATGAACCAATTTACTAAGATTACCAGCCCTTTTGGTAATGCGTGTAGAGTGTAGACTTTAAGGCCTATACTGCCCTAACCGCAAGTCAGACTTATCTGTATATGGATGCCATATCCAGATAAGTCTGACTTGCGGTTAGCGGCAGTATACTCCAGGGAGTTAAAACGGAACAGTTATTAAAGGCGTGTTCAATTTGATTACATGGATTAGGAAGGGCTTGAACCATTTTTTTTCAAAAGTGATAACAGGTATTGAGCTCTCAGTGGCTCCAGCTGCGGGCATTCGCATATCATGTGCTCAACGTTATTTTTTTACGTTGCAGGTTTCGCAGATTTTCCGGGCATCCAGAAAAGTTAAGGGAGATCCTAGAGTGGGCAGTTCGTAGACGTGATAGTACCTTTTGTTCTCTCCAGTCGGATCTATCTTTCCAGCTTTCAGTTGTTCCTTTGACTTTTCTCAGGAAGAAGGATCGATTTATTCTCCACTCTTCTGCCCAAGCCTTGCCCAAGAGAAATCCTCTTTTTATTCAGTGTTTCCCGTGACAATGAGGTAATTACTTGATCGGCCAAGATTTGCCAATACATCAGCTTCTTCGTTGCCATGGATGTCAGCATGACCGGGAACCCACATAAAGGTGATCCTGTTCAGTATTTCGAGCTCCTGGATGGCCTGGACCCACGGGTGTTGGGATTCTAAGGCTAGCAAGACGCTTGCTGAGTCGGTGGCAATCAGGATTGGTTGGTTACTTGGCTTTGATGCCGCGGTTGAAAGTGCTGCTGCCTCTGCTGAGAAAACGGAGCACTGATCGGCTAGTCTTGTGTGGATTTGCATGTCAGGACCGAAGGCACCGATTCCTACTGAACCATGGGCTTTTGAGCCATCTGAATATCGGATTTCGGTGGTTTGATACTCAGTCCGTATCCGTTATGAAGAAACCGCTTTAGCCTGCGTAGGATTGGTTCCTCTCCGAAGTTGTGCCTTTATTAATCCAAAAATTTTTCAATACTGAACAATTGAAAATGACAAAAAAAATAGTCAAAGTGTCAAAGCCCCAAAATTATTTTCATTTCAACAAAAATCATTTTAAAAAATGTTAAAAGATAAATGCGATTTCCCGTGCTATAACACTTAAGATCTGAGCAGAATGGATACGTTTGCGTGCGTTTCGACAGTTTTACCATGGGAAAACTGTTAAAACGTACGCAAACGTATCTATTCTGCTCAGCTCTTTATTCATAAACATAAGTGATAGAAAATCTACGGATAAGAATATCAAGAATCTCAACAGATAAAGGTGTTTGGTGCATGAGAATAAATGTCAAATCTTATCAATTCACAGTTATTTTGATCGAAAATGATTTAAATGACGCTAAGAGTAGCCTCACGCCTCGAGAATCTTGTCCACTGATTTTGTTCCCATGTACTTCCAAAAAGGTGGAACTCATGCAATTTTGTCGCGGAAAGTAAAACAAATCTTGGCTAATTTATAGGCTGATTTACAGCTCGGACTATCGGAGATTTCCGTCGGATTATATTTTGTATTGTATAGACCGAAATTTCTTCAACGGAATCCCATAAATCCCGCTCATACATATGCAAGTGAAACTCGCAGATAACCTGCTGATCTGTAAACTAGCCGTAAAGTACATGAAAACCGAAATCCCTCGATTTTAAACTGCCTCAAACTCGATCTTGTTCAGCTATTGTGTAAATATTTTTTCAATATCGGCATCAATTTTAAAATATTCAGAATTATTCAGAGGACTTTGAATGATTCTCAATGTTTCGAAAAGAATCAATCAGGCCGAGCACAGAGAGACATCGTTTGCCGTATCGGATTGACCGCGGGAAAATGTTGTAGAACCATCGTTCAACACAGTTAAATCAAATTCGTTGGCTAGGCTGATGATGGTGGATCCTCTTGCATTATTGCATCGGCTGCCCCGATCTGAGGTCTGAGTTAATTTCAATTTGTGTGACGGTAAGTTCTGTACATGTTCCGATAGCTACCGAGTAGTAAATGTTGGTTCCGGTTTTCGTATGCCAACGAAACTTCTGACTGATCGTCGTACCCATGGTCGCTGGAGTGACCCTGTGAATTCCTTGCAATGCTGGTACTTGTGTACCAGTATCTCCAGGTCTGGAAGGTTATGGAAGAACCCATTGATGTTCCATTAGATGGCAAAAACAGTCTTGCGATTTTCTATCGGATGGTGGAGAGTATCATCGTGCGTACACTGTTTGTCGGTAAACCCCGGCAGGGCTCCACCGAGCGCAGGTCCAAGTTTTTGGTCCACCACTGGCAGAGGTGAGGGAGCTACAACTTGGATCGTTAATAGACTCACCGAAAGCTTCCGAATGAACATAAATTTAAATATTTTCAAGAGCCTCGTGCAAATAGTGGCCCGACCTCAGCGAGAATTACTCAGACATCGAATCATTTTTCAGCGATGTTCTATTGGAACTCTTGGGCAGCAGTAGTCATTATTATGACCGGGTGATTTTTAAATTTTTGAACTGTCACTTTTAAAATTAAATCGCCAAAAGTGACGGACTCTAAATCATTTGCAGAAATATTCCTCAAGCGACAGAGTTTCGAAATTGTGATTAATTGTCCAAGAGAAATCAAAATAGATTTTTTTTTTCATTTCGACGCGACCGTATTTATTAAAGCCTCAATTGTATACTTGGTTTATTATTCCTAATTCTCTACAACAACCTTATTGTCAATCTATTATAGACGAATTTATAAGTTTTTTCTGATTAACCTTATTGAGAATAAGGACGATAAATAGTATTTTCTGCAACCAACCGATATCGTTTGTGACAGAATGGAAATTGTGGACAATCTGTTTGTGATTTGCCGCAATGCTATTTTACGTTATTACTATACGTTACCTAATACGGAGCATACCCTCCCTATCTTCACACTTAATCACAAAATATCAAACCTTTACACTTCCTCTCTTGTGCTACGCCTTTTATAGACGGTCACTAATATAAAGTGGCCAAAACGCCATTTTTAATTACCAGTCAGCTTAACTTAATTATTGTAACCACGTCAACCGAAAAGCCACACTATTACCGTTAACGCAGTATGCTTTTAACTCACACAGCAAAACCACAAAGCGAAAAACCGCTAAAACATGTACATCCTGACTAGTACTGCATCGAACAATAATGAATCACAAATCATAAAACCAAAATCTTCTTGCGGATAAAACCGTCCCGCAAAACGAGTTGTACTCATCATAACCGGGGGAAGAAAAAAATATGACTCCTGTGTGGTTAACCGGACCCGTTGCCCCCCACCAGTGAACCATCTGCGCTAGATGCTAGGGTAGTGTCCGATGGTGGAACTTAATAGCAAACTCAAAGCAAACCAGGACAGCGCACTGGTCACCGAGCAACATTATTCAACCACTAAATACACATGCAAAAGTGGGGAAAAATCCTTGCTTCAGCATCACTATAAATTGTGTGCCCTTTTGCCTGTACGTTCATCCATCCTCTGTCAGACCGGCCGACGGGAGCCTTTCTTCCCTTTGGGTTCTCTTGGGAACCTTGTATGTGTGTATGCCGGAAGAAGAAATCAAATTTTCTAGCAAAAGGCGAAAAGAAATCAAATCTTCTTTTTCTTTCATAGTTCCATGGCTCTACCTACAATCCAACTGGAACTTAGCTTGCTTTTCAACATAAAAATTGCATTTCCATAGTTAATAATTGAAAACTTTCCTATCCCGAATCGTCGTAGACATGACCAAAAATCGAGCTCGCCATGTACGGATTGGCAACCCTACGCATATTCCCACACGTCTCTATAGAGGCGGTTAGCATGAACAAATCATTTTCAGCTCCGAGACTACCGGACGATTTACGATATTTTATAAAAAATAATTAAATTTCATAGCCTTTCCCTTCTTTGGATTTTGTCTTCGCTTATTTGAGTCACACTTAGAAGCAACAATATGGCACTGGACGAAGCTGAAAAATGTTTAGTTTTGATTTCTCATAAATAAGTAAGGTACTATGTCAAATTCCACAGAATGTTGGATTAGATTAGGTCTAGATCATTTAGAGCAGTGGTTCTCAACCTTTCTTCTTGAGAGACAGTCTTTCAAACTTTTACATTCATTGAGGTACCCCATATTTTTACGCAATGAATGAAAATAAGCACAACTCATGAAACATATGAGAAATGGACCTGAAAACTATCGAGATATATGCTGCCCATGATCGCTTATTTGTCCCATATGCATAGGAAGCTCAGCAAAGATGGGACTGATATACGATCATAGGCAGTATGGCTCTCCAAAATCTTGAGTATTTTTTTTTGTTATTCCGTAAAACTTTCAATTCATATTTTGTTTATACATCGATTATTCTATAGGACCTTTGGAGTTTACTTTCAGCAGGCTCGGAGCCTGAAAGTAAACTTCAGTATTTTGAATGAACGTTTCTAATCCTCTTGAAAGCAAAAAGAAGAATTCTGAGTCTCTTGAAGGAAATCTTACGAGCCTTTTGAAAGGAAGCGTCCGAAACTCTTGAAAGAAGAATTTCAAGCTTGTTGAACGAAGACTTCCAAGTTTATTGTAAGAAGTTCCGAGCCTCGTGGAATGAGGCTTCCGAGCTTCATAAAAGGAGGCTTCCGAGCCTCTTGAAAAAGGCTTCCCAGCCTCTTGGAACGAGGCTTCCGAGCCTCTTGGAATTAGGGTTCCTAGTACCGACCCCTTTCTTGTAGTACCGGTACTACGGTACTGAGAAGTCCAGTACCGGTAGTACCGGGAAAATACCGGTACTGGAGTATTTTTATTGTTGTCGATTTTTGAGCTTAATTTTCTCTTTTCGTTCAACGTATTGAATCGATAACAAAACAAGAGTTTTCTTCTGACTAAGATATGGGTCTAGCTTTTCAACATTTGGATATTTTTCCGAATATTCCTGCAATTTTTTGCAGTACACTCAACTGTATTTTTAATTCATTGTATCTTAGAAACTGTCTGTAAATGTTATACATATTTTACGTTTTAACAGCTTATCACCTGATGAAGGAATAACGTTACGTTCCTTAAACAAATACAGCACAATAAATTGGACATCCATCAAGCAAACTGGTTAACAAATTGATCAACGGGGAAAACATTTAAACATTGGAACCAAGGTGTTTATATCATCGTTGGCACTTTCATAATCCAATATTCTTCAAATAGTTTCAGACAGCATCCAAGAATAAATTTACCAAACTTTTAGCAAATCGATTCAAATAAGTTTAGTTTTCTGGATTAATTTTGAATTTATTCGGGGCTGAAATCTAAAACTTCCTTAAACATAATCGTTTCAGCTTAATGCAGTTTTGAAATTTTTGTGATAAAATGTATTTCAAAGTTTCGGGTTGTGCATTATTAGATCCTCTACAAACATTGACTGATCTGTTACTGATTTTTATGTATATGACCAATTGGGGAGCATCAAGTGCTTTTTCTTGAGATCTCCCTCGAACATGAAGTATCAGAACTTTTTGGACAATAATATCTCGGTTCAAAATACATTTAAAACATATTTGTAACTTTCAGTATATAGTATCCTCTTTTTTCCTATTACAATTTTATCCAAAATCAAATTACATATTGAATTGTTTTCCTCAGAACCGTAAATACCGGTTTTCGTTGGTGTTCAGTACCGGTATTTTCGGTACTGGAGATCGCCGGTATTCCCGGTATTTTCGGTACCGATACTACCGGTACCACAACCCTACTTGGAAGGAAGCTTTTTTTATTGTCTTTATTAGGGACGGTTTCAGCCCAAGGCTGGCTCGTCTCCTGGAAGAAAGCTTTCGAAAAGGCTTCCGTGCTTCTTAGAAGAAAGCTTCCGAGCCTCTTGGAAGGAGGCTTCCGAGCCTCTTGGAAGGAGGCTTCCGAGCCTCTTGGAAGGAGGCTTCCGAGCCGCTTGGAAGGAGGCTTCCGAGCCTCTTGGAAGGAGGCTTCCGAGCCTCTTGGAAGGAGGCTTCTGAGCCTCTTGGAAGGAGGCTTCCAGGCCTCTTGGAAGGAGGCTTCTGAGCCTCTTGGAAGGAGGCCTGAGCCTCTTGGAAGGAGGCTTCCTGAGCCTCTTGGAAGGAGGCTTCCTGAGCCTCTTGGAAGGAGGCTTCCTGAGCCTCTTGGAAGGAGGCTTCTGAGCCTCTTGGAAGGAGGCTTCCAGGCCTCTTGGAAGGAGGCTTCCAGGCCTCTTGGAAGGAGGCTTCCAGGCCTCTTGGAAGGAGGCTCTGAGCCTCTTGGAAGGAGGCTCTGAGCCTCTTGGAAGGAGGCTTGAGCCTCTTGGAAGGAGGCTTCAGGCCTCTTGGAAGGAGGCTTCTGAGCCTCTTGGAAGGAGGCTTCTGAGCCTCTTGGAAGGAGGCTTCTGAGCCTCTTGGAAGGAGGCTCTGAGCCTCTTGGAGGAGGCTTCTGAGCCTCTTGGAAGGAGGCTTCTGAGCCTCTTGAAGGAGGCTTCTGAGCCTCTTGGAAGGAGGCTTCTGAGCCTCTTGAAGGAGGCTTCCTGAGCCTCTTGGAAGGAGGCTTCTGAGCCTCTTGGAAGGAGGCCTCCAGGCCTCTTGGAAGGAGGCCTCTGAGCCTCTTGGAAGGAGGCTTCGAGGCCTCTTGGAAGGAGGCTTCTGAGCCTCTTGGAGGAGGCTTGAGGCCTCTTGGAAGGAGGCTTCTGAGCCTCTTGGAAGGAGGCTTCGAGAGCCTCTTGGAAGGAGGCTTCCGAGCCTCTTGGAAGGAGGCTTCCGAGCCTCTTGGAAGGAGGCTTCTGAGCCTCTTGGAAGGAGGCTTCTGAGCCTCTTGGAAGGAGGCTTCTGAGCCTCTTGGAAGGAGGCTTCCGAGCCTCTTGGAAGGAGGCTTCCGAGCCTCTTGGAAGGAGGCTTCCGAGCCTCTTGAAAGGAGGCTTCCGAGCCATTTGAAAGGAGGCTTCCGAGCCTCTTGGAAGGAGGCTTCCGAGCCTCTTGGAAGGAGGCTTCCGAGCCTCTTGGAAGGAGGCTTCCGAGCCTCTTGAAAGGAGGCTTCCGAGCTTCATAAAATGAGGCTTCCAAGCCACTTGCAAAGAGGTTTTGACATTTTGAAGTTTAAGAAGACGACAAAGAAAAAAGAAGAATATGATAAATAAGAAGAATATGAAGAAGCTCAACTAGATTTACTGTAATCCCCGTAGTTGCTAGATGTGATTGGCTAAGAAACAACAAATATGCACAACTTACCAGAACAATATTCTATTTGGGAATTAGAAAGCCATTTTCGCTGTACATGTTTAGAAGTTTCATTAATTGAAGATCAATAACGATGCCGACCACTTTCTTACAGCCATTTTAGGGAAAGAAGAACATTTATTGTTACAAAAGACCGATAAATTAAAACAGTGGAAAAGACAGGCAAAGTGCCTACTTGCTTTTATCATACAAAATAAACATATTTGGAGTTCTGGATCTCGGTTCTCCGTGAGCCGATTTTGCTAAAAAAAATGTCCAGAGCTCAGATATAACTTGAATTTTGTGTGGTAAAACCAAAAATATTTGTTTTTTTTATATTGAATTTCAAATATCTTAAAAACTACATCTATTAGTAAATGTTTTTTTTTGTATTAATATACAACGAATAACGATAAAAGAAAGGCAAAAACAGTGCCGAATCGTAACAAGCCATCAAAACAAATTTATCAAATTTGTACACAAGTGTGCAAAAAACAAAATTGGATAGGCAGTCCAACCCGAAAAGTGATGATTCTTGCTTTGTTCTCGCTCATTTTGTGTTGGGGACCGCACAGCTCTGTAGAACTATATGAAATGCGCCATCAGAACCAGTACTCCCCGCGATTGGAGCTTTTATGAAGAAATTTATCATGAAGTATAGCGGTATAGCCTCCCGAATCGGTTCTATAGATTGCGAAAAAAGTCTCTCACGGTATACATATCGTATATGTATAAAGAAATGATAAGTGAGAGACTTCTTCATTCTCTTTTGGATTCCCTGGTCATCAGTCTAAAACCTACAGAATTCAAGATATTTGAAAAATGATTTTTTTGCAGCAAATAACTTTTTTGGTTTAACTTGCTTGAACCGCAAAATGTTTATCAGGTAAATCTATGTGGTCGAAACTTAGGTATGGTAAATTCCAAGTTGAATATTTTGTGTGCACTTCATTACGCCGCCACTGTATGTGTATTTAAAAACAGGTTAACCTTTTTCAGCGAGACATATATCCCGATATGATACACATTTGTCCACCACTGTATGGGACCTTAAACCCTGGACCGGACTACTGCACCGCAAGTACTGTACTACATTTTGCAAGCCACCCAACAAGTGTATTATTTTTGAAACCTACGAGAAGGCAACTCCTTGAGTCAAAGCGCACTAGATGTGTTTTTATCACTGTCATAGGGCGGGTACTATCTATTTTCGATGTTACAATAAGTTTGACATTGACTGGTTTGTCAACTTCATGGCACGTTTCGATCGGAAAATAAAGCATCTATGTATCAATTACTCCTCAATTGCGTGATTTGTGACAGGCGCCTAGCTAAAATTTGAACATTTAGTTGACCGAAGGATTTTCTTCGAGAATGATGATGAAAAAAGATAGGATATAGAACGGAAACTTGTCCGTAGGTATGATTGGGATTCTGGCAACAAACGATGATGGTTACATCATGGCAAAATCACTTCCTCTTGAATATGCGGTGGACTGGAGAAGGAAGAAGGAAAAAGTTAAAAATGCTAAGAATGACCAAAGAACTTTATTCTGAGCTGACCCCCTCTACGAGGGTGAAGATAGGGTTTGGTCAAAACAAAGAGTGGCTGACGACGATGCTAGCTGAAATCTAGGAAGCAGTCTGAGCAAGCTGAAGGGATAAAACTTTTTTTGCACATGCACAATTTTAATTAAGATACATGAAGGATCTTTGCAATGATGTGCCAGTATAAAGGGACTTGCATATTTTAGCGTCGACGTTGTTCTAGACATGTGGGACACAAGACACAACATCAGATGTTGCAGTGTGAGTCTTTTTTTGTTCTTGGTAACACGTATGCAGTATACTTACATCTACACATTATTGATGTTAGATGTGATAGATTGATCAAAATTGGATTTTACAGGAACCTATGGAATGCATTCTGGAATGATCTTTTTCATCTTCCGCAGCTTAGTGTTCATTCAGCACTATCTTGGAAATTTTTGGGTTGTAAGTTGTCTCGACTTTCCAAGGAATAAAAGTATCTTCGTGTTAGCCTCATGATATACGAATGCAAAAGTAGTAACTTGGCTTAGAAACCTCACAGTTTTATGAAAACTCATATGTGAATATGTACGTTATGTGGAAGATATTGATTTGGAAAATGTATTGGAGGTAACCACTTTCCCTTCGATGGGACTCGAACCCATGACCCTACAGTAGGGTCATCGGTTCGAGTCCCATCGAAGGGAAAGTGGTTACCTCCAATACATTTTCCAAATCAATATCTTCCACATAACGTACATATTCACATATGAGTTTTCATAACATTGTAAATTAACGTCCAAGTCGGGTGGTTTAATCCCCGGAAATAGGCAATTACCTTTGATTGAACCTCACAGTTAATAACTATGGAAGTGCCAAAGGAACACTAAGGTTGCGAGATGGCAATGTCCCAGTGGAAGATGTAATGCCAGACACCCGAATTCCATCCATAAACGCAATAATTGGTACATCTTCTTGTCCACTTCCATTTCGTGTTTGTCGTCGTGTTCTCTAACGACACGTTCAGCCACAGTGACATCTACTGCACTGCAAACGTATGTATCACATCATCGCTTTTAATACAGAGTACACCACCGACGAAATGGTGAAGTTCCTCGTATGACGGTACCGTTACCGTAAGGGTCATGTGCCACAGACTGACATGCGAAAGATCATAAACAGGAACATTCTTAAAAACGAGCATAAGGTGATCCAAAGGTGATGATAGACAACGATAGTGGTAGGGTAACGCACCTGGAAGCACACGCGTAGGACATACGTTTTCCAGCTCCGGATCTCCAGTTAATTTTCCCTTGATTCCCAGGTAGAAGGTGATTGGCCGGATGAAAAACATCAAACTCCATGTGATTTACCAACTAGCTTTAGTATTGATTAGCTTTGACTGACTACACATTTTTATGGTTGCTAATCCGTGATTGACCAGAAGCAGTGAAATTGCACAAAGAATCAGCATTCTCGGTGTGCACGTTTCAGTTACTTAAATACTCAAAAAATCGAGATAAATAAATAATAGAAAGAGAGAAGAAATATTAGTACGTGCTTTTTGAGATTTGAAGACCGTGTTTACCTCTGCGTCTCCACAAGAACCACAGGAAGGATTATAAATTAGTCGGTAGGCATCGTTGGATCTGGATTCTGGAATCACTGTGATAAGCAATGCGACCGTGTTATTTTTTTACACAATGATTTACTATGATTCGGCCGCATAAATAAGAATTATTGACGATACCAGATCGTTCGAAGTGTCGAGCATGAACACGCCTCACTCACAGGTAATGCATTTGCGACTTTTTGGACTACCAAATAATATAAAGTTTGCATAAATTGCGTTGAGAAGTAAAAAGTTATTAAAGTATTTACCTCATGGGGGCTTATTATACCGTCTTATCCTACATGATAGGAAGTGGCTTAAGAGAAGACAACGTAAGCCATCCACTACAAGTTTGACACCAGAAGGGAACTTTGGCTTCAGAGCCCCGTCATACATAAGAATCCATAGTACCGGGTCCAGTATTGAACCTTGAGGAACTCCTGCGGTAATAGGTACGCTTCTCTGACCGGCATCGGTCTCGTATAATAGTACACTGTTTTGGAAATAACTTTCCAAAATCCGGTACAGACCCACCGACAGGCTAATCCGGTGTAACGAGAGCTCGATGGCATCCCAGCTTGCACTGTTGAATGCGTTCTTCATAGCAAGTGTCACTAACGCACAGTATCGAATACCTCGCCGTTTCTGTTGGATCGCTATCTTGGCGGTCTTTGCCACCGAGTTAATAGCGTCTAACGTGGACTTACTCGTGCAAAAGCCTGATTGCTTGACAGGCCGTTCGTACCCTCTGAGTACGAGGTCAGCATGTTGAGGATGATCCTCTCTAGCACCTTGCCCGTCGTGTCTTTAAGGCATATTGGTCTATGGGTCGCCCGGCGGCTTCCCGGCCTTCGGCAACAACACCAGTTTCTGTCTTTTCCATCTTTCGGGGAATCTACACTCATCTAGGCATCTTTGCATAGCTAGCCTGAACATGTTCGGGTTCGCTATGATTGCTGCCTTGAGAGCGCTGTTCGGAACTCCATCAGGCCCTGGAGCTTTGTTCGTTACCAGGGATTTGGCCACCGCGAGTAACTCTTCGTTCGTCACCGGAGCCACCATTTCGGCCGCACCCATATTGCCTTGTGGTGCAGGAGGCCAGGGACTTGTGGCTCGGGACGGGAATAGTACCTCGATAATCCTCGCCAACCTATCCGGGGACCGTTCGGGGGTGAAGAGCTCCCTTTGGTCTTGGCCATCACTATCCTGTAGGCGTCACCCCACGGATTCGCGTTGGCTCCTTCGCATAGGTTGTCGAAACACGCTCTCTTACTGCTCTTGATGGCCTTGTTAAAGGCCAGTTTCGCAGCTCAAAACACTTCACGGCGGTCCGCTCTTTCATCCTCGGTGCGGGCACGTTGCATCCTTCGTCTAGCCTTGAGGCAGGTTGATCGAAGGGCCGCAATCTCGGGACTCCACCAGTATACCGGGCGTCTGCCATTTCTCGGCAGGGCTTTCCTCGGCATGGTGGCGTCACACGCGCGTGATAGGACAGCTACCAACGCATCCCCACGTAGACCTTCAGTGTTGGCTTCCATTCCCAGGGCCGCGGTGAAAGCTTCGCTGTCGGATTGATTGGTTCTCCACCCACGGACCTGACAGGGATCCCCAGACCTCGGATGTTGCACGCCATAGTTGATTTTAAAGCGAATTGCTAGATGATCCCCATGGGTGTAATCCTCGTCCACCCTCCTGACAAACGTTACGTCAATCCCTGACTCGACCCCGTTCCTTCTGAACGTTTTAGCTTCGCTAGCGCCTCGAGTAACGCTTGATGATTGGTCCCCTTCGATTGGTGCAGCGGCTGCCCCACTCCACTGCCCAAGCGTTAAAATCTCCTGCTATGACGACCGGCTTGCGACCCACTAGGTCAGACGATAGCCTATCTATCATCTGGTTGAACTGTTCTAATGGCCACCTTAGTGGGGCATAGCAGCTACAATAGAACACACCATTGATCTTAGCTATCGCGACACCATCAGCAGAGGAGTGTACCACCTCTTGGAACGGGTATCGTCTCGTCGTGCAAATAGCCGCCATCCTAGACCCGTCCGTCCGGGTCGGACAAGAGGGCGACATCGGTCCTCTACTCCAAGACCGATTGCCACAGCAGCTGCTGGGCAGTTGCACAATGGTTAAGATTCAGCTGTGTTACTTGCACGGCTTATTCTTATTGTTTTTCTCCTGTGGGACACGAAGACCCACCCATAACATGGTTACAGGCTTGCTTTTTGCTGGCGCAGATGAGGCACTTTGGTGCCTTATCACATTCATGCGCTTTGTGCCCTTCCTCGCCACAACGACGACACAGGTTGCTACGGTCTGGGCCTTTACAGTTGTAGGACTTGTGTCCCAACTCTAAGCACCGATAGCACCTGTCCGGCTGGAGTTCGCTCACTGGGCATACTGACCAGCCGATCTTCACCTTCCCTCGCTCCATTACCTTTTTGGCTTCCGCAACCGGTAACCTAAGGTAGGCTACCTGCGTGCCAAAGGGACCGCCTCTTAGGCGTATAGAGGTCTTGTCGACCTCACCACTTCCGCCCCCAACGACCTCACCTCGGCGTCGTCACCCAAGACTTCTTGGGTCAGCTTCCTGTAGCCAGTCCCACTAGCCTGCGCTCCGCTTTCAGAACCAAGATCATTTCACCGGTCTTGGTGCGTCTGACGCTTCGCACGTCTTGTCCCAGCGCCGAAAGCTTTTGGGCCGTCCGCATCGATTTAAGGACTTCAGCGTACTTAGCCTTATCAGTTTTCACCAACAAGGCCTTGCCTCTGTCCTTAGCTTTCTTTGCGAGTCGAGATGCGTTTTGCCCTCTTGACCGGCTGCCAGGGATTTTCGGTCCCTTGTGCCGGTCGCACAGTTTGGCTGGTACTCTTTTGCGACCCGGCGACTTGCGCCTGGTTGGTACCTTTTGCCTTTTTGGGCCGAAAACTCATCTTCTCGGGTCGACGCCCTTCGGGCTCCTCTGCATCCTGATCTACCCCGTCCAGACGACGTTTGACCTTTATGGTCGCACGTCTTTTGGCTTTGCTCTGGGCGCCTTCGCCGGATTGCTGCCTGAGTCGTTTCGGATTAGGCAAAATCTTTTCTTCATTGGCCGTCAAGGCAAAATCAATCGCCTCTTGGGCCATGGTCGCTCCATGGAAGGAGAAGGAACGGGTTTGAGCACCTTTTTCGGCCTTCTCTTTTCCCACCACCCGCCTGATAAACGCATCCTGTTCTTGTCTTGCGACTCGAATAGCCTGACGGAGCATCCGAAGGTTCTGTTTCAGTTCCTTTCTGATGTTCTGCCTTGCGTTCGCGAACTCGATGATATAATCGAGTTGCTCGGCGACCACCCGCATCCTGGGTAGTGGCCCACCGAAGGTGTTGATAGGACACTACCCTGTCATTGCTGGGGAGACTCCGGTGCTGCTAGTGAAATGAAATAAAAAAAAAAAGTAGTCGCAGCCTCCGTCACTCCGCTCTCTGCCTTCTTGGGAGGAGTCCTCGCCAAGCCCCCCTTGGCAAAGGGGACGCATCGTCAAAGGAATTTTGTTTTGCTTCACTCATTTTAAATAGGTCCCCCCGCCCCCTTGTGGCTACCGTCGAATCGTACTGGAGTAGTCGCCTCTAATGATCCCTTTACATGCCCCAAGGCTTGACACTTTCGTGTTCAGAGCCAGATCAGTGCAAGTCAGGAAAGGGTACCTGAGCCTACTTCCACCCAGCAGGCAAAGCTTGGTTGCGGGATTGGACAGCGTGCTAGCCCACTCGCCGTTTCGAGTCAGTGTCACCCGGCTCTACTAAGAGAGTAGAATGTCAGACTGCCTGTGCTCGCTTTCATAATATTACTATATCCAAGACAAGGTCCGTTAACACGCGGCCAGAATGCTATAATCAGGATGTCGCTGGCATTGATCCTGATGTGCCAATTGACACTCCTTGGGCTCCTGTGCGCTTTGAGCAGCACACGGTCGCTTTGATGGGGGCTGCTTATGGACACATGCAGCTTTTTGTAGAGGTTTAACAGAGCCCGCTGTCAAGCCCCACCACGTCCTAGGCAGACCCGCTAACTCGCAGAGGCCGTGGAGAGGGCCCTTGGACATAGCCCCTGCTGCCCCAGAATACAGGAGTTGGACAGAATGATCGGGAATGGCCAAATTTTATCAATACCGATTTCTTTGGTTCTGACAGTATTCGACGGGAAAATAAATCAAGTTTTGGAGAGCTGGATCAAATCTATGGTCAGACCGCTGGATACCGGAGATAATCCTGATTATTTAAGGGCCTGTCAAAAGGTTATTTTTAGAGCGCTTGCATTTTTCACTTGGGTGATATGTTAACCCTTTTTATATTTTTTGCAAAAATTAGAGCTTTTCCTGAGTTGATTGATATGTTGATATCACAGATCGGACAGCAAATACCTGAGATATGGCCGCTTCCGTGAAATCCCTGAAACCGGTTCCACCAATTGTCGCACGCACGCTATTTCTCTCGTAGACAGCGTCCTTGCACCAAGTGGTACCCCATGGGCATAGTTATACCTTTTCCAATTATATCAATATGGGTATCAATCTTCATGGTTTATAAAAGTCATTACAATGCAAATATTTTTTGGTCTAAAATGTGCCCATGGGAGAAATAGTCCAACGAAATCGTTTATACTACATTTTTGAGTAAATGTTTCTATTACCTACACACTTAAATTTTGCCACCGATCTTGGCTGTACAAATCTCGGTTCATTCGACTAAATCATTTGACTGCCACGATAAAAAAAGTTTCTTTCAGCTGATTCATCCGCAGAAGTTTACTAACCAAGCGCTTGGCTGTGAAGCTCTCGGTAAAAGAATAACATTTTCCAATTACTGTTTAACAATAACTATTCAGTACCGAGTAGTAAGTAGTAAGTTTCCAGAGAAACTTCATTGGAAATTCAAAATGGATGTTCAAAAAAAATTCTATGGAAGATGAAAAGCATTTATTTTGGAAACAATGAACTCATTGTCTCTAACAATTTTGGAAAATCCTAAAAAAAATCTCGTAAAAAATCGGAAAAATAAGTTTTTTTTTTTTAATTTCAAGTTTCCTCCCAAATTAAAAATAATGAAAACATTTTTTCGAGGAAATTCAGACTCTTTTGAAAAATCCGAAGATTTTATTGTAGAAAATTGAACGAATTGTCCGCGCAACATAAGAATACTCAGAAGATAATTACCGAGAAATTCATACGATTTTCCTTACCAAATGTAAAAGATTTGACCGCCGTCGCCAACGACGATTTTCAAAAAGCTGCACACCCCTAGAACATTTGTGATTCCAATATTTGTTCAGAAACACTGCGCCAGCCGTTATTTCATGGGGGAACACTTGGTGCAAGGACGCTGTCTACGAGAGCAATAGTGTGCGTGCGACAATTGGTGGAACCGATTTCACGGATTTCACGAAAGCAGCCATATCTCAGGTGTTTGTTGTCCGATCTGTGACGTCAGCATATCAACCAACTCAGGAAAAGCTCTAGTTTCTGTAAAAAATATAATAAGGGTCATTATTTCACCCAAGTGAAAAATACAAGCGCTAAAAAATAGCATTTTTGACTTGCCCTCAAATAATCCGGATTATCTCCTGTATCCAAAACTTGATTTATTTTCCCGTCGAACGCTGTCAGAACCAAAGAAATTGATTGATATTGCATGGAGTTATGGTCATTTGAATTTTGGTAAACTTTTGCCTGTCCCGATCATTCCGTCCAACCCCTGTATGTTTTCAATTTGCTCTATTTGTGATATCAGACTTTTCTCGGGCAACGCGTACTTGGAGTTTTTGAGAAAAAAGTACTGCGTATTATCTATGACTGGGTGCAGATAGTACTGACGGAACGCTGAGGAGGCGAATGAATCACGAGTTGCATCAGCTGTTGAGAAAACCATCCATTGTTCCCGCGGCACACGCACTGCTCTGTCGCCACCACTATAGTAGATGTGGTACTTTACCAAAGTGTTTGCGAAGGGATCCACTGCTCGTAATTCCCGTTTTCCGGTTTTGGTGCCACGCTCACGAAAACCTTCCGCAGCTCACGAGCAAAAAGATTCCTACAAAGTTCTTATGGTCCATGATCCGACTTCCCAAATTTTATTCTTTATTCGTTGCCGGATATGTTGCCATTGAATCCAAGCATTTGCTCTTCTTTTGCCTCTCTTGAAAACTATAGAAACTTCGGTAGGCAACCTCAATAGGATTGCATCGTGTTGGAGAGAGCTGTTGACTCGCTGCAGCACAGTTTAATGTGCCAAAAAAGCCATCTTGAAAAAGCCGCAATTTTTGCTGTTTTTATGTATGTAACTATTTCGTCGATTCCGTCTTTGCTAGCAAACTCGCTCGCAGGACTTTTTATTGCCGCCTCAAATTATAATAATTATTGTACCTTCAAATCTGAATACCTTGGACCAAACCTTTTACCTCATTGAAAATTGAAAAACAGAAACATTTCTTATCTAGTCATCCAAGAGCAAATCCCCACATGTGTATCATACGACACCTGACAAGGGTCAACCTTTGTGATAGGCATTCTTTAGTTTATCACACCGAGCAGCGACGATTCATTCGACCCATTTTCTTATAATAGCCAAGACAGGGAAACATCCACTAAGATGAAAGGTGCCCATTCTATGTAACGTAGGAAAATAGCTTCTCTGCAACGTATCCTTTCAATCTTTGTTTTGTTAGGATATGTGACCCAAGAACAGGATTAGGGATTTATACAAGATTGCGATTAGGAGTCATTCCTTTCAAATTAGTTTTTTGTTTTTCATTTTTATCTGATCGGACACTTCAAGCTGTTGGATAAACCGAAGTATTTGGTACGGCATCCGAGAATTGAAACCGTAGATGAATATTTCCTGTCTAATAAAATTAAGCAGAAATTACCAATCTTCTCAACAATTGTCGAAGCATGCAATGTGCAGCTAATCTTGTTGACAGCTTTCTACTTTGCCTGACCGTACATACGTCCCAGCTAAGAGAATACTCGTAGACGAGTGGTCGGTATTAAGTAATTAATATGTGATTCAAATCATATTATTTGTTTTGTTATGCTAATACACGACCAAGGTTCTGGCAAAATTTGCAACTGACACCGGAACCAGATAAGTTATTGAGTGTTATTCCATTAGAATGTGAATAAAGCTCAACAGATTCCGGGGACAACCCGAGTTTTATATGTTTCCAACAAACGTACTTATATGGTACGCACGATTTAGTAACGCCTTTCTGAAACATCACATGCTTCAAATCCCCAGAAACACATAAAATCTCACATAATCCGCAAACACTCGGGACCAGCTTTATTCTCTGGAGAGCTTCAATTAATCATTCCAAAACAATATCCCTTCCAACCTGGTCCTCTTTGCCGGGTACCTTTTCTTCGCAGCATATGTGCTCCAAGAATGACCAACCCCGAGTCAGTGGAGCATCTGCACTTGCTTCAGCAGCATCAATTGCACACGCTTTCAAACATATAATTGGTAATCGAAGCGCACCAGAAGGCGCACATAATCCACTGCTGAACTTCGCCTTACAGAGGACATTCTACAACTATCGACGGTGGCAGTCTTTGCGGGTCTTTAGACTTTCACAATAGCCAGCAAGGACGACGACGATGACGACGGCAATCCGAGATATAATGAATACTAATTTGACGCAACTACTCTATAGAGGTAGCCAACATTGTCCAGACCACCGCTGGCAGTACTAAGTTTGTACGCTGGCAGCGCCTGCCAATTGTTTAGCTTCGTAGAACAACAACAGCGTAGTAGTGAGTACAGCCGGAAACCCCGAGTTAGCAGAATAGCCAAACCGGCTGTCGTGGTGGTCAGCTGCCCCGAAGGATTGTCGCTCCATTCTTGGGCACGGTTTTGATTTATTGAGCCGAAATGAGATAAACTGAACTGGCACAGCGCACCGACGACGAATGGAACAGTCTTTACTATCTAATGCATGCAATTATGGAAGGATATAATTGTTCCTCAAGCTCGTTTACGGGGATTTCTCCGCACGGAAAGCGACACGGATGCCGTACTACGTGTTCCTATTCGGGCAAGGCAGCAGATGCTAACCGGCTAGTGGTCGGTCAGACAGACGTTGCGTTTCTTTGGCCCGACACCGGCAGCTGGTAAGATTTACGTTCGATAGGTGGAATATGGTCGCATAATTGGCTCGCTTACGTGCTGCGGAGCTGTGGGAATTTCCGAGAATATAGATCAGTGCGTAATAATAGGCTCGAATAATTGAGCTTGTTCAGGTGTTAGTGGGTTACTGTACTCAATAAATTTGGATAAGAGATGTTGATGACGGTATAGCTTAGGAATGTAGTGGATACGAAAGTTATAGCCAGCGAGGAGTTCCTTCTAGATTAGTCTGAAGAAATCAATGTATATTAAGCACAATGTATATTAAGCAAAGAGGGTGCTTTGATCGGCATGGCTTTTCAGTCAAGTAGGCCTGCAATGCTTTCTGCAGATGAAAGTGTGTGTTCTGATGTCTTATGACGGATCGTTGGAATATAACACAGGTAAATGGTGTGTAAGGTTGTAAATTTCACAAGTCATTCTACTGAATTTTGGCAAGAAATCCTTCTGAGCATTCACGATTAGCTCTCTTAAATTTTAACGGGCATTTTTTCTGAACTTTCAAGAATAATTCTCCTGAATTTTCACCGAAAGTACATCTGAACTTCCAGCAATGCCTTCGGAAGGTCTTCCAGGATTTCCTACGGAAGTTTCTCCAAAAATACCTGCATTCGAAAGTTTCACCAGTAAATCTTCCGGAAGCTCCACCGTTTGGAGTTTCCTCTAGAGTCCAAAAAATCCATTACGAGTTACTTCAGAAATTTTCCTGCGTATTGGGAATTCCTCAGTATTTTTCACGGATCTCCAAAACATCCAATAGTAATACAGACTTTCAGTTGTTGCAATATTGTGCAAAACCGTTGATTATTTCTCTTTTAACCTTTTGTCTGTACTCTGGGGTCAATATGACACTAGGCCACTTTTGGTAATGAATTATAACTTATAAAAAATCACAATATAATAAAGCCAAAAAACCCAGGCCACTTTGAAATGCTGCCATTTTTTTTAGTTTTCAACCGATTCTCCTAATCTTGAAAATAAGCGCTACAGTGAATTTAAAAAAAAACTTACGTTGTCTGTGCTCTGGTGTCATATTGACCCCAAATTGAAATTATTATATCTTTTTTATTATTTGGCCAATTTGGGATTTTTTGGACTGTTTCGAAAGATAATTCAATCTTCTTTCAGTTTGTAATGAATTGACTATAAGTGGGCGAGTACATCGTGGGGAAGGGTTTTCGTGAAAAAGGGTACAAACACAGTGATTTTTTATGCTTATTTTACTTATATCTGGAAATCCTACCCATTTTGAACTGCACCTTTTCAAAAAGGTTATGCAGGAAGGCGTTTGCTTTGATATGAGGCATCGATTAGTTTAGAACTTGGTCGCTAGGTGGTGATATTTTTGAATTCATTATTTTAGATATTATTTAAGATATTCCGATTTTCCACATTGTAAATATTCTTTTCGCACAAATTCAAAATTTGTAAAGATGACGTCTTTAACAAAGTTCGTCTGTTGGAAATGGACTGTCTTGTGACGGAAAAATTATAACGAAATTTACAAATGGGCGGTCAATCTCAGGTCACATTGACAAAAAAAACGTAAGTTTTTTGTAGCACAGACAGAAGGTTAAGTTTTTTCCTACGTTCCCCAAGAAATGTTAATGAATTACTTTAAGAAATCCACTAAAATTTCCTCTGAATTCCTCCCAAAATTCACATCATTCCTCAATTTATTGTTGGAATTACATCCCCATTGAGACAATCTAATTTACTATTACACCCAATATTTTTTTTTACACGATTAGTATTTCTTATTTTCACGATTAACCTGGACTTCCACGGCTTTTGAAATACCACCTGAATTATCTTTGATTCTTTGTGTTTTTTTTCCGTGAGGTGAACTCGGAGTTTCTTTGACGCTAAAGGTCATAATCGACTAAAACCCAAACGTATAAAAAAGAACTGGATGTATTCGTACATCACGATGACACCTTTGAGCACAGGAAAGTCGAGAATATGTTCAACCCGAAAAGTTTATTGTGCGGACCGAGGATTGAACCTTGCCACATTTACCATGGTTTAGCTTTGAAGTCGCGTATCTTATTACACGGCTAAGGAAGGCTCCTATTCACATTAAATTCCTGTTAAACCAATTTCCGAAGAAGTTTAAATTTTTCTTACGGTGGCGCTTCGACAAATTTTTGTCGGTGGCGGCTCAAGAAAATAATTTGTGGCGTAGTGGCGCGTAGGCGCACAGATCTACCGTAAACGGTTTGGCCGAAAATATCATTTGGCTGAAAGTGGCATACGGCAAAAAGAAACATACACCTGAACTGCTTATTTGGCAAATAAAAACTCGTATGCCCTAACAGATGATTCTGCCCGAACAGTCGTTTGGCCGAATAGGTCAAAGCCCAACTATCAAACCGCACCATATCCTAGGCAGGCACCACAACTCGCAGTTGGCCTGGAGAGGGATCATCAAGCCCTTGGACATAGTCCCTGCTGCCCCCATCCTCAGTTATTAATAGAAAGCCTTTCTATGCCCGCCATTGCATGAATATTTATCTTGTTAACGGAAACTAGTGAATGCGAAAAGTGCGAAGTGGATGATGATAATTGTAAGAAAAAAAGTAAGAAATAAAAAGTGAGAAATATGAAATAAGAAGTGAGACGTCTCACTTTCAACTTTTCATTTCTTATTTCTCTCTCTGCAAAAAGAGAAAAGTGCGAAGTGAGAAAAATGAGAAATTAATAGTGAGACGAGAGATGCTTCACTTCTCACCTTTCACTCCTTATTTCAAGCTCTATCTGGTAAAACGGCGAATATCGCAAGAGATAATTCTTTTCGTCGACTTCCCCTCTTTTAAATAAAAGTGACAAGCAGAGGATTTCTTTGCAGTTTATGATCTCAGAATGCAGGTTCGCATTGTTTTCTATCGTGCTGAGGTGATAAACCGCAAAGAAATCCGCTGCTTGTCACTTTTATTAAAAAGAGAGGAAGTCGACGAAGAGAATCCTCTCTTGCGACATTCGCCCTTATTCCAGATAGAGCTTGATTTATCTCACTATGAAAAGTTAAAAATTCGAAGTGAGATATGCGGAGTGAAAAGTGAGAAATGAAACATTTCACTTCTTACTACTTACTTCTTACTTCTTACTTCTAATTTCTTACTTCGCACTTCTCACTTTTCGCACAGAGACGAGAAAGAAGCTTGAAGATGGAAGTGAGGCCTCTCACTTCTTATTTCCTTATTTCTCCTAATTTTTTATTTGCTCAAACCTTTGTAGGGATATGTGGCGGGACCATCATCATCATCATCCTATTTCTTACATCTCACCGGTTGAACTATTCACTTTTCACTATAAGATAAATAAGGAGTGAAATGTGAGAAGTAAAACATCTCTCTTCTCACTTCTCACTATAAATTTCTCATTCTCAATTCCCAGTTCTCTCTGAGAAGTGTGAAATGAGATGTGGGAAGTGAGACACTTGCCACTTTTTATAAGAAGTGGATGCCTTAGTTTTATTTTTTTTATTTCTCACTTTTCTCTTTTCACAGTGAGACGTCTCACTTTGCAATTCTGCAATTTCTCTGCTTATTTCTCACTTCTCACTTTGCCATTCACACTTTTCAAAGTGCTGAGAAATGAGAATTTAGAATTAAGGCATCTCACTTTTTATGGCCCGTTCGACTAAATGGCTCTTTCTGCAGAACAAGACATTTTTACAAGAGATTTTTACACAACACCGAGTGACCCAGTTTTCACTTCACGAAAAGTTTTCTCCTTATTAGGGCGGGAATCCATAGCTCGCAAATGTGCATAGACGAATGTTGCCGCTATACGCACGACCACGAAGCCAATTTTTAGCCTTGTGGCCTTCCATTTATCGGCTTACGGCCGAATGACTTTCGGCCAACAGTCTTACACTTAAATTCTACCGACTTTCCAAAGAAAACTCTTACAAAATTTCACGAAAATTTACTCAATATCAATATATTTTAAACGACAACACGTGGGCGGTAGCGGACATCTCTACTAGGGTGTGGTACACTATTGGCAATTTGACCCACTTTTCAATCAATAATTTATTTTCTCATACATATCACCAAAGGAGGTCAAGGAAATTGAAGTTGAAGTTAAAAAACCCAGAAAAAATGCTTACGTAATTAGCGTACGGCCTCTAACGGTTGTTCTAAGGGCAAGTTTGAAACAAATGAAAATCACACTATACCATTGATGAAGTTTCATTCATGAAATACGTAGTAATTTGAAACGAGGATCAGTTATTGATTAATGTCCCAAAATAGCAACATTCTGAAAAGCCCTCCAAATGTACACATTTTGGACACTCCCAATTTAATCGAATTTTCATGTTCCATTGGTCGAATAATCCAATGAATAGTCTTATTTTTTCCATTGTAATGCATCAGTAAGAAGATCACTGCGTTTTGCATTCACAATTTCGGCATGAACTTATTGTGGATACATGCTTAGATTTTTACGAACACGTTAACACGTTAACGCATTGTAGCGCTTACCTTCTTGAACAAACCGATCCCATTAAAATTCAATTTAAATATCGTTTTCCTCGACCAGGAAACTAGTCAAACAAATGCAGAACAAATTTATGTTTTAAGCTAGTAACGGAATTAGCAGCGGCATTGATTTCAGTTCAGAAATCGAGAAAATGGTGCCAGGGGTCCAACTAGCTACCCTACTTGGACTTTACTACCCTACTTGGACTTTACATTTTGCAACAACAATTTCGATGCTTTGCTGAACAAATGGTCATAGATGTGGTATGATTCAATGCGCAAAAATAAGTTTTATAGATTTTTGAATCAAAATTAAGAAATATGTGAACGAAATTAAAATTGACCAAGTTAGAACTATTTTCCTGAATATTCTGAAGAGGGACCTAGCCTCTTATTATTTACGCAAATACTCATGATAAAATAATACAAAAATTATAACTCGGCTTAGAAACCTCGCCATTAACAACTGCGGAAGCGCTTAATGGTTATGTGATGCCAAGAAGAAGAAAAAGAAGAATAGAAATAATAATAAGAAGAAGACGATAAGCTAAGTATTTACTTTAGAGCTTGTGTTCAAGATTAAATGCAATACAAAGTTGGGATGTAAAATTAAAGTTTATTAAATAGAAAATCGTTTGTTGGAATATTTATGTCCCATGTAGCTATATTTCTGAATTCTTGACTGTGAACTAGGGTGGACCACACTTATTCGAAAAAGTTCAAAATTATTTTTTTCGAGACGCATGTCCATTGAAAATTGAGAAGCTACTGTAAAAATTTCAGCCAGAACCGTCAAGTTCAAGTGAGTGCTCATCAAGCATGATGTTTATATGGGAAAAATCGACTAAATAACTATAAGGGTAAAATTCATACTTTCCACTCTTTTACCTCTAAGTGGCGCTGTAGTCATTCAATCCCGCTCATTAGTGACATTTACAGTCTTTACACTATTACGAAGAGGCTCCCGAAAACCGCGAGTGAATTTTTTGAAAAAAAAAACACGATTAAAAATGTTGAAAATTAATTACACCCCCGAGGTGAAACGCTCCATCCAACTAAATCGCATACAATATAGTCCATCGAAGAAGGTAGTGAGCTCCAATATTGCAAATTTCAGTCAATTTTAAAACTAGTACCTATTGAATAAACGAAGCACGTTCCGATCGATTCAGCATGTTGAATAGCTGGATGGCGATTGTAAATTTCACTAATAAACTTTTTCATATAAATGTGGTCTACCCTACTGTGAACCTTAAATTATCATCAAGGTTCATAACAGTATCTGAGGTATTCAGAGTGGTAACATTTTTTATTTTTGTTAATTCACACGAAGAAGACCCATTCTTATTATCAACAACGGTATACAATGTAATGGAAATTGTCCAATCGTTTGAATTTTTTGGCCTTAGCTTCTCTAAATTGCAGGTTATCTTTACAGTTAACAAAAATCTACTCGCTACGTAAATACGTCGAACACATATTTTTCTGTTCAACAGGCCGTAACTTTACATTCAATTTTTGTTATATGCAATCACATTATTATCCACAGTATTTACATAGTAAGTAAATTTTACAGTTAAGAATTCTGAAGAAATTTAATGTAATCTTATTTTTTAAGTATGTTCATTTGAATATTCAATATTTTTGCCGGTTGTGGTTCCTTGCTCTCACAGTATAAAAATGTTGCAGCATAGGCTAGATGTACCACGCAGTATAAAAATGTTACAGCATATATGATGAAATAAAAAGGCTCCGTTTGATTCGACTAATTTTTCATCACTTTTTAAAATTACAAGTCGTCGTTACTATGGAGCTTGTATTTAATATTACGTACAATAAATAGTTGGATGTAAAATTAAAGGCTTTTGAACACAAAAATATGGGTTCAATTAATTACATAGTGAGTAATTTCCAGAATTTTTAACTGTGCAGTTGTGGCTATAGCACCAGTTGTCGCACTAGTACTTTAAATGCCAAATGGCCAATCAAATCACCCCAAACCAAGTTCATATCGATAAAGCATATTCATATGATACGATATAGGCTAGATGTACCAGTTGTGGCTATAGCACCAGTTGTCGCACTAGTGCTTTATATGCCAAATGGCCAATCAAATCATCGCAAACCATGTTCATATCGATGAAGCATATTCATATGATACTATAACACCTTTGATCTCATCCAAAACAAGCAAAACAAAATTGTAAAAATTGATTTTGCTTAAGTTTTGACGTCCTTTGCACCAGTTGTCGCACTAGTGGTCCCTATTTGGCCAGTCCCATAAGAAAACAATGGGATTTGCCAAATAAGGAACCAAAATTAAGAATAGTGCCATAACTGGTGCACGCGTTCCTATTATGGATTAATTAATTTTGAGAATAATAACAAATTTTATTGTGGTTTTAACAGTTGCTCTAAGGAGCAGGAAGTAAAACCTTTCCCTTGATATATAAAGTTCACCCACATGCCTTTTACTTATTTTTTTAAAAATAGTTGTTCTTATGTATGGCGACAATTGGTACACCCACCCTATTCATATTCATATGATAGCATAAAAATTGCAATAAAAAAAAATAAGCAATAAAAATAAAAATTGATTTTGCTTAATTTTTGACGTCCTTTGCACCAGTTGTCGCACTAGTGGTCCCTATTCGGCCAGTCCCATAAGAAAACAATGTGATTTGCCAAATAAGGAACTAAAATTAAGAATAGTGCCACAACTGGTGCATGCGTTTCTTTTTTTATTCCTTTCTTTATTTGGTAGGCACTCTGTGTTACTTAACCGATACTGTGCCGAGTTCTACTGTAGTATTCTGCTACCAGAATCCACACAGAATCTATTTTTAGATTTTTCAATCATTCATTGTTGATGTCGTGGCTGGTTCATCTCACCGTGAGTCCATTGTGCTCATTTGTCCGTGTCGTGAATCCAATGATCGTTGCGCGTTTTTCGGTTGCCATTTATCCGGGTACGTTGGAGGAATGCCTCCGAGAAGAACAATTTGTCAGTCGTCATCAGGCAGCTCAACAGTAAGGGCGCTCCCCAATACGCCACCATATATGCTGCGCATCCGACGACTGACGAGAGTTTGGTGGAGGGGCTGGGAATCGAACTCATGACCATTCGCTTGTGAGGCAAACATGTAGCCAACTACGCTACGGGACCCCCCATGCGCATGCGTTCCTATTATGGATTAAAAAATAGTTGTTCTTATGTATGGCGACAATTGGTACACCCACCCTATATGATGTAACAAATTTATGAATTGCACAAATTATTCACTTGTATATCAACTAGTTTATTTTAGGAAACCGAGATCATTATTTCATGAACTGATTTCTTTTATGCCTCCTGTAACATAGTAGAAAACTTTATCCATTATCCACTCTCGTGAGTTCCATCATCCACAATATTGAGCAACTATTGAGCCTAACATCAGCGCCTCTCATTTTCCTTTTCTCCCTAATTTTCTCGAGAGAGCCTCAGTAAATTGTTTCACTCTGTTATGGCATTTCCCACAATTCATTTTGTTTACACCAGCCTTCTTCGCCATCGGAATATCACACAGCCCGCAGCAACACAATTTCATCGCACCAACGCGTACGTACCATTGAAGAAAAATGGTCCCAAATGCAAATCCCGTCAAGGTGGCTGCCTCGTGCCAACGCGCGCCGTATTCTTCCATCAATCCCATCCAGTGCCGTTCCGTCATCGTTATCTTTGAAGCGAGATCTCCACGTGAAGCACTCGGAAAAGTTTGTGTTTCCCGTTCCACGGCGGCACTCGGCAATCACATCGTCATGTGTTTTCCCTGCTCCTGCGGAATATGGACGTAATAGCGGATAGGCGTAGACTCTTTTGGCGAGACGTGGAGCGAATATCGAGACAGGGAAAATTCATGGTCTGCTCAACCACGTGAGACTGACATCCAGCGTTGGGGTAGGGAAAAATGAGAATGAATGTGGTGGTTTGCCGGAATGTATTTGCTTTTCATAAATCCGTGTTCAAAAAAAGTTCCTCTGACCTATGATTGAAATTACTGATTCCATTATAAAAGCAAATACATTTACAATTACAATCTGCCTCAGGCAGTATGAAAAATTATTATAACGCTAGGCCGATCATGTTCGAAGATTAAAGTCGCCACTCCTAGCGATGTGATTCATTTGCGATTTGATAAATTTTGTCTTCTAACTCCAAACAATTAACGACTATTCAGAAAGGTAAAACAAGATTAGCACAACTATTGTAACAGCTTGAGTTATTTACAACAAAATGCAATATAAATGAATTATGATAATATGTTTCAAATTGTCACCCTGACACAATTCTAATATAACTAGTCGTGCTTCATAGTTCCGTTATAATTTTATATATTTTAACAACATTCTGAACCAATTTTATAACTATCTACCTTTCAATTAAATCAAAGTTTATTGCCCATGTTCCGGGTATAAAATCACCCGACTTGGACATTAATTTACAATGTTCTGAAAACTCAGATGTGAATGTACATTATGCGGAAGATAATGATTTGAAAAATGTATTGGAGGTAACCCTTCTCCCTTCGTCTCGAACCCACGGCCCTCAGTACGCTAGACTGGTGCTTTAACCAACTAAGCTACGAAGGACCTCCGTTGGTCTTCGCAATTTGGCGGCTACTGAATGAGCCCGAGATTCCCAAATTGGACGCATAGTCGAATCATTCACTGTTCATTTGTCAAGCAAACCCTTCCACATGTGCATAGTTTGGCTTGACAAATGGATTGTGTGTGAGTGATTCGACTATGCGTTCAATTTGGGAATCTCGGGCTCATTCAGTAGCCGCTTAGTTGGGAAGACCAACGGAGGTCCTTCGTAGCTTAGTTGATTAAAGCACCAGTCTAGCGTTCGAGTCGAAGGGAAAGTGGTTATCTCCAATTCATTTTCAAACCATTATCTCGAAGGAAGAGCAGGTTCGAAAATCAATTGTTTGCAGCCGCTATTAAAATTTGGGTCTTTCGATTCGAAATCTTGCTAAAAGCTCTGGTCATAGATAGAGTTTTGAAATAGTTTGATGCTTTCTTGACAACAATGAGTATGCCAAGGACTGGAATAAAACGGATTTAGGGAACCACCAGAAGGATGGGCAGGTGAAACAAATTCTACATAGGAGGACAAATATTCCAGCACGAATAGTTCCTCGGAAAATTAAAATGTCACCAACTTGAGTGCATACATCGAAGCATATGCCGGTATGTAGACCACACGCCCATCGACGCTTGAATACTCGGGAAGGTAACTGCGTATAAGAAGCACTGTTGATGGAATAATCAGTCGAAGATACATAAGGCGCCAGTTATGAATTTCGATAGTCCAGTTCGCTGAGTAATCGACGAGGAATGAAGTCATTTGAAGTGAGCACTGTGCTAAATAACTGACTGTTGTGTGTCCATATTTTGTCGCGAACATGCCTTATTTGCAGTCTTCAAGGTGCAATCCCGCGCAGATGTTTATCCATGCTGCCGCACTCTAATGAACATTCGCTTCGGGCTCGAACGTGCACTCGTAAAAATGAACATGAACACGAGCGCAGGCTGGATGCCCATGTTTTTCACAGCGCTCTCAGCGACCATATTTTTAAATATTATCTTTCCGCAAACATTTCGATATACAAGTTTGATATAATTTGCTTTGAAAGTCCAACTAACTTGCACTGACATGTCTTAACACAAGTGAGGATAGTATCATTATAAATTTGTATACTGGTGTCGCTTTTTACGTAGATATTTGAATTCACGCGGAATTCTTTACAAAGTTTTTTATATGGTTTTTCAAAAAGTGAAAACTACTGCAAGAATCTTAACTCACGCAATTTTTGTATTAGGGTATCGGACCATTTCGGTATCACCTTCCATTCCCGTTCGCAACGCTTATTACTTGGACGCATTAGAACTGAATTACTTGGATTTTAGAATACAGTTAGCAACTGCAGATTTCTAGTGATTAGCATTAGCATTAGCATTGAGCATTTCGCACAAATTCGTAGGTGGTACAAGCCAAGACTGTTGTATGAGAGTAGCAACACTTTCATCCGTTACCACAGATATTGATTTGGGACTAATCGCTATCTCTTAGATGAAAGCAATGCACTCTCCAATAGTCGAGATCTGTCCTGGACACGTCCTTACGAATGCTGAGGAAGGGGAAGGATGTTTAGTTGGACACCTACTTAAGAAAGATGCAGAGAACTCTACGACCTCTCATAGGTGCCACGGGAGGTTTTTGGATTGTTAGTGTTGAAGGTTTTTAACAGTAGGAATCGTTCTGGTAGAACGTGAAACACAGAAAGAACTAAGATAGAAATACAAAGTAGGAAAGGGACGAGCCTGGAATTGAACCCACGACCTCCTGCTTATAAGGCAGAAGCGGTAGCGACTAGACCACCGAGCTCGTCTGCAACTGCAGATTTCTAGTGATGTACAAAAAATCAAGTCATGGTTGGAAGACGACTTACTTATTACCCTTGCGGATGGGAATAGGGGGTGCTGCCCAAATGGACCTCCGTCCTACTTATAATTCAATATGCTCAATACAATCTAGAGTTTCCATTTGCCGGCCATTTTCGTTGTCCCGGGATTCAGGATGAAATTGTTCGTTTATCCCGGGAAATCCCGGGATCCCGGGATTTTTCGATGTTTCCTTAGAAAACTTTTTTTTTATTAAAAAACGATTTTATTCAATACTAGCGTAAATACCCAGCTTTTCCCGGGTGTTTATATTGCAAATGTCACATACTGAACTATTTCCAGCACCGCACTCTAGATCAATTTCCGTGTTGTAGTTTTGCTTTCCTCAACAACTGACCCATAATTGTATTCTAATGATTTTTTACCTTTCCCTGTTAAATTCACCAATTTTTTGTATATACAAACTTTGCGAATCTCAAAACGAAATGATTAGCGGAAAAATCTTGCAAATCGGTCAACCCGTTCGCGAGTTCGTCAGGAAGGAAATCTCAACTTATTTTTATTATATAGATTCAGAGGTAAAGTTCATATTTTAGAAAGGCCAGATAATACAGAGTTCAAATTGGAACTCAATTCAATTCTAATTTGAATCGATTCTTTCGAAAAAGAGAGAGAATTGCCGAGAATTTGACAAATTGAGTGCAGCCTGTTGACTAGAGTTGATTTTGATCGAAGCGATACAATCTAGAATTAATGCGGAATCAAGAAAAGTGGGGTGTTTTGTTGGTTGTTTAGTGATATTTGACAATGCCGCATAGGAGTTCTGATAAAAACTACCCAGACAAATGTACATCAATATATGTACGCTTCTACCGCCGACGCATGATGACTTTTTCTTTGTCAATCCTTCTTATCGGATAAGCAAGGATAAGCAGCTGGAGTCGGAATCCCTCGGCAACATGTTGGGATCCAAGCTCTAAAACAATCTTTGATGCAGCGACCTGCATTACTGCATTCTAGGCGTAGAGTACCTGCACCGAGTAAAAATACTCTCAATGAATTGGTGAACTAACCTCGTCACCTATTCAGTATGCTTCGGTTAGACTGAGGAATTTTGTCCTCACTGTTGGTCATAAAATAATCGTTTAACTGGGTGTTTTGCATCTTCAAAATAGAAGTTTTGTTAATCATACTAAATTAAACAGTTGAGACATTAAAAATATTCTCAGATTATTTACTATGAAAAACTAAGACTGTAAGAAATTTAATAATTGATAAATTCGGTGATCTTCTCGAATTCCAATTAAATCCACGATTTAAACGCGATTTTGAATATTTGAAGGTAATGCAATGCTTGAAATAGGGTTGGAAAAAACAAATTGAGAATATTTGTACTTTTAGTTGTAGTTGTAGTAACTCGATAATTATCGATAAAACAACGAGTACTCGATAACGATAACGTTAAATCAACGCTCACTTTATCGTTAACGAAACATCATCGTACAACCGTTATCGTTATTTATTTATTTATTGTTTATTGAACCCATCTGACATTTTCTGTCTTAATGAATATCTTAAAACTAAATTGCCACAAACTCATTCTGCAGAAGACATATCGAATAAAATAACAAGTATCACATCAACTCAAAACGACTATAACAAACAATCTACGATAAAAAATCTAATCCCGCAAATATAAATGGCAAGTGAGAAGAAGCAAAGATAATAACAATAGGCTTTCACAATGATGGTTTCCAAGTATTGTTATGCACGTTAATGAATTCCCTAAATTTTATATTTATTGGCCACGTCGATGGATCAAGCGCTCGAGATTTCCATTTTTGATTTACATTCACTTTGAAAGAAATAAAATCCAGCCTTCTACCGTTCACATTTTTAGTTAATTTCATCACATCATTGCACTCGGGTCCGGTAGTACCAAGTGCTCGAGAAACCAAACGGTGAATGTCCCACTCTGTAACACTTGGATCGATGTTTGAAAGAAACAGGGAAAAGTTACCATCTGTGTTGTCGTTGTTTACTGTTTTTCGGGATTGCGCCAAGTTCTCCTTGTTAGCAAAAGCACTGCCTTCATTCGTTCCACCGGGAAAGGCGTGTGATGATATTGGAGTCGAATGTAGTAAATCAGCACTGCTTGCAGAAGTAGGTATCGGCATCAGTTTAGACAAAGACTCTATAATTCCTGCAACCGCACATTTCAGTTCCTTCACTTCTTCCTCAATTGATTTGGCATTTTTCGTGTCATCCGTTGTGGCAGGCAAAATTCCTTCTCTCGCCTTGCGAAACTTATCCATGCACGTATCACACATCCAGATTATATTATCCGACAACACGTCCAAATCTCTTTCACTCAGCCCAACGCAATTGGCATGGAAAAGGCTCGCACAGTCGCCTTCACATACGGTGAACAAATCAACGCGATTATCAATACATTGAAAACACTTTTTACACATGCTGGCGTTCTCCATTAGAAAGTGTTTTTATCTGCCGTGGAGTTTGAATCTGTTTCGTGAGATTTTAGTGCAATCGTTGATGAATTTTCGATAAGCAAACGAGGAATCAACAAACTATGTTTCAATGATAATCGGTTAATCACTTTTTACCGGCAATTTGCAATAGATATCATCAATTGGAACAGAGCAACAACGATCACAACCACCAAGCGTAGATCAAACAACAAAAAACGAAGTTGGCGTTAAATTAACGACGATAATTTATCGATTAACAAACCTGGAACAGATTATGGCCCAGGAGGATTTCGGATCTTAAACATAGTTTCGATGGATTATCTACAGAAACGTAATCGCAGTCCGGGATCCATGGATCGGGCGCATAAGTCTCGTGGCATCGTGGGATCATGCATTGGCTGCGAAAGTCATGGGTAGCTCCGTATGCATACCTGAGCCAACCAAATAAACGAACTTGGAAAAAAAATCATGTCAGATGGGAGGTATAAAAATATGATATGAGTTTATCACCTAAGTTGAGTTTCGGGTTCAAAACAAATAACTTTTGTAAGAAAAATTACACTGTTTGCGAACCGGAAATGAAACAGTATTTTTTGTCCCGGGTATCCCGGGATTTTCGGGATTTCAAAAATAATATCCCGGGAATCGGGAAATCCCGAATTTTCCTAAATCCCGGGATTTTTTGTCCCGGGATGTCCCGGGATGGAAACTCTAATACAATCTGTTGAGGGTTTGCCGCATAATCGTAAAGCTTCACGCTAGGTTCAAAACCTACGCTCACAGCCTAGTTTACAGCAGCTTAAGGTGATTATACAATCAAGCCATGTGGTGAATTTCAAATTCACCACACGGTTTTCTACTCCTATTATCAAAAGTTCAAGTCCAGCGTAATACTTTTCGTACAATGCTGAAATTAAAGTCGATTGCTTAGCATGAGTAATCAAACGATCTACGGATGTTTCATCCCCATGGGCGTTGTTG
Source organism: Armigeres subalbatus (assembly GCF_024139115.2). Taxonomy (NCBI): domain Eukaryota; kingdom Metazoa; phylum Arthropoda; class Insecta; order Diptera; family Culicidae; genus Armigeres; species Armigeres subalbatus. The sequence goes on along the minus strand of NC_085140.1, from coordinate 354,645,181 downwards.
TTCTCTCAATTCGTGCTCTTGAAAAATCACTAGAAAAAGCACGTGGTTTCCAAGATGGCCGATTTGTGGCTTTGTTGTATAACCACCTTAAGCACACAGTCTGAGCACACAGCATGCTGCATGAGCACACAGCCTGAACACACAGCCTAAGTTTTGAACTAAGCTCGAGCCTGAGCTGAACCGCACCGCGTTCATTTTTCGCACCCATGTTCAATGGGGCAGTGCATAGGTTCATTATTTGAAGTTTGAGCGGTGCCGAAATGCATTTTGCATGAACTCAATGTATGAAAGAGTGTTTATTTTTAGCAAACAGTGCACCGCTCAAACGTCATTGTGTTCATTCGATGCACCTCCCCATGTTGATGGTGGACACGAGTTTGAAGGAGAGCGCACGCTCGGGATGAGCATGCACTGGCAAAAACTGCACTCAAACTCAGCGCCGCTCATGTTTTTGTGAAGACTACTTATTGGTATGCAGGGTACACGCTAATCTGAAACAACCCAGTGGCCGGGTCGATTTTATCCGGATTTTTTCGATATTAGCGGTTGTCAAAATCTGGGTATGTCAACAAAATGGATCTGAGTCAGACGAACCCGTAATCTGGGTAAATGGGGACTTAAACATTTTCTGATACAGCAACATGGCGCCAACATTGCATTCCGGAGAAAATGTTGAAATTTTTCGTTGAATGCAGTAAAAATAAGGTAAGAATGGTTAAATTTATCAAGGCGGAGCATTGTCGGCACAGCCGGCAAATGATATACGTTGGGGGAAACTGAATTTTTTAACATTTTTTATACAATAACAATATTCTGAAGCGAAAAGAGCTGGGTACTGGATACCCAGATTTTTTCGCTTGCACTGTTACCCAGATTTGAGTTTAGGTACCCGAACCCAAATTAGAGTAACCACGGTTTTGCTGAATTTGGGTCACTTTGACATAATTTTGGGTAGCTCCAGGTTAGCGTGTAGGGCTTTATGAAACCGGAGCATATGCTAGGAGAAATGTCAAAAAAGAAAAAGTAGAATCACGAAAAATATGGGATGCAATCACGAGATATGGGATGCAATTCTCGCTTAACCTTTCAAAAGGTCCTAAGTAACATTTTTTTCATGAATTAATTTGAGTACTGCAATCAAAACCTTTCATGTTGTTCTGTTGATTGTGCTATTCAAATTAATTCATGAAAAAAAAATGTTACTTAGGTCCTTTTGAAAAGTTGAGCGAGAATTCTTTAAATAATTTAAAAAAATTCAAAATGATATGTATTTGAAAATAATTTTGAGCACTGGGTTAGACTTTTGATTATTTATATTGTACATATATTTATTTGATTGATCATGATAATAAATTTTTTTCTCGAATCGATCCCGGAAAAGATACAATTTTTGATGTTTATTGAATTTCTAGTCTCGTGCAATAAACCATTTTAAAAAAAATCAGCTTGTAATTTTTAAAATTATTTTGAATTTCGTTGGCTATACCTTGCCGTCGTAAATTTGAGTGATTCTACTTTTTCTCTGATGACAGCATTCATCCGGTTCTCCTTGCCCATGTTCTTAAGGTCACTCCTGACGGAATCCAAGTTTCAAAGTGCTCGCGTTTTCGGGGGCACACCACTAGATACGGAAGCAACGCACAACTGTCATTTTTATTATTTCACGCATGCTGCGATGCAGCAAAGCTAAATCAACAAAAATGACCGTTGTGCGTTGCCTCCGTATCGAGTGGTGTGCCCCCGAAAACGCAAGCACTTTGGAACTTGGATTCCGTCAGGAGTGACCTTAAGATGGTTTGACACCTCTCCCCTTTCTGGAATGGGGGACTCCCATACAAATGAAACAGATATTCCTGCATAACTCGAGAACCATACTAGCAAATTGAACCAAATTTGGCATGCGAAAAAGAAAAAAGAATATTATATTTAGTAATATTTTTTTCATACAAATGATTTTTTATTTATATGGAACGTAAGATATTGACCGACCCCCTCTCTCCCCAAAAGTGCTTACGTAATATGTGTACCGCCCCTTACATGAAAATTGATCTGAAGTGTTCGGAATATAAGACAATTTTTAGGGAAGATCCATGAAGTACGTCACGTAAAAAATGCGATTACCAACTCCCCTTCCCCCTTCGTCACGCTTTTTGTAGCAAACCTCTATTTTTTGTATGGATCGTCACGATGCTCTGAACCCCACCATCCCCCTAAAGGCGTGACATACTTTATGGATGGCCCCTTAGTATGTGTGGTCGGCAACTGTGCAAAAGTTTTTGCATTCAATATTGATAGTTACAATCAATAAAATATGATTACCATGCGCTTATAGAAAAGTTCTATTCTTTCGATCTATTGGTATATTAATATGTTTCAATTGTGTCATAAACACCTGTGTAATATGAGTCAAATCGGTAATTAATTTTGGGCGAAACAAAGTTTGTTGGGTCAGCTAGTTATGCCATATGAAACATTTATTTGGGTTATTGGGATAATTCTTCAAACAGATTCTCGAGAATCTTCTATTCCATAACTGGATATTTTCATAAGTTGATTAATCGTTGAATATCGTCTTGTAGTTGTATTGCAATGTTTTAAGTAGTGAGCACGCATGATAACGATATAAAAGGCCACTGCTTAAGTCGAAATCGTTCCTTGTGCAAATATCATTAATTTCGGATCATGTTATTAACAAAGGAACAATGATACAAGAACGTCTGAACTTTTTGGGCAAGATTCTCCTCCCAATACCTTGGAATATCTTGGTCTACATCTACATTTCTCTACCGATGGTAAGGGATAGATGCCACATCACTATAATTTTTACTCAAAACGTGAACTGTTTGCAAACATAACCTACAAGGTTTTTAGAGGATTTATATTAACAATTTCCACAAAACGGTAAAAAAAATCTTTTTTATAAATAGTGTTAGAAATTATACGGCCTTTGCGGCATGAATAAAAGTGTGTAACCGTCATATTACTTTTTTGACTGATAAGAATGAGCAGTTACTATCGACGTTTTTGTTTTCACTGCAAAAGACACCCTCTCACATACATTTGCGCCAATAAATCAAGTCTGTTCTACCGGATCTCTAAAGTGCGGCATCTCACCCGGATTCACCCTAATTGCTTTCAAAGTTTCTACATCAATTTATTATTTGTGCATAAAGCATGAATAAATACATACTTATTATGAAAATAATACGATAATACTTGTATGTCCGAAGGAAAAATCGAAACAATCTCTAACCCGAACATCACACCAGGAATCGTCATACTCAGCGTACTTTTAGCTTTGTAATCGCGAGTCTTACCAATAGAGATAGAAAGGCCCAAACATTCAACTGTACACATTTATTTTGCCACTGTCACTGAAGTTAACAATAGGTTATTATGCAACTGAGCTGAGCACGTGCAAAAAATAAAGGTAATTCCTCCATACATGATACGAACCTGCTGTTCTCCCTTTACGTAACAGTAATCCAACATTCTAGCTTCAAAAATTCATGTAATTAAGTCATTTCCAAGGGCAGAAAACAAAGCACACCCCTTTTCCCAACATCAGTCTTATGATTCGTAGCTCCGTTCTGCACACACTTTTATAATCTTCTTGTTTTTCTAGGTCACCCAGAGGTTGTGGGAGCGTTTGCCACAGTCTTATGTCGGTTTGCAGTTCCGTTAAAAGAATGAAGAAACACTTTACTGCTTGCTTGCATAAAGCCACTCGTTAAAAAGTAAACTTGTAAAATATTGCTCAGAGACCGTAAGCGGCTCCTGCTTTTTTATCCATCGAGACCGATAACGTTAGCTTAGTGCTTCGTCCTAGTTTTCTAGCTCCCTAACTCTTTTGTTTGCGGCTATGAGTTCTGTACTCCTGAGCTTTGAAATGGGAAGCAGAGAAATTTAGGGAGAAGGCATCATAACGCTGCGCAGATAAATATGGTCTTTTTTGTATTTGCATGTATGTATTTTTATTATTTCGCTAATATCTATCGAAAATATGTCAAAAGTGTTATTGAAATCCGCAAAAATATTACTGTATCTTTGTGCAAAACAATTGATAATACCAAAATTCAATTTTGTTCAACTGGAATTCAGTAAAGTTCCGTTAAATTATAATCTAATAGGGTACTAGCAAAAATTTACTGAGTGATTTAATGATGATAATAAATATCAATAAAAATCAATATAAAATACAAGTAATACAAAGTAAGGAAACTACATGTTTGCACACATGAGACGCACTGCACCCTTCTCCCATACGCACAATGATAGATGTTTATTCGCTATCTTGAACTTCTTCATCGCATGGAAACGCATGGTGATTTACGATGCATGGGCGTGTCCATTCTTGCGTAAATGACCCCTCGATGTTTACAAACCATAAATACTTCAAGTTATATTTTTATTCAATGGTGATGTCTGGTTAAAGGAATTAATGAGTTCGTCGTATAGATAAGATAGTAATTTTCTCTTGTCATAAGACAAGTTTGTACAATCCCATTTAATTCCATTGTACAAACTCGTCTTATGACAAGTGAAGACATTCCACTAAAAAGCTCAAAATAATTTTCTTAACAAAAGTAATTTTCTATTCGAAAGCAATGAAACGTTGGAACAATAACCAGAACATTTTGTAATGTTCAATCTTTGCTTCCGCCAAACCGATTTGGTGTCAAAAAAGTATTCTGAAAGTTTTTCGTTTAATTTGTCAACACATACTTCGGATGCCAATATCCTAAACTATTATCCTATTCGAACTACCTTTCTGGATGTCAAGCTGTGCATTGTAGGCACTATACTACTAGCAGCGTTGCAAGTTTATTCTTCTCCCGAGGGATGAGCGCAAACCGAGATAGTAGATGATTAGGTCCATCTTAATTAATGTACGTACCTGGCTATGTGCGCTGCCATTTTCTTCCGCGCGTTTATCTACCCTCAAGGGATGAGTTCCTCGCACTTTGGACAACACCTGCCATGGTGCCTTGCGTCACCCTGCAGCTCAGAAAGACGATAAAGGCGACGACCTATTTATCTTGGTTTGATGGCTGGAGTGGGCCGGCTCTTTTGTTGTTTTGTTGCTGTTGCGGGTGAATCTATTTTTAGTCCTCCTTCTCCACCCATCGCATCACGGCTACCGCAGACGATAGTAAGGTAGGTAGGTATCTAGGCAAACCTAAGCCGGTGGGCATAAGAATTAAGCACGTCTCGAATGGTGGTGGTCATTGTGGAACAATCGTGACTGGAGACGTAAGGAAACTTGATGCAGAGGGTCTTAGTTTAACGACAGGAAGATTTATGATGAACGGAGATTCGTTGCGTACGGGGATGGGCGATTATAGGGCACACATTGATGTAATATCTGGGAATGGTCCATTTGGTAGAATGGAGACAAATGCATTTGCACACCGGTTCGAAGATCTGCGATTCGAACTAGTTTGGAATGCCTAACGCGTTGCGAAGAAGAATGAGATTTGGTCTGCATTCAAAATTAACCATTAGTGAATATTTCGTGATGTTTATATATTTGACAAGTAGAATAGCTGGCAGGCTAGATTTGCGAAATATATAGGTTGTTTCATATTTATACACATTTTTCTTGCCACAAATGACTTATGATAATGCCACCATTTTTGGAAAGAGCTTCTTATGTAAATTCAAGGAATATCTACAACCGTCAAATTAGTCGTAACACGATTATTAGACTCAAGCCAAGTCGGATCGAATCAGTTCTATTTACTCGTGGCACATTTTCAAAAATTAAGTCGTGCTAACTACCCTTCATGCATATCTCTCGCATGATCGCAGGATTATGAAAACCCGGGAGAACGCATTCGGTCTACTTCTATCGGGGAAGGCCTGTTTGGCCGAATGCCATTTGGCCGAAGGCCACTAAGCCGAATGTTGTTTTGCGGAATATACCATTTGGTCGAACAGATCATTTTCTTGAAAGCCTTTGGACCGAGAGGGTCATATAACCGAATAAATCATTTGGCCGAATAGGCCACCTGGCCGAAAAGGTCATTTGGCCGAATAAGTCATTTGGCGAATAGGTCGGTTATATACTATTTCGCCAAAAAACATTCCGCGGAATTTTTTTGTGGTTCAACATTCCGCGGAATGTATCAACTCTCCGAAACACATTTCGCGGAATGCACCTTTTTCCGAAAGACATTTCACGGAATGTACCTTTTCTCCGAAAATCATTCTGCGGAATGCAATTTGGCGGAATTCAGTTATAATAATTATCATTGAAGTATTTACCGATTTCTGCCTAATTACGGGCTAAATTCTTTTGGATTGTGAATTAAAGCAATGAAAGAAGTTAATGCCTTCTTGAAATGAACACGTTTGCTCGGTATAAAGAAAAAACCCAGATTAATCCACTTGTTATAAAACGAGTTTGTACAATCCCATTGGATTCCACCACTTAACTGTATCTTGACAGATACGTATTTCGACCTCAACAGTAAGGCCGTCTTCAGTGTCTCGTACTGACACTACGTATGGTATAAGGTGAAGGGAAGTGGAATGTTTTCTTTAAACTGATGCGTCTGCCCGCATAATGCGAAGGAAGGATAATGCCCGGTAGGTAGGTCTCACGTCAGGAGACCTGTTTACTTAATCACTGTGGTAAGTGAGAAGTGCGAAGTGAGGAGTGAGACGACTCACTGCTTACTTCTCACATCTCACTTTTCACAGTGAGAAATGAGAAATGGGGAGTGAGAAGTGAGAAGTCTTATTTCTCACTACCCACAACTACCCACTTTGACTACTCACTAATCACAATGAGAAGTGAGAAATAAGGAGAAATGGTGTTGTTCCAATCGTACGTTCTGGGCCCTGTAGCATAATCAGACTAATAATATTAGCTACAAGTTACAAGTTACAAGTCAAAAAATTACAAGTCCTTGTAATTTGTGTTGCATAAAAGTGATTCCCCAACTAATAATATTAGTTCTTGTATTATTAGTAAGGTTGAAATGACAAGTCTGTTAGGTTCATTTACCTGTCAAAATTCATCCGACAGTTCACTGTTCACTGTCAATGCGGCGATAAATAATTTGTTTATGTTTGTCTGCAAGTTTGTGCAGTATTCTATGCGTAGGTATACACGGAAAACGAATTTATTATTCTTCTCTCTTTAATTTATTGATTCAATCCTGTTTCGTGGTATTGGCATGGTATAGGAGTGATTTTCTACGTGGTTTTTATATGCGGATTTTGGGATTGTTATATGGGTTTTAATTATTGTGATTTGCGGGTTTCAATTTACGTGTTTTACAGAAGTTATGGGTGATTGGATTTTCTTTTAGTCCAATAATTGAAATTGTTGAAATTAATATGAAATTTAGGCGATTTCTTGAAGATAGATTTCAAAATTTAAGTTCAAAATACTTAGTGATGATAATATCGCATCAAATTTTATTAAAAATTTAAGTAGTTTTTCTTTATTTTCAATGATTGTTATCAAAAATAGGGCAAGATGCATGGCCCTACCCGAGATTGTTCAGTACAACAACTTATTTTTAGGTAAACTAAAGTTACTAAACTTTGCTTTGGGTAATATGTTTTTACGTGTGTCGTATCCTATGCACCACAACGTGGATTAAGGTAAACTACGTGGTGTTAGAAAAGTCATTTTACATAAAATTGGCGTCAGCACTTAAAGTATTTCTGCTTTCTCCAGAGTTATTTGAAAAATTTCATAATTCAGAGTTTTGTATTGGAACGACAAATTTATTCTTAGTGCATTGTATTTCACTGTATGATAATTTAATGCACTTTAAATAACAGTTTCTTTCTCTTTTAAGTCGTTAAAACAATAAAACGATGTATATTTGCTTTGCACAGCTGAAATAATAAAATAAAAGCTACTTGTAAATTAAATTACAGCACCATTCATACTTGTAAAAGAAGCTACAAGCCAACGCTAATAATTTGTAATTGTATATTCTTTATACAACAGTTACTTGTAAATTCTACTAATATTATTAGTGTGCTTTACTTGTAATATTAGACTTGTAAATTTATACTTGTAAATTCATTATGCAACAGAAAAATACAAGTTACAAGCTACTCTACTAATATTATTAGTAAAGTTTCGATTATGCTACAGGCCCCTGTTTGTACTCAGCGGTGGCAATGTCATGCGAACTGGCGGTTAAAAATACACTGGGCTTTCTATTTCCGAACAATCCCATTCTTTCAACGCTGGTTGATATGGTTCAATACGTAAAATTATTGAAAGGTGTTCAACTAATGATGGGAACTGCATACAGGATCTCTGATGAAAGATCAGTTTTTGTGCGTTTTAAAACGATGAAAATAATATTAGAGATTAGCGATAGTGCATTACCTTGCTTGATCATGAGCATGAGCATTATGACCGCACAATTCGTAGTTGCTACTCCGCGATTGACTAGAACTTGCGAAATTGTACGGAGAACACAATAAATGGGGCTTGGGACTAGCTACCCATTCTCAATGTACACGTATCAAATATCTAAAGTCAATAACGGCGCCGACCACGTCCTTACGGTCATATAGGAAGGGATGGATTGTTAGTCTGACACTTGTTGCTACTGGAAACCGAGTATACCTCTGCATCTCCACGATTGTCTTGGGATAGGATATCGTTTTAGTTACAAAGGATAAATTATCTGGATTCACTTCGGTAAGTGATGCGATTTATGTGATTAAAAATAACACCAATTCGCTGTCTCGCCACGAGAAAAATGGTTAACCATGCACGCCCGGTAGCATATGAAAACGGAGGAGAAACATTTAGCTACTGCAAACAATTGAAGATTGCACTTGTCTCGACCGGAGCAGAGCGCAATACATGCGCATGAGCCACCGAGCACGAAATAAATATTTTATTATTTTCCCGACGACTGAAACACGCACTGCACTTATTTGCTCGATGGCTACTGCAAACTCGCTAACTGGAGAAACACGACTGGAAAAGAAACAAACTTTCACCTTCTTATTTATTTACGCAAAGCAGAACAAAATTACGGCGACCGGCCGATCGTTTTGCCTTCCGCACAAAGCAAAACTAAATTTCGACGACTGGCCGATCCGCTTACTGGAGAAACACGACTGGACGATTAGCGATACTGTGTTACCTTTCTGCTAAATACACCAGAGGAGATAAGGTAATAGTGCAGTCTATTGCTCGTGCTAATAAGATCCGTGATTCTTGAAATGCCGCCTGAAATATCTGATAATGACTCACCACCTATGCTGTGAATTGAGGCGCACAGTTTAAGTGTAGTTTTCGGCTGAATATCAACTCAAAATGGTTGAGATAGACAAAATTTACTCAATTTTAAAATTAGCATAATTTAACATAAAATATTCCGATTTTTGTAAAACTGTGGCCATCGGACCCAAAAATATTTCTGTTTTTTTGTTCTCATAATAATCGGAGATATTCCAGGTTTTCCAAGCGAAGCAATTTTTTCTTATGCTTGTCACTTTATGTGACGTTTACTTTTATCATGTTTTATGCTTTCCCCCGAAACTAGAACTAATTTACCGACAAATGCTGACTGCAGTTCAGAAATACGAAGAGATATGACCGTCAACGCCCCTTTGTTTCTACTCATGCTTGCTGAAAGGCATTGTACGGAATCACATCGTACGACTGAAGGACGAAAATTAACCGCAGAGAATAGGATTAGAATAGCATCCGGAATGAATATCGCTGTTTATAAAATTATTATTTTTTATTGCAAAATCATAATTTTGTAGGGGAACTGCTCCGTTTTCCATCACACTGAACATATATTCATCTCATCGCGAAACAAAGAAATACGGCACCAATTTCGTTGCTTCTTTTTGCTAACATGCGTGCTTACTGCTGAAAAAATCACAAAAATAATACACAAACCAAATACCTTTTCATTGCTTTGTTTTTTGTGGGATTGTATCGGAGCTATGAGATGAAGTCCAGGAGCAGTAACCCTATAATTGTACAAATTAAATTTGTAGCTCCGCAAAGTGTTATAAACGACTGAGCCTCTAAAATGAACGAATGAAAAAAAAAGACGAGTGAAATGTGGTAACTAAGAAAAAAGAAGTGAGACGTTTTACATCTCGCTCGTCACTTCTCGTTTCACACATCTCACTTCGCCCTACTCATTTTTCATTTTTACTCCTCACTATGAGGAGTAAAAAATTACGAGTATGGAATGAAAAGTGACAAGTAAGAGTGAAACGTTTGCTCACACCTCGCTTCTCATATTTTATTTCTCACTTTTCTTAGTGTCCAGTCTTCATCTGAACAGTTTTGAAAATTTGTTTTTTGACACCGAAAAACTAACGCCTACCTCGATGTGCAAAACTGGCGTTCACAACATCAAACGCAACGCCGCTGTTACAACGCAAACGGAAGAAAGAGAGAACGCAACGACAACGGAAACAGCAGGAAAGGTGCGAGTGAATCAGACATTTTTCTTCAGTTTGAAATCAGAACGCGCGCGGTTATAACACATAAACCTTACTAATAAATAAAATGTAGTTATAGTTTATTGAATGGTGTAGTTATTATTAATTCGATTCGATAGGAAGTATTACAGTCCACTCAATCCTAAGTAATTCCACCTCGGAAGGTATTTAGCGCTGAACTCGTAAATACCCAACATTTTGGTCCATTCGAGCCGAATAGACGCCATTTTGTAAAATTGATTCCGGTAGCAAGAACAGTAACGAGCTAAGTTTTGATTATACGCGCGCGGTTTTGTTAAAAATGTGAAACAAGTTTATCGCCTTCCTGAAAAAGTACAAGTGTTTCTGATTGGCCGAGGGCTGCCAAGAAGAAGTTGAAAAAGTGTTTTGGGTGTTTCTGGTGCGCCAAGAAACGATCCTAAAAATCCGTTCGAAAATCCCGAAGAAAGGGGCCTTAAAGTTTTCCACCGGTGATCCGGAGGATTATTCCTAAAGCAGTGTTGTGTGTATTATCCAAATCCATGTGACTCAGTATTTCCCAGTGAAGAGGAAAACAAGAATCCAATTCAATACAGTGAACTAAAGTGAAGAAGAAGCCTAAGCCAATTCAAAAATGGCGGACGAAATTTTACTCCATAAGCGGGGATTAGTAAAAGGCAAGGTAACGCGAATCCGAAACAGCTTAAGAAAGCTAGAAGCGGATCTACAGCAGGCTTCTTTGCCTCAAATCCGTGTATATGCAAAGAACATGGATGTACATTACAGTGAATTTAATCAAGTGCAAGATGAAATCCTCAGTGTCTGTGCGCCTTCCGCTCGAGGAGCGCACGAAGAAAAATATGAAGAATTCGAAGTGCTGTTCAACGAAACGAGCATAATCATCGAGCGCCTAAAGGAAGCATTAGCTCCGCAGCCGTTACAGGCTGTTGTTCCAGCGCAAGGCCAGCCGCAAGTGATCGTGCAGCAGCAGGCCCTTCGAGCTCCATTCCCCACATTCGATGGAAGATACGAGAACTGGCCAAGATTTAAGACGATGTTCCAAGATCTCATGCGCCGATCCCCGGATTGTGATGCAATCAAATTATATCATTTGGAAAAATCCTTGATTGGTAGCGCTGCAGGAGTGATAGACTCTCAGACCTTACAGGACAACAACTACCCCCAAGCCTGGCAAATTCTTGAGGACCGGTACGAGAATCAGCGTTTAATTATCGACACTCATATCCGTGGGTTGCTCAATCTCAAGCGAATGACAAAAAAGTCATCAACAGATCTACGAGAACTGGTAGACGAATGCAGTCGTCACGTGGAAAACTTAAAGTTTCTAAAGCAGGAACTATTGGGAGTGTCTGAGCTTATTGTTGTCAACGTTTTAACAGCAGCTCTTGATAAAGAAACTCGTGAGTACTGGGAGTCTACTTTGGCTCACGGTGCTTTGCCCAAGTATATCGATACGATTGATTGCCTAAAGAAACGATGTCTTGTACTGGAAAGATGCGAAACAGCTAATCCACCCCCTATGGTGAACTCTAAGGTAAGTGCCCTTCCTAAATTGAATGCAAAATCATCCAACGCTGTTACGTCACAAGGCGAAATAACTTGTGAGTTGTGCAATGGCCAGCACATGAATTACAAATGCACAGCGTTTCGCAACATGACTGTTGTTCAGCGCTTCGCCAAAGCGCGGGAAGCAAATGTCTGCTTCAATTGTCTCAGGAAGGGACACAGAAGCAACGCCTGTCAATCTGAGAGAACTTGCTCGAAGTGTTCTGCGAAACACCATACGATGCTTCATCCAGAAGAATTTTCATCTACCACCGAGCAACTAGCAACCCAAATACTTTCACCGCCAGCTACAATGAACAGTACCAGCGCTCCAGTAATGGATTCATCAGAATTAACAACGAGTTCAAACGCATTGGTGAGCCAAGTTTCCCGTTACAAGGTTTTTCCAGCAGTGAAGGAAGTCCTGTTGTTGACAGCTCGAGTCAATCTGATGGACAACAATGGATGTTCTCACTCCTGTCGTGCCCTCTTGGACTGTGCGTCACAAGTTTGTCTGATTTCTCAAGACATGGCCAACAAGCTCGGAACGAAAACATGGCCAACCAACACTGAAGTCGTCGGTGTAACCGGTCGTCATAGCACCAATAAAGGTATGGTTGTAACAGTTACTTCCAACTACGACGAGTACCAGATAAACATTCCCTGTCTCATCATGCCCCATGTCAGCGATCAATATGGTGAAAAGAAGGTGAGGTGATCATTTTGTGTATTACACAGCCATTTGCTTGTAGTAGTGCGTCTGTTTAGTCGCGTCTTAGCAACCTTTTCACTGCATGACGACGGTTGACGTCACATAAGTTGGTATTGCGGATCTTTTCAAAATTTTCCATTTTGCGGATTCCGCAAAGTTCTTCCGCAGCTGTCAAAGTTCTACCGCAAGCCTGCAAATCTTCAAAACACTGAAACAAAAAAACTGGTATTTGGCGTTGTCATCGTAGAGTGCCATGCCAAGCAGCAGAGAAAAAGTATGAAGTGACAGCTGCGGTAGTTTGAATATTCTACCGGAAAGAGGAAAGCTTTCTCTGGAACAGCAATATAAAATTTTCTTCGACCTCCCCTCCAAACGTTATGCACTGCATCATCGTATCAAGGGGCAACCAGCATTTTGTTATGCAAACAATAACATGAAAAAATATCTCACGGTGAGAAAGGCTTTTATTTATCATTATATTAATCAACATATTTAACTTCTGATCCTTTTACAGACTATAGCGAGTAACTCTGGATATATAGGATATCAAGCATCTTCTGATTTACTTTGTAGTTCAGATGCAGAGAAAGTTTGACTATTTTATTACAGTTATTACAGCAAAGTGGATGGACGGTGATGGAAAACTTATGCCTCGCAAAAATAGCAAAAGTGCATACCTAATTAAGAAGCCTTATAAACTACAAATTAGTTATAGCTTGTGAATACAAATATTAATTGTCTGATACTGCTTTCATTTTGCTCAAAAATATTCACTTCGTGGCTCGCAAACCATCTATCAAAATAGGTTTTCTCTAACATGGTTAAATAATGTTCAGGAGAGAATGGATCGATGGAACGGTGTGACGTCAATGCCCTCCCCTCAAACTATGTTTATGATAATAGCTTACTAATACTCACAAGCTTGGACTTCTTCCACACCTTCTTTTTACCATATTGGTCAGCGATATCATTCCAACGCGTCCGATCAATGCAAAACAGTGGCAATTCCCAGCCGACATGATGCTGGCTGATCCTGAGTTTTTTGTTCCGAGTAGTGTCGATCTGCTGATCGGTAACCAATTCTTCTTCTCTATGTTGAAATCTGGCCAATTGAAAATCGACGAGAACGCTCCCTTGTTGCAAGAAACGGTATTCGGATGGGTGGTTGCAGGACCAGCTGATGTGAACAACAATCGTCTGGTTTTTTCTCACGCCGTGACAACGAAGACACTAGATGAACTGATGCAAAGATTTTGGTCTATTGAGGAAATTCCTGAAGCTTCACCGCACTCAACAGAAGAAAGGCAAATTGAATCTCATTTTGTTGCCACTCATCGGCGTGAAGAATCCGGAAGATTTGTCGTACGACTACCATTTAGAGAATCTTGCTCTGAGCTTGGCAATAACAGATCCTTGGCACTGAAACGATTTTACATGCTCGAAAAGCGTTTCGAGCGTGAATCTGAATTGAAACAACAGTACGTAAACTTTATTGCGGATTATGAGGCTCTCGGACATTGCCAAGAGGTGGATGAGAATAGCGATCCAGTTGGGCAGCAGTGCTACTACTTGCCACATCACGCGGTGTTGAAACCATCAAGTTCATCAACGAAACTTCGAGTAGTTTTTGATGCCACAGCCAGATCACCAAAGCTTGCTTCTTTGAATGACGTTCTACAAGTTGGTCCCACAATCCAGCGTGACTGTTTTGGAATTTTGCTTGGCTTCAGAATCCACCGCATTGCCCTGAGTGGTGATCTTTCAAAAATGTATCGTCAAGTGAAAGTAGATCCTCGCGATACCCGCTTTCAGCGAATTTTCTGGCGAAACAATTCTACCGATCGATTACGAGTCCTGGAGTTGACCACTGTTACATACGGTACAGCGTCGGCTCCGTTCTTAGCTACAAGATCGCTACTGCAGCTAGCTCACGATGAACAGGAGGCATTTCCTAAAGCAGCCGAAGTTGTACGTCTCAACTTCTACATCGACGATGCGTTGACCGGAGCAACCACAGAAACCGAAGCCATCCAATTGAAGGAAGATTTGCAGAATTTGCTTGCAAGAGGTGGATTTGACATTAGAAAGTGGTGTTCAAATTCAGCAGCGGTTTTAGCAGGTATACCTGAAGAAGATAAGGAAACATTAGTTAAGATTGACGATTCTAACGACACTGTGAAAACGCTAGGATTCTAGAGAAAAAGTATGAAGTGACAGCTGCGGTAGTTTGAAAATTGAACCGGAAAAAGGAAAGTTTTCTCTGGAACAGCAATATAACGATCAGTTTCGCTTCGCTGCTACAATATTCGACGAATCTACTACCAAACCAGTCACAAAACAATTTGTTCTGTCGCAGATGTCTAGACTATTTGATCCTGTTGGTTTTGTGTCTCCGGTGATAGTTTTATTTAAAATGCTGATGCAGAAGATTTGGGCTAGAAAGTTGGAATGGGCTTCTCCTCTACCTGAAGATTTGTTATCCCAGTGGCAATATCTACGTGATTCTCTGCATGCACTGAATTCCATTAAAATCCCGAGATGTGTAATTTCTGACAATGTACAATGGTTCGAGCTGCACGGTTTCGCAGATGCTTCGAAGGCTGCGTATGGAGCTTGTCTCTACCTTCGCTCTGTTAAGCATGACTCCAGCATCGATTGTCGGTTACTATGCAGCAAGTCGAGAGTGGCACCTTTGTCCGAAATTACCCAGATTGGAACTTTGTGCGGCGCTACTGCTAACTCGGTTAGTCATGAAAGTAATCCCATTGCTGAATATACCGTTGCACCGAATAGTGCTCTATACTGACAGTCAGATTTTATTAGCTTGGATGAAAAAGTCACCTGGACAACTACAACTTTTCGTGCGAAACCGGATTGTAGAAATCAATCAAGCAACGGCGAACTTTACTTGGGAATACATTCGGTCAGAAGATAATCCGGCCGATGTTGTGTCAAGAGGTCAGCTTCCACTAGCATTGAGTAGCAACCAGAAATGGTGGAAGGGATACCAAGCTCTATTGCAGTATGACTATCAGCCCCCTTCCTACCAGGAGTGTCAAGATGAAGATTTGCCGGAATTGAGAGCTGAAGCGGTTGTCAACCTTGCGACGATTGAATTCCTACCTGTTTTCAAGGCCTACAGCTCTTTCAGAAAATTGCAAAGAGTGGTAGCTTATGTGCTCCGTTTTGTTCGTAACTGTAGAACCAAACAACCTTCAGAGCGTAAACAAACGCAGCAGTTAACTGTGTCAGAAATGAGAGAGTCACTGGAAAAAATCGTTTTCGTCGTGCAACACGTAGAGCTTCTTGATGAAATTCAAAGTGTGATTTCAAACGAGCCATCAAAAAAACTTGCATCACTTTGCCCAATAGTCGAGAATGGTGTACTACGAGTGGGCGGACGTTTGCAAAATTCTAAACTTCCATTTGATTCTCGCCACCAGATGATACTGCCAAATCATCATTCAATAACCCATCAACTAATCCGTGCGCTACATGAGGAGAATCGACATATCGGACCGACAGGACTATTAGCTATAGTAAGGCAGAAATTTTGGCTACTAAACGGTCGTTCAACTGTCCGGAAGGTATGATCGTTTTGTTGGTCGAAGATAACATGCCGCCGCAGACCTGGAAATACGGGAAGGTGGTCAAAACTTACCCCGGGGGCGATTCTCTGATAAGAGTTGCTGACGTGAAAACTTCATCAGGGATCTTCAAGCGCTCGATTTCTAAACTTGCACCGCTTCCAACAAGAGACAATGAAGACCTTCAACGGGACGGGTGAACTATCCAACATTTCATCCGACATTCCAGATTTTCTTCTTTCTTGAATTCTTCGAGTCTTCAACCGGGCGGGAGGATGTCCAGTCTTCATCTGAACAGTTTTGAAAATTTGTTTTTTGACACCGAAAAACCAACGCCTACCTCGATGTGCAAAACTGGCGTTCACAGCATCAAACGCAACGCCGCTGTTACATGACGCAACGACAACGGAAACAGCAGTAAAGGTGCGAGTGAATCAGACATTTTTCTTCAGTTTGAAATCAGAACGCGCGCGGTTATAACACATAAACCTTACTAATAAATAAAATGTAGTTATAGTTTATTGAATGGTGCAGTTATTATTAATTCGATATCGATGTCCCAGAGGAAGTATTACAGTCCACTCAATCCTAAGTAATTCCACCTCGGAAGGTATTTAGCGCTGAACTCGTAAATACCCAACACTTAGTGAAAATTGAAAATAAGAAGTGAGAAGTCTCTCTGCAGTTTTGAACCACTGACCTATTTTCAGTCCTTTTGGAACTTTGTGGATGGATCCTGAGAGCTACTTTCAAGGGAAAATACGAAATCCTGTAATCCATTTGATCTTTTTATAGATAAAAAACCCAGATTAATCCACCTAGCGTTGGTGGTGCCTTTCTCGCATTTAGTTAAGACACCAACCTTATATGGGGTTTATATGGTCCAGTGTATCATTTTCTTCATAACTTTTAAACGCAATGAGCGATCGTTATAAAATTTAATAGTGATCAATAAGGCTTTGTCCCCTGTCGAATGAAACTTGTTGCGAAAAAATCGGTTGAGGATTACTATACGAAAAGTTGTCTATTGTTTTTTATAGCTTTTGTGCACACACATACATACACACGGACAGACAGACATGTGCTCAGCTCGTCGAGCTGAGTCGATTGGTATATGATACTATGGGTCTCAGAGATACAATAGATCTAATAATTGGTCGCAGTGGCACACCCGGACAGGAAAAAAAAAATGGGTCTCAGAGGCTTCTATAAAAAGTTCATTTTCGGAGTGAAATGATAGCCTTTCGGTACAACTTAGTTGTACGAGAAAGGCAAAAAAATGCCACGGCGAAAAAGTGCTTCGCTGAAGAACTGGATATTCATGCTGCGATATTCCTGAGGTGACAGCATAGAAAACCAATCGATTGCTGTTTGGAACACCTTCATCACCTGATGTAAAAATAGCGATTTGTGCCCAGAGATAATAATCGATTACCAGAGGAGCCAAAGTTTCATATTTACTGGACAACTGACCATGAGTGGAAACCACATCAGCAACGGGAAACATTCGTCAACTCTATGACTGATTTATTTGTTTATTTAGTGATAAAAACAAAAGTATTAGACTTTTATGTCAGGGGAACAAAGAAAAGTATAAATGGCTTGCATATAGATCACATCACGATCCCCCAAAAAAAAGCATTTATTCAATTAGGATATATGCCACGAATCAATAGAACTGTTAACGCTTGCCGAACAACATATTAGCAGGTTGAAATCGCTGTTATTTTGCCTGATTTGGCACAGTGATCACCACGTCACTATCCAAGCCGTTCCTGGGTGGACGTTAGGCAGAATAACAACGATTTCAGCAATGTTTGTTCTCTCATATGCCCCTCTTCTAATCTTCAGTTTCTGTTCGTTTCACACTTGCCGCTCTGTGACTCATATAGAACTAGTATAGTCGCATGGAAGTTAATGCGAACCAGTCGGTCAGAACTGTGCTAACAGGGGCTTTGGGACAGTTCGTCGAATGACATTTCGTCGAATGACGTTTAGTCGAATGACATTTAATCGAAAGGACATTTGGTCGAAGGGACACTTAGTCGAAAGGACATTTAGTCGAATGGAAATTTAGTCAAATGGATATTTAGTCGAATGGACACTTGGTCGAATAGACATTTAGTCGAAAGGACATTTAGTCGAATGGACATTTAGTCGAATGGAAATTTAGTCAAATGGACATTTAGTCGAATAGACATTTGGTCGAATAGACATTTAGTCGAAAGGACATTTAGTCGAAAGATTTTTGATTAAATTTTAATAAATAATCCACAAGATACATGAATAAACTGATTAGATGAATTCAGTGGACGTGAGGAAGTTCAATCAGTAGTGGAAGAAACGAGTACGGAGGCTAATGAGGATTTTTCACCTGAGCTAATAGAAACTTCTAGAGACCCTGGTGACCCTATTTTTTCGGCCCATGGTCTAAAACCAATGATATCAATACTTGCCAATACTTCATCACAGTCGGCTTTGGAACATTTCATTAATTGACAAATTTTGGTCGAGAGAAAATGATTTACTTATTCTTTTCATTGATATTATTTCTTCCACTCAATATTTATACAATAATTAGTTCAGTATAAAATTGTCTTCCAACCATAATTCGTTAATTATTGGTCGTCAAATATGCCTAATTTGTCCCATGTTTGCTGGGATTTCCAATGTACATGGGACAGTTCTATGGGTATAACGGCAGTAATGTCTATTCCAGTATACGAAGCATCATTCGACTACATTTCAATTGCCAGGTGGTATAGATTCAATGTAGTCGGTTAGAGGGTTCACCGAAGTCAATATCCAGTCTGAAATAATTTCGGAATATTCACCGTTTCATATTATTTTTAATTTTATGAACCCATCATTCTTTGGACAACATTGGAGCAATAGTTATATGACTTTTAGAAACACCGGAATAAATAATTTATTTTTTAATCATTATTGGCTAAAGTTCTTTTCCTTCAAATATCAACTCGACGGAACGTACTAAAGTCTAAATGTACCAAGATTATAAATTCGAGAATCCGCTTTCTACCAAATGTCCTACGATCAAAATTCATATGACCAAATGTACAAATATTCTTCTTTCTAAAATCTGATTTCGACTGTTTGTCCATTTGACCAAATGTTCGTTCCACGTAGTGCCCTTTCGACCAAACGTCATTCGACCAAATATCCTACGCCTCTAGTGGATTAATATTCATTTTCGACGAAATGCCCCTTCGACTAAATGTCCATTCGACGTAATGCCCTTTCGACAAAATGTCATTCGACGAAATGGTACAGATTCGCTAACAGGATACCGACTAAACTAACACAGCTGACCAGCTGTGCACTTTGAATAACTTTTTCTAATGCCAGCCAAGTTATATTACAGGCTATGCATTTTTACTAGTGAAAACGCGCTTTTGTGAAACATACAATTCTTCGAAATTGCGCTACAAAATTCTCGAATATATGGAAAATTACATATAGATGTGATTGTTATAAATCAGGATTTTAATAGGAATTTCTCAACATAAGCGTACCTAGTTTGCAGGCTTGCATCGAACAACTTTAACAATTCACAGCTATTTAATTATCAAAATAGAGCTTATGTAGCTTCTCAAACAAATGAATCATTTATGCTTTGGGGTCTGCCTGCCAGACTGCCAATCATCAGCTTTGTCGTGACGCTCCGCCATGGACCAACAGCTCGTCATGCTGAAGTCAGCTACTTTTTCACGAAAATAATGACAAAGACGACGATGGATTCCACCTAGGGATTTGTGCACGTGGCTGCTTGGTAGAACACACATTACGCGCTTCAATAAATTATTCGCACCACGTTTAGCGCACGGCAGCACTCGCTTCAGAAAAGGGTGGCCAAGCGAAAATATAAACAAGCACCTGAAGCACCGCGCGATAAAGCCTTCATTCGGAAAATTTCAACCAAGTTCATATAAACACGACGCTTAACGCATAATCGCTCCAGAAGAGGTTGCTCTGGGAAGAAGGAAGGCGACATCTTCACGTGGGATTTTTCTTGATTCATGATGCATGGTTCAACGGGAATTGGAGTGTCATAGTTTAAGCAATATGTGAGATATATTTAAAGCTGATATGGTTCGTTGGAAAAGCTCGATATATTGCGGGCAAAAATGATTTCTGCCCCACACTGAGAAGAATAACTTTCCATGGAAATAATCATGACCAAAAACAAAAGCACCTCTCAACGCAATACTATGTCGTCCGGTTCAATCAACTGAAAGCGTTCGTCAAACTATGTATTGAAAACTACTTTGTCACGAGCTGGAGTTTATAGAAAGTTCAACGGTGGTTGAAATAATTTGGGAGTGGATAATGGTTCGAACATTACTGAACGATGGCTTATAGGTGCATAAGCTGACCAGGTGCGAGCAATGTTTGATTGAAAAAGTTTCACCACGTGATGTGTTGGCTGGTGCGGATTTAGGACCCTCGTTGGTGTCAATCCAAATTACGAAGTTATCGCCTCTAACAGATGATAGTTTGTGCAAAATATTAAAATCAAATATTTCTGGAGCTGGAGCTGGAGAATTGCTATAGAAACCAATTGTTGGAGGTTGAATCAAACTGTGACTAACTTTGCCAATAGATTCTAACCTGTACACTGCAATGTGGTGAGTCCATTAATTTGGCATTCAGCAATTTAATGATTGCGAATTCTTTTTGCTATAGTTATTTCAAACCGGATCTGGAACTGACAACGAGAACTTTTTTAACACAGTTTTGGTATTTCCACAGTTAATAATTCAAACTTTTCTGTGTCTGCCATTGCATAAATATGTATCATATGTGGCAAGCACAAGAACTACAACAATCCCTTGGAAGTTAATTCCACCCGAAAACACCTTTAGCGGACCGAGAATCGAACACGACATGTCCGTATTTACAATCCTTTTGGCAATTTGCAAGAAGACGAATTCATTCTATTTCCCTAAACCTTTTTATTTTCATCTTGATACATAGACACGTGTACAATGTTTATAAATTTGTATTCTAATGCGTTTCACCTTAATGATAGAACACGAAACAAGATACTGCGACGGTGTTTGGCTTCATTAGTAGCAATTAATTTTCTCACTTTCTACGTTGTTTCACCGTTCTTTGGTGAGCGTACGGTTACGTAATGAACAAAACAAAGAGCAACGAAATAAAAAGAACTAGCAATGAGCCTTCATTAGCCAACGAGTACCTATTAAGTGAAGTCCGAAATAAGAATGTGATTATTTTTATTTACCCCATTTTGTCACTATCTACTTTTATAGTACTAACATCTATTAGCATTGTTTTGTCTATGTATCTAATAGTACAAGTTTGGTATAAGCAGCTTTTTGTTTGTACACATGACACCTTCCAATGATCCATAAAACTTTTTCGATAGTAATCCCGGTGATCAATACATCGAGTCTAAGCTAAGCTAAGATATGTAGATTGTTCGCGAGAATCAGAAGCTTTTGATTTGCTTGTGCGGTCCATATGTGAATAGATTTAATTAATCGCAATGCTGTACTTGAAAACATGTCTCAGAGACTTTTATTTAGGAGTATCAAAGTTTCTGTCGGAATTGTGTGAAAAAAGTAGATCATGTTTGTTTGTTGCTTGAAAGACAAATGTTCAGCATTCAGAGGTCACGTACAGTCGTGATTTATTTAGTAGGCAGAACAATCGGCCGACCATCACAATAATTTGTTCTGCTTTGTGCGGTTAGCAGAACGATCGCCCGATTATCGAAATGTTGTTCTGCTTTGTTTAAATTGATTAGAAAGTGAAGATTCAGTTCGCGTCAGTAAGCAGAACAATCGGCCGGTCATCGAAAATGTTGTTCTGCTTTGTGCGGTCGATAATTAAAATAATTAATGTTCGTTCGATTATGTTTTGAATTGATCAAACTACACGTTATACACGGCATACCGTTTACCAAAACGAACCTTGCCACAATACCTACCCCATATATCCAACATGCCAGTGATTTCTCGTGGAAGTGCAGATGACTCGTCGGCTTCTATCAAAGCGAGTATCAAGTAAACATTTTCCTACCCATTCCTTAATTGACCTGCATTCGGACACGGCCGGCGCTGGTATTGCTTATTTTTGGGTCACCAGTTCTTACACATTGAAGATGATGTTAGTCCCAAACTTCATCTGCTGGTTCTCTGTGTAATTACAACTGACCTGGCAATAACGGAGTAGCAACCATGGGCGGTCAATCATGCTCATGCTCATGCAGTAATCCCGGTGATCAATACATCATGAGCGAAACCCCCTCATAAGGTCAATCTGGCCCATATGTTATGGATGTTACAACACAAGATAAATTTACTAATACAAACATGAAAGTGAAAATGCATGAAAAATTAATGGATGGTTGTTTCAATTCAAGAAAAGTAGTTAACAAAATCAAAATCAAGGTTCATGTTGTATTATAACAGTAGATTGTAGTAATAAAGCCATCAGGGTTTGTACCGTGGCAAGTATATGATGTTACCAAATATCCAACAAGTATTATATCTGACGAGAACAAATGTGTATAAAATGCAAAATGCGTGACAGATATGATGAAAATTTAATTTTAAAAGAGCAGTCATTGCCAGATTTTGGCTTTTTGACTTTCGCGTATACTAAGTATATGTAAAGGCTATAGGATAACTCCAAAACCAAACTTTTGATAGAAGCCTCGGAGACCCTTAATGTTATATACCAATCGACTCAGTTCGACGAATTGGGGTGATGTCAGTGCACAAAAAACGAGCAATGGGTAATATACAGCCACAGCACTACTAATTTAGACATAGGCAACTATCTTCCGAGGTTGTGTTTTTCCTAGTTTTCGACAGAGTCTCTTGATTCTCGTGTATACATGGATGAGACAGTGTGCCATGAGCTACAAAAGCTCACGTAGCATCGATTCAGTGCGATGAGAGAAACTAGCGCGCGCATAAAATAACTGAGTGAGCGTGTCTCAATGTACGTCTCATGAGACTCATCTCATGCGCTAGGAATGCATAGCTGGCGTTACTAGGCAACGGTATTATTGAATGAAAATTTCCCGCCCAATCTGTTTTACGCACCTTCGCTGTTGTTTGCAAAGGTTTGCCATCAAGGGCCTCATACGCCTGTCACTGGCGAACAAAGCTCGTGTACTCTGCATCGAAGCTTAGAACCGGTGTTAGGGCGCAATCGTTAATGTGAACATTTTTATATTCGGTTCGCTACTGCAAATAAATTCTTTTTCGAGTCCTTATAATCAAGCAGGTAAATCAAGCATATCACATTATTATATTGCTGCATGATTGAGTGTTTATTTTTGATAAAATATCGAAAACAAAAGTGTGCATAAAAATTTGCTGCGCCATAACGAAAAGGTGGTAGAGAATTAACACTGTTGTTTACAGTTTAGAACCAAATCCAGATGTCGCACATGTTGGGGTAGGGATTCAGTGCTACGCCTTCTCCCCCTGTTTGCCATGGCAAACAGCGCATGAGCTAATCGCATTGAGATGTCGCAATGCGACTCACCAATGTTAATGTGAGGTACACAAGCTTCATGAGACTCGCGTGCGCTAAATTTTATGTGCGCGTAGCAGTCGTTGCTCAATCTCATCCTTTTTTGTACGCGTGCATTATGTCTGGTTTTCGATCCATATTGTGTTTTGAACACGCCATATTGTGTTTGAATTGATTTTTTTGCCGCAGGAGATATCGGTAAAATATTTTTAGCGTGTATTGAGAAATTAAACGATGGGTTATCCTTATTGCTTATGATCTTAGCTATGTTGCTCGTACTAAGGTTATGTCGTATGATATGCTATTGTTGAACGGCGCGTCGTTTTCTGAAAAAAAATTGGGGTGGTCCGAAACCGACCGGCAAGCAGTGGTCCGAAACCGACCCCCCATTTTATTGCACTCTACTTTTTTACTGCATGATTTGCAAGGGGAAAAGAGAGAGGACGAATTTCTAAATAATTTCGTGATAGATTAGGGAACACCCACAAATTACCTAACGTTTAGAGGGGGAGGGGGTTCCCTGATGTGTGACATCCCATACAAAATTTTTAGACGTTTCATACAAAAAGTGTGATATAGAAGGGATGGGGGGTTGAAAATGACCGATTTTTGCATGACGTCATTTATGGATCTTCCCTTATTTGATGAGATGGGACAAAAAGGAGAAAGAGAATTTTTATCTAGCTAGGGTAAGACGGTATGATATGACCCCCCACGCCCACCCCTAAGGCAATACTTAAACGACTTATTACTTTTCAGCACAATTTCATATTGTTTCATGTTGTGTTTATTACATATTTGTCATATTTACCACTGAGGAAAGTTATTTTGTTGTCCAACTGAGTGCTTCAGTGCAGTTTTGCAGACAGTATACAAGCGTCACTCCATATTATTGAGCAAACAAACATTGAAAGATACATCAAATCTGTTACTTTTTAAAATTTTGAAATTATTTTCATTATGTTACACAAAAATAGTTCCACATTCACGTAGTATGGCGGTCTTACAAATGCTTAAAGGTACCAACTGGTTATAGACCTTAGTAAGTTATATTTTTCTAGAAATCTCACAGGGGCGTAATGCTAGGAGGCACCGTCAATTATAACGTCTTACCAAAAGATATTTTAGTTACAAAATAAAGATTGTCGCTGTCGCCGCTTTCCGGAACACCTTTTGCTGACGAGGATAGGGTGCTAAATATCAATGAAGAAAAAATACATACGATTTGACAGTTCGGTACACTACATGTTTCGGACAGCAGAACAAAGGGTACCGAAGCGACTATCTTTATCTTGTAACTAAAATATCTTTTGTCTTACCCTACATCAACTCCGCGAAGTAGGGGATAATAATGGTCCAATACACTACCCCCACAGTTATGGAACACTCAACGACTTTCTCAACATTCAATTACTACTAACACGGCACAAAAACAACCAATTTTCGGATTGGAAATTGTCTCGACTTCACTGTTCATAAAAGTATCATCGTGCAAGCCTCATGATATACGAATGCAAAAATAGTAACCTGGCTTAGAAACCTACCAGTTAATAACTGTGGAAGTGCTTCATGAGCCGTTTGTTTGAGAAACTGCATAAGTAATATTTTTGGTTAAAATGAGATTTTTAAATACTTCTGAATCCTCGTCTAAAATAAGAAAAAAAATGCATGCATGCCTGTCATCGCTCATTGAAAATGAGAAATTGCAGTACTTCAGACCGCATCGTGCTTTCGTGCTGTGCGGTTCTTTCTCTCTTTGCGGAAGGAAGTTTTCATTACTACCCGAAGCTATTTTAATTTCAACGGTGCTTCTTAGCGCTATTTGTACCCACTGATCCCGTTACGATCTTTGCAAGGACCCGTGCCTTCGTTTTACGTTGGACCCGTTTGCGGAAGTAAAATTCCGACAAGCGGTGGTAATCCTGCAGGGACACCGTTCTGGGAAAAAAAACCTCTTAGAAGGTCACGTCTCCACGCTCAGCCATGAGCATTAATAAAAAATAGAGGAAGGGGGACCGTCCTGCCAAAGCGCGGAAAAAATAGAAGGAAGCTGGTGAATTCAGATATTCATTCTAACTCTAATATCGGAAATAATTCTTCTCCAATCGAACTGAGCAATCAGTTCGATTTGATTAATGATGAATCTGTTGCCGAGTTTTCTGGCTTCCGGAATGAGATTTTGAGTAACCTTCAGGGGATCAAGGTTTCATTTCAGATTGCTAGGAAGGGTGACTGCCGGGTTTTGCCGGGATCCTTTGACGATCGCAAACGTCTTCTTCAGTATTTAACTGAGAAGCGCCATAAATTCTTCACATACGACGACAAAACTGAGCGATTGTTCAAAGTCGTATTGAAAGGTCTCCCCAGTGATGATAAATCACTGGATGAGATTAAAATTGAAATTTCTCAATTACTTGGATCTTCACCAGTCCAAGTAATTAAGATGAAATAGAAATCCCACTCTGGTACTTCCCAGAGGGGCATTTCTCAAGAATTTTATTTAGTTCATTTTAACAAAAGTGAACTAAATAATATGAAAAGTTTGGAAAAGGCCTGTATTATGTCCCATGTCCGTGTTACATGGGAACATTTCCGCAGGCCTGGGGGAAATTTCCAAAACCCCACCCAGTGCCGTAAATGCCAAAAGTGGGGTCATGGAATCAAACATTGTCACATGGATGCTAAATGCATGATTTGTGGTGGAACCTCTCACGCCAAGGACGCATGTCCTGTGAGAGAAGATTCCAATAAATTTAAATGTGCAAATTGTGGTGGCAATCATAAATCCAATTTCTGGGAATGCCCTTCACGCAAAAAAGTTTTGAATTCCCGTGCAAAATTGATGACGGGAAATTCCAATCGGATCCCAGATTCTACGGGTAGAAATTTTTGAAACGCTAAAATTTCGAAACCAGTTACCGGTCGAGCAATTCATACCCACCACAATTCACAAACAAATTTTGCCGCTCGTCAACGGGTAGCAAGCACTTCAGTAAATTCCAATTTTTCGAATGTACCTACGTATGCAAACATCGCTGCTGATAGACAAAATTTCTCTTCTCAAAATGAGGTTTATACCCATGTCCCAACGAAAAATAACGGTCATATTGCCGATGCAGGTAGCATGACTGCTTCCGATTTTGATTTTTTAACTGAACAATTGCATCACATGATTGATGTAATGTTCAAAGCAAATACCATACCAGAAGCTGTTCAGGTTGATATAAAGTACAAACAAAAAATTGTTATCGGACTCCGTTTTAATGGATCCAAATAATTGTGTGAAAGTTCTAAATTGGAATGCCCGCTCTCTAAAGGGTAAAGAAGATGAATTTTTCAACTTCCTAACAGTTCATAATGTGCATTTGCCATTATAACAGAAACTTATTTAAAACCAGGACTTTCCATTAAAAGAGATCCAAATTATTTTATCTACAGAAATGATCGTCTTGACAGCGCCTGTGGTGGGGTCGCCATTGTCATTAATAGACGTATCAAACTTAAATTATTTTCTACGTTTGAAACCAAAGTTTTTGAAACCTTGGGAGTTTCTGTTGAAACAAATTTTGGTCAATTTTCCTTTATTGCAGCCTATTTGCCTTTTCAATGCAATGGGCAGCAAAAGAATTTGTTGAAAGCTGATCTTCAAACTGTGACTCGCAAAAAATCAAAATTCTTCGTAATTGGTGACTTCAATGCCAAACACCGTTCATGGAATAATGCTCAAAGCAATTCCAACGGCAAAATTTTATTTGAAGATTGTTCTGCGGGATATTATACTATTCAATATCCCATTGGCCCTACTTGTTTTTCTTCCAGTCGAAATCCTTCTACAATTAATTTAGTTTTAACGGATTCAAGTCAACTGTGTGGCCAATTGGTAACTCATGCTGACTTTGACTCTGATCACCTTCCTGTGACGTTTGAAATCTTACAAGAAGCCATCAACAATCCAATCAGCTCTACTTTTAATTATCATAGAGCTGATTGGGATTTATATAAAACGTATATTGATAAGAATTTTGATGTTGTTATTCCTCTTAATACCAAAAGTGATATTGATAATGCTCTCGTATTTTTGACCAATTTAATTGTCGAGGTCAGAGGCATTGCAATTCCTAAATGTGAAATTAAATTCAACTCCATTATTATTGACGACGATCTTCAGCTGCTGATCCGTTTTAAAAATGTGAGGCAAAGGCAATACCAAAGAACTCGCGATCCCGCGTTGAAAGTTATTTGGCGAGATTTGCAAAATGAAATTAAAAAACGTTTCGCTATTCTGAGAAATACCAACTTTGAGAATAATGTCTCGAAGTTGGATCCCAGTTCGAAACCCTTTTGGAAATTAACGTTTGTAAATGTAAATGTTTTCAATTGGCATACTTCCCAGATAAATGGAAAAACGCCAAAGTTGTTCCAATTTTGAAGCCGGACAAAAATCCAGCTGAGGCTTCTAGTTATCGCCCAATCAGTTTGCTTTCTTCAATAAGCAAACTGTTTGAAAAGATTATTTTAAATAGAATGATGGTTCATATTAATGACAATTCTATTTTTGCTGATGAGCAATTTGGTTTTCGCCATGGGCATTCAACCACTCATCAGTTATTAAGAGTTACGAACTTAATTCGGCTCAACAAATCTGAAGGATATTCGACTGGAGTTGCTCTTCTTGATATAGAGAAAGCATTTGACAGTGTTTGGCATGAAGGTTTGATTGTAAAATTGATGAATTTTAATTTTCCTCTGTACATTATTAAACTGATCCAAAATTATTTACCAGATCGCTCACTGCAGGTAAACTATCAGAATTCTAAATCTGATAGATTACCTGTAAGAGCTGGTGTTCCCCAAGACAGCATACTGGGGCCCATTTTGTATAAGTAACATTTTTACTTCTGACTTACCTGATTTACCACCAGGGTGTCGAAAATCTTTGTTTGCAGATGACACAGGTCTCTCAGCCAAAGGGCGTAGCCTTCGTGTCATTTGTAGTAGATTGCAAAAAAGTTTGGATATTTTCTCCACTAACTTGCAAAAATGGAAAATTTCCCCGAATGCTTCCAAAACTCAGCTTATAATTTTCCCACATAAGCCGAGAGCTTCTTATTTGAAACCTTCTAGCAGACATATTGTCACTATGAATGGGGTTCCAATTAATTGGTCTAGCGAAGCTAAATATTTTGGACTTCGGCTAGATCAAAAATTAACTTTTAAAAATCATATTGAAGGCCTTCAAGCCAAATGTAATAAATATATTAAGTGTCTATATCTACTTATAAACAGAAAATCAAAACTTTGTCTTAAGAACAAACTTTTGATTTACAAACAAATTTTTAGACCTGCCATGTTGTATGCTGTGCCAATATGGACTAGTTGCTGCAATACCAGAAAGAAGGCACTTCAGAGGATTCAAAATAAAATTCTGAAAATGATTCTGAAGTTGCCTCCGTGGTATAGTACCAATGAACTTCATAGAATTTCTAATATTGAGACATTGCAACAAATGTCCAACAAAATAATTTCCAATTTTAGACAAAAATCGTTGCAATCTTCTATTGCAACGATTAACTCCTTGTACACTTAGTATAAAATAGGTTAAGATTAGTTTAAGTTGAAAACATTGTAATTCCTACATGGTTCAATTCAACCAGAGGAAAAAATCTAACTGCCAAAGGCAATTGAAATGTATTAATAATAACTAAAAATATAACATAGCAAATAAGGACGATAGTGTTAAGAAAACACGGAACACCTAGTCTAAGAGATGAATGCATGTATTAGATAATTAGCAAATAAAATTAGTTTATTTCAGTCGCTCCGCTAGAGCGAGTCTCTTGACAAATTGTAGTTCTGCTGCACCAGATCACAAGCAATAGGTACCAGCATCGTGTTTCGTACATAAAACTAGCCAAAACATTCATTTTTGACCCTTCCTTCGGAAGTGTCTATAATTTCACTTTGTATGCGTTACGGAGGTGTGTTACGTATTAATCTATCAAGAAATCTCGTTAATTATTAAATAAAATGTATGGTATTTGAAACAAATTCACTTTGACATTGAAAATATAATTATAACAAATGATATGATATGGAATTATGCCTATTTTTCTGATTTGTTTCAAAGAAACAAATGATTTTTATTGAGGAACATATAGAAGCATGTACAAAAAAATCTTCTCAGAAAAGCAAAACGTAAAAATTGAAAGGGATTTCAAAATTTCTTCAGTAGAAGCTAGATAGCAAATGTGAGCATGTTTTGAGACACTAATAGATCACTTGTATGCATGTATGTGTGCGTATGTGTGCAAATTCTGAAATTTACTACCATAAAATCTCGCTCATTTTAAGGTATTGAACAAGTTTAGTTTTACCAAATTAGGCATCTATAAGGTGAAATATATGTTATTATTGAACGCTATTGAGTTTCGCTCAGATCAATGACTGATTTAGTTAGTTCTGGATTTATTAATATCGAGGTCTCTGGAAATTACGAGTACAATATATGCAACCAGCGTTACGATAGTTGCTAACCATGTCACAATAGTTATTCAATCCGACGAGCGCCTTATAGATAGGCAGCATGAAGTACAGTACGTTATCATTCGTTAAGTTGTCACTCAACCCAAGACATCCGCCTTTGGGTAGGCAATTATTTTGTCACTTTCACGGTAAATCGCCGTGGTAAGCTGAGTAGTTTTATCTCGTTTTAAATACTGGAGTCTGGAAAAAAAATCCTTATAACTAAGGAAGGGTCAAAATCTCACTGTATGTGGATTAATCTGGTTTTACCAATAAAGAATGCATTTTAAAATTATGTAGCTAGCATGCCTATTATGGCCACTCCCGGGTCCATAATACGCAACGTCGAGTTTATTTATATACGTATTATGGTCCCCCCATTTGATTTACATTGGCGTAACTAGAATTTTTGCCACTTTGCATGAATATTGTACTTATTTAGCTCTCTGATGATATATAGGCGTAACTGCCAGGAATGAGTTCACTCCTTTCACATATCTCTCTCTACGAAACATTGAATCTATTTTAACAAATTTTCGAACTTCGAACAATTGTTATATCTTACGATAGGAATGTTAAACACGAAAAATAGTACGCTCACTTGATTCTCCAGCGCCAGATATCATTACTTTCGGAAATTGAAGTAGGAACAGTGGTTCCATGCTGGTGCAATGCTGATTGAATAAATAAGAGAAGCAACAGACTAAGAAAATAGATACAATTTCTAAAATTTTGATTGGATAAAGAAAGTACTAGTGGTATACTGAACTGTCTGTATGGTCTTAATATTGACACAACATAAAATGTTGGACACATTGTTTAAGAAACTTATCGGCATATTTCTAAAAAATCCTGATTTAAAATTGGTTTTCTTAACAAGTATTTAATCTTTAAATATTTTAAAGTTTTTAGAGAGCTTTGCGAGTATATTTAATTAAACCTAGCGTGTTCATAGTTCTTAAAGATTCATGACCTCTCTGAAAGAATTATCAAAAGAATCCTTTCGAAAAAGTGAGAGCCAAATACTACGTATCATATGTCTGAATCGATCCAGATATTTTGAAAGCATTTCTTTCTGTAGCTTTGAATGGTGATTTGGGGGATTTTTCTGTTATTTCCAGAAAATAAATAAGAGATTCCTAAAAGGCAAAATCTTGAGTTTTCAAGTAAGAAGTAACAAAAATTAAAATGAGAATGAAATTGGCTTTTTTTTATAGATAAGTACTTACTCTAATCGCATAAAGTTTTTCTGGAATCTGACGACAGAAAATTCGTCACTCACACTCAACCTCCTGTGAAATGATGGTTCTGAGACGAACCGACAATGCTCCTTTCCAATCACAGGCAAAATCAGAATTTTGAAAGAAATTTTCTTTTGTCTACTCTGACATCAACGTCAGATGATTTGCCATCCATGGAAAAAAAAAAACTTCTGCGATTATGATTTGCACTTTGAAGTATGTTCGTCTAAGCTTAACCTCCTCTAGTGTATCTGAGAAAAACCGATTTGTTTTCAATAATGTTCCTTTCCCATTACAAACAGAAATAAAATCTGAATTTTGAAAGAAAATATCACTTGACTGCTACTGACGCCAACGTTTCTGCAGCGCTGCTCTCCGACGAGCGTTTGTGATTTTGTTACTGACGGAAACTTCATTCAGTACCGCGGAAATCTAACCGACGCCATTGTTTGCTATCAACCTTGTCCGACGGCCGCTCGATGATTTTTCGCTAAGAATAAAAGTTCAGCACCGCCACTGATATCCCGAGACCGCAATCGATGCCTAAGAGGAACAGATTTTCTTTCCACAAAGCGCTCTTCTAATCACTGATAGAAGCGAAACGATAGTCTGAGCCTTGCGTGGATATTTCTCATGAGAACTCCTACTTTCGGCGACGGCCAGCGCATCCTAATCCATTGTTTTTAATAGTTGGGGAAAATCTAAAAGAGTTCGTGGATCGATTGATACCAAAATCTCGAAAATCGGTACTTTTCGTGAAGGTCTCAAATTGGAATATGCAGAATTACCTCCATATCTTCGCAAAGGACGTAATCCTACGTCAAAAATTAGCCCCCCTAGAATTTTTCATTAGTTACGCCAATGTAATGATTTACATGTTCCATTCCCACATGTTCCTTGTGCCTATAATGTACCCCCCCCTTGTGTGCTAGTAATGGACCCTTTAGCATATTTATATTTACAAATCAGTTAATTTAACTAAATTTATGTTTTCCTGTCTATAACAAATGTATGTAACTGTCCTGTTACATGAAGCAAGTTTTCCCGACGGAAGTATGCAGAAAATAGTTGATTCCAGCGTTTAATCTAGGATTTTGTTCAGGGGGTCCATTATACGCACCGGGTCCACTACTAGCACTCACTCCCTACAAGGTAACATGCACCCACCAAATAAATTGTGGAATAAAAATATCTTATATGCACATATCAAATTATTACACAACAATTTTTCAAAAAAACAAAATTATTTACATTTACAAGGGGAAACGAGAATTCTTCTGTCAGTATCATAGCTAAGAGATGGACGAGTACTTATTCAGACGATTTAGCAACGCTGTTTGTTTCGTAAACAAACTTGCAGCGAGCAAAAGGACAAAGCAGTCCATGCAGTGCCCTATAACGATGTTCATTTGGCTCACATTTTGGCAGTTCTCTATTCTCGATTGGGTCAAGATGGCCGCATTCGCATATCTCTGACTGTAGGATCCCTAATTTTTGGGCTGGCGCAGACGTATCGGAATATAATTGGTTTTTCGTTCATTCGTTATTCCGAATTATGCACGGACAGAAATTTCGGTTATTTGAATCAACAATAATAATGTTTATTCATATTCATTTAACATAAATATAGAATCTATTTGGACAAAAAATATATACATTTAAAATAAACCAAAATATATATTTGTTTCTAAAATTTTTTTTGGAGAGCCCCCTGTGCTATTATATTTTCACTTCAGATGCCCCTAGGTGCCGCAATAGGAAAAAAAGAAAGAAAATAAAAGTGTTGATTTTGCGGTGCAAAGTATACCATTTTTGAAGTCCGATTAACGTGATTATTCAAAGTGTATAATTTTAAGTTCAAACCGATTTTATAAACTGACGGGAAAACTGTATGTATAAATAGACAAATCTTTCGCTTTTTTATGCAATAATTATATGAGCAAGCAAAAAGCGTGTAGTTAAATGCCACTTGTTTCATATACATACTGTCTAATCGTAGATGGAGTGCAAAGAAGAAATTGAAGTGTTGTACGAGGAACTGGACGTTGAAAGTGTTGAGACCATCAATCTGCTGAGTTCTTTTGGTTTATCCGACCGATTCGTGACGGAATTCGTTGGTAACTTAAACATTTTCGCTTCAGCTTGTTAAAGCTCCGCACATAGGATACGTTTGCGTTGCGTTTGCCTTATTTCCCAAAGAAAACTGTCAAACGTAACGCACACGTATCCTATGTGCGGGGCTCTTAAGGCTATAATCATTATTTCAATTATTTTCAGAAAACGGGTATGCGGTGGAATTACTAAAAAATATTGAGCGAAGGGAAATTGAAGACATAATCGGTCCTCCCCATCTGGCTGATCGAACGAAATTAATTGTCCCTTTCAACGAGTGGAGACAAGAACAGGTGAGAAAAAAATTGTATTTGATCGTCGCATCTAAAACCGAAAATATGTCTGTTTTATATTCAGGGTCTGCCACCAGTCTCCACGCCATCCGATCCTTCAAAAAGTCCCATCAAACTCAATCGATCAACAAACTTGCAGCGCCAAGATTATACGGCCAGATTTCTGATTACTTCGTCACCGAGGGGAAGAGCCATTATTGAAATATATGGGAGCACAAACATCCTGACGAAAGCGCAG
This sequence comes from Armigeres subalbatus, assembly GCF_024139115.2. NCBI lineage: Eukaryota > Metazoa > Arthropoda > Insecta > Diptera > Culicidae > Armigeres > Armigeres subalbatus. Next base: position 354,610,940 of record NC_085140.1, on the reverse strand, counting down.
AAGTAAGCGATCACTCACATTGTCGTAGACGAATTCAAGGACGTATTTGGAAAGCTTACGAGCAGTGAATTGAAAAATAGAGCAGCGGAACTCAAACAACTGTTTCCCACTGAATCGGAGGTAAGTGATTAGTTATACCGCCTCCTGAAACAACAGTATTTTATAAGTACAGCATAAATATGTACATAAGCTGTCGTAAAGAGGGAAGATCCATTAATTACGTAACGCAAAAATTGGCCATTTTCAAACCTCCCCTTCCCCCTATGTCACACTTTTTGTATGAAGCATCTATTTTTTGTATGGATTGTAACGTGTCCCCCTCTAAGCGTTACGTAATTTATGGATGCTCCCATATCTATTTTATTTTTCATTATTTCATTTTCCATATAATATTTTCAGTTTACATGGTATCAACCTGCAGTGGAATTCCAAGGCGCTAAGAAAATCCGATTGGGCAAATTGGCAAAAGGATGTCTTTATGATAGGAATTTAAACTACAAAGCTGAGCATCACAAACACCAACAACTCCAAATTTCTAATTCGGAACAATCACAGGAACGAGACCTTCTGTCTGAAGCGGCAAGTAAGTTTAAATCCTAATCTGTACAATGATAACAAACTGTAATCTAGCAGTACCATTGTTTTGCAATTATTTATGTGTTTATTTATTTTATCGAAGAGATTTTCAATTTCTGCAATTATTTTCTGGCAGTTTAAATGTTTTTGCTCCAACAGGTTTGAATGAATTTTAATTGCAATGAAATCCTCCGTCAACCTTTTTATTTTCACTGGTATTATTTATATTGAAGTGAGTTAGAAAAAACATTGTTTCAATCTCCACCTCCTTGTAGCAAACTGTAAAAGTTTGTGATAACCACATCCTCCAGATGTTTATTTATGTAATAATAGTTTCACAATGGGTAAAAAGTGTTACTAACCGAAATTTATCAATTCAAAGATAAATTTCGATGTGTGATTTGACGTAATTATTGAGTTTACCTATGAAGCACACCCACGCCTACTGATATTGACTGTTTACCGCTATGTTGCGAAAGTAAATACATAACCGCTACTTATTGCAGATGTGTATAGACCAAGACCATAGCTTGTTCAACACTCATAAGTTTATAATTGTTCGTTTCAGTTGACCTAGTGATTTTAATATGTTTTCTTTCTATTTTTTCTTACCATAGTCGCAGAATACGAGCAGATCAAAAATTGGATACGTCACAACGAAGACGAATGGGAAAGCGTTAAGGAGAAGTGGTCTGCTACAAGTGCTCATCGGCTCCTTGAAATCTCGAAGCACAGTAATTGGTCTGGTGAAGATATTTTTTGCACTTTTCCAACACTCCGAAAACCAGACGGTTATCAACTTATTAAAATCGATTTCAAATACAAATTCCCAACCCATCACAATTTGTTCTACGGACACTGGAATGATTTTCGGAAAAGCATCAGATCCATTTTGCATTCTGACATAACGGACTAGACAGGAAAATCTATTTTGGCCATACTGGAAGACGATTCATTAGACGGAGGTAAGGAAATTTGTATTATTGTACATATATAGAGAAGGAGTATTTTTAATCATGCATACAAATCTCGCATTAATTACCTACTATAGTGTCGTAATCATTAGAGAGACAAACCCAAATCATATTCATTAGTTTCAACGATGTCATGCGAAAAGTAATCAGTGTCTCAAATAAATTATCATTTTATATTCTCAATTCAGTTAAAATACGAATAATTCGACTAACGAAACTGGATTTTCCGAACTATCTGTTCGTTGAAATTAACTTTGGAAATGGGATAATTTTTACTATGACTGTGCGCAATACAACACGTCTTTTCCAAAGTTTGATTCAACGTACAAATTTGAAGAAGATTATGATATTCACTACTAATGACAAGATTATTATCTAAAGGCCGTGCTACAAATGGTGAGAAGAGCGGCGCATTTTGACATAAAATACATGGATTAACTGTCAAAACGCCATGCTCCGCTTTTACTATTGTAGTTGGGCCCCTCATGCGTTCTTAGCAAAACGTTATTGCAAGGTTTTTTTTTACTGTTTTCCTATCAGGTTTAAAATTTCCAACTTATGTACTTTATATTTATATTGCAGTTCCAGTTGAAAACCGAAGTAAGCTCTGGCGCTCTGAATATTTTCCAGATTCAGATGTCCCAACTGCATCGTGAGTAGTGCGCATCCATGCCACAGCCGTGCGTTATCATGCGAATTACTCGTTTCATAGTTGCAACATTCCAAAATTATCCCCAGAGCTTACTTTCGTTTTCACCTGGAAATACAATATTGTACTATCAGTGTGGTACATTTAATATTCATAGTAACATTACTTCAGTGATCATATAGCACTCTTATTTTTATATTCAAGATACATGCGACTGGCTAACTGCGAGTTTGTTGGCTTATTTGCTACCATGCTCTATGCTGACCACTCGAGAGCGTAAAAAATGGAAACCAACGTACATGGATGTCCGAGAAAGTTTCGTGCTTTGGATCAAAGGATTAGAAGAATTGGAGACAGAAATTACCAGAATCATTCATCTGTTTGAACGCTGCGACCAACCTCAACGTCCTCTAGTAATTGTGGTGGGTTCGGATATAAAGAAAATTATTACATTCCTGGTTTATTGTGCTGGATCATACTACAAACTTCCCACGTTTCAAAAAGCATTGGACGTATGCTTCAAAACATACAAGGTTTACGGATTAACCTTCCCACGGCCGGCAGCTGGAGTATGGAATTTGGTGGGCCACTGAATTTACGGGTTCGAACCAGAAAGTGACAGTAAGGCTAAAGTGATTTCAATTGCTAATGCCATTGCTGTAAAAATCTAAAATGATACGTTGTTCATACCAGGGGTGCATGTGGCAGGCACCTTCCATCGATGGATATATTCAACACCTCTCACGTATGCATGAGACGATAAATGGTTATTACTGCGTTTTCGACAAAAGCCATTCCAAATTTTCAACGTTGAAATTACTGCGACAACACTTAATCAAATACCATAATTCTTGCGAATCACAAATTTCCGAAAGAGAAAAAAAATTCAAACATTTTCGTCGACAAAACAAATCCCTCTATCGTACACCCTACTGAGGACACCACTGGAGAAAATCACCGTTATGTTGATGATACAGACGGGGAAAAAACTGCGGAAAATATTTTCGATGTTGAGAAAATTAGAGAAGAGATCCAGCGCATGCGCTTGCTATTAACGCTCAGCTGGCTGAGTAAGGACTCAACATCTAGGAAAGCAGCATTTGATATTCAAAAGGATATTGGAAAATTTGTCATTGAACCAATAAGAAAGACAGTGGAGCTGATGTTTCGGTCCGGTATGCTACCAGATACATGCAAGTATCTTCTGGACGAGCTACTGGACAATTTTGAGTTTATATCCGAATACAAGTTCATCCAGCAACTAAAAGACCACAACCTCTACGAAGATCCTTTCTTTTTCACGATAAGTGAAGAACTCAAACCTGCCGTGATTGACAATGTACAACAAATGGTGATTAATAACGACATTTCTCCCATTGGCTTATGTATTATATATAATAATTTCTTCTTATTTAGGTTGTTGATCAAATCCAGTGAGTAATAATGCCAATAAAATTTATGCTACAACAATACATCGAATCGGATCACGTACTTAAGGCAATCCGTGATGGCCTGAAGATTTCAACCGATGGGTCGTTCAAGTCATTAGTAGATGGCTCTATTTGGCAATCGAGAACTGCAGAGATGGTGGACCGATTGGTCATACCCATAAACATCTTCTTCGACGATTTCGTTACCGGTGACACATCGTCACCCCATGCAAGGTCCACGTCAATGTGCGGTGTTTATTTAAGTGTGTCATGCCTTCCTCGCTATCTGTCCGGTAGATTATGTAATATCCTTACAGCAGGGTTTATTAAAACACAGGACAAGAAGGATTTCAGGAACGACCAAACATTGAAGAAAATTGTTGCAGACCTAATTGATTTGGAAATCGATGGACTAGATATACAATCAAATGGAAATACAATTAAGGCATACTTTGTTATCGGATTCGTCGTAGGAGATAATCTTGGCGTTAACGGAATACTAGATTACGTTGAATGTTTTAGAGCAAATCATTTCTGTCGCGTTTGTAAACGAACTCGTGTTCAGACAGAATCAGATTGTTTAGAATATCCTAATTATTTGAGGTCTGTAGAGAACTATGAACAGGACATAGAACTCAATGAGGTATCGCGAACAGGTTTAAAGGCACGAAGTATATTTAATAACATACCATCATTCCATGTCATTCACAACTTTTATTTCGATGTTATGCATGATGTGTTAGAGGGCGTAGCTCTGTATGACCTACAGCATATTTTATATTACTTAGTGAACGTCAAACAGTACATATCCGTAGTTGATCTGAATCACAGGAAAAACTTATTTGTTTATGGTAGCTTGAATTCCGATAACATACTGGACGACTTCAGGGAAAGCAACATAAAAAATAAGCAACTAAAGATCACTGCTAGCGAGAGTATGCAGTTTGTAACGTTTCTGCCTCTTATGATAGGGTCGTTGATTCCGGAGGACGACGAAATATGGATCTTTTTTTGCAGTTTAGTAAAAATTTTGCATATAGTTCTTTTGAACAGCGTTCCATACAAGTTAGTAGATGAACTACGATCGTTGATCAAATACCATCATGAGCAGTACATGAACTTATTTAACGATACTTTAATACCAAAGTTTCATAACTTGACGCATTATACGACGACCATCTTGAGAGGTGGGCCTCTACGATCCCATTGGGCAATGCGCTTTGAGTCCAAACATAAAGAATCAAAGCAGTACAGCAAAATTAATCAGAATTGTAAAAATTTGTGCAGTTCGCTTTCCATAAAAGCAAATTTGAAATTTGCTGATCATCTAATGAGAAAATCATTTATCACTCCACAACTTAATCTGTCTGTTGGCACACGGTGTATATCCATACTATGTACTTGAGGATATGTAATTATTATAATATCAATGACATTGTACCGAACAGTGTTGTAAACTGATTAAAAGATGTTTAAGTTTGTTAATTTGAGAGTTTTGCTACCTACCTACAACCTACGTCGATTGTTCTTATTGTATTATTTATCTCCTGGATTAGTGATTTGAAATTCTGAAATAACATGATCAGTGATAGTATAATCATTAAATCAAATAAATCTAAAAACCTGGGTCTAATTATCATGATTCCTGCTCTTCCGCACATTGACAACACTCTTTAGTGCTTCTGTTATTTTCTATTTTCTTTTCAAATAGCTTTTAACAAATTTTGATTCCATGAAGAACATTTGCGAGATCTATCGTACTATTCCTAGTCCTTTTATGCTTTCATCGTAATTTAATTTGGTATGTTTATTTTGATTCAAAGAACTTTTAAAAAACAAATTAATGTGCACAATAAATTCCTTTCATTTTAACCTAGAAAATAACATTTCGATTAGAAAGACGGTTAACAAGACATTCAATTACCAGATGAACATATCAATTTATATCGATGAAACATACGGGACCTTTCATAAAAGCACGCGAAAATTAGATGAAGGATCCAAGGACTAAGCCAGAAAATACATTATGATTTTAAAAATACTTGTGTTTAAAAGAAAATGGTCCACATGTTTGAGATAAAAATATTTATGTTTATTATGAGAAATGTCAAATCGTGATAAAAATATTTATGTTTGATTCAAATATATTTCAGATCAAAACAAACTTTGAATATTTTTGTTTCAAACAAGAAAATTTAGTAGTTTTCAACGATGAGCATGTTTATTTTGAATCAACTTTATTTTTGATGCCAGAACAAACTGAAGATATGTTTGTATTCAACTAAAATATGTTTACTTCCACCGTACTTTTTTCTGCGTGATGGATGGCAAGTAAAATTAGTAAGTACATACTTTCGATTGTTATCATCGTTAAATTCTAAGATTTCTCGCTTAAGTTTTCAAAAGGACCTAAGTAACATTTCTTCCTGAATTAATTTGAATATTGCAATTAACAGACCGATATGAAAGATTTTGATTGCAGTACTCAAATTAATTCGAGAGAAAAAAAAATACTTAGTCCTTTTGAAAAGTTAAGCGAGATTTGCTTAAGGGGCGCATATTGAATGTTTTTCTCCTAATTCAACCCTATCATCGGGCGAATCTTCAGACTGTTGGCCTTAATAGCCGAGGAGGATTAGCCAGGAGCTCCAAGAAGTGAAGACGTGGCGTACACTCCAGCAATACTCACTGGCCCCGTCATAAGTCGACTGTCGGTGAAGCCGCTCGCCTTGCTATTCCCGTGAAATTCCTGGCCACACACCTGGACAGGAGTCGCTTTGTCGGCTATGCGCTCCCATTCAACATCGAAAAGCAGCAATATGAAACCGATACCAATAATAAAACTAGAAAAAATATGTTAAGCTTTTTTAGTGGAATGTATTCAACCGTCTAAGCCGAGTTTAGTACTTTCCATTTAATTACACTACGTTTCGTTAACTTTGCAGATACGTATTTTGACCTCAACTGTGAGGCCGTCTCGAGTCAAGTCGAGTCACGTACGAGACACTGAAGACGGCCTCACAGTTGAGATCGAAATACGTATCTGCAAAGATAACAAAACATAGTGGAATTAAATGGAAAGTACTAAGCTCGTCTTAGACGGTTGAATACAACTAGGTTATATGGGAGACCAGGTAGATGATCCCCTTTTCTGATTTCCGATGTATCACATCCAAAAGTAAATAAACATACGCGATTTCCACACAGACTCTCTAAGAAATATAGTATTTAACTTTACTGATGTATGACAGTTCTTAAATTATTGTTGATATTCATACACAATAGATTTTTTGGAGTGCTGTCAAAAATCGACTTTAAAAACATTCGGTGGAAATTGATCCCTCTCCAAGTACTTGCTTTGATGAAATTAGAAAGGTGCCCTCAGATTTTTTAAATATTTTTCCTTCAAAATACGCGGAATTTTCGAATTGCTGTGCGTATTCATGAACGATTTTAGTTATTAAATTCGACAGCACATGCAATTTTAAAATTTGAGGAGACTTGATCTCCTTTCTATGATATCTACGCAATAAATATTTTTTCCCAGAAAAATATATTAAGCTCTTTTTAGTGGAATGTATTAAACCGTCTAAGACGAATTAAGTACTGTCCATTTAATTCCACCAGTTAATTTTCGTTATCTTTGCAGATACGTATTTCGACCACAACTGTGTCGAGTCGAGTCAAGTACAAGACACTGAAGACGACCACACAGTTGTGGTCGAAATACGTATCTGCAAAGATAACGAAAATTAACTGGTGGAATTAAATGGACAGTACTTAATTCGTCTTAGACGGTTTAATTTTTCCCGCCAACCTTTTATCAAATCTGTCAAATCTACATAAAATTAGAAACCTGAGAACAGATTTATATTATTTTGAATTTTTTCGCCAAATTTTTGTATGGATGACTAAGTGTCCCCATATTGAAGTAATCCAAATATCCTAAAACTTTGATGGAGTGTTGACATTTTCATCAGTACAGATCATTAAGCATATTTATGGCTTTGTGCTGTGAAAAAACGAAAGCATTTGGTCATTGTTATGAAAAGTTGTTCAAATTTCGCGTAGCCAATAAAAAAATCTTTGGGAAGGTCAAAACATACAAACCGCCCTGCAGAATACATAAGGTTGTCATTCCAAAAAAGTAACTCACCACATAAAGGTCATTTGTCTAGAGGATCTATACAAAAAAATATGCTAGAACAAAACTACTTTAGTTCTCGATAAAACAGAGGGTGATCAAGTCTCCCCGGGGATCAAGTCTACCCACCTTCCCCTACTTACAAGTTTACCTAAAACTTTATTACACAGAACAATGCGCATGAGCCACAATGATTGTTAGATTATTTGTGTTACGGAAAACCCTTGATTACCAGTAGTTAGCCGAGCCTGAGATTGCCTGAGATTGAGAGTCTCTTGTGTTCTGAATCAGTCAGTTACTAGTGGTTGTTGATTAAGTTTTTAAACTTTTTCGAACTTTAAATTAAATAGGCAGTGCCTATGCACTAATATTCATGTTTTCTTAACGTAGATTCAGAATATGGAATAATTCCAATACCACATTTTTGTACAGTTTGTCAAAACTACGATTGAGGAGTTCCTAAAACGTTGGCCTCTTTCTGTTAGAAATCATGGTTACTCCCATGAGTGTCTGTGCTCTACTGTAAGATTCTAAAATCTAAGATTTTTTGCCACACTCTGCCGAAATTTTATCCACATGTCGCTTACATCCCTTTGATCAAAAGGAAAAGAATATGTGACTAAAGCTCCACTCTACTAAATTGATTCCTAACAAACGACCTTCTGAAGTCCCTTTTACGTAGGTTCTTAAGTCACATTAGAGCACATTATTCTACATTCTTCATTGCATACATTTTCCTGACTAGAATTATCATTTGGTTATAGGATTCGGTCGTGTCCACTCGGTGTCATCGACACAGTCTCCATGGTCAGCTCCCGCGTGATACCCTTGCGGCCGGAAGCACTAACGAGATCGTGAAAAATTACACTTCTAACTGTGATACTGTCGGTGCTGCTTTGTCATGGTGGGTAGAACAATGCTTAACCGGTGGTGGGTTGACCCAGAAAAGCCAACAGAACGTGAAAACCCACACTCACTCTGGTGGTCGACACTGTTCGGACTCATTACTTCGTCATTCTGCAATATTCTTGGCTCAAATCAAACCAAGCAAGTGGCCACCCGCGTGCGAATGACGAAGACGTGTTGGTGCGATCCAAGTGTGTGCTTTCAGAACGGCCGATTGCCCATTTGAGCCGGACCCGGAAATCTCCCACCAATCGTGCAAAATGGTTTCTGTTCAACCGACAACGACGACGTCGAGGACGATGAAGACGATGTTCCGCATCACACACTATCAGTACATATTTTGTTTCACAGTGAAGGTTGAAGTATGATAACAAATAATAATTATCCTCACTGCTTTTGGGGTGTGTTCTAATTAAATATATATTTTGAAAGATAAATAAGTTCAATAAGTGTTACTAAAACAAAAATGACAAATGACAAAAATATGAAAATTTAAGCAAAATTACTATAGTTTAGATGAAAAAATATGATTGCGCATCCGAAGAATAATTGGAAATAAAAAGGAATTTTCATAAAACTATAAAAGATACTTCCGAGAATTGCCACCCATATATTTTCCATTATTTTCAAAAGCACCCCACTGTGAACCGAAACGTGAAATATGACACTTCTGAGCGGACGACGACGGACCCTTTTGCAATGGGGTTCCGTTTCCGGTGTGAGTAGTTCGGATGCGGTCAACCGATGGATTTCCAGTGCAGTTAGTTGCCAACAGAACCGGACGCCCATCGGTGCTTACACGAGTTTATGGCGGATACGTTTTTACTGGACTTTGTTCATCGATGACTGCTTCGCATTATTACATTACTAACTACACTTCCGAGGTGAAGAGTGTTCCACAAATGATACATTACTGCTATCGACAGGTTTGCATTTGAAAGTCAACTTGTGACTTTTGTGAGTCAGCACGTCTGATGTGCTGCATCGGAATGTTGAGTGTGTGTATTTTTAACTTAGAGGAAGATGAGGTTGACATCCTACCCACTATACTTTTACGATACGAAAGGACCGAGCTCTTGACTGAACTTTATAAAAACTTTTGTTTTCAATATTCGTTTATTATTTGAATTTAAAACTTGTTTCCATGTTGTTGTCTTCATAATTGAGTAGTTCTGAAATCGATATGTGAGCGGAATTTAAAATTTGTATTTATGATCAAAACACGGATAACTGTTTTATTATCATTGTAAAAATCAACACTAAAATCAGTTTTAAAATGACATCATAAATACTTTTCGTATTGATGTCACAGTGAGCTTTCTGCTGTTGATTTTGATACGATTACCGTTAAAATATCCAACACGTATTCAAAATCTGAGATTCTATAACATCAAAATAAATTAAAATAAATTATCCGTTGTAATGCTTTTCGTTATCAATGCAGCTCATGCATTTTTATCGGTTAATTCATCTATTTTCCTAAATTTTCCATTGAGTAGTAACTAAGCAGAAAACATGCCATGAGTGGTGCTGTTCATAAGAGCATAGCACTAAATGTCATCGGATATTGTGCGCCAAACTCAGCCATGTCCAAAACACAAATGCGTCGCAAACCCTGCTGACCCGTATTTAATCACTACGCAAAGTGACAACATGACTGATACGCTATCGCGTGTGTACCAAATGCCCTACGATTATGTTTCATTTTTTCTACTATCATAGGTACGTTCAGTTGCCGTCATTAATACACCTTCATCGGCTGTCTGAATAGTCAGTGGCGATCTGATGGCACCATGTTGTCAAACAAAGCGCCGGCAAACAAGGACTACCGGGCTATCTCTTTGGTGGGCATATGACGGCGTTAATGGAGTGGAGCTCAGTAGTTCTCAGTACTATTATTCATACAAGCCGAAGTATATGCTTAAAAGTGAAATCCTGAGCTGAAAGCATGCTCATTTCATAGAAATGATACGAGCTGAACCGAATAAAATTACACAAATTATTTTATGAAAATGATTGCTTAACTACAACAGGTTTAATGCCAATTGAGAACCAGTATAATGGATTCATACTTTCCAAACTGTCAACGATATGCTGTCAATCAATCGGGCGATTCTTCACCCGACGCAGCACGCTGCCGCTGGCGCTGGTCATCCAACTGTTCGGTGTGTACAATTTATCTGCTGGTTTCGGATATCCCCCGCCAATTCGAGACTGGCCATGACACAGAACTTGATGCTGGTCCCAGCTCTGTCAACTCTCACCGCGATTCGAGGATCAATATTAATGGGCCGGATAGTCATCGATAAACAGAAACAGACCCACCATCCCGTAGAGCACTAACCACACAATAGTGACAGCTTTTTTTCGGCTTTTATCTCCGGCGTGATGACGTATCACCTGAACGGACGATTTACGCCATCGCCTTCGCTGTCACCAACAACGAGGACAAACCAATCATATGTCCTTTTGAAGGTATCCATCAAGTTAACGGCTCGAGGTAGTGTTTCCATTCGAAATGGGACTCCGTTTATTGATGATTTATGGCGGCGATGATACGGGTAACAAAAATAGAACAATAGAAAGAAGGAAATCTACTGGAAAATTGAGAACAGACTCAAATTCTAAACACACATTTTGTACGGAAAAGAGTTTAATTCATTTCAAAGTACAGATTGTTTTCCTCAGGGCAGATGGAACTGTTAATGTACGACACACATGTCAAATTCTTTAGTAATAATTATTTGATTTTTCTACGAGTCATTAATTCGAAACTGACTAGGGGAAGAGGCCCCAAAACTTTTTGGCGAGACAAAATGCTCCTGTGGCACTAATCTACAATGTACTTGCGTGTCCACTTGCGTGGAGGACCAACGCGCACTTGGAGTTTTCGAAAGGAAAGTGCTGCGTACCATCTATGGTGGGGTGCAGATGGCGGACGGTACGTGGAGGAGGCGAATGAACCACGAATTGCATCAGCTGTTGGGAGAACCATCCATCGTTCACACCGCGAAAATCGGACGACTGCGATGGGCCGGGCACGTAGCCAGAATGTCGGACAGTAACCCGGTGAAAATGGTTCTCGACAACGATCCGACGGGCACAAGAAGGCGAGGTGCGCAGCGGGCAAGGTGGATCGATCAGGTGGAAGATGACTTGCGGACCCTCCGTAGACTGCGTGGTTGGCGACGTGTAGCCATGGACCGAGCCGAATGGAGAAGACTCTTATATACCGCACAGGCCACTTCGGCCTTAGTCTGAATAAATAAATAATACTTGCGTGTCCACGTACTATCCATACCCGAATACTGATTCGCCGACGCGTGGTGCTTTGTTCCCTAGGTGCTGCCAGCAAAAAGGCGTTTTGCCTCGTGACTTTTCCGGCAACAGAATATCAGCACTTTTTTGAAATGTGAATATTATCAATATGATAGAGATTTTTGACAATTTTTGAATGGCATCAACTAGCTATCTTGTTTAACTGTTGCATAATGTAAAAATACCCATGAATAGTGTTACAAATAAGACAATAAAGCAGTGTTTGCTTAGCTAGGGCATATTGCGCCTCCTTCCCCTACTACGTGAACAGCATAAGCTTTTTATATTCTTTTTTGCAATTCTTGAACATAATACCTACCTGATTTACAGTTGGCGTTTGAGTGATAAAACGGCCTACTTTTCCATACCAATGAAATTGGTGCTTCAATAAACATCCATTAAAGAACTCATTTGGTTGCTTTAATGGAATCCCAGAGTTAAAACAATAGTTACATGACCACATTTAGTCCAATTAGCTTGGAAGAGAGTTCAATTAGGGTGCCAATGAAAATGACATTTTCGAATTTCAAAAAACGACATTGCTCACAAGTTCCATTACCCCAAAATATGACCCCATGCACAATTTGTGCTCAATCGGACATGATTTAGGGGTGCTTTGAAATTTTTACCCATGATTTTTTTTCCAAGGCGGTACGAAAGGAAAAGACGAAAATCGATTTTTTGTTTTTGATGCCAAATGACTAAAAAATGCATGAAACGTCAAGATCTATTAATGTCAACCACGAAAAAATATTTTTGGAAAAAGTCGATTTTTTCTCTTGGGGACTTCTCTTTTGGGACTTTATCATCGAATTTTAACACCAGTCGATGCACAAACGTTTTCGTAGCCAAAAATATCTCCCTATGCAAAATTTGAGCTAAATCGTACATGATTTAGGGGTGCTCAAAATCTTGCTATCAAAATTTTGAATTTTTTGTAACTTTGAAAACTTTTGAGATCAGATTTACGGAGAAAATTATCAGATTGCTGGGGAATGTTTATTACACTGGGGTTTATTTTTACGCGGTACCGCATGAATTCAAAACAGAACGTGTAAAGATCAAGAAATCTGATAATGTAGAAACACGATTCATGTCATTGCGGAACTTTTTTTAACGATTTTTTTTTATCGAGTTTTTTACATAACACGATTTTTCACGTCGTTTTTTTAAAAAGCAACACTGTTTTTTAGGGGCCATCCTTAGTCGTGCGGTAAGACGCGCGGCTACAAAGCAAGACCATGCTGAGGGTGGCTGGGTTCGATTCCTGGTGCCGGTCTAGGCAATTTTCGGATTGGAAATTGTCTCGACTTCCCTGGGCATAAAAGTACCATCGTGTTAGCCTCATGATATACGAATGCAAAAATGGTAACCTGGCTTAGAAACCTCGCAGTTAATAACTGTGGAAGTGCTTAATGAACACTAAGCTGCGAGGCGGCTCTGTCCCAGTGTGGGGATGTAATGCCAATAAGAAGAAGACGATTCATGTCAATGCGGAGCTTTTTGCAACGGAATTTTTTTAATCGGATTTTTGAAATAACACGATTTTTCCCGTCGGTTTTTTAAAACAACGCGGTTTATTTTTACGCGGTTTTGATTTACAAGGAAAAATATCGCCGTCGTCGACATTAGCAGCTTATTTTTCTGTTGATCTCTCCAGTTCTTATGGTAACGCAAAATTTTAAATTCAATTGCCCTATTACCAATCACTTGATTAATTTGTTTTCCTTTCCATACAGCTATCAACGCTTCTATTGTTATTTGCGTACTATGTTTAGCAGTTTGTTTCTTAGCTTGCAAATGAAACATGAACATACGAAGAACTTCACCATACGATGGCAAATATTCGCCAACAAACAGAATATTCTCCATTTTATGAAAAATAATAATAATAAACAGTGTAACTGCATTCACTCTAAAGTTCAAATAAATAATGGTAATGGGAAAACCTAGAATAGAAAAAAATAAAGTTTTGATTAATTTTGAGCACCCCTAAATCATGGCCGATTTAGTTCAAATTTGCATATGGGAATATTTTTGGCATTGGCGTAACTACAGGGGGCTAGGAGTGGCTTTGGCCCCCCCTAGTATTTTTTGCATAAATATGATTTCTCCTTGAAACGGAATCGAAGTAGGTTGTCATGCGGAAGAGATGCGGAAAAAAATATCCGTCATATTTTATTCTTTTGAGATTTTTGCCTATATTTAAATTTAATTGTTTCTCGTGTTTGGGAAAAGTATAATTATTCAATTTCGGTGAGAAAAGTGAAATCCAAGAGTAACACTGCTGAATATCACGACACCATTTGGTACATCGGTCAAGCTCAAAGCATCCAATCAGCCAACGTGTACGGATCCCTATTGCAGCAGTTGGACATTTAGGAAGATGCCGATATCCTGACTAAGCATTCGGAATAAACATCAGCGGCTCCGGGCCTGATGCGAACGAAGAGCAAGTCAAATAAAGTAAAATCACCACGGATCGGATGAAGCAATGAAGGAATATGTGGAAGTGGAGAGCATGCAAGATTGAATCCGAGTTGAACATGTCATCAAAACGTTGGCGCATCTTCTACTATGAACCCGGTTTCCAGCAGGGTTGTTGGTGCTACAAATTTGGTTTCTGTCCCTCAAAAAGATCATCCGTTTTTTGAAGGACGTATAAAATCTACTATTTTCATCGGACCCCAGTTTGAATTTGGTGAGATCAACCCAATATTATTTTAAATTATCTTTAGCTGTCTTTCTTAACTGTGCCTTTTAACTGTCGTATTTTCGGTTTTTCGGAACCTCCACAGAATTGATCCTTCATCCACATTTACATTCTTTAACTTAAAGTAATTTTTTTACTAAAAGTCTACTGTACTTGCACTTGCACTCCAGCCGACTTCCGATGCAGACTTTGCGTTTCCGCGTTACGTTTTTGTGTGCATTGTCTATTATTGTACTTCCCTTAGAAAAATCTTTTTTATACTCTTCATAGACTGATATGGCGTTTCCATGATTAGAGTACACACGTTCGAGATAATTCAGTATTTTTCTCAACTGAAATGTTGTAATTTGCTTTCATATTCAAGTCGTCAAACCGTTCAATAACATTTTAGTTGAAATCGTTCACCATAAAAAAATATGTTAGTTTAATTTATTGTTTTTTTTTTTCAATTAGCTAATTCTACTATTATATTCTTACTATTGATTCTTGAGATAAATCAAATTAACAATTATGCGTAGTAAAATCCTGAGTAAAATTGAAGTTATTTTGATTGTGGATGAACTCAACTGGCGAGCAAGTTCTAACTCTTACCTTTCTATCTTTAATTGCTTCATGAATTTTAAAATTGCAAAAAAACACTAAATACGTACAGGGCATCGTTTGCTGCTATTGCCGCGGATATTGTGGGAATCCCAGATATCCGGTTCACGCTTTAGTAAGTAGCGGTGGCTCTTCTCGACCTTCTACTCCCTATGTAGTTAGTACAAATAAGGGCGTCCTTGTGAAGTTTTGCTGTACCTGTTATGAGTAACTAGTACATCCCATTCCCCGCACTACCTGAAAAAACCTTTATTGCTTCAGATGTGCATCCTTTTTGTAGTACTAGTATTCGTAACAAAAAGGGCACCATTGCGGATCTTGAGATATGATCAAATTATTCGTAGTACTACTTGATCAACACCCCCGGCTGGGTGAGGGATAGAGTATGAAACACACACAACACACACACAAATATGATTTCTCCTTGAAACTATTTCATCTATTATACAATTGTTATATTGGGCCCTCCTTAGCCGTGCGGTAAGACGCGCGGCTACAAAGCAAGGCCATGCTGAGGGTGGCTGGGTTCGATTCCCGGTGCCGGTCTAGGCAATTTTCGGATTGGAAATTGTCTCGATTTCCCTGGGCATAAAAGTATCATCATGCTAGCCTCATGATATACGAATGCAAAAATGGTAACCTGGCTTAGAAACTTCGCAGTTAATAGCTGTGGAAATGCTTAATGAAAACTAAGCTGCGAGGCGGCTCTGTCCCAGTGTGGGGATGTAATGCCAATAAGAAGAAGAAGAAGATGTTGGGATAATGATGCACGAAGGATTTAACGCTACTTTGATTCTCAGCACCAAATGTCATTGCCTAAGGAAGGTGGAATAGGAACAATGAAAGCATGATGATTCAATGCTCATTGAGTAAATAATAGGAGTAATAAATTTAAAAAACAAACACAACTTTTGAGATTATGAGAGGAAGAAGAAAATTCAAGTTAAATACTTAACTGCTTATATTACCCTAATATTGAGACAATATTAAATTTTGAAATTTTTTTTTTGAGATTCACAGAGACACAGAATGTTTAGGTTAATACCATAAAATTTCCAAACAAAGTTTTCAATGGATTTTCTCGGCAAGTGATCAATTCTTCAAGAGCTTTCAGATTTTTTCCAGAGTGTCGTTAGTAATTTTTACTGTCCCGTAACACCGTAATTCCCATAATAATATAATATAATTCCCAATGTTAAAGTAACCGAAAAGCTCTTGGAGCTCAGCGAGATAGCTCTTTGCACCTTCACTGGCCTAATAACCGGACACTGCCCGAGCAGATATCACTTGAAAAATATTGGCCAGATTCAGAATGATATCTGTAGTTTCTGTAACATGGAACGTGAAACCTCGGAGCATCTGCTTTGCAGTTGTGATGCATTGTACAAGGGTAGATCTAAATTTCTAAAACACCGGGTAGACACCTTAACGTGGTGTGTTACGGAGTAAGATTTTCCATTGTCACATTGCCAGCTTCAGGCAAATCCTGATCCAACGGATACCCTTCCCAATATACAACTCCGTGGTACTAATGAGGGTGTCGCTAAGTCGGTGGTCTCTCTTAAGTAAGTACCACATCAACATTTCCATCCACTCCCTATTAAGGTGAAGATGGGAGTGGCCAGGAGTAGTAATCCTCATGCTTTTGTAAATTTTATTGTAGACTGGAATCAAGGAACCCCCAAGGGCCCTTCTTGATTTCTGATAGCATTGAAAAAAAAACATAAGTATCAGTAAATTAATGATTTCGTGTGTGTTACTTCTACGTGAAGTTAAACGATTTACAATGATATGGAATGTTCAATATCGCACGACCTTCCTTCTGCGGGAGCTTGGCAGAAGGAAGGTCGTGCGATATATGCCATCACAAATATTGCCCTCCGCTCGCTTTCAAATCGACTTCTATAAAAAACATTCTTCATGCCTGCCGTATCCTAACGGAACTATCAATTCTATACTTTCGCCTCTAATGCTATCATGAACATGTACGTCCAAGTTTAGAAGATGATATTAGCATTTCCATATCATTATAAGTATCAGTCCAATCTATGAGCTACACCGTTGTAATGCTAATGCTAATGTTAAAGTGTCGTTAGTAATTATTTTTGAAAGGGTTTTTGAAGGCATTTCTTCCAACAGATTTGTGTGGGAATGTGTTCTAGGGATTTTGCTATTATTATTCAAAATTTTGTATTGCTTATTGATATTCGAGAATGTCATTTGTAATATTCAAGTTATCTATAGATGTGTTGGAAGAGCTGTTTGATGGGTCAACAAAGCGGAAATAGTAGCTTTTCTGTGTTTTGACTGTAAAATAGAAAAATTAAAATAAATGTAGCCCCCCCCCCCTAAAATTTTTCGTTAGTTACGCCAATGATTTTTGACTACGAAAACATTTGTGTATCTCTCGGTGTTAAAATTCGATGAAAAAGGTTTCATCGCCTGCAAAATTT
The DNA here is from genome assembly GCF_024139115.2 of Armigeres subalbatus. Lineage (NCBI taxonomy): Eukaryota > Metazoa > Arthropoda > Insecta > Diptera > Culicidae > Armigeres > Armigeres subalbatus. The sequence continues at coordinate 354,593,177 of NC_085140.1, read as the reverse complement.
TCGAGCAAAAAATCGATTTATTTTTTTTAAAATAACTTCAGATCTGGACGTTTCATGCATTTTTAAGTCATTTGACAACAAAAACAAAAATTCGATTTTTGACTTTTCCTTTGGTCCTCTTGGAAAAATCAAGTGTTGCAACGAGTTGCACACGGTTTTTTTTTTGCAATGACGAAAAACAGGCTTCATTATGATCAATCTGTCAGACCGCATCGTGCTTTCGTGCTGTGCGGTTCTTTCTCTCTTTGCGGAAGGAAGTTTTTAATACTACCCGAAGCTATTTTAATTTCAAAGGTGCTTCTTAGCGCTATTTGTGCCCACTGATCCCGTTACGATCTTTGCAAGGACCCGTGCCTTCGTTTTACGTTGGACCCGTTTGCGGAAGTAAAATTCCGACAAGCGGTGGTAATCCTGCAGGGACACCGTTCTGGGAAAAAACCTCTTAGAAGGTCACGTCTCCACGCTCAGCCATGAGCATTAATAAAAACAAGAGGAAAGAGTCTCTGAATTCTCCACTTCCTTCAAAGAAACAAGGTTTCAAGACCGTCCTGCCAAAGCGCGGAAAAAATAGAAGGAAGCTGGAGAATTCAGATATTCCTTCTAACTCTAATATCGGAAATAATTCTTCTCCAATCGAACTGAGCAATCAGTTCGATTTGATTAATGATGAAATTGAGCAAATCGAATATACCTCTAGCCCAGGTGATTCGATTCATGCGAAAAAGCAAAGGAGAGATTTTGAGTAACCTTCAGGGGATCAAGGTTTCATTTCAGATTGCTAGGAAGGGTGACTGCCGCGTTTTGCCGGGATCCTTTGACGATCGCAAACGTCTTCTTCAGTATTTAACTGAGAAGCGCCATAAATTCTTCACATACGACGACAAAACTGAGCGATTGTTCAAAGTCGTCTTGAAAGGTCTCCCCAGTGATGATAAATCACTGGATGAGATTAAAATTGAAATTTCTCAATTACTTGGATTTTCACCAGTCCAAGTAATTAAAATGAAAAGAAATCCCACTCTGGTACTTCCCAGAGGGGCATTTCTCAAGAATTTTATTTAGTTCATTTTAACAAAAGTGAACTAAATAATATGAAAAGTTTGGAAAAGGCCTGTATTATGTCCCATGTCCGTGTTACATGGGAACATTTCCGCAGGCCTGGGGGAAATTTCCAAAACCCCCCCAGTGCCGTAAGTGCCAAAAGTGAGGTCATGGAACCAAACATTGTCACATGGATGCTAAATGCATGATTTGTGGTGGAACCTCTCACGCCAAGGACGCATGTCCTGTGAGAGAAGATTCCAATAAATTTAAATGTGCAAATTGTGGGGGCAATCATAAATCCAATTTCTGGGAATGCCCTTCACGCAAAAAAGTTTTGAATTCCCGTGCAAAATTGATGACGGGAAATTCCAATCGGATCCCAGATTCGACGGGTAGAAATTTTTCAAAAGCTCAAATTTCGAAACCGGTTACCGGTCGAGCAATTCATACCCACCACAATTCACAAACAAATTTTGCCGCTCGTCAACGGGTAGCAAGCACTTCAGTAAATTCCAATTTTTCCAATGTACCTACGTATGCAAACATCGCTGCTGGTAGACAAAATTTCTCTTCTCAAAATGAGGTTTATACCCATGTCCCAACGGAAAATAACGGTCATGTTGCCGATTCAGGTAGCATGACTGCTTCCTGATTTTGATTTTTAATTCAAACATTTGCATCACATGATTGATGCAATGTTCAAAGCAAATACCATTCCTGAAGCTGTTCAGGTTGGTATAAAGTACACACAAAAAATTGTTATCGGACTCCGTTTCAATGGATCTAAATAATTGTGTGAAAGTTCTAAATTGGAATGCCCGCTCTCTAAAGGGTAAGGAATATGAATTATTCAACTTCCTAACAGTTCATAATGTGCATATTGCCATTATAACAGAAACTTATTTAAAACCAGGACTCCCCATTAAAAGAGATCCAAATTATTTTATCTACAGAAATGATCGTCTTGACAGCGTCTGTGGTGGGGTCGCCATTGTCATTAATAGACGTATCAAACATAAATTATTTTCTTCGTTTGAAACCAAAGTTTTTGAAACCTTGGGAGTTTCTGTTGAAACAAATTTTGGTCAATTTTCCTTCATTGCAGCCTATTTGCCTTTTCAATGCAATGGGCAGCAAAAGAATTTGTTGAAAGCTGATATTCAAATTCTGACTCGCAACAAATCAAAATTCTTCGTAATTGGTGACTTCAATGCCAAACACCGTTCTTGGAATAATGCTCAAAGCAATTCCAACGGCAAAATTTTATTTGAAGATTGTTCTGCGGGATATTATACTATTCAATATCCCAATGGACCAACTTGTTTTTCTTCCAGTCGAAATCCTTCTACAATTGATTTAGTTTTAACAGATTCGAGTCAGCTGTGTGGCCAGTTGGTAACTCATGCTGACTTTGACTCTGATCACCTTCCTGTGACATTTGAAATCTCACAAGAAGCCATTTATAATCCAATCAGCTCTACTTTTAATTATCATAGAGCTGATTGGGATTTATATAAAACATATATCGATAGGAATGTTGATGTTAATATTCCTTTGGATACCAAAAGTGATATTGACAATGCGCTCGTATCTTTGACAAATTTAATTGTCGAAGTCAGAGGCATTGCAATTCCTAAATGTGAAATTAAATTCAACTCCATTATTATTGACGACGATCTTCAGCTACTGATCCGTCTTAAAAATGTGAGGCGAAGGCAATACCAAAGAACTCGCGATCCCGCGTTGAAAGTTATTTGGCGAGATTTGCAAAATGAAATTAAAAAACATTTCGCCATTCTGAGAAATACCAACTTTGAGAATAATGTCTCGAAGTTGGATCCCAGTTCGAAACCCGAAAATTCTTAAAAAACCTCAAAAGCCAATTCCAGCGCTTAAAGAGGGAAATAAAATTTTATTAACAAATGGCGAAAAGGCTCAAAAACTTGCTCAGCAGTTCGAGAGTGCCCATAATTTTAGTCTAGGTCTCACTAGTCCAATTGAGGATCAGGTTACACGGAGCTTCGAAGACATTCTCAATCAAGAGAATGTTTTTGACCCTTCGTTGGGAACTAATTTGGATGAAGTGAGATCTATTACTAGAAAATTTAAAAATATGAAAACCCCGGGTGATGATGGTATTTTCTACATACTTATCAAAAAACTTCCTGAGAGCTCTTTATCCTTTTTGGTTAATTTATTTAACAAATGTTTTCAATTGGCATATTTCCCAGATAAATGGAAAAACGCCAAAGTTGTTCCAATTTTGAAGCCGGACAAAAATCCAGCTGAGGCTTGTAGTTATCGCCCAATCAGTTTGCTTTCTTCAATAAGCAAACTGTTTGAAAAGATTATTTTAAATAGAATGATGGTCCATATTAATGACAATTCTATTTTTGCTGATGAGCAATTTGGTTTTCGCCATGGGCATTCAACCACTCATCAGTTATTAAGAGTTACGAACTTAATTCGGTTCAACAAATCTGAAGGATATTCGACTGGAGTTGCTCTTCTTGATATAGAGAAAGCATTTGACAGTGTTTGGCATGAAGGTTTGATTGTAAAAATGATTTTAATTTTCCTCTGTACATTATTAAACTGATCCAAAATTATTTATCAGATCGCTCACTGCAGGTAAACTATCAGAATTCTAAATCTGATAGATTACCTGTAAGAGCTGGTGTTCCCCAAGGCAGCATACTGGGGCCCATTTTGTATAACATTTTTACTTCTGACTTACCTGATTTACCACCAGGGTGTCAAAAATCTTTGTTTGCAGATGACACAGGTCTCTCAGCCAAAGGGCGAAGCCTTCGTGTCATTTGTAGTAGATTGCAAAAAAGTTTGGATATTTTCTCCACTTACTTGCAAAAATGGGAAATTTCCTGAATGCTTCCAAAACTCAGCTTATAATTTTCCCACATAAGCCGAGCGCTTCTTATTTGAAACCTTCTAGCAGACATATTGTCACTATGAATGGGGTTCCAATTAATTGGTCTAGCGAAGCTAAATATTTAGGACTTCTGCTAGATCAAAAATTAACTTTTAAAATCACATTGAAGGCCTTCAAGCCAAATGTAACAAATATATTAAGTGCCTATATCCACTTATAAACAGAAAATCAAAACTTTGTCTTAAGAACAAACTTTTGATTTACAAACAAATTTTTAGACCTGCCATGTTGTATGCTGTGCCAATATGGACTAGTTGCTGCAATACCAGAAAGAAGGCACTCCAGAGGATTCAAAATAAAATTTTGAAAATGATTCTGAAGTTGCCTCCGTGGTATAGTACCAATGAACTTCATAAAATTTCTAATATTGAGACATTGCAACGAATGTCCAACAAAATAATTTCCAATTTTAGACAAAAATCGTTGCAATCTTCTATTGCAACGATTAGCTCCTTGTACCCTTAGTATAAATTAGGTTAGGTTTAGTTTAAGTTAAAAACATTGTAATTCCTACATGGTCCAATTAAACCAGAGGAAAAATCCTAACTGCCAGAGGCAATTGAAATGTATTAATAATAAATAAAACCGTAACATAGCAAATAAGGATGATAGTGTTAAGAAAACACGGAACACCTAGTCTAAGAGATGAATGCATGTATTAGATAATTAGCAAATAAAATTAGTTAAAAAAAAAAAATGATCAATCTGTACCAAAATGGTGATAATATGAAATCTGTACGTGTACATTGAGAATGGGTAGCTAATCCAAAGCCCCATTCATTGTGTTCTCTGTACAATTTCACAAGTTCAGTCAACCACGGTGTAGCAACTACGAATTGTGTGTGTCATAATGCTCATGCTCATGCTCAAATTATAAGTTTGACTGTATGTCGCTTTCGGCTAATTGAATTTCCCAAGAATTTCTTAAGGGCAATATGAATAATTTTCCGTAGAATCCAAAGAAATTCCTTGAAAATTCCGAGCAAGTTCCGTTGAGGTACAAACATTTTTTTTGTTAAAATCTACATTCTGAACAAACTTCCGCAGAGATTCTTAAAAAAATGTCGTGGATATTTTGGATAATTTCTCGTGAAAACTCCTTAGAGTCTCCCGTGGACATTCTGAAAATTGTTTTGTTTTATCTTTGGACATGTCAAATCTATGATGTGAAAGTCAAGGTTGAAGCCAGGAACTAGTTGAAATATCCCTTCTACCAGTTGCAATCTCCTACAAATATAAAGAATTTTCTTTTTCGCAGAATACTCAACCGCAATTAAACAGGATCTTTCCGTGAATATTCCGAACTTTTTCCGGTGTAAATTTGGAAGAATTTCCCGTGTAAATCCTGAAGAGTTTCTCATGTAATTTCCAGCAAATTCTCGAAACTTCAAAGTAGTTCCAGTGGAGAATCCGAATATAATTTCCAAATGAATATTATCTAGGGAGGATTATCCGATTTGTCCGGCGAAGATTATTCCGGAAATGTATTGAAAATATCCCGAAAAAATGAAATACGATAATTGATGATTGATACAAACTGTATATGATCATTTGAACACGTTTTTGGACGATGTATTTGGATGATGAATTTTGGCGAAAATGGTTCAGTAAAGTGTCCCCGAGTACCGGACAATGTTACATCATGTTGAAATATAACCAAGTTCTTATTACACGAGTGAAGACATCATTTAGAATAGTAATATTTTTCACTTATATAAGTTGTAGATATTAACAGGTGTTAGTAGAGCTTATTTGACTCTCTAGCTCAATTTCCTACATCCTACTCAAAATTCCCTTCATATTCAATGACATCTTCAATTTTTTATTCTGCTTATTTCTTTGGATTTCTGATACTCTAGCAAGAAAAAACAATTGAGTAGAAGTATGTTTAGCAAAACAGGTGCAAAGAATGACTATTTGATCCTATGAAAAAACTCACTGTCCGGACCCGGGGAACAGCTACCGAATACAGAAATTGATTTTACATCATGGATACATTATATATCTAACAAATCATGATCGCTATTTGAAATATGACTAATATTGACCTTCCGAATGCATTCGATTGATTTTAATATTAATGATTCAAACCTTCTAAAAAAAGGGGAAACATGAAAATTTTTGACATTTTTGTTCAAATAAAAAATGTGTACAAAGTTTACAACATGACGATCTGATATTCCATGAAGTTAAAGGACTTTTCAATAGTTTTCTTTAACTAGTTAACAGATAACAGATAACACTGAATCAACAATTTGACGCCACAATGCACGGTTCGAGGCCGCATCTCTCCATCCTCGGATACGCCCCACGCTCGCCAAGTCGTTCTGCACCTGGTCTGCCCATCTCGTTCGCTGCGCTCCACGCCGTCTCGTACCTGCCGGATCGGAAGCGAACGCCATCTTTGCAGGGTTGCTGTCCGGCATTCTTGCAACATGTCCTGCCCATCGTACCCTTCCGGCTTTAGCTACCTTCTGGATACTGGGTTCGCCGTAGAGTTGGGCGAGCTCATGGTTCATTCTTCGCCGCCACACACCGTCTTCTTGCACACCGCCAAAGATGGTCCTAAGCACCCGTCTCTCGAATACTCCGAGTGCTTGCAAGTCCTCCTCGAGCATTGTCCATGTTTCATGTCCGTAGAGGACAACCGGTCTTATAAGCGTCTTGTACATGACACATTTGGTGCGGTGGCGAATCTTTTTCGACCGCAGTTTCTTCTGGAGCCCGAAGTAGGCCCGACTTCCACAGATGATGCGCCTTCGTATTTCACGACTAACGTTGTTGTCAGCCGTTAGCAAGGATCCGAGGTAGACGAATTCCTCGACCACCTCGAAGGTATCCCCGTCTATCGTAACACTGCTTCCTAGGTGGGCCCTGTCGCGCTCGGTTCCGCCCATAAGCATGTACTTTGTCTTTGACGCATTCACCACCAGTCCAACTTTTGTTGCTTCACGTTTCAGGCGGGTGTACAGTTCTGCCACCTTTGCAAATGTTCGGCCGACAATGTCCATGTCATCCGCGAAGCAAATAAATTGACTGGATCTGTTGAAAATCGTACCCCGGGTGTAACACCCGGCTCTCCGCATGACACCTTCTAGCGCAATGTTGAACAACAGGCACGAAAGTCCATCACCTTGTCTTAGTCCCCGGCGCGATTCGAACGAACTGGAGTGTTCGCCCGAAATCTTCACACAGTTTTGCACACCATCCACCGTTGCTTTGATCAGTCTGGTAAGCTTCCCAGGGAAGCTGCTCTCGTCCATAATTTTCCATAGCTCTACGCGGTCTATACTGTCGTATGCCGCCTTGAAATCTACGAACAGATGGTGCATTGGGACCTGGTATTCACGGCATTTTTGAAGGATTTGCCGTACAGTAAAGATCTGGTCCGTTGTCGAGCGGCCGTCAACGAAGCCGGCTTGGTAACTTCCCACGAACTCGTTCACTAATGGTGACAGACGACGGAAGATGATCTGGAATATCACTTTGTAGGCGGCATTAAGGATGGTGATCACTCGAAAGTTCTCACACTCCAGTTTGTCGCCTTTCTTGTAGATGGGGCATATAACCCCTTCCTTCCACTCCTCCGGTAGCTGTTCGGTTTCCCAGATTCTGACTATCAGTTTGTGCAGGCAAGTGGCCAGCTTTTCCGGGCCCATCTTGATGAGCTCAGCTCCGATACCATCCTTACCAGCTGCTTTATTGGTCTTTAGCTGTTGAATGGCATCCTTAACTTCCCTCAAGGTGGGGACTGGTTGGCTTCCATCATCCGCTGAACTGACGTAGTCATCTCCTCCGCTGCATTGACTTTCACTGCCTGTACTCTCAGCGCCATTCAGATGTTCCTAGTAGTGCTGCTTCCACCTTTCAATCACCACACGTTCGTCCGTCAAGATGCTCCCATCCTTATCCCGGCACATTTCGGCTCGCGGCACGAAGCCTTTGCGGGATGCGTTGAGCTTCTGATAGAACTTGCGTGTATCTTAAGAACGGCACAGCTGTTCCATCTCCTCGCACTCCGCTTCTTCCAGGCGGCGTTTCTTCTCCTGAAAAAGGCGGGTCTGCTGTCTCTGCTTTCGTCTATAACGTTCCACGTTCTGCCGGGTACCTTGCTGCAGCGCGACCGCCCGCGCTGCGTCCTCTCCTCCAGAATCTGTCTGCACTCTTCGTCGAACCAATCGTTCCGTCGACTTCGACCCATATACCCGACGTTGTTCTCCGCTGCGTCGTTAATGGCTGCTTTGACTGTACTCCAGCAGTCCTCAAGAGGGGCCCCATCGAGCTCACCCTCTTCCGGCAACGCTGCCCCGAGATGCTGCGCGTATGCAGTGGCGACATCAGGTTGCTTCAGTCGCTCTAGGTCGTACCGCGGCGGTCGTCGGTGCCGAACATTGTTGATGACGGATAGTTTCGGGCGCAGTTTAACCATCACCAGATAGTGGTCAGAGTCGATGTTAGCGCCACGATATGTCCTGACGTCGATAATGTCGGAGAAGTGCCGTCCATCAATCAAAACGTGGTCGATTTGTGATTCTGTCTGCAGTGGTGATCTCCAGGTGTACCGATACGGGAGGCTGTGTTGGAAGTAGGCCCCCTAACATGGAGAACAGACGCTGTTGTGAGCCGATCCTGACATGGAGAACAGACGCTCAATAAGATTTGCACCTCCGGAGAGGAGCAAACCCCCCCTTCCCTGTCAGCATACGACCATAGTTCCCACCGGGGTTGGTTACCCGATCTTCCCTAAGGTTGCTCGTATCCCGGCCAGCACCGCGGGGAGGTAGGGATAGGAGTTGCTGGGTAAGAGGCTAAGGACCGCGAGATGGGGTCTATTTTATTCCTTCAGGTACGCGAAGTACCAATGGTACGCTTTACCCAGCATTTGCCGTGCCAAATGGAGGGACCTCTGCAAGTTCCATTTTAGAAGTGTCCGGTATTGGGAGGTGTCCGGCGCTGGGGGATCTCCCCCAAAAGTTTTAAACATTGATGTAGAGTCTCTTTGCAATAAAATGAATTGACATTCCCCGTCAAAAATCGTATCTTGTTTTATTGTCTCAATCGATTCTTTGGCTTATTTAAGGTCAATTTTCCCGAAGAACCCATATTTTTTTAAGCATCTAACTATTTTAAAAATCTAAAACCAAAAATCGAAAATGTTCGGGCAAATATGTACTAGGCCAATCTTAAAAAACCAGCAATGGGTTCTTTGGGAAAGTTGACTTAGGAAAGGTCAAATTAATTTTAGACAATTATTTAACATTTTTTTTTGAGATTTTTGTACTTTTGAAAGCTTTGATATTTTACGAGACGAGCTAGCCTTGGGATGAAAGTCTCGCTAATAAAAAAAAAGCTTCGATATGGTACGTATACGAATCGAATCGATATGGTACGTATACGAATCGAATCAAAATACAAATACGCGAATACAAAAATACTAAACACGATACGTACCAAAACGGTATGTACAGTCTATTTTTTTCTTGTACCACATACATGAATATGTCAAGAAGTAATACCGCCCAAACTTTCCTCTATGCTGCAGCTTTCAATATAGTTTTCCAACAAGCGGATAGTTTCAAACATGCTTACTGTATGTAGGATGGAGTACCAAAAGCTTACTTGTTTCTACTATTTCATTTAGTTCTGAAGCGAAAGAGAATAAAATTTCGAGTGCATTTTCTTTTCCGAAATCCTTAGGGAAAACATGTGGCAAAGAATTTTCCTCTGGTAAGGTAGGGTTGAGGCGAACGGCAAGCGTACCTGGGTGGCGGGTGGATAGACGTTTTCATTTTGTGATGGAACAGCCCAACTTTTGACTTGAGTTATCCTTCGCTTTTTTACTAGTGCTGAATGCACCTTTCTTCATCCAACATGTTGAACTTGGACAACTTGAAAATACATAGTTTGCGGTTGGAAAAAAAGAAGTCGAGCAAATTGATTGTTCCGCACATATATTCTGGGAAGGATCTCAAGTAAAAAAAAAATATCGGGCAAAGGAACAAGTTAACACTTACCGGTATTGAAAATGCAATGAAGTCAAATAAAATTTCAAACCATTAATCAAATATTCAACACATTCAGCTGACCAAATTGTTTTCTAATTAAACTTAAAACTAATCATTTGATAACCAAGATGCTATATTTAAACAAAATTTATTATTCTAGTTGGGAAACAGGTCCCGGATATCCTGCTGGGCGGACGCCATCCAACGATCCTAAACCGTGTTTTACATTCACCAAAGCGCTCGTTAAGTTGTTTGATCCCTGCCATACGGTGGACCTCAGAAGTTCGTGTCATGGGAGGGGTGTTCATTATCATCCTCAGGAACTTGTTCTGTACTCTTTGGAGTACAGCTCTCCCAGGCCGGCATGCCGTATTTCATCACGTACGGGGAAGATGATTTGCTTGTAGACAGCAAGCTTATTTTTCAGGGACAATGACGACCAGCGGTTGAGCAAAGAGTATAGTAGTTTCAATAAGAAGTTACACTTCGTCACTGTCTTGTCAACCTGTTGCCGTAAAAAAAGCTTGTTGTCGAGGGGCAAGCCAAGGTAGTCAGCCTCGTTGGCTCATTCCACAGTCGTGCCATTGAAGATGATTTTGCATTCCTCAGCCGGTCTTGGTCTTCGCCGCGTTGATACAGATCTTTTAGCTGGTGAAATAATCTGTCAGGATACCCTAGCAGCACGTATGTTCCACATGGGTTACGACAACTCATATGTGACAAAATTGAGTCATTATAAAGTTGTTGCAATCATATTTTCCTGACATGTGCTGCTCGGGTATCCAGGCCTAGTTGGTGTTTTGCCACGAGCGCTCGAGTTAATCGTTTCCTGTAGGCGATAGAGGTGTCATCTGCAAACAGTGACAAAGTGCCGCCTTCTTGAGGTTCTGGCATGTCGGAGGTGTGCAAGTTGAACATCAGGGGCCCGAAAATAGTTGCGAATGATTTTTACTAGATACCTGGGAAAATAGCAGCGATGTAGTTTTTACACCAGACCATCACGCCATACATTGTCGAATGCCTTCTCGACATCGAGTAAGGCCATGGTGGATGTGTAAGACACGGTGTGTCTATGGGGAAACATTATTTTTCAAAAATCAGTATCTCTGAAACACCCACCACATGAAAGTAGATGATCTCCTCTTTCATATAGTGGGTAAACTAAAATGTTCTATCGGGGGATCTAGAACAATTTTTATTTTTTTCACTAATTTTGGTGCAAATTCCATGGAAATCTCAAATGATAGCCGATTTAACCCCCCCAAAAATGTATGGAAAAATGACCCCCGATAGAACATTTTAAAAATGCACTTACGTGAAAGAGGAAAACCTATACTTTCGTGTAGTGAGTGTTTTAGAGATACTGATTTTTTGAAAATAAGCCTCTTCGGACAAACACACCGTGAAGAGACATGCTTGTTATGTCTGAGGACGTTAGTTACTCGGGTCAGTTGGTGTACGGTTGATCGACCACGTCGGAAACCAAACTGCTCCTCGCGCAAGATGTTATGTTGTTCGGCAGACTCGAGTAGACTGTGGTAAATTTATTTTTAAAACAGCTTGGATAACCCTGAGAGGAGGTTGATGGGACGATAATGTTTTGGAGAGGAAGGATCCTTCCCAGGCTTGCAGATGGGAATGACTTTCGCAGACTTCCGATGGGAAGTAGCTGAGTCGCAGACTCTGATTGAAGATCAGCGAAAGGTGCTCAAATAATGAAGCACTCATGTGTCATTGTTGTGTAGTGGGATCAGCTTCCAGAACGGCTTAGCACAGTCTGGGGGAGATCGGATCTTATTGGAAAAATCACTTTTTTTAGGTCCATTATTCTGGCCGGGATAATTTTGGGCATGCGATTGCACCGTCTTAAGCTCATGCAGCTTAATACGTTAGTACTGCCTGAGAGTGACACTTTGCAGATGGATCAAATCTTTGGTGAGTGTATCAATGGTTAGGGTGTTGTTTACATGTCGGGCCTTTGGAACATGCTGCTCGCTGGGTAAGGAGAGCGCCTTCTGGATGGCATTCAGCTGCTCGTCGACCACTTCAGATGACACAGTATGCAGCAGGTAGTCGATGTACTCGTCCACATATCGTTAAACCCGATCCCAGTCTACTTAATGATAGTTACGTCGGGGTAGCTCATGCCGATTCCCCGAAGTTCCAACTTCCTCCACCACTGGATAGTGTTCCGAGCTGAGCTCCTGGAAGACGACTGACTGGGAGACGTGATCGTTCATGTTCGTGATGAAGTTTTTGAGCTGTCAGGTGTAGTGGCCCTCCAGCACGTCGTTGGACCAGACGACTTCATTCCGGTTTGAGACGGTGTTTCCCCACGATTGGTGCTTTTCGTTCAGGTCTTCGACGGTAATGAACTGCCCCTGCCGCCGAGTGAGCTTGACTATATCTCTCCGTAGTTCGGCCGTCGTCGACTTTGTCCTGTGTGGGACAGAAAGTCACGATGAACTTGACGACTCTGACGATTATTTTGAGTTTGAAATCCTGCAACAGGCGGCAGGCGATGTTGCTCCGCAAGGTTATTGCCACTTTTCCTTCGATCGAACCGCAGCAGCCTAAAACCCGGAATTGTTGCGCTAAACCGGGCTTCAGGTGGGTTTCGGTGATGAAGGCCACGTCAATCTTATTTTCCTGAAGAACAAGGTTGAGCTCCACGATTTTGCTCTTGGGCGAGCAAGCGTTCCAGTTCACCAGACCTAACCTAGAATCCATTTTCAATGACGAAAAGGCCCATGATGTAGATCTGGTCCAACCGTAAGTTGGCTGAATATTGGAGCCATCTGCTCCGGGGTGTAGAGCGGAGCGGAAGTATAAGATGCTCATCTTACTGCCGGCGGAATCCTGGGGAAGGGAGCGGCGGCCATTCGCTGGTGGACGGACTGGATAATTCTTTGCTTGACTTCCGGTAGGACCGAGCCTGCAGCAGCTGCGAGTCTTCTTTGCGGTTGCAGCGGTGGAACGACCGTGATCAACCGCCACGGGGGCGGGATTATCGGGAAGTTTCGTTCGTCGAGCAATGGGGGCAAGCTTAGGCTGGACGATCTCTTGAGAAGCTTTCTTGCGGATTTCGGAGAACTCCACGCGTTTCGGGCAGGCCTTTGTGTTGGCCCGGTGACTTTCCCCACAGTTGGCACACTTGAGGTCAGCCTCTTCCATTTTTCACAGTCATCGATGCCGTGGTCCCTGCTGCACGGGCTTGTATACTTTGTCCGGGACGGTAGGTCCGGGAAATGTCATGCAGGCGGATTTTGTATATGCTGATCGGCTTCAGATCATTCTCCTCTAGAGCTTCCTTCAGCTCATTTTCCTCTACGTTGTCACGCCAAATGACTTTTAGGGACTTGCTGCTGGGGACGTCGTATAACGTAAAACTGGAGCCGTTTCGCATTTAGGTACTCCAGTACCTTGTCGATGTGAGACCTTTCCTTGGTCATTAGTTTCACACCTGAATGGCGATGTGGCAGAAAACGAGGGTGGTATGGTGGCGAACCTGACAGTACCCGCGCAAGGCATACGTTTTCCAGCTCCTATTCTCCAGGAAATCAAGAGAGAGTTTGGCTAAAAAATAACAAAGTCCCTGGGGTTGACCAACTACCAAGAGAGCTATTTAAATACGCTGGTGATGCACTGGCTCCAGCGCTGCACGGATCCGCGACGCTAGGCATAAGGGCTAAGCATAAGTAAGTTAGGCATAATGGACGTTAGGCATAACAGATGTGAGGCACAACGGATGTTAGGCATAATGTACCAGCGCTGCACTTGCTAATAACGAAAATTTGGGAGGAAGAGGTTCTGTTGCAAGATTGGATGGAGAGTGTCGTGTGTCCCATCTACAAAAATGGCGAAAAGCTGGATTGTAGCAACTACCGCGCAATCACATTGCTGAACGCCGCCTACAAAGTACTATCCTAAATAAATGCCGTCGACTAACACAAATTTCAAGAGAGTTCGTGGAGCAGTACCAGGCGGGGTTCATAGGCGAACGTTCTACCACGGACCAGGTGTTCGCCGTTCACCATATTTTGCAGAAATTCCGCGAATCCAACGCCCATCTATCATCTATTGATCAACCTAAAAGTTGCATATGATACAATCGATCAGGTCCAGCTATGGCAGCTTACACGGATTTGCGGATAAACTGATACGGCTGATCAAGGCTACGTTGAATCGGGTAATGTGCGTAGTTCGAGTTGCAGGGGCATTCTTGAGCCCCTTTGGAATGTGCAGAGGGTTACCACAAGGTTATGGTCTTTCGTGTCTACTACTCAACATCGCATTAGTGGGAGAAATATGAAGGGCAGGGATTACCCCAGTGGTACGATTTCCACGAAGTACGTTCAACTATTTGGTTTGGCACGTAGCCAGAATGTCGGATAATAACTCGACGACTCGACTCGATAACTAATAAACCGACGGGCACAAGTATACAAGGTGTGGATCCTCCGCAGACTGTGTGGCTGGCGACGTGCAGCCATGAACCGAGTTGAATGATGAAGACTTTATGTACTGCACGAGCCACTCCTGCCCTAGTTTGAGTAGATAATAATAACTTTGCATCCCTGGGCCCTCCTTAGCCGTACGGTAAGACGCGCGGCTACAAAGCAAGACCATGCTGAGGATGGCTGGGTTCGATTCCCGGTGCCGGTCTAGCAGTGTTGTCCTACACTCAGTCCACGAAATTCTGCTCTTTGATTTTACTCTATCTAAACGATTTTATAGTCTTAACTAAGTAAGTGCAACTAATAGAGGGATATTTGAATTTTCAAAATGTCATGTCAAACTGTCAAAAAAATGCACGCCAGAGCCACAGGAGCGCGCGCGCTGAAAATACACTCCAGTGAAAACACTCCAGTGTTTTTTCACCGCGCGTGCTCCTATGGCTCTGGTGTGCATTTTTTCAATAGTTTGACGTGACATTTAAAAAATTCAAATATTCCTCTATTAGTTGCACTTACTTAGTTAAGACTATAAAATCGTTTAGATAGAGTAAAATCAAAGAGCAGAATTTCGTGGACTGAGTGCAGGACAACACTGCGGTCTAGACAATTTTCGGATTGGAAATTATCTCGACTTCCCTGGGCATAAAAGTATCATCGTGTTAGCCTCATGATATACGAATGCAAAAATGGTAACTTGGCTTAGAAACCTCGCAGTTAATAACTGTGGAAGTGCTTAATGAACACTAAGCTGCGAGGCGGCTCTGTCCCAGTGTGGGGATGTAATGCCAATAAAAAGAAGAAGAAGATCCCTATAAATTTGTCCACTTCAAAGACAGAAATTTGATGCCTTCGACAAAGTGTCTTGACATTGCCGTTTCTACAATGCATCCGTACAAAATGAATAATTTTAGCGATAAAATTTTAGGAATATCTCGGGGTGTATCCATTCAAGTTATGTTTTCATACTTCTCAAAAAAAAAGTGCACTAAAAATAAAATACACTCCAGAAGATTATTACGATTATTATTATTACGAAAAGGCTCCCGAAATCCGCGAGTGATTTCGTCAGAAAAAAAAAACAAAAAAAAGTAATATGGAGAGAAAAAGTAGGTGTTTCCACTGGGATGAAATATGACATCCAGCTACAAATTCGCTTGGATCGTTATGATTCGATTTATTTTAATTATTCGATAATCGTTTTGAAATTTACTGAAAACTACGGGATTGGGGCTTATTAAACTTCTCCGATCGATTTTGTATGCAACCTAGTCTCACACAGGGGGAGAAATATTATTTTTACAACTATTTTCAAGAAGGTATAATTTTTATGTTTTTTAACGAAATCACTCTCAGTTTTCGGGAGCCTAACTATAGTGCCACATAAGGGTAAAAAAGTGGATGAGATGCTTTTTTCTATATTTTTAATTTATTTTTCCCACAAAAACTACAAATTCGTTGAGAATTCATTTAGACTTCACGGACCTGGCTGAAATAAAAAAAAATATTTTCTAGGTTTATTTTAATTTTATTTAGAATGATTTTGAGTTTATTTCTTATACGTGTGGTCCACCTTGATATACAATTTTATGCCGAAACATGTTGCACAGAAACTACAGCACAGAAGCTACAGTACTACAGAAACAGATTGCACAGAAACTACAGTACCTCTTCATGTGTAAATAAGGCGTCAATACATCGTGAGAGTGTAATTGAATTCCATTCACGACATTGCAAATACACACGTTGAGGCAGAATGATGCAACCCGAGAATAATGTCAACCATCGCTCCCTCGTGCATAACTTCCGCGGTCTATCATGCATGTTATTTTTTCACTTATTCTACCTATGCATCATAACAGCTGCTTTATTGTGGAAAACGAATATGCTCTGATAGCTCAAGGTAGGAACATCCGAAGGAAAAGACACCCTTGAAGTTAGGAGTTGAAAGCACAAAGTTGATATTTGAAACGTAATAGAACATTTTACGCTAGAGGAGTTTTATTGGGAACAGACGGCGACGTTGGATATTTGTATGGAATAAAATAACAAATTTATTTCCAGAAAAAAATCTTCGCGTTTCAAGTATTCTTATTACATTACCATAATCATGATTTTCGATACCGTAAATCAAAGTGCTTCGCACAGTAAATGAACTCACGCCTATAAATTAACCGTTCACGTTGCGAGAAATCGTAGCTTATAAGGAATTAACTCTTAAGAATTTGTTTAACGTATTGTGACATTTCTTTATAGAAAAAAAAATGTGGGATTATTTGTTTAAATTTCTGAAAATATTGTCAACCAATTTCAGTGCTTTTATCGACCTCCCGACAAACCATTTAAGCTGAATAAGCCAGTTTTTAAGCTGAAAAAGCCAATTTTTAGCGAAATAAGCTCTTTATCAGCTTCTCATGTTTGTTGGGCTATGCTATCGATAAGCCGGTTCAGGTGTGCTAGAAGTAAATTTAATTTCTTCGATTTGATTCTCCACATTTTGCTGTGCAAAATAATTGTCGCTTGGACTGAAAAGAGTTTTAGATTCATATTACGAACACTTAAGCACGTTTTTCACTTCGGGGGTCTTGATGACACATGAATTAAAATATTTTAATAGACCAATTGTTTCCATCGGGTAGCGCTAGAATAAAACTTCTATATAAACGCTTGATAACACTTAACAACAAAATCAGAAGAAAAAATGTACGTGCGATGCTCATGTGTTGCATTCGTAGTTCTCGACCTTTAAAATCGAATGGTTACTGGCGTTTGTTGTTTGATTGGGAAAATTCCGAGATAATTTGATCACAAAGTAGGAAGGGGATCATCGCTTAAATGGCGTTGAAGTTACTTTTTCAGGGAAAACTGGGCCCTCTGGGGGAATTGATAGGTAGGGATTTCGAAAACTGTTGAGCAGCATATAAAAGCATAAAAGCATATGGAAACGCATGGTACATTTGCGCGATGATAAATCTTGAGACTAAACTTTTCACACAAATTTCATCTCATCCGTTTCATTGAATGAATGAACAAGTATGTAAGCATTTGTATGGAACTTTTATTATGGGAAACCTGAACCTAATTGATTGTTGGGAAGTACATGTTATTGGGTGACATATCGAATACTGCAATTAGGAAATCTCGCCTAACTTTTCAAAAGGACCTAAGTAACATTTTTCTCATGAAATAATTTGAATAGCGCAATCAACAGAACAACATGAAAGCTATTGATTGCAGTATTCAATTTAATTCATGAAAAAAATGTTACTTAGGTCCTTTTGAAAAGTTATGCGAGAAATCAATAGAATCGTGATTTCAAACAGGAGGTTTCCGGGGCGCCTTTTGAGCGAACCACGCGATAGCAGCTCTGTATACTCAGACGCCGACTCCGCACCATGCACCATCCGCGTAAACCCTAAGCAGTGATTATGAGCATTCATTTTTTTGTACTGTGAACGTCCATGCGCATGAAGCAATAAAGATTCTATCAATACCGAAAGATTTTATTCTGTCAAACTTTGTCTCAAATCCCGAAGACTTTGATTCATAATCCGAACACCTCCTTTAATGCACTAAAATGCAAAATTTCACCGTTATCTCGGTGGCGGACAATTATAATGCTCTTGATCTGTGCGTTCATTTATGCAACAATGATTAAATATTTTAGATAAATCTCAATATCACAAGTGTTCGGAATATGAGTCTGTTCGAGATTTGAGTCAAAATGGTCATTTTTGTCGTATTTGAGTCAAAATATAAAAATTTGAAAATCAAAATATAAATTATTAATATAAATTATTAATTTTCCAAAATTTTATATTGATTATTGATGTTCCATGCTGTGGAGTTCAGAATTGACAACACATGTAACAACGCATGTTACTGAAACACAGAAAAAATAATAAGAATTAAACGACTGTAAAACGATGTCTAATGAAAAACCCAGATTAATCCACCTAGCGGTGATGGTGCCTTTCTCGACCTTCGTAAAATGTGTGTGCTTGAAAAAAGATGAGCTAGTGGCTAGGAGTAAAAAAGACAAATTTCTTTGTCCGTTCTATGAAAATCAGATTATTTATGGCAAAGATATTGTAGATCCAGTTGAAAACCGAAAATCATATTTTGTCCCATTTCCGGATGTCGCAACTGCATCGCGAGTGGTGCCTGACTATGGCACAGTTGCGCACTACTCGCGATGCAGTTGCAACATCCGGAAATGCGAGAAAATGCGATTTCGCGGGACCTCGGTTCGGTTTTCAGCTTGATCTACAATATGCTAATAAGAATTTCGACATTTTTGTTTCCTTTTCCAATCTTTTTGACGTACATAACCCTGTTTTATTTCACCCAGTCATATATTTTAAGGATATCACTTTTGGATGTTAGTTGAACTGAAGCTCTGACTACACAAAAGAAAACGAAAATGTCATTCCCATCACGCGAGCGGAGGGCAATATTTGTTATGATATAAATCTCATGACCGTCTTTCCGCCAAACTCCCGTATGAAGTGGGAGAGACAGAGACATCATCTCAGTTCGTCGAGCTGATTCGATTGGTATATAACACTATGGGTCTCCAGGCCTTCTGTAAAAGTTTGGTTTTTGGAGCGAACATACAGCCTTTTCGTATAAAAAGGCTAAAATGGTGTTTCGGCCATAACTTCCGATCCCATAGTCCGATCTAGCCAATTTTCAATAGGAAACAATGGGACAGGATTCTGCGTCGAATGCAACTTGTTGCGTGTGAATCGATTAAGGTTAGGTGTCCGAAAAATAGGTGACATTTTTTGCGATTTTTATGAAAAAAGGTATTTTGGTCATAACTTCCGATCCCTTAGTCCGACCTGTCCAATTTTCAATAGGAAATAATGGGAAAGGATTTTGCGTCGAATGCAATTTGTTGCGAGCGAATCGGTTGAGAATAAGTGCCTGAAAAATGAGTGACATTTCTTACGCAATATTTTCGTATGAATTTGTATTTTGGCCATAACTCTCGATCCCATAGTCCGATCTGGTCAATTTCGAACAGGAAATTATGGGACAGGATTCTGCGTTGAATGCAACTTGTTGCGAGCAAATCGGTTGAGGATAAGTGCCCGAAAAATGAGTGACATTTTTTACACGATTTTTTTGTATGATTTTGTGTTTTGGCCATAACTTTTTATCCCATAGTCCGATCTGGCCAATTTCAAATAGGAATCAATGGGACAGGATTCTGCGTCAAATGCAACTTGTTGCGAGCAAATCGGTTGAGGATAAGTGCCCGGAAAATGAGTGACATTTTTTACGCGATTTTTTCGTATGATTTTGTATTTTGGCCATAACTTTCGATCCCATAGTCCGATCTAGCCAATTTCAAATAGAAAACAATGGGACAGGATTCTGCGTCGAATGCAACTTGTTGCGAGCAAATCGGTTGAGGATAAGTGTCCGAAAAATGAGTGACATTTTTTACGCGATTTTTTCAAATGAATTTGTATTTTGGCCATAACTCTCGATCCCATAGTTCGATCTGGCCAATTTCAAATAGGAAACAATGGGACAGGATTCTGCGTCGAATGCAACTTGTTGCGAGCAAATCGGTTGAGGATAAGTGCCCGAAAAATGAGTGACATTTTTTACGCGATTTTTTCGTAGGATTTTGTATTTTGGCCATAACTTTCGACCCCATAGTCCGATCTGGCCAATTTCAAATAGGAAACAATGGGACAGGATTCTGCGTCGAATGCAACTTGTTGCGAGCAAATCGGTTGAGGATAAGTGCCCGAAAAATGAGTGACATTTTTTACGCGATTTTTTCGTATGATTTTGTATTTTGGCCATAACTTTCGATCCCATAGTCCGATCTGGCCAATTTCAAATAGGAAACAATGGGACAGGATTCTGCGTCGAATGCAACTTGTTGCGAGCAAATCGGTTGAGGATAAGTGTCCGAAAAATGAGTGACATTTTTTACGCGATTTTTTCAAATGAATTTGTATTTTGGCCATAACTCTCGATCCCATAGTTCGATCTGGCCAATTTCAAATAGGAAACAATGGGACAGGATTCTGCGTCGAATGCAACTTGTTGCGAGCAAATCGGTTGAGGATAAGTGCCCGAAAAATGAGTGACATTTTGTTGAGTAGTTTTGCGCACACACACACACACACACACACACACACACACACACACACACACACACACACACACACACACACACAGACATCACCTCGATTCGTCGAACTGAGTCGATTGGTATATAACACTATGGGTCTCCGGGCCTTCTATGAAAAGTTTGTTTTCGGAGCGATCATATAGCCTTTACCGTATACTTAGTATACGAGAAAGGCAAAAATAAATTATATTTGATTTAATCACAATCGTCATGTGAATTTAATTTTTTTTTTATTTCAATGAAATCAACGATTTATAATTTCAAATTGAATTTCCCAAATATGTGCAGCAAAATAAAAATAAATTTACAAAATTTGTCTGGCTGTGTATTGTCGAATAGTTTGCTAAATGGAAAATATTCCGATAAAGTTCGAATACCCACCAATCGTTCACCGCCAACAAACCACCGAACTGAATACGCGTTCAGCCGAACGAAAATGAAATATGCAAAGCTGTTCCAATGCAACTTTAACACGTAATATATTGGAAGTGCTGCCCACTCGCGCGAAAATGATGAACCATGGCTCTAGTCACAGCAGATAGGTATATCAATGGTGAAGGAACCGACCGAAAGCGCATCTTCATACATGCCGGAGCGAACTTCTTTCCGAAGGTAAATCCATCCGGCAGGGTGATGTTGAATTGAGTTTTTCCATTTTCTCGCTGAATGGGTGCAGTCGAACGTATCTCATATGCACGCTGGCTGTATGTATCTATATGTGTATTTTGTTTGGTATAGACCTCTTCACCGAGCATACGTCACATCCACCTTGTAACAGAACGAGAGGAAGGCAAATTTATCGGTTTGACTTTGAGTATAATGTTACGGTATTTCCCGAAGTGAAAAGTTACCACGGCGGTACTGATGCGCAATAATATGCATCGGAAAAATTGACGCCACCTTGGGAATATGATGCGACCAGCATGGGAAATTGCTAACTCACTAAGCTGGTAAGCCAGTCAGTCTGTCAGGCAGACAGATAGACGCAGTGTAAGGTTCTTTCTCCGGCGTTCGACTGAAGTTTGCTGTGGGTGCAAATAAAAGATATTTTAGTTACTAGATAAAGATTGTCGCTGTCGTCGCTGTCCGGAACATCTTTTGCTGGCGAGGATAGGGGAGTTAAATGTCAAAGAAGGAAAATCCATACGATTTGACAGGTATGTACCACACATGTTTCGGACAGCAGAACAAAGGGAACCGAAGCGACAATCTTTATCTAGTAACTAAAATATCTTTTGTGCAAATTAAATGGAACCTAGTAGCTTTCCTTTTGGAGACAGCAAGAATGAAAGTAGGTTTAGATAAAAGTGTTGGAAGAGATACTGGCAGCTGTATTGCGGAAGTTGATGGTACTATGCAAACATTTTTTTCCCCTATTGAGGGAAATACATAGAGGATATATTTTAATATGCTGCCGTACTATTATGGAGTTTGAACTTTAGGATGCGTATTAGTGATTGCTGATTTTGAGCACCATAGTTTGTTGAACGACAGAGTCACTTTAATTAAATAATAATGAATCCTTTTAAAGTGCTTCATCTTCAATGGAAAGGAATATTATTTTGGTAAATATCTTGGCTGTGCATATGCACAGCACATGTTTCGAAATGGACAAATTGATATGAAATTTGTGAAAAAGAATCCATGTGTCTTGGAGGGACTCGAACCCTCAACCTCCTACTCTCTATATAGGCGTGATAACCCCTACACAACAAGACCACTTAAAGGTCACGTTTGCGGAAAAGCCATCAGAATCCGAGTACCAACCTCCACCGCGGTTAGCTCTTTTTTTTGCAAATTGAATATCTTTCGGATGCTTGATGAAGTCCGATCCTCTCGTTTAATAAACAATGTGCACTCGCTTGACTGTGGATATACAACAGTAAAGCACATTATGAACGGTACAATACATCTCGAAGAATCACCTTTTCGGCAAACACAACACAGTAGGCCTGGATATGCATGACAAACTATTTGGAGCCCACGAGAGATTTACAACGATCGTAATCATCACAGAGGCGGAGCTTGGGCTAGAGTTGTTCTGACTGATATAATGTAATTACAAAATTATGACTCGCGCGATTTCACTTCCAGTTCCAGCGACAGTGATGATGGGGAGTATCCATAAATTACGTGACGCTTATAGGAAGGTGGGTGAAGTGTGACTATCCATACAAAAATTTTAGATGATTCATACAAAAAGTGTGACGTAGGGGGGAGGGAGTTGAAAGTGGTCGATTTTCGTAAATAATGGATCTTCCTGTCACTATCACTGTGTCACTATCAACATCTCTAGAAATTGAAGAATTATCTTCTTACATATCTTTTCATAAATGCCAAAAAAAAATCAACATTGATGATGTTGATGATGATGATGATGATGATGATGATGATGATGATGATGATGATGATGATGATGACGATGATGATACTATTATCTATTGTAGCAAGGCACCTGCCAGTAGCACTGATCATATCTGATAAATGATTTGATTATGCTTATGTTATTGTTTGTATTTTATCAAACTCCTGTCTGAAGGGCCAAAAATGAGTGGGGTGGGTTGATAAGCAGATAAACTTATGCGAATCCACGGGATGAATAGAGAATCTCCTTCCAGAAGAAAGTTCATACATACAATAATACAATCTAGCTCTCGTTTTCCAGCTTGACCCAATAGATGGGGAGAAAAGCCCATCCTTTATCCACGAAATGTTAACAATAGGAAGTTGGCAATCCCACTCTTCCTATCCAAATCGCTTCAATCGGATGCCCTGATGGTTGTTTTATATATTTATAATGTGCGTACAGAGGAACGGCACTATCATCACACGGTCGCATATGCTCCTAGGCATTGCGGGCGACATCGACCTCATTGGAATCGATCGTAGAGCAGTAGTGGAGGCTTTTGTCCCACTGAAGAGGGAGACGGCAAGAATAGACTTAACCATTAAGTCTACAAAGACAGAGTACATGGTGGCAGGTAGAGTTAGAGGAAGTGGTGTTGGTGCAGAGCTGGTGGAGATGTGTTTTAAGTTGTTGGAGAAATTGTTCCCGTGATGAAAACAATATTCAACAGAGAACCAGATAGGGGAAGGCCACAAACACGCTGGCTACACGCGATGGAATCGGACCTGGGAACTGGAGAAACATCGCCCAAGACCGACGATTATGGAGCTCTACAATATGTCAGGCATAGGTGTAACGACGCTGTAGCCAACCATGTATTCAGGTAGGTACACATAATCATATAGTTTTGAAATAAATCATTAAGATATACAATGGAATATTCTCACCAAATTTCCGTATGTGAAAAAGAACATCTCATCTATCGTTTGTCCTGGATGAGCGAGATCCTCTCTTCAATACCAGTATTTTTTTTTTTTTTTGAGAGTTTGAGTCAATACGAGAAAGCGTTCAAAATTTGAAAAACTAAATTCTTGAAACCTGAAAATATTAAATAAAAAGAACGAATGCACTAGCAATGTGTGAGTTTACAAAAAAAATCAACGTTAGATGAAAAATCGATTGATAGCTTTCCGTATAGAGATAATTCACGAAAATTGTAATACATAATAATGTTTGTGCTGATATCGCTGATTTTTAAATTAGATATTGTGACAATATATGATTGGAAGCATGGTCAAGTCCTACGTCCACCTCGCAGTTATGTCACATACATTACCCACTGTTCGTTTTTATCACGCTAACGCATCTAATCTAGAAAAAGTGATTTGAATTGACCGTATGATGTTTTATCAGATGAGCTATGGTAGATAATTTCAGCCCAAACCGGCAGATTGATATCGCAGTCTTTATCGCAAACAGCGCAACGATAAAAAATAAAAATAAAAATCATGAAGTAGGAAAAAATGCTAGCTTTTACGCTTCTTGTTATCTTTTTAACAATAATTTCATCACTTCGAAAATAGGCTTTCACAAGAGCTTTCATTTAGATTATGCATAGCGGGAAAATAAGGTGGAAAGTTCAGTGAAAGTAGGTGGAAATAAGTGATTTTGTGGACGATTTTGGTACATCAATTGGATTTTCATTCGTCGTTCGGAGTAAGGCAGAGGACCGTGATGGCAACGTTATGTTTGAATGTATTTTAAGAAAACAGCATGGAAATACGACATAACATGGAAAACGGTGTCTCCAGTTAGCCTTGCCGGCAAAGGCGTAGGATTTTCAATCCTGAGATGGAAAAATCGATTCTCCGTCCGGTGTAGGATGTTGTTGGTTGGAAACATTCTCGACTCGCTGGATATAGTGTATGCAATGGCGAAAAGTAGTGAAATTCTTCTTTATTTAAACACTAGCAGACCCTACAAACTTTGTTTCGCCTAAAATTGATTTATTCTCCGATTAATTATCATGTTATGAAGAAATTGGTGTTTCATTTGTATGGGAGCCCCCCTTTCCAAAGGTGGGAGTGGTCTAAAACCATCTTAAGAACCTTCCCTAGCCCCAAAAACCTTTGCATTCAAATTTTTACGCCGATCGGTTCAGTAGTTTCGGAGTCTGTAAGGTTCAGACAGACAGGAAGTGTGCCTTGATTGCAAACGGTCGCAATTTTTCTGCAGCTGACAAGCGCATTTTTTTACTTTTTTTGTTCAATTATCCTTTCTGGCTTTGAATAAATCCGGATAGTTTGGCGTTTGTGGAAGCGACCATCACCAGGGAAGTAATGAGGCATGCCGTGAAAATCCTGTTCAACAAACCTGCGATTTCGAAAGGCACACGACTCTTCAACCGTCCAGAGGTTACGCCTAAAACAAAATATAGCAAATGGTAGCGGAGCGTAGGTTTCCTCTCCGAAACCTGTTCTGATATACGATGGCCCATAGCTATGATTGACAGACTTGTAAGTATCACTGTTTCTTCCATTATTTTTCTTGCCAAATTAGTCTTTATTTGTTCTCTTTTGACGTAGGACTTACGTCTTTCTTTTCTATACCGGGTGCCATTTACATTTTTGGAAATTGAGAGTGTTACGCTGAAAGGGAACTTCTTCTTCTTCTATGGCTCTACATTCCAACTGGAGATTAATATACCGTCCAATTTGTGGATGAATTCACTAATATCGATATGAAATAGCTATAAAAGCTTAGCATGGAAACAGACCAATTTCGCCCTTCTTTGATAACAGGGATATTGCTGAGTGTGCGCGATAAAATTATAATATGAATTTTGGCTCCGCTCTCCCTATCTCTTGAATCCGATACGAAAGAATGAACTGCCTGGGTTTTAATATGATATTGCATTGTGCTAGGATTGAATGGTTAAACAGAGAAGGGATTCTTTGTTCTATTTCTAACGCGCAATTGTAATTTAAGGCTCAAATTACCGTCATCCAGTCATTGACGAGAAAGACAGCCACGTGCGCTTAGATATAAAAGAGCGTGAGAGTAAATCGTCGATTTCCCCTCTTGGGAAAAAATATTGCAAAAGGCAGTTTTTTTGAAAACTAAAGCGAAATACAACCAAATGAAGCATCCACCGAATATAATTATGTCTTCGCTATTGGATGATGTAGTTTTGAAACAAAAATACTTCCCCATCCAGCTGGAGACTGCATTTTCTCCTCGGTGGGTGGTTTTATTACTGGGAGGTGGTACGAGCACGTGGCTGTCTTTCTCGTCAATGACTGGATGACGGTAATTTGAGCCTTAAACAATAACGCACTAGCCGCTTGGCCATCGCGATTTATCATTTAAATAGTGATTCTTTGCCAGCGTCGATGTGCTACCCAAAGCCAATTTAATCGTAAAGACGCCAACCGACGCCATAGTGCAAAACCTTTATTAACAGTTAAATAACTTTGGAAAATTGTGATCAGTGCCTAGAAAAATAAGCTATATTCGAATTGGTAAGAACCAATATTCCAATGTAAAACACTTCCTCAAATTAGAAATTGTTCATCTAGTTTGTTTTTGTTACCAGTAGTTAGCTTCGAGGCATCACATGTGCAACTATTAGGGAAGATCCATTAATTACGTAACGCAAAAATTGACCATTTTCGACCCCCCTCCCCCCTATGTCACACTTTTTGTATGAATCACTTAAATTTTTTGTATGGGTTGTCACACGTCGGGTAACCCCTCTCCCCCCTCTAAGCGTTACGTAATTTATGGATGCTCCCTTAGTACTTTTTAATAAGTTAGAACCCGAAGCAAGGTAAGCCGCTCTATATCGCTTCAAAATAGGATCGTTTTCTTATAAAACCGAACTGCGTTGTAGAAATCCCCTACAACGTACACGGAAGAAATAAACTACCCAATAGTGAGTTTAATTCACCCAACCTCGAACATCCGTACGGGAAGCCAAAATTGAGTAAGTAGTTTGCCTTTACTCCCATGTTAAAAAAATACCCAACGGAAAATTTATTGACCCAAATTTAAGTTTAATTCACTCAATTTCGACCTCAGGTAATAAAACTCAAAATTGGCTTCCCGTATTGAACTGGCGTCGGTGGATTGTTTGGCTCCTTTGTTTTTGACAACAAAAGAAAGAGTGGATGAAAGAGAAGAGAAAAAATAACTCAAAAGTAAGTTTAAAAATACTCAATTTTGGGTACTTTTTTTCTTCCGTGTAGGGTGCTTGTATAGGATTGGAGCATACCCACCAAATTACCACTCACGTGCTCTGCACACTTGATGCGTATGCACTTGCGCCAGGGGCACTCGTGAGTACGTTTTTTGTTCCGTACGATTCATCTCGTCTCTCATCTATACGAATTCCGCTCATTCGAACGCAACATCATTCACGCTTGAAATCAATAACACAGAGATGTGTTTGCACCACACAAAACGGACCTAATGTGGAACATCCCCTAGATGAGCGACAGTTACACAGGCACAAAAATGCCTCGTACGGTCGTGATAACGGTCCTTTTCAACATGTAAACGTTTGTACAGATTCCTTGTTTCATGAGGAACCAAATACTGTTGAAAATATTGAAATCCAAGCTTCAATAAAACCACACGAGCTATTTTTGTAGCTGTGTAACTATCGCTCATCTAGGGGATGTTCCGCATTAGGTCCGTTTTGTGTGATGCAAACACATCTCTGTGTTATTGATTTTAGGCGTGTTGAATCACGCCTAACCACGGTTGGAAGGATCGCTCGATAACACGCGATCGTTACGTTATAAATTTGTTTCCAATGCGTAGTGTGATTAGGACGACGGATGAACTTTTGGCGCCTTGCTTCGTAATGTGTGTCCAATCTGGTTCGAAGCGTAGAAACCGGAGAGGAGAGATCATGAGAGTCAGTTGAATTCGATCCTCGTCGGGGCCCCGATCAACGCGTCGTTGGACCTTCAGCACCGGCAAGTACTCATAAGCATCATAGCTAGGTTGAGAGATGTTCAGGGTAGCTAGGAGAGAATATGTGCACACTGAAATTTGACCATTAAAATTAATTATCTCCATTCGTGCATTGGTCCCAAGTATAGATAGTAGAATCTATAGATGAGCGGAAGCATGGCTGAGTCGATTTTTTTTACCGTGCTCGCGCGCATATGACGTCACAGCCCTTAACATTTCTATTGAAATCGTGACTTCATGCTCGTTTGGAGACACGTTTGACAGTTCGTTTGGAGACAGAGGATTTATCTTCGCTCATCTATGTATATATTCCACTATCTATAGTCCCAAGTAGATACCCTTATGAGCTTATTCTGCATTGGTTAACATCTCAATTGAAATGAATTCGATGTTTATTTTTATTCTCTTTCTCATTTAGCCGAATTGAATTTATAATTCCTGTAGACTGAAGAGTTCTCTCGGTTTGCTCGGTGGATTGGAACAGGTAAGTTTATTCACCATTCGGGTGCAAGATTTCGCGTAGTGTTGAGCCATTGAAAGAATCGCTCTAGAAGAAGGTCTCATAGCCGAGATCTCAAAATAGCATCAGCAGTTTTCCTTATTTGAGGAAGTGGCGCATAAGCTACTGTTTGTACTGAGCTCCAGCTAATACGTTACAATTTGATAACCTAGATTGAAACAAGCGCCCCAATCACTTCCTGGTCCAAGTGCAGGCAACTGACCCTAACCTATATTTGCATCGTAATCGATCACAGGGAGGAGGATTTGCTTGTAGCTTGTTTGCTGTAGCAAGCTCATTTTTCAGGGACACCAACGACCGACGGTTGATCAAAGGGTCAGAGTGTAAAATAATCGAAATTTTTTGGTGAACTTCACCTTTCTTCACTTGTCAGCTCACTTCCAGACACATTCATAGTCGGCTCTGGACTGTCAATATTCAGTTGAATATTAGTCATTGAATATTTATGCACATTTTACAAATTGATAAATTATCTGAAATCTGAACACGTTTCAAATGAGTAAAGTAATGTATCACATAGAACTGAATCCGATTTTCATCCGCGAGGCAGTTTCAACGGTAAACAACAACATAAACAATGATAATTATGTTTTTTCTGCACATAGTAAGCAGTGACAGTCGAATGAGTGAGTTTGTGGAGTAGGTAGTCGTCTGACTATGTCATTCTATGCTTTTA
Source organism: Armigeres subalbatus (assembly GCF_024139115.2). Classification (NCBI taxonomy): domain Eukaryota; kingdom Metazoa; phylum Arthropoda; class Insecta; order Diptera; family Culicidae; genus Armigeres; species Armigeres subalbatus. The sequence continues at coordinate 354,564,044 of NC_085140.1, read as the reverse complement.
ATATTCATGCGATATTTCGACATAGTTGTTTCATAAGGGCCGAAGTCTCAAATGTAAACAAATCGAGTTTATGTCATAGATCGAACCTCCTGGAAATGTACTACATATATGTAGCATATTCAAAATGGTACAAAATGTTGTTTTTTTGCTGTAAAAACAGAGAAATACAGAAGGGCGATATTACATTTCCGTTGGAATTTTTTTTTCGGTGCGATTGCGCCCCGTTTTCTCCATGGCAGCAAAAGGGCTAAACTGTGTTTCATTTTTGCATTATGACACTTCGTTCTTGCATCAAAAACACATGTGAGCAAAAGGGCTAAACGGTACTTTGGAAACACAACGGGGCGATGCAAACAGGCGATACTGACAAACAGGTTGACAGCCGGGCGTGGAATTTGGGCGAAAAGGATGTTGTCAAATTATGGCGCATTTCTGAAGGGCGCAAGTGTACACTGTTAGAAAAAAAGGACGACTAATTCTTTAATCATATTTTCAAATCGAAATAAATCCGAAGTAAATTTTATTTATATGTGGATTCAATGATTAGATATGGATGAACTTCATGCAAACTATTAACATTTAAAATAACATTTACATTTACTTAAAATAACACTTACTAACATTTACGGGAAATAAGCTTACTGTCGAGAGACAATCCAAGGTAGTCGGTCTCATTGGCGCATTCCACAGTCGTGCCATTGAGGATGATTCTACAGTCCTCAGGCGGAACATGTTTAGGGGATTTAGAGTGGGGGAAAATGATGCAATGATGCAAATGATGCGATGCAACGGCGAGCATAGAAAAGCTTTTAAATTATAACTGAGGAAATGCTACTAGAATAAGTTGAAAAGCAGGCCAAACTCCAGTTGAAATGTAGAGCCATAGAAGAATAAGAAGAAGCCTGAAAATTTGTTTTGAATCTCTTTTTTCTATTTGCCCTGTCCATAAGTTCGTTGAAGTTCACCCTTTGGGTGATTATGGGTAATTAATTAGAGCGTGATATAACGGGAATTGGCGCCATGGACGCGTTAGCGCATGACCCTACCGCTGATACGCATTGTTCAATAATTTGACGAAAATAACTACTGCTTCCACACCGTAGTTAAAGATGAGAACAACCTGAAAATATTCGTATGGTACATATGTACATAAATGATAAACTCTATTCCGCATAACTACGGATACCTGATCTACACTAAGTATAATTCAGTCCACTAAACCCCTTGTTTCTAAAGTGTCATATGCAAACTAACTATGCCCTACTTGATTTGCCTTCTTTCAGCCCACTTCCAATTTGCACTAGCTACGTGCCAACTTGTTCCAAGCAGATCTCCTATTTCATTGCATTCCCTTGAGAAACGCATGCTTAGCTTCAAATATCTCTCCAACTACAGTACAACTCGATTCCGTGTGAATTGCAGCGCTGTTGAGTAGTGACTTTCCCCTTGCCGGGGCATCCGAATCAATAATGCAACTACGCTAACGCACGACGATGATGACGGATAGCTGAATGTATGACGGACGAGACTGAAGGCCACTGTCGGTGTTTGCCAGGCGAGAAAAAAAAAGAGTCTCATTTCCAGCCGGAATGCAAAGGACATCCATTTTAGAGGTGCAGACAGTTTCACCGGACATCATCGTCCAGTTCTATCAGAATGTATTAGGGACATTTTTATTGGAAACATGGGCGGTTCTAGTGTTATGGTTCTAATTAGTAGCGAAGCGTATTTTTGAAGATTTCCACAACATCTGCATTTGATTTGTAAAACATTTACTGAATTGGAAGTTATTCTAAAAATTTAAGTGTACCATCCCTTAAAATTCCCTAGTAGGTGCCATTGTGGGAAGAGGTAGCAAATATCTCATCTGTGCAATCTTGATGATGGCCGAGGCGAACGGAATTTAAACGCTTCGAACGACGATGTAGACAGATGAATGCGAGCAAGTTGAAAATTTGTTTCTGATGCTGAACATTGGCTAGGTATTCCCTTGGCGTGAAGAATGCAAAGTGGAGAGATTGAGCTTTGTGTTGACGGCAGCTGGTCACTTGGGATGGATTGTAACTATGAAGTTCGGTCTATGGACATCTCTCGGATGTTCTTTCTGTGAGTATGACACAAGTGGTACGATTCCGGCCCGAGAGTAGATGTCGAATGATAATTTCTGGAACTGATGTGACTGCGTGGTGGAGTGGCACTAAGATCCCATAAAAGGGGATTGATTTCTCCGGGGATTTAATCACATTGTGGCCAATTTTAAAGTTCGTTCCTTATTCAAATCAAGTAAATTTTCACAGAATGAGTTTTATGGAACTGCTTCTCTGAAATGTTTTTACATTACCATATAATAAGCTATCAATAATGAAATATTTTGTTAAAAATAGCAGTATATAATATGTAGCTCATTTTCGTATCACCCAATGACAAATAAAGCAAGTGATCTAAAACTGAAAATTAAACTAAAATGTTAAAAAATTAAATAATAATGCTTCTAATGTATCGTAAAAAATCCCAAGACAGCAAATCAATTGCAGTAGCCCTGCAAAAACAAGGAAAATGAAATTGAGCATTTTGCTTTGGTTCAGGGTTTAAACTAATGGGTACACTGTTCCTTTAGTGGTGGTGAAAAATTATTTAGGTTCCCACAATGGTGCTATCTATTGATTTCTAATGAGACTCGCCACTATTGGCACAGTTGTACCACTATCGGTGCGAGGGAGTCAATCTTATTAAGAATAATCAATGTTTTCAATAGTTTTTCGAGCGAAATCTTAGGATTAGTTGCATTGATAAAATATTTAATGCACGTTGCATCAACTCAAACCATCGTAATGTGTATAATTATGAAAAAATCCC